>NC_064626.1:664045170-665245170 GCF_023864275.1 Schistocerca cancellata
AACAACGCAGAGAGAGAGAGAGAGAGAGAGAGAGAGAGAGAGAGAGAGAGAGAGAGAGAGAGAGAGATAACGTGTTGTTGTCAGTCATTTAAATGGAGGCTTTATTAACCAATATCGTACTGTATTCTAGATTGATGGTACATTGAAGTCCTACAATCTGTGAGAAGACTCGTCCACCCGTTTTTAGGTCTGTTTTGTACTTAAATTACTGCCATCATTACGTCTTTTGTACGAGGTGTTCACAAAAGCATAATGCATGCTTTAGAATCTTGCTTATTTGGATCCAGCTACAAGATTAGGAACAGGAGCCCATGTTAGGAATACTCTCTATCTTGCAAAATATGAACAATCATCATCATAAGTTTATTATCTACAGCAGCAATCTACAATTTCGTTTTTTTTAAGAAGCATTGTTACACTTCTGAATTTACAAATTCGTCGTCTGATGGTCTTCATGCTTTTATCAACAGTCGTCGTACGTTTACTTCCAAGTGAGTTGGCCTCGAAGCAACAAAGGATCGAACGTCGTAATATGAATCAACTGTCTAACGCTATACCGCTGATCAAAACTAATGCACAATGTTATCAGTATATTATTTATTTGGTACAGACCACGCAAACAAACCTCATTGATCGTAATTGCTCGAGATGAGGTTCACCAACGTCAGGTTCAGAAATTAGAGCAATCTAGTGGTCATTTCTGGATATCATAAAACGTCAACGCATGGCACATTTTCTGTATTTGGATAGCAGTGGTCCACTACAGCTTGTTCTCCAGAAAGAAGCATTTTTCCCAGAGACGAGGTTAGATGTAGACTATGGAACCCTCTACTCGTATACTGTAGCTCACATTTTCGGATAGCTTGTGAAACGGGACGTTGTGTGGGACGGATGAGCTTTTTCCGCAGTTAGCACTGCAGACTTTGAAGCAAGCAAGCTCGATTATACTGTTTCACTGGAACAGCAATGGTAATTTGCACAGGGTACCAACTTAATGCCTCAAATTTTTTGACACTTATATTAGGTACTTTGGGTAGTTGGTTACGGATAATGCGCCCTTGGCTGTTTTTCAGTTCTAGTATTTAAAATAAAGAAAATATATCATGCGTCATCGTTCATTTTCTAATATGTTTTCAGTGAGAAATAGATACATAATTAGGAAAGTATATTTATTTAAATAAATGTTTCTCACAAGAAGGAGAGGTCCATCGTCCTTTACATGTGACTTCCGCCGTTATGTTGTGGTTAAATCTTTCACTTTGCTCCTTGAAGTTCGCAAGCTCCTGCAAAGCTTGTTGAAACGAAATTTTATATTTAATAGAAGCACAGTTGCCTGGCTTCTTGTATTAAAAAGTTCTGGCAAATCAAGATAAATATTAGGCTGGTTCGTAACGTTTTTGTTTTGCACGTTGTTTTTTCCGTTTGCTAAGGGTTTACTTATAAAGTGTCACTTTTTATTTACAGTTCGCTGTTGCTGTTTGAGTTTACATATTGTCGTTTGGAGATAATGAATGGGTCTGTAGGACTCTAGACTAAGGACAACCAAGTAGAGAAATCGGGACATTTCCATCACATAAAAAAAAGATGGTTCAAAAGGCTCTAAGCACTATGGAACTTAACATCTTAAGTCATCAGTCTCCTAGAACTTAGAACTACTTAAACCTAACTAACCTAAGGGCATCACACACACCCATGCCCGAGGCAGGATTCGAACCTGCGGCTGTAGCGGTCGCGCGGTTCCAGACTGAAGCGCTTCGAAGCTCTCGGTCACAACGGCCGGCAAACGGTTTGCAGATGCAATCAAAGAACTACCAGCAAGACTGTGTGAAGTGATTCTACGATAACGGACTGACAAAAAACGCTGTACAGTAGTTGTGTGGGTAAGTCACTCTGCAGCCACCTTACTCACCCGATATTGTGCACTCAGATTTTCACCTTTTCCGCTCTCTATCTAACAACCTTCAAGGACGTTCTTTTCAGGATCAAAATGCGCTCTGGGTCAATGAGTTCTTCGGTCGAAACAAGTGATTTGTACACATACTGAATCGAAAAGTTACTCCAGCGTTTGGGAGACTTGTAAATAGTGAAGAAGAATATATTACTGATGACTAAACTCTCTTTTATGTGCATCTGTTATGTTCATTAAACTAATGGAAAATCGTTATGAGCGTTTGTACCAACCCAATAATTAAATTTAGCTCACTGATTCTACGGGTTTTTTACTGCCTTCTTGCAGATTGTAGAAAATTCCTGCCTTCAGCTTCCCATGTATAGTATTCAACGTACGAACAATATTTTTAAGTGTTTTGCAAGGCTGCATATTATAGAGTAATGTGTCGTAGTCACACGATGACCGTATATCGCGCTACCAATCTGACAGCGCTGTGTCCTGGAACTATAAGACCAGTGTTCATGCTCCGCTGTACGGAGGCACAATTCTATAAATATATTTAGTCCTGCTTTACGCGTTATTATTTAATTTATAATGGTTCAAAATGCAGATTTCCGGGAGGAAATATCATTAAGGAATGACAGTTTTGATATTCTCTGATTTCGAGTTCGTCGTGCCTTCAGCTATAAGGCGTATTTTCTGCGTCAGAGTGCCTTTGATGAAGACATGTGTGTGTGTAACGCGCCGTCAATTGCATATGGAACAAAGGCAGTTAACCGTTTACGTAATGGGAACAAACGAGAGTGATTAGTGGGAGAAGTCCCCGGGGAGACCTCGACAGTTACGAGCAGCCTGCTTGACGAAGTCAAACTAGGTGGCACACTTCTGTCTCTCTTGAGTGACACGAGTCACTCACAGGCTACATCCAGGCGCCGCAGTACGGAACAATAGTAACGAGATTAATGGCCCGATTACGGGAACATCGACCATTCTGATACAAAAAGAGAAACCGAAGGACCGGCAATTTTGACGGACGCTAAACTGACTGAAGTGACGAATGCATGCTACGTGCGTCTGCAAAAACTTTGAGCATACTACCTGTCCTATCTTAGCTTTCATATGGTAGTGCTCATAAAGCGATGCACAAGTTGAAATTTCGTACATATCATGTTCGCAGTGCGCAGGCAGTGAAGATGGCGGATAAAGAAAACGGTCTACCGTCGTGTACGTGGTTTTCATCATGTGTAGACAACGATGGAACCGCAGAGCCAGATCGTGGTTTATTCGCCTTAGTGGAACCGTGAACTCATGAACAGTTAGAAATCAAGGATTTTGTCTATAAAAACAGGCTGATTAGGGCCACACGATGGGAATTAACAGACTAGTTGGAGCTGGACGCATGAGACATTCCATTTCGGAAACCTTTAGGGAATCCTATATTGTGAGGTCTACAGTGTCAAGAACGTGACGAGAATAAAGAATATCAGGCATTACATCTAACTGCAGACAACAACCGAGAGCAGCGGATTTTGCGTTAAGTTGTCAGTGCTGACAGACAAACACTGTGTGAAATAACAGCATAAATTAAAGTGAGACATACGAAGAACGTACCCGTTTGGCGTTTATGTGATATGGCAGCAGATAATCAACGCGAGTGCAGTTGCTAACAGCAAGGCATCGCCTGCAGCGCCTTCCTGGGCTCGTGACCATATCGGTTGGACTACAGACGACTGAAAATGGTGGCCTGGTCAGATGAGTCCCAATTTCAGTTGGTTAGAGCTGATAATAGGGATGGAATGTGGCGCAGACCCCACAAAGCCAGTGACTCAAGTTGTCAACAAGACACTGTGCAAGCTGGCAGTGGCTGCCTAATAGTCCATTCAATGTAAACACAGCCTTTACTATCATATGGGCCAACTGAACCTATCATTGACTGCAAATGCTTACGTTCGGCTACTTGGAGACCATTATGAACTTCATGTTCCCAAACAAGGGTGCAATTTCTGTGGACGACATTATGTCGTGCCACCGGGAGAGTATTGTTCGAGATTGGTCTGAACAACATTCTGAACAATTCGAAAGAATGATTTGGCCATCGAGATCACCCACCCTGAATCCTATATAACATTTATGGGACACGATCAAGCGGCTAGGTCGTGCACAAAATCCAGCACCGGCAACACTTCCGCAATAATTGTTGACAGCTGTGGAGGCAGTATGGTTCAATATTTCTGCAGGGGACTGCCATCGACATGTTGAGTTGCTGCACTACGCCGGGCAAATTGGGGGTCCCACACGGTATTATAGGGTATCCCATGACCTTTGTCAATTCAGTGTAAATGCTGAGTACAGTATACACTGCAGTTTAGGAGTCGAATTTGGGCTCTTTCCTTTATTATGATTGTGGTACTGTCCTTTCCGTTCGCTTACAGTCCTATGACTGGCATCGATTAAACAATGCTGCAAGTGACTAACACACACCTACAAGAAGGATCAATTCCAACACCGTAAGCTGTGGCATCCACTGGGTCCCATATGTTAGCCTTCACCTCACCAGCTCATCACTTTCGCTATCTCCACATTGTCGAGTCTCTTTCTTAAATCTAATTGAGTTCGTTCTGCTCTGAACAAAGCTTTCACCTTTTCAAAAGCTCTTTCAGCCATACGCATTATTGTACTTATTTCTGCCACACGGCTTCCTTTTTCTGTCACAAACTTCCTAAGTACCTAAAAAATTTTGGTTCTTCCTAAGTATTTTCTTCCAGTGATATTCTGACAAAGCATTCACGTTTGCCGATTCTCGAAACGTATGCTCTCAAAATGACAATACACTTCTCAAGTAACGCAGACGCTTTTTATCCAGTTAGCACATGCTTAGGGGGACAAGCGCTGTCTGGGGCACCGCAACCGCACTGTCTATTTTTTCGGGAGATCATCAGCAATTTCGAATAGAAAACAATGACTGTTTATAATTACATTTACATACATACTCGGCAAGCCACCGTACGGTGCGTGGAGGATGGTATCCTGTACCACTTGCAGATAGAGTGATGGAGAAACAACTGTCCCAATGCCTCCGTATGAGCCCGACTTTCTCGTATCTTATCTTCGTGGTCCCTGCGTGAAATGCTGTAAGATCGTTCTGCCGCCAGCTTCAAATGCTGGTTCTCTAAATTTTCTCAGTAATGTTCTTCGAAATGGATGTCTTCTACCCTCCACTTGAGCTTCCGAAGCGTATCCGTAGCACTTGCTTGATGATCGAACCTACCGGTAACAAATGTAGCAGCTCGCCCTTGAATTGTTTCGATGTCTTCTTTCAATCCGATCTGGTGCGGATCCCAAACACTCGAGCAGCACGTAAAAATAGATCGCATTAGCGTCCTATATGCGTCTCTTTTACAGATGAACCAAACTTTCCTAAAATTCTGCCAATAAACCGAAGTCGACAATTCCCTTCCACAGTCCACACTTGCTCGTTCCATTTCATATCGCTTCGCAACGTTACGCCTAGATATTTGAACAACGTGACTGTGTCAAGCAGGACACTATTAATGCTGTACCCGAACATTATGGGCTTATTTTCCCCACTCTTACATTTTTCTACATTAACAGCCAGCTGTCATTCATCACACTAACTACAAATTTTGTCTAGGTTATCTTGTATCAAGCTATAGAAACCTATCTTTGACACCTTCCTGTAGACCACAGAATCATCCGCGATCAACCGCAGATTTCCCTACACCATGCCTGCCTGATCGTTTACATGTATGAGAGAGTTGGTACTTAAACAGTGGCAACTACTTATTCACAACCGATACAAAAGAGTTACAAGTTTGCACCTGTTACTGTCCTTTAAAGTAGTCGCCAGCGTTGTGTATAACCCGTTGCCAGCTATGTGGAAGGCTTATTATACCGTTAGCAGAGCCTGTTCTGCTGATGGTGCGAATGGAGCGGTCTACTGGCTGTCGAATCTCTGGAACAGTTCTGAAGCGAATGCCACTAAGTGATTCCTTCATCTTCGGAATCAAATCAAAGTCACAAGGACTTAATTCCGGGGAGTATGGTGGATGGTACATACTTCCCAGTACCATCGACCGAACAGAGCACCCACAGCTTGCGCTGTATGCGGCCGCGCATTGTCGTGGAAAATGATGGGTGGGTTGCGCAGAAAGTGTCGCCGCTTCTTTCGCAAAGCTGGTCGAAGGTGGTGCTTCAAAAACCAACAGTAATAGTGTGCATTGACGGTCTGCCGTCAAGGAACGTAATGCGTTAGGATAACACCATCACAGTCGTACACGAGAATCATTATAACTTTAGACCGCACCATTCGCACCATCTACAGAACAGACTCTGCTAACGGTACACTACGCCTTCCACATCGCTGACAACGGGTTCTACACAACGCGGGTGACTACGTCGAAGGACAGGTGCAAACTTGTAACACCTTTGTATCGGTTGTGAATAAATAGTTGCCACTATTTAAGTTCCAACCCTCGTAGAAAATACGGTCCTATCTCACTTCCCTGGGGTACTCCTGATGTTACTACTGTCTCGAATAGACACTCGTCGTCGAGGACAATATACTGTGTTCTGCCACTTAAGAAGTCTTTGAGCCAGTCCCTTAAAAGCACTCAAAATAGTACCACTGATAAACTTCGAAGAATACATTCAACACAATTCTATTTTATGAAGCCGTATTTTCCGTATTATAAATTAGTTTAAGAATTTTTTTGCATGTTTGTCTAATTTTAGCCCACCATGATCTGTTGATGATTATTAAAAACTTGCGGCACAATACTATCCACAAAGATTTGATTTGCACTGTTAACAGTGCTAATCCAAAAATAGTTTGCTGATATACTTTAGCACCGAGGGGACGGTTGCGGCATTTTACTGTTTAGCACTACGGACTGTTTAGAACTACAGACTATGTCGAATAAATTTTGTTGTATTCGGAGTTCTGAACTCGTTGTTCATAATATGGTGCATTTTACGACTTAGTGTGAGTTGCAATAAAAAACTCAATTTAGTTATCGTTTACAGAAGACAGTACCTGCAACGACGAAAAACTATAAGCTCTGCTTTCCTGTGCGTCTAAGGATGGTAGAAACCCCTAACATTGGTTATCTTACTCTGTCTTTTTGACTGATAACAGGAGTAGTAACACCAAGTCGCTGGGCTAGTTTCAGTACATACACGGAGGGTCTAAGGAGGTACTAGTTGAAAAATTTTATTTGTTATATAACTGACGGACTTACAATACTAATTTTTCCTTTACGTCAATGGAACTGATGGGTGTACTGTGCCTGGTTGCTTTAATGTTCTGAAAAATTTTTATTAGATTCTCAACTATTAGTTGAAAGATTAGACTGAATAGCATCTGTTAAACTTAATTTAATGCAATAGAATTTTATTAGACGTTACAGGCACATATATCGAAGTAAAAGAATGCAGTTAAAAAATGGGTAAGTTAGGTGAAAGTAAGGTATTTTGGTGATACGGGCAATTTTTTGTTATCTAACTGCGAATTCGCCTATTGGAGGGACAACACGTCACTTTGGCTTGTCTGTTGGGTAAACACT
Organism: Schistocerca cancellata; assembly: GCF_023864275.1. Lineage (NCBI taxonomy): Eukaryota > Metazoa > Arthropoda > Insecta > Orthoptera > Acrididae > Schistocerca > Schistocerca cancellata. Next base: position 664,052,644 of record NC_064626.1, read on the forward strand.
GTTGGCAGATATTGCTGACCTAGCTGCACTCTACTAATTACCTTAATAATAAATATCACGAAGGTGTCTTACACGTATCACGAAATTACCTACCCATGTCTGTGATATTTGATATTACGATACATTTCTATTTGTAGTTTACCCTATTAATGCATCTACAGGGTGGTCAAATAGTCTGAAAAATCTTGTAAGGGTGTCGCAGGGTGGGTAACTTTGAAGAAAAAACAAAACTGAATATGTTGCGCCGTTTCCGAGTTAATTAGCACTGAAGTTGGCCAATCAGGCCGTTGCACCCGCAAATTCAAGGGAGCCGCCGGAGACGGTGTCGCCAAACGTTTTGTTTTGGTTTCCTAAAACCGAACAAGAGAGCTATATAAAAACTGGACATTGGACGGTAGTAAGGACCGAACCCGAGCCAAAGGCTGAGCAGTCTCCTGCTCTATTGTCTACGCTATGGGAATGACTAACACTAATTGTATCTGGCTGAACGCTTGATTTTGGGAGCGCAACGACCTGATTGGCTACCTTCAATGCCAATTAACTCGGAAACGGTGCCACGCGGGGTAGCCGCACGGTCCGCGTGGTTCCCCCCCCCCCTCCCCCCGTCGGGGGTTCGAGTCCTCTCTCTTGCACGGGTGTGTGTGCTGTCCATAGCGTAAGATAGTTTTAAGTTAGATTAAGTAGTATGTAAGCTTACGGAACGATGGCCTAAGCAGTTTGGTCCCATAAGATGTTTCCACAAATTCACAAAAATTCGGAAACGGCACAACGTACCTTTTTTTCCCTGAACATTTATTTTTCAGCGCAACCTACCCTGCAAGACTCTTACGACCTTTTCGGGCTCTGGCCACCCTGTGTGCTGGATGAACTGCTTTACATGTAAGTCTATCACGAATGACCTCCTTTTACCTTATATAAATAATTTATTACCGCTATGCAGACGTGTCGTCCTGCTGTAGATACTTGGTGCTTACCCGTGTGAAACCGGAGCGACTCGTTAAAACAGAATAAAATTAAGGTGTGCGAAGTTTTTGCTGAAGATAGAAAAGAGAATCAGTGTTTATGGGTCTGCGAAATTTAGTGCGAGTTCTATGACTTATCGCCAAAGTTAAGATGGTTTAAAATTAAAACTAATAGTAATCCAAGGGAGATAGCTGAAGAAAATGAATGCTATGTGCCAGTCACACTGTTGAAATTTATAATTTGAAGGATTCACTGTTTTCGCCGGTCTCTGCAGCCGAGCGGTTCTAGGCGCTTCAGTCCGGAACAGCGCTGCTGCTACGGTCGCAGGTTCGAATCCTGCCTCGGTTATGGATGTGTGTGATGTCCTTAGGTTAGTTAGGTTTAAGTAGTTCTAAGTCTAGGGGACTGATGACCTCAGATGCTAAGTCCCATAGTGCTCAGAGCCATTTGAACCATTTACACTTCCAAGTTATCCAACACGTCACCTTTACATATCGTGAGTAGTAACGGCGCTGCAACTTCCCTTGAGGTACTCCGGAACTTACTTTCCCATCTGACGATTCTCCCGGTCTGTAATGACGTGCCGAGTTCTATAGGCAAAACAATAAAAGTCGAATGCTACGTCGTCACAGAAATGCAGTGCACGCGGAACTGGAGGGACAATCGGCCGAGAGCCTGTGAAAGGTGCGATTCCGGAAACGGCTGAACAGGAACCGCGAGGTGCTTATGCGCTCGGCTCTGTGTTTTTCTTCCCGTGACTCAGACAGCACTGCGATCGACCACGTGGCCGCGGTGCGGTCGGACTGTTGCACGCCACGCTTTCTACTACGATACTCGCTGCCGCGCTTCCACGTCAGACCACGCGGCGCGGACCTTGGCGACGTCACGTCTGCACGACTTGCGGCGGTTGGCGCCGGCTCTTGTGTTCCGAGAGCGTGAGTCACAAGCGCCTACTCACTTCACGCCACCACAAAAAAAGAGACCGATATGCGAGGTAGTCTGAGACGCAACTGTCATAAGGAAAACGAAATGCCCGATATTGCGAAATTGTTACCGTAAATGTGAACACCACTCGCGGATAAGGCCTTACGTCTGTTTCGACTGACCGACTATTGCCTAAAGGAAGAACGATAGCTATCTTGGGACATGTTATCAGCATGTCGCAAATCCTTCCAGCCGTTACTGCCAGTAGGTGAACCTGATGATGCAGCTGCTTTTGTATTCGAAGAGCTCCTGATCTGGCCTCACCAGGCTGAGTGGACTCCGTTCTAGGCCTACATACCTCCCAAAAAATCGGAGGCGATAACGGTAATCGAACCTGGGTCCTTCTGCAGTGAAGGCAGAAAAGCTAACCTTTTTTACCTTTCCGGAACTTTCAATTTAATACAAGTTTTTTTATCGTTGCCCTCGTCATGCGAATTTCGTGACATCATATGCAATGGTTATGGGTGTGTTGCCTGACTGTGGCATGTGAAAATTTGTGCCGGACCGGCACTCGAACTTGGATTTCCCGCTTATCGCGAGTGGTCGCCTTAAGCACTTTGGCTATCTGTGCATGCTTCCCGGCGCGATCCAACTCTCCACATCCATATATCGTGGTATTATATGCCTCCCTTTAAACCTGCAACATTGCTTGATTCCCACTTAGGGAATAGAGACTATTTGTATCGTCGTGTCGTCTTGGCGTATGGCATACGACAATAGAAATGTTCTCGAATCTCTGTGGTGGTGTCAAATGGTTCAAATGGCTCTGAGCACAATGGGACTTAACTTCTGAGGTCATCAGTCCCCTAGAACTTAGAACTACTTAAACCTAACTAACCTAAGGACATCACACACATCCATGCCCGAGGCAGGATTCGAACCTGCGACCTAGCGGTAGCGCGGTTTCAGACTGTAGCGCCTAGAACCGCTAGGCCATGTGGTGGTGTCATTCTCCCTAAGTGGGAATCAAGCGATGTTGCAAGTTTAAAGGCATTCTCCTGCCATAGTAATTCGTAATGTTGTGTCCGATTCACTTATCTTGCTCACCCACCTTGTAGTGGGTGTGATACAGCGTTGTACACAATAGTTACATATTCGAATCGAGACCTTGCCGACATGGTGTTTCCTTACGGAAAGGCAAATGGCAACGGGTGGCGGGCAGCAAGGTTGTACCAGCAGAACTATCCCCGCCGACAACAACCACAGCATTCAATCTGTTGCAACAGTGTTTCGCCGTTTGTCTCAGACAGGGTCGGTTTAAGAAGCAGGAAATCATGAACGACGAACCCGAAATGTTCGAACATCAGACTTGACAGAAAATGTGATTAGCATAGTAGGAGGCGACCGCCCGGTCATCACCAGGCAGTTAGCCCACCATTATGGGGTAAGCCAGACGGCCATGTGAAACATGCTCCGTAATCAGTTGTTACTACCCTTATCACTTACAGCGCGTGCAGAGCTTACTAGTGACAGACTTTCTCCGTTGACAGCAGTTTTGTCACTAGTTTCTTCACCAGGCAACCGCGATTCTAGGATTTATGTGATCCATCTTCAACTTCGTAATAGTCACCTGTGGGATAGTATGCACATCCCCATAGTATGGTGACAGATGCTAACAGCGAATCATCAGCATCGGTCCAGCCGGAATGCGTGAGCCGCGGTAGTTGGTAATCGAATTTTGGGACCAGTCTTCCTTCCACGTCGCCTAACAGACCGAACTATCGGCGCCTTCTTGCGAGTGACTGATTCCCCTGCTGGAAGAAGTGCCATTGATGATTCGAAGGGTTATGTGGCTGCTACGTCATTATGGTCTAACCTAGTCGATGGATCGGGCGAGGGAGTTCAGTTGCATGGCCTGCTCGTCCACCGGATCTCAAACCGTGCGATTTCTGACTATGGGGCCATCTCAGAAGTATCGTGTATGCAGAGCCCATTGCAGTGGTGGAAATATTGGAGCAGCGTATTCATGCTACCTTTGACACTGTTCGGATGCAACCTGTCCGATGTGAATGTGTAAGACAGAACATGCTACGGTGCATACACGTATGCGTTGAGGCACATGGAAATCATTTGCAACACTATTGTAACTGTGATTGCATGGTACAGCGCGTATGACTGAATAAATGGTGTCTGGTGTGGAAACCGTGCACTTCCGGACATAAGCTCATTAGACCTTTTTTGTTCCGTATCCTCTCATCGGTCGATCCCTAGAGTTTGAGCTCGGTGGAAAAAAAATCACCCTGTATATCTCCTACGATCTTTCAGAAGAATCTGTTCATCACTGTCTGTCACGTTTCCAACCGTTAGGCTGCTGAGACGGCAAAGGATTACGCAGTTAACAAAGTTCTAATATCCGCGGATGCGCGTGAGGGAGTTGTGGATCCGTCGCATATACAGGCCCACTTGCTTAGAAAAATATGAAAAACTCGGAATTCTCTGGAAAAGTAATTTACTTACAGACTCAAGGAAATATTGGAAAAGACAGACGGAGTTCGGGGGGGGGGGGGGGGGGTAGGTCTGAAGAGTTCATTGACAGGAAGAAATTGTCAGAGTTATTTTCTTACAAATCGGTCTGAGCTTGTCGGCAGCTGTGGCCGAGAGGTTCTAGGCGCTTCAGTCCGGAACCGCGCTGCTGCTACGGGCGCAAGTTCGAATCCTGCCTCGGGCGCGCGTGTGTGTGTGTGTGTGTGTTCAGAGCCACTTGAACGATTTTTTTAGCCTTAAGCGATTACCTATGTTAACAGTACTCTTCCACATAGTTCGAGAGCGGTGCAGACCAATGACTTTTCTTGCTCTTTGAGAAAGTGTGGAGCTGTTCTTCATTGCCCGTTATCAGCGAACCCACGAGTTCCCTTTTCTTTTTTTCCCAAGTAATCCATCAATGCGGCACAGTAATTAGCACTTTCGGTTAAGTAACAACAATTCGAACAATCTTCCCAGACAGCATATGTGGACTGAACAGGTAACGCGCTTGCGGTTTCGATTCTGTAAATGCCAGTTGCGCAGCGAGGTGTTTGACTGTGACCCATGGATCATCTCGACTGAGAGTGTCTGCACGTTCCGAAACTGCAGGAGTCACAGCTGCGTGCGGTCGGTCGGCACGTGGCAGATCTGACAGGTTCGCGCGACGTTCTTTCGATGGTGGCAGACGCTTCGACCGACGATTCAATGAGCTTTTGTACATTGCCAAGTGCCCGTAGAGATTCTGCAAGGGCCTATGAGTAACTACGATGCTCTGGTTTTCGGCGAAGAGAAACTCAATGACAGCTCTCTGCTTGAGAAGCTGAGCCAATCTGAAGGCTACGTGTAACACCGCCACCCAACGGAACTGCATGCAACGATAGGAACTGAAGCGGAAATACTCCACGATGTTGTACAACAAATTCCGCATTTTTTCATCCGAAATTGGCCGAGAAAAAAATGTGTTGCATTATTATTGAAAACCCTCTCGTATGAAAAGAGGGGAAGCTCAATACAGTTTAGTCAGGACACCACATACTCAGTGCTTCGACTCTCATCTGAAGTGAGAAGCCAACAGGAAGTGCGACGGCGTGACTGCAGTATCCTGCAACGTCCCTTGTCGCGGTGTGGTGTGATGTGATGCCGGCAGGCGGATGACGTGGAAGCCGGGCTGAGGTAAGAGGCGCCCACGCAGAAGCCCCTCTGGTGGGCCGTTACGGGATGCTCTGACCCGCGGCCCGGCACGGTAATTGAGTTTGCGCCGCCTCGCTGAAACGCTCGTCCCCACCGGGCCCTCCCCGCTCGTACAGACAACCGACGCGGCACGTACGGGCTGCCCACCGGCGGACGGTGTTCGACACGTTTTTCAGCCAGTTTCTTCTGCGAGCGGAATGTTGCCTTTCGTTGGCCGCGTTTCCAATCCTAGTCAGATGTGTGCGCTTGCTTAATACTGTAATGCTGCCCAGTGCTATACTTTTGTCGATCTGCCACAAAAAAAATGTAACGGAATGTCTGGCGCTCCACAGTGCTAGACGATCAAAGAGTATACGGGTATCTACTGCTCTGTAATACGCCTGACAGTTACAGCGGTGAATAAGCACACAAAACAATCTTCACATGTATACTTACTGTCTTGTTTACAAAAATGGTTCAAATGGCTCTGAGCACTATGGGACTTGACATTTATGGTCATCAGTCCCCTAGAACTTAGAACTACTTAAACCTAACTAACCTAAGGACACACACAACATCCATGCCCGAGGCCGGATTCGAACCTGCGACCGTAGCAGCAGCGCGGTTCCAGACTGAAGCGCCTAGACCCGCTCTTCCACAACGGCCGGCTTCCTCTCTTTCTTTCTTCCATATTGTCAGTCTTCTGACTGGCCTGATGCGGCCTGCAGCTAATTTCTCTCCTGTGTCAGTCTCTTCACAACAGATTAGCACTTGCAGCCAACGTCTCAATTACTGGTTGGATGTATTCAATTCTCAGCCTTCTCCGACAGTTATTACCCTCTACAGCTCCCTATGATATCATGGACCTTATCCCCTGATATCAGAGCACGTTTCCTTTAATTTTGCTCTTTCTACTTGTCAGTGTTCTCCGCAAGTTCTACACCTCGCCAACTCTGTGGGAAACCTTATTCCTTATCCCATCAATCCACCTAATATTTAGCATCTTTGTATAGTAACAACACAAACGCTTCGATTCTCTCCTTTTCCTATTTCTCCCCATAGCCCACGATTCACTTTCATACAATGCTGTTCTCCAAAAGTACTGCCTCAGAAATTTCTTCCTCAAATTAAAGCTAATGTTTGATGCTGCTAACCTTCTTTTGGCTAGCAATACCCCTCTTTGCCCGCGTTAATCTGCTTTTTATGTTCCCCTTGCTTCGTCAGTGTGATGTCATTTTGCTTACAAAGTATTAGAATTCCGTAATTTCGTGTGCTTCGTGGTCGCCAATTTTGGTGTTGAGTTTTTCACTAATCTCACTTCTCCTGCTTCTCATTAAGTACGTCTTTCTATGGTTGAACCTGAATAGATGCTGTGCGCTCATTGAACTGTTCGGTTCATTGAACAGATCCTATAATTCTTCACTTTCACTAAGGATAGCAAAGTCATCAGCGAATCATATCATTGTCATCCTTTCAACGATAATTTCAGTTCCACTGTTGCATCTTTCTTGTAATCCCCCTCATCACTTCCTTAGTACAGATTGAATAGTACGGACGAAAGACTGCGGCTCCATCTTACATCCTTTTTAATCGGAGTACTTAGATCCTAATCTCCCATTCTTATTTACCCTTCTTAGTTCTTGGGCATACTGTCCTTCTCCTATAGCTTACTGATATTCTCCTGAGAATTTAAAATATCTGGCACCATTTTATATTGTCTAACACTTTTTTTAGGTCGACACGTCCTAGGATTGTGTGTTAATTTTTCTCCAGTTTAGATACCATGAGAGAATTGCGTATCTGGCGTCTTTACGCTTCCGAAAGTCAAACTGATCAAACGTAACCTCAATTTTCTTTTCCTTTCTTTCGTACATTTTGTCAGTGATTTGGAGGCATGAGCTGTTACTCTGAATGTGAGATTGTTCTGGTACTTATCTACAGTTGACACCTTCGCAAACATGTGTCTGGCATTCCTTGTCGGCGACTTCGGTAGCTCACCGGAGAGCATGGAATCCGAGTTCGGCCGACAGGCAGAACTGTTGTGATCGCCAGTCGTTCCCGACGATCGATCCCATCTCGGCCACAGTAATTCTGATGATATTTTCCGAAAAATCTCATGGTATATCTCCAGTATCCGAGATTCTACACTCCATCTTTAACAATCGTTCAGTTCCAACTCCCCAAAATTATTTTGTAAATTTATTAGGAATGATATCTGTGCCTTCTGCCTTATTTAATCGCGTTTTCCATAGCTCTGTTGAGCTCTTATTTTTATACTAGATTCCGTATGTCTTCTATACTGCCGGCCGGTGTGGCCGTGCGGTTAAAGGCGCTTCAGTCTGGAACCGCGTGACCGCTACGGTCGCGGGTTCGAATCCTGCCTCGGGCATGGATGTGTGTGATGTCCTTAGGTTAGTTAGGTTTAATTAGTTCTAAGTTCTAGGCGACTGATGACCTCAGAAGTTAAGTCGCATAGTGCTCAGAGCCATTTGAGCCATCTTCTATACCGACTCGTATTTATTCTTCTATTACTTTACCTTAGAGCTCCTTCCGTTGTAGAGGCCCTCAAAATACTGTTCAAAGTATCCGTCCTCTCTCTCTCTCTCTCTCTCTCTCTCTCTGTTCTTAACCGTGGCATTCCCGGTACACTCTTGATACTGACGCCTTTGCTATTAATTCCACGGAATGTACACAACTGGCCATTAAAATTGCTACACCAAGAAGAAATGCAGATGATAAACGGGTATTCATTGGACAAATATATTATACTAGAACTGACATGTGATTACATTTTCACGCAATTTGGGTGCATAGATCCTGAGAAATCAGCTCCCACAACAACCAGCTCTGGCCGTAATAACGGCTTTGATACGCCTGGGCATTGAGTCAAACAGAGCTTGGGTGGCGTGTACATGTACAGCTGCCCATGCAGCTTCAACACGATACCACAGTTCATCAAGAGTAGTGACTGTCGTATTGTGACGAGCCAGTTGCTCGGCCACCATTGACCAGACGTTTTCAATTGGTGAGGGATATGGAGAATGTGCTGGCCAGAGCAGCAGTCGAACATTTTCTGTATCCAGAAAGGCCCGTACAGGACCTGCAACATGCGGTCGTGCATTATCCTGCTGAAATGTAGGGTTTCGCAGGGATCGAATGAAGGGTAGAGCCACGGGTCGTAACACATCTGAAATGTAACGTCCACTGTTCAAAGTGCCGTCAATGCGAACAAGAGGTGAGCGAGACGTGTAACCAATGGAATGTACCATCAAGCCGGGTGATACGCCAGTATGGCATTGACGAATACACGCTTCCAATGTGCGTTCACCGCGATGTCGCCAAACACAGATGCGACCATCATGATGCTGTAAACAGAACCTGGATTCATCCGAAAAAATGACGTTTTGCCTTTCGTGCACCCAGGTTCGTCGTTGAGTACACCATCACAGGCGCTCCTGTCTGTGATGCAGCGTCAAGGGTAACCGCAGCCATGGTCTCCGAGCTGATAGTCCATGCTGCTGCAAACGTCCCCATCTGTTAACTCAGGGATCGAGACGTGGCTTCACGATCCATTACAGCCATGCGGATAAGATGCCTGTCATCTCGACTGCTAGTTATACGATGCCGTTGGGATCCAGCACGGCGTTCCGTATTACCCTCCTGAACCCACCGATTCCATATTCTGCTAACAGTCATTGGATCTCAACAACGCGAGCAGCAATGTCGTGATACGATAAACCGCAATCGCGATAGGCTACAATCCGACCGTTATCAAAGTCGGAAACGTGATGGTACGCTTTTCTCCTCCTTACACGAGGCATCACAACAACGTTTCACCAGGCAACGCCGGTCAACTGCTGTTTGTGTATGAGAAATAGGTTGAAAACTTCCCTCATGTCAGCACGTTGTAGGTGTTGCCACCAGCGCCAACCTTGTGTGAATGCTCTGAAAAGCTAACCATTTGCATATCACAGCATCTTCTCCCTGTCGGTTAAATTTCTCGTCTGTAGCACGTCATCTTCGTGGTGTAGCAATTTTAATGGCCTTTAGTGTATTTTTCACTTTTCCTTTCTGCTTTATCAGTCGTTCCGGCATTTTTTCCTCATTTTTCGCACTGTTCCTGCAGCGATTTAGCCTTTGCATCCCTGTACTTCCTATTTATTGCATTCCTAGTTGACTTACATTTTCGTATACCTGTCTTTTTCTGAACATTTTTGCACTTCCTTCTTTGATAGATCAACTGAAGTATTCCTTCTGGTGCGAAAGCCGCTGCCCGTGGAAAATTTCACTAACCCAGAAAAGTAATTGCGGGCAGGCCATTCCTTTAAGATATACCCTATGAATTTAATGAGTACAGTTTCTAATGGACAACGCAGTTTTTTGGTCCGTTCCTAAAGCTGGGGATTAAAGCAATAATTTGATGTCCGAGAAGGAAAGATCTTTCAAATAACACTAATTTATTCGTCCGCAGCTCGTGGACGTGCGGTAGCGTTCTCGCTTTCCGCGCCCGGGTTCCCGGGTTCGATTCCCGGCGGGGTCAGGGATTTTCTCAACCTCGTGATGACTGGGTGTTGTGTGATGTCCTTAGGTTAGTTAGGTTTAAGAAGTTCTAAGTTCTAGGGGACTGATGACCATAGATGTTAAGTCCCATAGTGCTCAGAGCCATTTCATTTGAACTAATTTATTCATTAGAACATATATGAACACAATAAATGAGGAGGAGACAATCACAGTGGACTAATGTTATCTGTATGAAAATTCCGATTAGTGATTATATGGAGAGCGGTGTTACTCAAATTGCATGAGAAATTACACCCCGGTCTGAAACTCAGTTTCAAAACTAGCTATTTCCTGGCTAATAACAGTGAAAGTTTGGTGACTCGTTTAAAGATTCATAAATTCAACATATGTACGTTGAACCTGAGACAGGCGACTGATGTAATTTCACAAGTACGACATAAGAATGACCTAACTTGCCGATGCTGTCGTGAATGCTCCCATAATTTAACTGCCGTGCCCGGTGATGAGCGCCGCTGTCGTGCAAGCTCTCTAGGGAAGACGAGGGCCGTTCCCTGGACGTCTTCTAATTCGGAAATTGTTGTGGCCAACACCACGTCTCAGACGAAGTCGCTGTCGCCTCCACTACGACACGGCCTGGAGTCGATGCCGCTTCCACTGCGTCGCAACTATTTTTGTGCTCGCACGATCTGCTGTACTTTTTCTGCCAAACAGTGCCAGTCGCCAATCGCAAAAATACAAAAACACCGGGGCCCAATAGCGAAGTTTCCCTCCAGCATACACAAACCCACTAAAACGGTGCGTCGCAATCAGATGCCAATCATATAGCAAATCTCTCCCCTAGTACTAAAGAAAGCCCACTCCAGCTTTGTCCTCTTGACGTCACACTCAGATATATCTGTCTCGCGTTTTCGGGCTTAATGGCAGTAGCCTCGCATCAGAGAGGCTCTGAAATCAGTAATGACTGCTCATGAAGCTATGCATTATTTTCTGCAGCTTGTGTTTTCTAAAACAGTCTATAGCTACCTGCAAAGGCAGTGATCAAAATCCGAGGAAGCATCACCTGGGATGACATTAGGCTGGGTGAGGTTACACAGTTGGACAAAGGTTTGCTACCCCCTGGGACGCCTGCAGCCCCGGTTCTCCGAAGTCCACCTGAGCTTCTGGTCACCGCTCCCAGCAAAGTGCCACTTTCCGTAGTAGTCTTTGTTTGCCCGTCTCAACTCCAGTTTCCTTGGGGACTATGTCGCCTATATCGCAGTGTTTTCGTTCTGCACGACAGCATCTACCATCAGCACAATTGCAACAAGTCACACAGCTCTCACTCTAAGTGCGTGGTATGAAGAGCACCAGGGTGAGTCTACCGTACTACCCTGGCCAACGAACTCCCCGGATTTAAGCCTAACCGGGAATCCATGGGATCACCTCGATTGGGCTGTTCACGTCATGGTTCCTCAACCGAGAAACGTAGCGCAGCTGGTCACGGCATTAGAGTCGGCATGGCTGCACATCCCTGTCTGAACCTTCCAGAGCCTCGCTGACGCTCTCCCTGGACGTACGCGCTCCAAAAGCTGGTTATTAAGGCTTCTGACATGTTGTAACATTAATGTGACTGTACCAGGTAAGCAACTATCTCTTCGTGTGGAATGGAAAACGGAAAGATCCTGCATTACGTTGGTCACCCCGAATTAGACTTACAAAGAAATGAAATGAAATGAAACGTCGTGTGACGAGGGCCTCCCGTCGGGTAGACCGTTCGCCTGGTGCAAGTCTTTCGATTTGACGCCACTTCGGCGACTTGCACGTCGATGGGGATGAAATGATGATGATTAGGACAACACAACACCCAGTCCCGGAGCAGAGAAAATCTCCGACCCGGCCGGGAATCGAACCCGGGCCCTTGAGATTGACAGTCTGTCGAGCTGACCACTCAGCTACCGGGGGCAAACCTTACAAAGAAATAACAATAATCTGCAGTTAGGTGTTAATATTTCTCATTTGTATACACTTCACGAAAAAAAATGTCTTGGCAGTGATTTCGTGAGTCTGACGATTGTGGTCTTTTGTGCACTGGGCGTTTACAGAAGCAAACACCCTTTCGAAGTCGGCATTATGGCCTGTACTGTGTACTGTGATTCGAAACACACTGTCCACTTTCTATGTATCAAGAGGGTTCGAAAGTTATGGTAGTCTTCCTTTTTTATTCCGTGGAATTTTGCCATCATCATAGAAAGTACTGTCATCCAACTTACAGTTTTTCTAGACGTAGTATCTGAAGGTTCTGTCGCTTGTTCTCATGTTGGGACGTCAGCTAAGAAAATGGAGGTTCACAAAAAAACCACCCTTCCTTGACGTAAGATCGCTGTCTGAGGGCGCATATTTTTTTTTTTTTTTTTTATTTGCAGTGCTGTGCTGTGCTTACTGAATTCGTTCACCGCCAGATTTAATGGCTACCGTTGGGCAATGCACTTAGTGTCAAGTGCTTTGTGTATGCCTTCACTCTCACAGCGACCGCCTGTGCCCCAGAGCGGTGGAGGGACAGTGACATATGGCGCCTGCGGGGACCCACTCGAGTTTAATTGCGCCTCTGTGACAGCCTCCCCTCCTCACTGGAGTGAGGGAACAACTGTTGCAACGAGGACCACCGGTAGCATGGTTTAGAATAGCGTGCGTGAACAATGGATCGTTTCACCATCCAGCTACGCCTCCAGTATTTTGCTGCCGGAAAGGGAGCTCATGCTTTGTAATACAAGGTTCACACCTGTTGAGTCATACTTTGCACGGTGAGCCAAGTCTGTTGTTTGCACAGATAATGCGGGATGTCACTGAGCGCGACAGTACAAATCACCAGAGTGTTCTGATTAATACATTTCATTCTTCGTTAAACACGGCTGTCACCGGTTAATCTCGACAGATCGTTACACTACGGCACATGACGCAACGTTGCGTGGAATCATGTTCATTTGTTTTTGTTGTTGCTGCTGCTGCTGCTGCTGCTAATGTCTCTGCCGCCGCCATTGCTGCTGCTAGTTTTTTTTGTTTTTTGTTTTTTATAGTCTGATGTTCACAGAAGACAGTTCACAAAAAGTTCTATTCAATATTTGTTAAAACGAGTGTGATTTTTAGGCAATTGCCCGCGTTCCTTTAGGCAAGTGCTAGCTCCCAACCTCCGTTTGAAAAAATACGACTCACAAGCCGTTAAAATATGGTAACATGCACGAAAATGTTGACACTATTCACAGAAAGATAGCACATACGGTTTCCCTCTTTTAGGTTAATGAACGACTGTGGCGACAAAATTAAAAACAAAACAAATTTGCCAAATCGTGGAACCTGTCCGACGGGATAAACGCAAGGAAAAAACAGACATCTGTCCGCATTTGATGAACGACTGAACGACGTACGTTACATAACACATCAACGGATAGCGAACGTAAAATTTTCCGTACAGTGCCGGGCGAAGTGCGGAATTTTGAAGATTGACATACTGTAATACGTACCTGGAAAGGACTAAGAGCGGACTGACACTTGCGGGCGATTCTCCAAAACTTCAGTGTGGAGAAAAAAGGTACTGAACTATTGAGGAATGATATAAAACGACAATCAAGAAGTTAGGCCGGTATTACACTATCAAATTTCTTTGTCAAATATCTTTGTCCAATACCTTTGTCAAAGATATTTGATGGTGTAATAGGGAACTTTGTCAAATGTCGTCCAATATTTGATCAAATCTAGGGCCTCGCTGTAGATTTGATCAAAGAAGTCGGTTGTCTTCTGTTCACCGCAGTGTGACATGTTACCACATGGAGCGCTAGCATCGCTGCATTCTATCGTCTGTAGTGTTTTTATAAACATTGCTGGTAAATACAACTGGTGTTTGCCGAGAACTACAAAATTAATAGAAATGTATGAAGCTGATGAGGCGCTTTACAACGTGAGGCACGCCTAATACAAAAATAGATTACTAAGATTAGAGACCTAACCTAACCTAACCCTCTCCTGTAGCAAGGAATCGGAGTGTTACACTAAGCCTGTCTTCTGCAGATGTAGCAGTTCTTAAGTGAATATTGTACTTTGTGATATGAGGATACCCTTCATTGAGCACATACAGAAATGTATGCTCATCCATTCTTAAGTAATTGATGTACGACTTGACGTCCTCCCACTATAAGCTCACGTAACAAGTTTTGTTGAATCCTTTTATCGTGTCGTCGTAAGACCCACGGCTTCACCCAGGTATGTTTCCTTTTTTTCCCCCGCTTCTCTTCCGCATGTGCACACAGTGCAACTGTGGTACATGCAACTGCTGTGGTTAATAACAAGTTGTTGTTGTCAGCCATCTTGAACTTTGACGAAAAATATGATGACAGTGTAACACCCCTTCTAGCGCTACGTCAAAGATCTTTGTCAAATATATTTGACGGAATATTTGATCACATCTTTGATCAAATCTTTGACAAAGAAATTTGATAGTGTAATACCGGCCTTAGTGACTGAAGTCATGGGATAGCGATATGCACATATGCAGATTGCGGTAGTATGGCCTAAACTAAGTATAAAAAGGCAGTGCATTGCCGGAGCTGTCATGATTCATGTGCAAAGGTTTCCGACGTGATTATAGCCGCACGACGGGAATTAACTGTCTCTGAACACGGAATAGTAATTCGAGCTAGAAACATGGGCCTTTGCTATCGTAACTGCCAAAGTGTAGGGCGGTTTGCTGATGGCTTTGCTATTTTTTCTCCTTTCTTTATCTTGAAGCACGTTTAAGGTCCAATCTCGCACTGAAGTGATTGATTATGAATAAACAACTGCAAATACTCAACAGACTATTTCCATTTAAAATAGGTGACATGGCAACCCTACCTTAGATGTTAGGCTACATTCACTCAGAAGTTAAATGGCGGAACAGTTTTCTCTTACTCCCTTCGAAGGCTGCCGTGAGGTCGTCTGGTTCGACTATATCCGATGCACCACCTGCCAGAGTCCAAGGAACGGCTGGTCGGTGCATGCCTCTCAGTATTGGTTCCCACAAAGAGTTGGACACACTGCTCGCATCGTACACTAAATACGAGTTCCCATTTGCTTTGTAAACGATAACTCATTATCTAGTTTTTAATTTTTTTACTGATTCTACACTGCCTGACAAAAATAATGGAGCAATCAGAAGGCATAGGCGGATGTAGCGGATGTTCATAACTTCATGCATGTGCACACCCCTCGGCAGGTATGGAAATGATTAGAGCTGCAATTTTCTGTGATTGGTAGAACGGCCACCAGAGTGCACTGGTGTTGTTACTAGTCCTGGTACAGTATAGAGGTAGCCCTATCGATTGATTTTATCCAATCCACACTGCGTTCATATCAGGAACAGTATCCAGACAGACGACAGTCCCGTAATCTTCTGAGCAATAATAAAACAATGACAAGAATACCCTTCAGACAGAGTGACGCACACATGCTAGATGCTGGTTACTCACCTATGGCTTGCCAAACTGACAATGTTTGATTCACCAATAGAACAGTTCTTATTGAGAAAAGTAAACAAATGGTATGTTGCTCAACACGGTAATCAGTGTACTGTCAGTGGTTTAGAATAATGCGCGCGTAAGGAGTACGGTGTGCCTTGTGTGGGGAAGAGATCATGTGCAAGAAAACATTGTCATGAATGTAGTCCTGCCTTGTCAGCAATACATTTCAGTAAATTTTAAATACATGAAATCCCCAGACTCTTACAGGGCACTCATACTTAAGGAATAATACCAAAAGGAATCTTCATTTGTGTATCTTGCGGTGTAATTAATTTATCGATGATGACACAGTGTATGCAACCACTTAATTGGCGTTTAGTGTAGACAAAAAGCATTTCAAACATTGTCGTTTAGGGTGTCTGTTAGCTTACAGTGGAAATGTGATATCTGCATAAAGTCTCTTACTACATTCATATGCAAGTAATCACAGAGAAACTCTGATACTTCAGATCTTGTACGCTTTTTAGCAGGAGCACAAAGGGGGTACATCTATGGAAATTTCCTCTTTTTGACTTTTTGTAACGGATCGCCAGCATAGGCAGCACGTTGCAATCCTGGTTTCGCTGTATAATATCTATAATTTCCGGCCTTTCATCTTGATCACAAGATTTTATAATATTACTTTCTATTTCACTTTCCTCACGATGAATTGCTTGTCCCTTCTTGCAATTTGAAGACATTGCTGTGGCAGAAGATCTAATCCCAGTGGCTAATGGCTCACCAGTCACTGAACTGTGCATTGTTCCTGACAAAAGAATTACAGTAACGAAATGAAAGTGCAAAACTACATAGATATTAATAACAAAAATATACTGAACTAATGAAAAAAGATAGAGCTTAAATGGCGAAAAACGAAACACTGCTCCAATGACAACAACATTAAATAATAAGGCAATATTTTTCGGACGACCACCACTACCACTAGGCATATGCGGTTTGCCTGAGGGAGAATATCGGTGGATTGCTTTCCCGCTCCCCGCCTCGTCCCTCACGTAGTCCTCGCGTGGCGCTCAGCGCGAGAAAACGGTGCCGCAACCATAACGCCACGCAACCTGGCCAAGGCACGTCTCGCGTCTCCATCGCGTCGCGTCCCAATTTGCGCGGTCACACTTTGAACCCTTTATGAGTTGCAAAAATGCGCGCTGTGCTGCGCCGCGCCACAGGCGCTACACGCGTCTCAGTTTGCGCCTAGTGTAGGCTAGGCGCAAATTGAGAAGCGTATAGCACGTGTTACGTGACACGACACTACAGCGCGACACGCACGTGCCGCACGGGTCCAGCGCATATTGCGACGCGTACACCATACTTTGCTCGCGCCGACTGGCGACGCTCTGCGCTGACTGAACCGAAGCGCACGCAACCTCTTATCTTTCTCAAACGATTTTACAGAAACTATTCTCTGAAAATTATGATTTCTGCCTTACTTGTAGCGTTATATGTCAGTTTCATAACGAAGTGCCCATCACCTCGCTAATGACCATTCTTATTGTGATGTACACATTTTAGTAAGACATTACGCAAAACTCAAAAAGTTTGCAACGAAAATTATGGGTCGCTATGATTTTGCGTTTGGTGCGTATTACACCATGTGTTGCTGCGTATGAAATTTAGCTAACATGCTGAATTTTTGTTTAGACTTGGGAGGAGATCTCTATCTGCCTCCGATCTCGAGAAAATGGATTCTATGTAGCGCGCTCACTTCCAGTCTCACGCCCGCGAGAATGAAATACTCGCAACATCTCTCGTACCTCCTAAACCGCTCGAGACATCGAGACGAAAGTTTGGCGAATGATAGCACATAAGGAGTGTTTTGCCAATTATTAAACACACGGAACTTTCTTATCTATGGCGATATATCACTACTTATACTTCTTTTTTTATTTATTTCACTCCAGTGACTAATTTTTTAAGAGTTATCGACAGCTAGCGAAACAAGAGCTTCCTAGTATGAAAATAAACATGAAATTTCTTTTTTTATGTTACTGCAAACCGATACTACGAGGTTTTTCGTAAGCTATTGAGCTCTGTAATTGCCAATTACTTGTTTGATGAGGCCCTACGTTTCGGAATTCTGTCTCAATAGCTGCCGTGAGATGAGTTTGGCAAATTACACTGTGACAAAGGAAGTACAATTAAACCAGTCACCAAAAGAAATGTGGCCTTTACTCATAAATGGTGATGCTTCTTCGAATGAGAAAAGGTTAACAACTCACACAAAAACAGATTGGCAATTCTGTTGGAATTTTGGTGGAATCCCCGCAACCCATGGTATTTTTAACAGTGAGCGACGGGAATGGAAACTTACCAAAGGATTTTATTCCTTCTCTTGATCTGAGCAGTATTAAAATAATGACGAGCGTTCCTTCAGGCGAAATGATAGGAACATGCCAGATACTGTTTACTCACCTAGGGCTTGCCAAACTGACAATGCGTGATCGCGAAAAAATAGTTGTTTTGAGAAAGATAAACAATTGCTCTGTCGCACGACACAATGGTCAGTGTACTGTCAGCAGCGGAGGAGAACGCGCGCGACAGGAATGCATAAGCTAACCACGTGTGACTTGTGAGTTGGAGTTCGAAAAACATTGTCATGAAAGTAGATCTGCCTTTGTCAGCAGCACATTTCAACAAATTAAATATATCTAATCATAACACTCTTTTAGGATATTCCTACTTTCGTAATAATACCGACCATTTTCTTCATTTGTGTAGCCTGTTGTTGTATAATTAGTTTATTAATGCTGATAGTGTCCAAATGGCTCTGAGCACTATGGGACTTAACATCTATGGTCATCAGTCCCCTAGAGCTTAGAACTATTTAAACCTAACTAACCTAAGGACATCACACAACACCCAGTCATCACGAGGCAGAGAAAATCCCTGACCCCGCCGGGAATCGAACCCGGGAACGATAACGTCCATGCAACAATTGAAATGCTACTTCTCATCACGGCGAACCAATTAAAACATTGTTGTTTGTGACTGCTTTTCGACTGTTTCTAGCTTGCAGTGGAAATATGTTGTTCACATGCATGTAGTACAGTGTGTCGTATTACATTATTACATATCAGAGTAATCACAGTGAAACTTCTATACTTCAGATCTTGGACGCTTTTTAACACAAGAACAAAGGGAGATTATCCCTTTCTAATTTTTTGGAACAGATCGTACAGATACGCTAGCTTACTAGGCAGCGAGAATATAACCTTGCTTTACTTTCCTACCTTGATTCTTAATCACATGATTTTATAATATTCCTTGCTTCCTTATTCACTACCCTCTGTCCCTTCTTGCGATCTGAAAACATCACGGAGGCATATGGTGCAATTCCAGCGGCCAATGGCTCATCAGTTACTGAAGTATACATTTTTCTTGACAGAAGAAAACAAAACTATGCACATATAAATAACAGAAAAATATAACGTGCTAACGAAGAAAGCTGGAGCGTTTAAATGGCGAAAAACGAAACACTGCCCAAAGGCAATAAAATTCAGTACACAGTAAGGCAAAATTTATCTTATGGGCAATACTACCACTGCTGATATGCGCCGTTCCGATGTGAGCATATGGCTGGGCTACTTTTCCGCTCCCCTCCTCAAATTTCCCACGGTGCTAGCGAGGCAAGCGCGACGCGCGGCGCGAGAAACTGTGCCTCAACCACAACGCCGCGCGACCTGGCGCAGGCGCGTGTCGCGTCCCAGTCGCGTCGCGTCGCAATTTGCGCGGTCACATTTGAACCTGTGATGTTACAAAAACGTGCGCTGCGCTGCGCCACACGCGCTATACGTGTCTCAATTTGCGCCTAGCCTAAAGAATTTAACGTGTATCATACCGACTGTTCGAGAAACGTGGCACTTTTACGAGCAACAGAGGACCACCACGAGTCCGAAGGTTCCGCGTGGTTCTCAGCGACTATACGGCACCTCAAACACTCGCATTGTTTTCAGACTTTTATGGACTAGTAAATTTATTGTTACACGAGATACAAACACAATGGCCCGTTTCAGGGAGGGGGAGGCAGCCGCGCATTGTGCAAGCTATTAACCTAATAATATCTTAATAGTTTCGCCTCATAAGCACACGTGTAAAGATGCGATGGGCTAAACGCAAACTGAGACACGTATAGCACATGTGATGTAACATGGCACTACAGCGCAACGCGCACGTTCGGCACATGCTGCGTTGGTCCTGCGCAAATTGAGGTGCGTACACATTCTTTGCATGCACCGGTTGGCGACGCTCTGTGCTGACAGGACAGAAGCGCGCTCACCATGTAATCTTTGTCTAACGATTTTACACGCTAAAAGTATTTGATTTTTGCCTTACTTGTAGCGTTTGTGTCAGCTTCGTGGTGAAGTGCCCATCATCTCGCTAGTTGTCGTTCTTAATGTTCAAATGGCTCTGAGCACTATGCGACTTAACTTCTGAGGTCATCAGTCGCCTAGAACTTAGAACTAATTAAACCTAATTAAACTAAGAACATCACACACATCAATGCCCGAGGCAGGACTCGAACCTGCGACCGTAGCGGTCGCTCGGCTCCAGACTGTAGCGCCTAGAACCGCACGGCCACTCCGGCCGGCTACTTAATGTGATATATACATTTTAGTAAGACACTGCGCGAAATTCGAAAGGTTTACAATGAAGAATAGGGGTCGCTATGATTTTGTGTTTCGTGCGTATTACACCATACATTGCTCCGCATGAAATTTAGATAACATATTGAATTTTTCTTTAGACTTGAGGAGATCTACATCTGTCTCCGATCTCCGGAAAATTTGTTCTATGTAGCGCTCTCATTACCGATTTCAAACCCGCGACAGTGAAATACCGCTCGAGACATCGAAATGAAATTTTGGCGAACGATAGCCAATTCATAAAAACAAGGTACTTTCTTATGTAAGGCCATATATCAGAAGCTAAACTTTCTATTTTACTTTTTTCACTCCAGTGACGGTAATTTTTGAAGAGTTATTGACAGCTTGAGTTTCCGAGTATGAATATAAACATGAAATTTCTTCTCTTAAGTTTTTGCAAAGTGACACAATGAAGTTCATCTGTTTCAGAATCCTGTCAAAATAGCTGTTGCAAAAACGAGTTTGTACAAATTATACTGTGTTATGGGAAAAGAAGTACAATTAAACCTGCCAACAATTGAAATGTGGCCGTTACTCATAAATGGTGATGCTTCTTCGAATGAGAAAATGTTAACAATTCACATGAAAACAAATAGCCAAATGTTGGAATTTTGGTTGTATCCCCATAGCCCTTGGTAATTTTAGCCCCATAGCCCACTTTATTTTCAACATTTAACGACTGGAATGGAAACTTACCAAAAGATTTTATTCCTTTTCTTCACCTGAGCAGTATTAGAATAATGACCAGAGTTTCCTTCAGGCGGAATGGCAGGCGCATGCTGATAACTAATTTACGACTTGCCAAACTGACAATGTGTGATTCGCAAATAAAATAGTTCGTATCGAGAAAAGTAACCAATTGATCGGTCACACAACACAATGGTCAGCGCGCCAAAATAAAACTCTGTTATTAATATTCGACATACTAAACAGAGAATTTGCTTGCTTTTAACATAAAAATCATGCCAGATACCAAGCTGTCATCCCATTATTTCGAAAGTGTTAATTAGCAACAGAATAATAAACAATTGCTAAACTAAAAGCCAGAACAAGCACTTCGGAGATGTTCGGGGAGGTGATTCAGCTGTCAGATCGGAGATCGATCTGCCGTCTCGGAGGACAGACATGTTGTCGGTATTGGTTAAGTAGCAAATTCTTGTTTTTTGACTTGTAATTGAGAATTAGTTCGATAGTAGTTACGCAAATGCGTGGGTCATTATTTCGTTTATCCTTTGATACAGTGTGAAGAATGGAAATTATTTGTGATGAACTATAACTGTGCTGTTTTTCATATTTTGCTAATAAAAAGAGAGTGGCATCCCGTTTAAACAAACCAATTTCTAGAATACCAGATTCACGCTAACAGCTTATTACAGCCTCATGATAATGAATTCATGACCTACGTTCTTTCTTTATGCGCATGACACAATTAATTAGAGATTGTTAAGTTGGTGAACATTATTCAAACTTATGCATTCCACTCCGGACAGTGAAAGCAACTAGGCACCTCCAGTGTGTTTACATATAGTTCTCTAGATCTTTTCCATAGGGCATTTGGTCTTTATGTTTCTGATTAACGTATTGGTATGCCTTATTTATAGTTTTTCTCAAATTGATTGACTTCTTCCTTTTTGCTTGTAATCAGTTCCTTTTTGCTTGTAATCAGTTTTATTATCAATAGTAGGAAGTCGTTTGTAAGTCCGATTTGCAGTGTCTCCGAGATTCAGGAACTGGTTTAGCTCTTCTATTAGCCAAGGCGCAGGTTTTCCCCTCAGGTTTCTGTCTTCGGGAGAGCGTATTTATGGTGTAATACAGTTAGTTTGGTAGTAAACCCAAGGGGTTGGTTTTGCGAGTCCAGGAATGGAACGGAAGTCGTCACCCAAATTATCTCTTGTATCTCCGATGCAAGTTCAGGTACACTGACAAACGTATGAAGTCTGTGTATGTTGCCAGTTACAGTTTATTCCTTGGATATTTTACAGAGTAAGTCATGATATGATATTGTGAGCTGAATCCAGGTGCGAATTTCTTTGCTCCTACATTTTGTGGCAAATATATGTATGAGACTGTGACTACAGGCTTCATTATGGGTAGGTGCAAGCTGAAATACAGTTACATTTGAAGAAAAAACTACAGATGTGAATTTCAAAGTGAAAAGGAAGAATACTTATGTGTTGCTAGCATTATTTGTATGCTACTAAATCAAATAGAATTTTGAAGCCGGCCGTAGTGGCCGTGCGGTTCTAGACACTACAGTCTGGAACCGCGCGCCCGATACGGTCGCAGGTTCGAATCCTGCCTCGGTCATGGATGTATGTGATGTCCTTAGCTTAGTTAGGTTTAAGTAGTTCTAAGTTCTAGGGGACTGATGACCTCATATGTTAAGTCCCATAGTGCTCAGAGCCCTTTGAACCTTTTTTTAGAATTTTGATACTTCAGTTTTGAAACAGGCTGTTCCTCCTGGTTTTGGAGGTCAGTAAATGACATAGATTAGGTAAATTTTGTGAAGGGGTTTGTATTTTGCGAACATATATTCGACTTGTTTGTCTTCATTACTATTACTATGTGTGTATTAAGGGCGGTAATAAGTCGAAGCATTTGTATGCCGCTACTCCACTTCCTCATCCGTTACTTCTGTGGTTTCCTTTGACAATGGAGTCTATATTTACCGAACTAGATAGCTTGAGCCAGATTGCACATTCGTCAGAAGATAGACATGGATGTCGATATTCCGAAATACTTTGCGGAGTTCGTCGAAATAAGTAGAAAATGGTGGCCAACTATGTTCTACAGTAACAATACAGACACAATGGTAGAGCCTATGGCTGCACGAACAGTCAAGCTCGTAGCTTCTAAAGCACAGTCTTTAGACTTCATTTGCACAACTTATTTCAACATTTATCAGCACCATTATTTTGCCATCTCTTGTTCACACGCCATGTAGCCCAAATTCATGCATCACATTACTCAAAATTGGTATCTATCAATAGTGAAATCCTCGCATTTTGTCAGACTTGTGTTCGTGAGTTCCTTAATCACTAGGACTGTTTTAGACCTGTTCGTATATGATACAAACGTCACGATTGTGGCTCTAGGTTTTGCAGATCATAACGTCCAACATCCTACACCGTACCTTCCGATTATAGAATCTGTTGCATGTATTTTTGTTTTCACTTTAAGGTTTTGCAATTTAATATGTCTACGTTAATAGTAAATATTTTAATTCTTCCAGCGACTTTTCAGTGCTGGACAACGATGTGCCAACCACACTGTCTTTGATTAGAAGAATTAGAAGATGGACGGTACCATTTTACCAAAATAAGAGAAAAACGAAAACGCCGCAACTATCAGCAGATAATTTTCATGCTTTTGGCTCATCATCAAACATAAATAGATATCTAAAATCAGAGCATCCTACAGTACCTCTGGGAAGATGTGGGTCTGGAAGCCGGTCAAGATCGCCGTCAATCGACACAAAAATTCTAGAAATCATTTCTCATGAACCATCCTCACTGAAGTCTGCTTCCATCGTGGGTGAAGGCATCCTCTCAGAAAGGCAAGATGAATTTCAAACTGTATCAAACCCAGTAGTGTCGTCAGGTTCCGGACAGTGTCCTGATTTATTTCCTTTTGTGATGCCCTAACCCCCCAACCACTTTTCACTTACGACAACCAGTAAGTAACTGTTTTAATATTATAAAGCCACTGAAATTAAATGAAAGTACACCATTACATGTACAGTTTTTGAAAATGATTTGCAAAGAATACCGTCCTTTATCTATAGTTGAAGACACAGGATTTAAAAAATATGTTATATACTTTGCCCAAATTTTAATTTACAAAGGAGAAAAATGCCTAGTTTGTATCATGAGTTATTCGATAAAATTAAAAATGATTTGGTCACTGAGAAGTAAGTGGGCCCGTTCAATGCACTAGGGGGTAATTCACTGAGGAAGCCCATCCTACTCACAAAGTTAATACAAAACAAAAATTTGTATCTCACATAATGAACTCTAGATAGTGAAATTAATTTTAATTATCTTTAAGTTTCTTCACTCCTTTATGTCTTAGTTTTACCTTCTTCCAAAAATTTAAAATCCTAATTGATAATTAATGTCTTAAATTTGTTTGGTAAAATAGTTTTAAATTTGTTATGGAGTTCCATAAAAATTTTCTCCCCATACCTGCCATTCTTGGCACATGTGGGTGCCGGATTTTTGAGTGTCTGAAATTTATTTTATTCGTTTGTTTTTTATTTATTTTGAAAACATGGGGGATATATTGTACTGTACTTTATTAAACCAAAGGATACAATTTTAAAACATAGATGATATACTTTATTAAATCCAAAATACATTAATTTTCGAAGCAAACTTAAGTTCTTGAATGTATACTGTACGTAATTATAGAGTCGTATGATTTACTATGAAACAAGTCCCTAATTTTTAACTGTCGCAATGATGATATGGGACAGTGGCATCCTTTAGCACGCAGCCGCTTTACAAGCATTACATTGGTACTGCATCTATCTGGTTGTCGCATAATGTACTCCAGGAAGACCTCGGCTGCTTCAGCACCAGCAGTTTGAGGAATCTTCATACTCTCTCTACCTGTGCCCTCTTTTTCCATCACTTTCGTCATTACTTTCTTGCACGCTTTTGATTATTTCTTCATCTGTTGAAGTTTGGTCCCTATCACAGCTTTCCTCATTCAGCCACTTTGCCACTTTGTCATCAATTTCTTCTCCTCCTGGAAGGTTGTGGAACATGTCATTGTACAAAGTAACTGATAATGCCGAATTGACTGGCTCATCGCTGTCACTCACTACTGGATCCAACTCGGCATCAACGGATTGCCACAATTTTCTCCAGCTCTTCATTATGGCAACACTCTCCACTTTATCCCGTGCTTTGGCTGCTTAGAAAACAGCATCACGTATGTCAATTGCTTTCCACGCCTTCAGCATGGTCTCGATAGAATCGTTTTCACTTTCGTTCAACAAGGAGACAAGTGAATGTCAATAATGGCGTTTGATTCCTAACTTCCCTGGTCCATGGTCTGTCAGACTGGGTGGGAGAAAGAGTGCTTGTACATGTATACCATCGGACTTTAGAGAAACATGTGAAGAATGACTGGGACCATTGTCATTTATAAGGATAGCTTGCAGTGGAAGCTTCTTCTTCCTTAGCTCTTTTCCCACTGCTGTTACTAACGTTTCATGGAACCACCGAGAGGATATTTGTTTGTCCAGCCACGCTTTCTTCTGAGCACAATACCTGCACCGATAAAGTATTTATGTCAGTGTGTTGAAAACAACGTGGATGTTGGAATATTCCAATCACCATAAGCGGTAGTTTATGACTCCCATTTGCATTACAACATGCCAATGTTAACGCGCTGTTTCTGTTGCTTGTAATCACGAGCTTCCTTCTCGTTCTTGGCAGCTAATGTTTCTGAAGGAAGCATCTTGTGACAGAGTCATGTTTCATCAGCATTATACAAGGCATCAGCAGTTAAATCTTCTTCCTCTATTATCTTCCGTATCTTCCTTACAAACTCATCAGCATCCTTATTGTTAGCTGAGCGACTTCACCCGGTGGCTGTCAGCTGCCGAATGCCATGTCGTTTTTTCCAGTTTGATAGCCAACCTTCGCTCGCTGCTAACAAATTACTGCCGCCAAGTTGTTTGTTAAAGGCAGATGCTTTTTCCTTTATAATCAGGCCACTGACTGGTATTCCTTTATTGCGTTCTTGTATGAAGAATCTATAAACAGCTAAGTCCAATTCTTCATTCTCAGTATTTCGCATAACCTTCCGTTTTCCCAACTCACTACCCATTTGTATTGAGTACTGTCGAATAATATCATCTTTCTTTTTGATGTCAAATAGTTGCTCGTCCAACACTGAACTCAGCAGCAAAGGCTTTCTGCGAAGAACCTCTATTTAACTTAGCTAAAATTTCGAGTTTCTGCTCGAGATCTGGCGTAACGTGTTTCCTTTTAGAAGACATGATTCTGAACTGTAAAGAAAGCTACAATTTCAAATACAGTATATTAAGCATTGTTGCACACGATAATTCATAGTGCACATGTTTTCGGATGTGCGCCGGATTACTGAGCGGCCGACTTCAGAAGGAGCCGTATTAGCAAGAGTCTAGTGTACTCACAGCCTGTAATATAATATCACTCGTTTACTTCTAACTCACTAATCTTTTTACACAAATTGAAATTGAGTTATTAAGCTTCTTCAGTAGGGCAGCCATTTATATAGAACAAAAAATAATAAGATTAAAAATTTTCACAAATAATTCTATTCTGAGCATCATATTTTAAATTACGTTTTTTAAGGAGACACTCTTCACTTTAAGAAAACTTGCTGAAATCCAAGAAAATTTAAAAAATGATCAATTGAAACTCAAACAAGGTGTCCCAACCAGACGGAAATCTACTTGCGAAATGTTGCAAATATTTGCTTTTTCAGGTTCGAAAATGAAAATTTTGCCAAAATTAATGGTACGGCAACTGAAATCTTTCAAAAACAAAAAGAAAGAATCTGCTGAAGAAGTAGAGTCATTGGTTTATGATTTCCTTAAAGGGTGATGACAGCTCTTTCGGGTTATCTCTAAGAACAAACTGATTTGTCAGACGACTGGGCCCCTGATTCCAAAGGCAGGCATTTTCAGCGGACAAAATATTAAAGGACTGCTGTATGGAGGCTACAGAAGAAATGAAAAAGTTGGTTTTAAAACTGTGTGCCGGACCGAGACTCGAATTTGGGACCTTTGCCTTTCGCGGGCAAGTGCTCTACCGACTGAGTTACCCAAGCACGACTCACGCCCCGTTCTCACAGCTTTACTTCTGCTTGTTTTAATCTGCCCGGAAGTTTCATATCAGCGCACACTCCGCTGCAGAGTGAAAATGCTAAAAATGCGACAATAGTTACTCATTATTAACGGGTACTACAAACAATACATTTTAGCAGACATCAATGCACTTGAATAATCCTGCCACTCAAATGGCTGGCCGCGGTGGCCGAGCGGTTCTAGGTGCTTCAATCCGGAACCGCGCTACTGCTACGGTCGCAGGTTTGAATAATTCCTCGGGCATGGATGTGTGTGTTGTCCTTAGGTTGGTTAGGTTTAAGTAGTTGTAAGTTCTGGGGGACTGATGACCTCAGATGTTAAGTCCCATAGTGTTCAGAACCGTTTGAACCCACTCGAATGAAATTTTCGGAGGTCTCCATTAAATGACAGCAGGTACGAAAATTACATGAAAAAATAGAACGCCATGGAGACAAACCAGCTTCTAGATAATATGGATTTTAAAAAAATAAAAAAAAATACCGAATCATTTAGTTCACCCTGTATTATGGATGCGAGCAAAATCGGAATACGAACAACATACATATAATGCAATTCAAATAGTGCAATACACGCAAGAAGTTGAAAACAGGAACACAACTCAATGGAATCAGCTTCTGTGTCGTCATGTCATGACGAATGGCCTTCAGATTCTGACATGCGCAATTATTTGGATTTGATAATGGCCACACGGCCGAAACTGCAATACTGTGTTTTACAAATAAATAATTATAATCAAAAGGCGACCCTAGTCTCACTTACAGAATTTTACGTGACTGAATACCAGCTAAGAGAAGTTAATCGTAGTTTTTGATTGGGAATTCTCGAATATGTTACTCGGCAAGGTCATGAAAACGTTTGCAGGCATGCGTTTTACCACTGGACTACGCCCCCAACACCAAAAATAAGGTATAAATGAAAACAATTACCATATAATACCCTTCTTTCACAAAGGAAGAATACAGATTCTCGCACAATATTTTTTCGTATTCGAAGTTCACTGCTAGGTCATTAGGAGCGCAACTGTCTTACCATAACACGGGCAGTTTGAACTACCCATATTTCTGTGCTCTGTGGCGCAATCAAACCTAAAGGACGGAAACCATAGGCATTGATTTCGGTTACGTTAATTCTTATGGATATGCTGTCCAGTACTGAGACATACATTTCCTACGGTCTTCATACCCTCTGTTTCCCAAGATTTCTTCCGCATTATGATTTTAATTTTTTATTTAATGTTATTGGCAATCTTCTTTGATCTCTGTAATCGGAGAGAAACAGAAGAATATTTTATTAACATCTGTAAACCTACCAGAAGCGGTTTCCTAACGTTTAGAATTATGATTCCGTCTACCTTTTTTGTATCATATGGAGTTGTCAGGACACGCCTTTTTAACTGCAGTACAGAAATAGCAATTAACAACGTACATGTAGTACCTATGTGGGCGAAGTACAAACAATATTTTTCATTTTTATGATAAATGTTACAGAAAAATAATATCCAAAGACATTAGGAAGAAAAAGTGCTGCAATTATGCTCTCAAATTTGTAGTCCCTCTATAGTGAGTCAAGCATTTTTCGTAGTGTTAATCCTGTCCTTCCCGTCGTATGTCAAACGAAAGCTTTTATTAAATAATGCAATCTGTCTCTCTTCGTATCTGCGTCCGTTGTGCTTTAATCACGCGTTATTATCTAGTCATAAATCAGTACTTTGGACACTGGTCTGTTCCAGTAAGGGCCAAATTTATTTCCTCCATATGGGTCGACGATTATCTCTGAGATAAAGTTATCATTTTCGTTCTTGCGTAAATCGTTTGACATGATAATACGGCACACTGCATGTCTCAGTAGTTTGCTTCCAACGTCAGTGGTAACGTGGTTCCCGCGATATTAGGACTGAACCACGAATACTACTTTGTGATGACGTCGCCGGACGAAACCGATTATTTCGTTTTAAATAAATCCTGTTGCTCCTTATAATTGTACATGATTTTGAAACAATCTATCGCTATTGTCTCTGGCTCGACAGAAATGCCGTTCTTTCCGAAAATTGCCCTATTTGTTGCTGTGCTAAAGCGGACTGTCCATTTCATTATAAAATTTCTTCTTCATACAGTACCTCTTATGTAAATCCCGTAGGGATAAAAGAAATAGAAGTGCAGGGTAACTAAGGGTAAATAGCTTCAGGAAAGATGTGGAGAAACATGAAAAGAAATAATCGTCGGAAGGGCTCATTCAGCATATAGGAAAATTAAAGCAACATTCGGTGAGATTAAAAGCAAAGGTGAATGACGTGATAGAATAAGAAATATGAGTAGATTTAGAAGAGAGAGGGGATCCAGTATTAGAATCAGAATTTAAGAGATATTGGAAGGCTTAACATCGGATAAGGTTTACATAAATTTCCATGGAAGTTTCTATAATCCTTGGGGGAAGTGCAAACCCAATGACTATTCTAGTTGGTGTGTAGAATATATACAACTGGCGTTATACCAACCACAGGATTCCTAACATTACAAGGGCATACAAGAGCGAAAAGCATCGAACAGTTACCTAGACAAGAATAATATACAGAAAAATGGAAAATTGAGAACCTGTTTGGCTTTAGGAAATTTAAAGGCAGCAGAGAGGCAGTTCTGACATTTCGATTGGTAATA
The DNA here is from genome assembly GCF_023864275.1 of Schistocerca cancellata. NCBI lineage: Eukaryota > Metazoa > Arthropoda > Insecta > Orthoptera > Acrididae > Schistocerca > Schistocerca cancellata. The sequence goes on from NC_064626.1 coordinate 664,082,426, forward strand.
GAAGCACGATGGAAGGAAACTCAGGACACGTTCATAGGATTTGTCGACCTAGACACAGCGTTCGCCGGCCGGGGTGGCCGTGCGGTTCTAGGCGCTACAGTCCGGAACCGCGGGACTGCTACGGTCGCAAGTTCGAATCCTGCCTCTGGCATGGATGTGTGTGACGTCCTTAGGTTAGTTAGGTTTAAGTAGTTCTAAGTTCTAGGGGACTTATGACCTAAGATGTTAAGTCCCATAGTGCTCAGAACCATTTGAACACAGCGTTCGACAATGTCAAATGACGTAAGATGTTCGAAATTCCGAAAAAATAGCGGCAAGCTATAAGGAAAGACAGGTAATACACAATACGTACAGGAACCAAGAGGGAACAATAACACTGATAGATTAAAAATGAAATGTTCGGTTTAAAAAGAATGTAAGACAGGGATGTTGTCTTTCGCTCCTACTGTTGAATCTATAGATCGAAAAACCAATGACGGAAACGAAAGAAAGTTTCAAGAATGGCATTAAAATTCAAGGAGTAAGGATGTCAACGATAAGATTTGCTGACGACATTGATCTCCTCAACGAAAGTGAAGAAGAATTAGAGGATCCGCTAAATGGAATGGACATTCTAACAACGAAAGTAATGAGAAGTAGCAGAAATGAGAACAGCGAGAAACTTAATATGATTGATGATCACGAAGTAGGTGAAGTTAAGGGACACTGCTCCCTAGGCAGTAAAATAACACATGAGGGCGGAGCAAAGAGAACATCAAAAGCACACTAGCACTGGAAGAAAGGGCATTCCTGGCCAGTAGTAGTCTGCCACTATCAAACTTAGACCTTAATTTGAGGAAGGAATTTTTGAGAACGTCCGTTTGGGGCACAGCGCTATACGGTAGTGAAACATGGGCTGTGGGAAAATCGGAACAGAAGAGAATCGAAGCATCTGATGTGTGGTACTACAGAAGAACGTTGAAAATCTGGTGGACTGATAAGGTCAACAGTGAGGAGACCAAAATATAGAAAACAGTGTGAAGATTGAAGGACAGGAAACCTATCAATGAATAACTTCCACTGTACTTGAGGAAACAGTAGGTTAAAACGGAGACTGGAATAATAATTCAGGACTTTGGGTGCAAGTGCTATTTCGAGATGAAGAGATTGGCACAGGAGAGGAATTTGTGGCGGTCGTAAGACTGATGAATAAAATCCGTAGGTGCACCCCTCTAATTCGCACAAGGAGTAGAGCCAACGGAAGCTTAACTTTAAGAAAACGCCGGTAATGGCCATTTGTGGACGTGACGAGATAAGCAGTACCGGTAGCGCTCTACTCTGAGGGCGGATGTCTGTTTCCTCTGCCGAGGCCTATCACTGCGGTAGCCGCCTGACGCAATTCAGCCATTCTGTTACTTTAGCATGGACCAGTCTTATCAGCATGAAGCGCACGGGCGCTCATGATATCGCAATCGGCGCTCTTCAGAAAACCGTGGGAGCTCAGAAACGTCTAGTCATGATGTCATGCTACTTCCTCGACTTGTAATACTTAAACCGTTCACTGTAATACAATACGGCAATATAGAAATTCCCTGCACCACGACATGACTGCACGCCTTCGCTATCAGATCGCCGGCCATAAAGTCTCGCGAACTTCAGTGGATATTGACGTCATGTCTCAAGACAGCTCTTTCGGAAAAATGCGAAGCCAAAACGTGATGACCGTCTCAAAGTGGACACAAATTGGTAATTTTTGGGTACAAGCATTATTGCAAAAACTGGAAACTGTATACTTCTCGTTCTTAATCACCTTCTCTACAGTTATGGAATAGCCGGCCAGTGTGGCCACGCGGTTAAAGGCGCTTTAGTCTGGAACCGCGCGACCGCTACGGTCGCAGGTTCGAATCCTGCCTCGGGCATGGATGTGTGTGATGTCCTTAGGTTAGTTAGGTTTAAGTAGTTCTAAGTTCTAGGGGACTGATGACCTCAGATGTTAAGTCCCATAGTGCTCACAGCCATTTAAACCATTTTTGAACAGTTATGGAATACACTAGCCAAATATACTTTTAACACTCAAACATACCAGTTGTCCTAATAAAATATTACAGACTTCCCTACACAGCTGCAAGTTACATTCAAGAATGACTCTTCAGATAAGGGACTTCGACCTAGTGATTATCTATAGAATACTTAAAAGTGCGAAAATCTGGGTTTGAGCAAATCACTCAGTGACCTGATTTGATTGGAACCCATTACGAACTTTCTTATTATTCCACAAAAAAAGCACGAAGCTTACTGAGACACAGCGAAGTTAGAATTAAAGGGAGTCGTTTCTGTTACCTTACAGTTCTGCCTCTCGGTGCTACTATTTACAAAACAGACTACACTAGTCATTTTCTTAAGTGTGATATTATCGAAGAAACTATGAAGACAAAATGTCTCATTAGACGAATCGAAGTCTTTCTGTTTTTGCAAAAGATTTTTGATGACACCAAGGGCAAAAGCAGATGGACCTACAGTGAGAGAAAGTCAACGGATATCGTAGTTTAAAAAGAATACAAGAAAGAAACTGTGAACTTTTGTGCTGGTACTGAGGTGCTGGTATTACAGAAAATTCCTATTTTGCCCCAGCGAGGGCGATTTTCTACTTGTGTTCATCACCACGGGTATGCAGCAACTGATGATCGACCTAAGGCCTGCCTCATCGGCGGAATGCAAACTTGCCCTTTTGTGAGGTACTCTACCAGTAGGATTATACTATTGTAAAATGTGCTCCCAGCAGTTAGCCGCGCCGTACGCGCGTGGATTGCAACGTACTTGTGCTAGAATGTACGTCAGTGTTTGACAACACCACTTTCAGCACACAGTCCAGCCAGGTTTAATCCACACATTTTCATGTGGTCACTGTACTTTCATTAACGCCGAGCTTGTACTTGAGTGACAACGCAATGTAGGACATGTATTCATAAGAACACTTGACTGTGGTTCTCGGAATCTACCAGCGCTTGTTATAAACAGGAAAGAATGGCAGACTGCATCATGTGACACATTCCAGAAAAACAGTAACTGTGAGCAGAAATAACATGTCAACAAGCTTATTCATGAGCTGAGATTGTACACAAAGTACTTATTGTACTTATCGTAAGAGAATTATCGCCTTGATATCAGCTACACTGCGCAGCAGAGAAAGAACTGTGCGCGTTAGTGTGTCAGTGGCGAGTGTTTCCAAGGAATTACGACGTGTTATGAAAACAAACATTTCCTACATTCAGTGCAGCACGAATTCTTGTAAAAATTCTACACGATTATAGTGCATATTAACAGTTATCACATTCAGACTTTCATTCTGGGTTCAGCTGTAGCTCAGTGTAGTGAATTTCGGAACCCGTTTCCTTCCTAGTATATTGTAGATGCGTAATTAGTAAAATCCTCCCAGGTGTCTCAATTACAAAAACCAGCAGCGTATGATCCACAGCTCCAATCTAGGGCTAGTTCACTCCCGTATCTCACGAGAACGCTGTGAGATCAGATTTGTACTACTGCCTTTTCCAATTAAAGGGTATTTGCTGCTTGCATTGTACGGAAGTAAATTTTAAAAAATCCTGTCGACATGGAGGACGAAGGCGTTTATTAAGAACAGCGAAGGAAAATGCTGAGCTCTTCAGAGCAATCCGCAGTTAATCTATATCAAGATGATGACGGGGAACGTGACATTCGCTCTTCCTGAATGCAGAAGGAGGTTAGGGTGCAAAAGGAAATTAGAGGGGCATATAAAATGAAACATTTAAAATAATGGAATTTGTAGTAACTTTGGGACAAGTTATAATTCTGTTGTAATTTTCTCACAGAGAGTGTTCCAGGAGGTATGGTAAGCTCTGAAGGATATGACAGGAATTAAGCAAATAAATTTACAAAGTATGGGCTCTAAAATGCTTACCTGAAGAACTATGAGCACATGTTCATCTTCACTAATGTGAAAGACATCTCTTCTACTGTACAAGTGCTCAAAGTTCTTAAAGTATGCATTTCATAGCCCGTGTATATTACACTTTTTTGCTTGCAATGATCGTTCCAGTCGAAAGTCTGAATATTGACCTTTCCACCTGGGACACGCTATATTTTTAAAGTTCTCGTTGACGAGGTTAAAGCTGAGCACTGATCGATTTATCCCGCACGTGAATGCGAACTTAGGCTGTTGAAGTCATTGCACTCTACTAATTTGGGGAAGCCCTATAATACGAGTCCGTGTAATGATGATGTTAATCTTAAAAAACAGAGTGGGGGGGAAATGTTACATTGCTACTAAACTATCGTAAAGTTTACTGTTCCACGTTTTATTCACTGTAAATCATAATTTATAATTTAAGCATTAGATGATAATTACTGTCATTACCATTATTAGACGTTGCACACCAAATTAAGGACAAAGTGCCCTATTTTATACCGCGCTGCAATCGTAAATTTTACAAAGGTTTATTAATCTACGGTTAGTAAAATTTGATGTATTCTCCTGGTAATAAGTCAGTGGGTGCAATTCAAATGATACGAAAGAGAGCTTTTTCCTGTAGAACTACCTCGCGCCTATAAAGCGGGTATAGACAGTGCCCCAGAAGTAGCAGGGTGTAGCGACCGACCGACCTAAATCAGCTCATGCAGACTGCCGTCAGCTGACCGATTACTGGGCAGAGAAGCCATACATAGCTCCGGACTGACCGTGGCCTCATACACCGCTGACAGCGCGAGTGCTGCTGCAACGGGGCTTAACAGCACTAGCAGACAGCCTTACGTAACGGCGCAAAATGGGGAAAGTCCGTAAAAACCTATTACTGCGCTGGCGCTTCCGTCGTAGGCGGAAAAAAATGAAATCAAGGTGAAGCGTGTAAAAAGTACGCGGACAAGTAGGGGGTGGGGTGAGGAGGAGGGATAGGGGGAGGGGGAGAGACTGATAAGAAATGTGGAGAGACATTCTGGACTGAGGTTTATCTGATGATCCAGTGGCTTTTTGCTCTTAATCTTTTGATTGGTTTCATGCCACTCCCTATCTTTTCCTGACTCGCACGAATCTTTTTATCTCGACTTAAGCGCCCCTTAACCAGTTGTTGAAAACCGACTCGCACGAATCTTTTTATCTCGACTTAAGCGCCCCTTAACCAGTTGTTGAAAACCAATCTGCCCTTTGTATCATCAATCTTCGTCGTCTCCTGTCAACCACCGTCCAGGTCGGCAGACAGATTCACACTGGGAAGTGGACACTAGAATGTAAATCTGTAGCCACTTCCCACTGAACTGAGCTGGGGAACAAAAACTAAGGTCAATGGCTGAAAAAGACCCTGTAGCTTTGGAAAAGTGTCATCTCACCCGAGTTAAGAAGCCAGATATTCTCAGAATGGATGAGTCGCTCGATCATCCGACCCGTGGACCAAGTGGTAGCTGAGTGCCATAGCACATTGTGTGCATTGAAGTCCGCCCCAAGGAGAAATGGGCGTAGGAGTCCCCACAAGAGCCTGTATCCAAAGCATCATTAACTGGAAGATATAAAGAACACACTGTGATGGTAAAGGGTGCAATAACTTTCACGGCTGTTGCCTGTATGGTCGTGGCACGAGGGCTTGGAGAGGAGTGGCATCTCTTATCAATGAAAACAGCCACTCCACCTTTAGCCATGTCTCCAGTAAATCATCCATCCTGTAGGTGTGGTAACCCTATAATGCAGGTGTGTCAGTGACTTCAAAAAGGGTTTCTTGAAAGCAAATGAACTGTTTCTCCTAGACCAGAAGCTGTAATTCTTCCAAATGTGAGCAGTATCCATTTAAATTCCTTTACAACACGGATTCCCTGTGTGAGCCATTGTTTAGCTATGGTTGGTCCTTTCTTTGTGCCTCAGAGGCAGTTATTTACTGGGGAGGTCAGAGGGAACATAGCCAGTTCTCGGCTCTCCAGTTCCTTCAATTGGAAGTCCATATCCTCAAAAGCATAGTTCCCATCTGAGAGGGAGAGAGCTTGCTGATCCGAAGATTTAACTTCCACTTTCTCTGACTTGGAACTACTTTTCCTAGGACTTTTTCCTTATGTAGGGGAGGAGTTGGTTGCTTGGGTCGAGGGGACGGCTTAGAAGGCTTCTGACAGGGTGGAGGGGGGGGGGGGGGGGGATGAAACAGTGGTATCTGACTTAGGTGGTAAGCCCATCGCCGACGGCTTCCGAATGATTTCTGTTTCAAGTGTAACGTTTCCCCCAACAAGTACATTGACAAGTATATGTCCTTGTACTTGAATCGATAGTCTGAGTTTGTGTTAAGGCATCACACTTTGCGATTGGCGTCTTACGAGCTGATGCAAGAGAATTAGCAAAGATCGAAGTTTTCTTAGCTTTGGAAGCTTGTTTAGCCTTTAACTCCTGAATTTTCCTCTCCTCGTTGTAAACCTCACACTTTCTGCTCCACACTGGGTGATCCCCAGAGCGGTTTACGCATTTCGGAGAAAGTCTACACGAATTTCCTGATTTGTGAGCTGAGCCTCCACAAATTCCACACATAGCCTTCCCATTACATCCCATAGTGGAATGGCCAAATCTTTGACAGTCTCGAATCAACCTGGGTAGGACAATGCACCTGCAAATCGCCATGGCCGAAATCATCTAATTGTGGTGTAAATAAGACCGACGATAGAAAATTGAACTGTCCTAGAAAACTTTCTCTGTGTATGGGCGGGGGGCCCCTCGATCCCCATGAGCAAATTAGGTAAATTTAAAGTACGTGGGTAGGGAAGAGAGAGAGAGAGAGAGAGAGAGAGAGAGAGAGAGAGAGAGAGAGAGAGAGAGAGGAGGAACTGATAATATCAGCTGAATTAGGACTAAATGCGGAATCAGGGCGATGAGTGAAAATGTGTGCCGGACAGGGACTCGAACCCTGGATCTTCTGCTTAGTACACAGTGCAACTAACTACTGCGCCATCCAGATACTGTGTTTATCGCAAGTGTGCGGACTACCTCCGCACTCCCACCTAGCGCCACCTCTTACCCGAAGGTCGAACTTAAATGTGCATCTGCGATGACAGATGGTTGTGGATTCATAGCTCATCGAGGCGTATCAGTTACATGAATGTGTGGTGTAGCTTCTTTCGCAATCTTCTGAAAGAACAGACCCACGCCTTCAGTACTTAATAAATACGCCCCGACAACGCCTCTTTCTCTCTCTCTCGGACCCGCGCCTGACAAGAACGCCACGTCGGTCGGAACGCCAACCGGCTACCGCAACGCATGACAGGGGTCAGTAAACGAGCGGCATTTCCAAGTGCAGCTCGGCGTTACCTAACGCACACTGGAGCGCCCTTGTAGTGCGGGCGTTGCCCCGCGCCGAGTGGCGCCCGGGCTGACAGAGGCACCGCGCCGGCGACTGTGTACCCCGCTGTCACTGCTGTGCGCTCGGTCGCCGTGGGCGGGGCACAGTGGTTGCGACACGCCGCCGCCTGCGCCAGAGTCGTCGAACCTGCGCCGCGGCGGCAGCCGGCAGCCGGGTTACGACAGCGCCGCGGCGCGCCGCTTGTGCAACCCGGGATGCACGCCCGATGCGCCGCGCCGTGCATAGCCGCCGACGTAATTACGGCAGCGGCGCGCCGGTCGTGGAGCATGCCCGCTCCGAATCACGAGCGCAACTGCAGCGCGGTCTCGCTCACGTCACGAAGGCGTCGCCGACTGAACAATTATGCACTCGCGTCCCCTACCGACAGGGAATATTAAAGAGAAACTACCATCATGCTGTAGCATTTGCAGACCTAAGGGAAAGCCTTCGAGCCAGCCGGAGTGGCCGAGCGGTTCTAGGCGCTACAGTCTGGAACCGCGCGACCGCTACGGTCGCAGGTTCGAATCCTGCCTCGGGCATGGATGTGTGTGCTATCCTTAGGTTAGTTAGGATTAAGTAGTTCTGAGTTCTAGGGGACTGATGACCTCAGAAGTTAAGACCCATAGTGCTCAGAGCCATTTGAACCATTTGAAAGCCTTCGCTTTTGAAATACTATTATAAGAACTAAATAAAATTTAAAAAAAAAACGAACTTATGGGGTTCGCGCTCTGACTTTTCCGTACCAACTTAATTATATATATATATGGATATTTCGTCTACAGGTTTTGTTGAGTGAGTTTGCGATTATCAAAATATGTGACACAAATAGCCGTAATTTTTCATTTCAATGACTTAAAACAGTGGTCGTCAAACTGCGGCATGCGTGGCGCTTTATTCGTGTCCCCCGCGGTTCTCAGCCGTATTTTATAATAATATGCTTCCAGCAACTAGCAGCCCAGTCTAAAAATGTGAACTAACTTCTTAGAGTGTATTTTTCTTGCTCAGTAACAAACCAAAATACTTATAGAGACACTTTTATTTTAAAATGTTGAGAGGTGGCATGAGCCCCCTCTCATATTTCTATCTTACGATTCTCCTCTATAATTGCATGCGGTGGAAAGTTGCTATTCCTTCACGCGCGGACTTCCCACGCAGCGTCTCTCGTCACCCGGGTGGTCCGGTGACAGGCGGGCTCTGCTGATCTGGAAAGCTTTAAGCCGACGGGTGTGAGGAAGTCGAGTGAATGCTTTGCAGACACCGACATTGTCAAGAGGCACGCCCGCAGAGCTTGAAGTAGTGGCTGGGCTAGAGGTTCCGTTACTTCGCAGAAACTTAGCGAAAACACTTTCTGGCGGGCTACCAGCGAGGCGTGGGAATGACTTGTGTACCCAGGCAGCTGTGGCGGGAAAATTCCCGCACTTTCTGCAAAATAGTAACTGTGATTGGCTTGCTCAGGGCATAGCTCCGTGACGTAGCAAGATCGGCGCAGAAATTGGCGCCAAGAATCTCCATTGGTGGAATGGTAGCGTTCCGGCAATGGAGTGGAATTTCCGCCGGTTTTCGAGTTGCTGATTGGAACGTTTAACCACGGCCACTGTCGTGGGGGCGGGAATGTTCTGTGTTCGGTTTTTGTACGGGTGCTCTTGTGGGTAGTCGTCTCTCGCCTTTCGGTCGAGGACGTCGAAGCAACCAGCCAACGGCTCCGGTACGGCAGATCGTGTTCTGGGAGTCAAGAAGTCGGTTTGGTAATGTATGTCCGCAGCACCGGCAGATAGGGATTTTCCTAGGTGACAATCAGAGCTCAGCAGAGTGCGCCTGTTCGTCTTTTTTTTTCCTAACTTTGTTCTGTCTTGGGTAGCAGCAATTAATGGTGGGTTGGCTATGTGTTTTCTCTAAGAATTGAGTTGCTAGGAATTGGCTGCACATACCACTTCGTCATAATCCTCACAATCTAGTTTAGGGACAACTTCAATTTCACAGCGTTTGTTTAAGTATCCAATTAGAGCCAATTTGATATATTGTTAATGTTTCATGTGTTGTTGTTTATTATTTTGTGTTTAGTCTTAATAAATCATATTGTTATTTTGGACAGAACTTTCATTCTGTTAATAGATAGACCAACCCCATCATTCCTCACTATGTTAATGAAACCTTCGTTTAATTAACTTATTTAACAAATTAAATTATTGCAGGTGCCAAACTCTCTTCTACTCCACTGGCAGGGTTGATTAGAGTCAGTTCGCGTATTTTTTTTATCCTTGTGCAACAGGAAAAGTTGGAGTTAGAAAAGGGGGGGCTTAGAGCATCATGTACATATGTAAATTCTCTAAGAATTGAGTGTTAAAAACACTGCTAGCCCCGGCACCTCGCATAATATGGCGACCCTTGGCCTCGGATCTTCCCTGTGAATCTCTGATAAGCAAACAGGATTCTTAGTAGGAACATTCAATTTTTTTTTCTCTCTTTTTTTTATTGATTAATACCCAAGTTTTTTTTCCGGTAGTTCCGCGTTTAGTTTTAAGTAGCGGCGCATGATTACAGTTTTTGTTTTCAGTGTATATATTTTTTTTGTTTTGTTTTTTTTGTTCATTGTTTTTTTGTGTTTCGCTGGTGTGGTGTCCGTACCACATCGCACTTTGTCGGATTTGTGTGCGGTTTCTGTACCACTTCAAATTGTGCTTGTAATTACAGCGTTGGAACAGCGTTGTTGAAATTTTGTGTCTATGTGTAAAAATATATGGAGTAGATTAATTTTATTGTGCATTTTAGATAAATTTGTTTTTCATGAATGATAACGAGAAGTAAGGCACGACTATTATCGAGCGAAGCTAAAACAAAAGAGGATAGCATAATGGATAAGGGGCAGTTTAACGGGAATAGGTTCGGAGATGAGATGGGCACATTTTTAGCAGGACAGGACGCCAGGGTCTTTGATGAGGAAGGTGATTTGGACGCGATCTCAGAGCAGCGTTGCGGCCGTGATTATGATAGTGAAGTAGAGGATGAAACAGAGACAGTCACACAGGTCGAGACGGTAGCAGAAGTTTATAATCAAACGAACGAGAGCAGACAGGGGCCAGCTCGGCCACGTCAGAGCTCTAGCGCCCAGGTGTCCAGAGTTACATCACCCATGGGTGACGAGGATCAAAATGATGACATTAACCCAATACTGAGTTCCTACGATCAATGAAAGAAGAAGCTGACGAACAACGTAAGAGGGAGAAGGAAGAAGCTGACGAACAGCGTAAGAGGGAGAAGGAAGAAGAGGAGAAACAACGTAAGAAGGAGAAGGAAGAAGCTGACGAACAGCGTAAGAAGGACACTGAGGCAATAATTTCGCATATAGGGGAAATTCGTGGGGAATTACTAACAATAAAGAAAGAATGTGGAGAGGTAAAACAAATGTCAATGGCTGCACAAAAAGTAGCAGGCCTGGCTAAAACGGCAGCAATAGGGGCAATGAAAGTCGCGGAAGCAACTTCTAAACTCGCAGGGCGCTTGCGACGTACAACACAATCCCACTCAAAATCCCTAGCGTTCTTAAAAATTCAGGGTAATATCGCGGTTGCGAACAACACGAAACGAATGGAAGAAGTAGAGAGTCGGATAGCAAAACTAGAGCAAAACGGGCACACGAGCACTGCGCGTTCGGATACCAATGATGGAGTACACAGAATTTTGTCTCCGAGGAAAAGCCCGCCGTGCTCTAGCCCAATGACCGAGTGCGGAACTAACAATGCACACGCAGAAACAGCGAGTAATAGCTCCAATAATTGTAGCCCACTTGTGAATTCTGAGTGCCACTTCCACTGTGATACAGAGGTAGCACATCACAGTTATCACCAAGATAGAACAGGACACTCAGCAGACGTGCAAGTATCGGAAACGAGTGACAACACCAGTGCGAGGATCAGACAGGATTTTGATCAGAATCATTTCCTGTCGATACTAAAATTCCAGAAGTTCAAAGAAAATGGAGGGTCGATGCATCCGAAGAGCTGGGTGATGCAGTTTACAAATTCATTACCGGCATCATGGCCAACCCAGGCAAAATTAGAATTCATGTGTGGACACATCGAAGGCCAAGCCGCGGAAAAGATGCGGGGTGTATCAGTGACGTGTCGGACTTATCAGGAATTTGTTGGTGCATTCCTGCGGACCTACTGGTCAAAGGAAACGCAGGACAGGATTAAAGATGAAATAATATTTTGTCCTGAACTGGAAGTGTCCGGGTATAGGAGCGCAACCAAATTTCTTGATGAGTTACTCAAGAAGAATCAATTTTTAGATAGTCCATATAGCAACGGAGAAATCATTAAATTTTGCTTTTCCAAATTGCCAGTTAGGTACCAACAGACACTTGTCGGCAAGTGTGGATCTGACATAGAAGCATTCAAGAGTCTATTGCGCGAACTCGAAGTAGTCTTTGATAAACAAGACGCAAAGGACAGGAAGAAGGGGCAAAGTAACAAATACCACGGGCCAGGAAGGGAAGACGACAACAGATCGCATAATCGCACTGGTCAGTTAGGAAACCAGGGTTACGGATGTCAAGGTTACGCTATTCAAGGTTATGGAAACCAAAGACACGGAAACCAGAACGTCAGGGAGCAGGGTCAATCTAGACAAGGAATCTGGGATAGGAGGAATAACGAACGGCAAAGCGACCGTAATTGGAGAGAGCGAAACCAAGGACAACAGTGGAACCAGGAGATTGAAACTAGACCCGCAAATCCTAATGCACGTCAGAGGAGGGGGAGCTTAACAAGGGATTGACGCCAGACTAGTGCGAACACAGGCCGCCGGAATTTCGCACGTAATCTCGGACCTGGCCAACTACGGATGATACATTACGAAGATTTATCAGAAATCCTGCTCGAGGAACATAAAGCAACTCCTCGACAAGATCGGCAGCCTCTTATCACAGTAGCAATAGCTGAAAAGAGTATGAATGCGATAATAGATAGTGGAAGCTACATAACAGCAATATCTGAGGCAGCATACAAGATGTGCTCTCAGGAGATGGACTGGCCTGTCCTATCGGTTAAGAAAACCAAAATAAAAGGGGCATTAGCGGGAAAATGTACGGAGGTCACCCAACAAACAAGACTGGAATTCTCCTGCCAAGGACACAAAATAGAGTCTAACTTCTGGATTGTGCCAAATCTGGCGATCGACATGATAATAGGAACGGACTTCCTAAATGAACATGAAGCGATAGTTGATCTAGGACGAGGTGAAGTGGTTTTGAGGAAAGGGAATCCCGTCCACATTAAATTCGACGATCAGCTGATCCCAGCTCAACTACCGTCTAACTGTGTACGGATAAACTATGCGTGTCTGAAAGACAGAAAGGAAGAACAGGTCGACGTTGCGGGTAGGGGAGCGGACACAGATGAGAATGAAGTCAGAATAATGGGGGAAATAAAGGAAAAAATAGGAGAAAAAGTGGAAGCAATAAAGAATATAAGGTGCGACCACCGCAAAGAACTTCATAAATTACTAGTAGAACATGCGGAGGTCTTCATTCCCAAGACAGGATCAATAAAGAACTTCCAATATGAATTTCGTGTACGTCCGCACAATCAGTTTCGTGTGCCACCCTATCCAATCCCCTTGGCATATCGACAGAAAGTAGCAGCCGAAATTACGCGAATGTTGAGTGAAGGAATAATAGAACCTACGGCTTCAGCCTATAATAATCCGTTAAGAGTAGTCGAGAAGGCAGATGGTGGTATTCGTTTAGTCTTGGACTCGCGACAAATTAATACCATAATAGAACCCGAAACAGACAGACCGGAACGATTAGAGGAACTCTTACAAAACTTCCATGGAATATCAATCTTCTCATCAGTTGATCTAAAATCGAGTTTCTGGCAGATCGAGCTCCATCCAAATTGCAGACAGTACACAGCCTTTTTAGCATTTGGAAGATGTTACCGGTTTCGTCGTCTACCATTTGGTTTGAACGTTTCATCTGCCGCATTCATTCGGGGGCTGGACGGCATACTAAGCGATAATTTGAAACGTCATGTCACCAGCTATGTGGACGATTTGCTGATCGCGGAGAAATCTTGGGGAGAGCACAATGCGGTCCTCGGTGAACTCCTTGCGACATTCAAGGAATACGGAGTGATATCAATATCGAAAAATCGAATTTTGGGACGTCCTCTGTCAAATTTCTGGGACATATCATCACGGGTGAGGGCATTGCGCCAAATCCCGAAAAGATCGAAGCGATTGAAAAGTTTCCCATTCCTACGACAAAGAAGCAGTTAAGGGGGTTCTTGGGGATCATAAATTTTTACAACCGCTTTATACATGTCAAAACTCAGAGCAGTCCTAGGTTGCATCAACTTACAGGAAAGAAGATTCCTTGGGAATGGGATGAGGCGGCCGAATCCGAATGGAAAGCATTAAAATTCGCATTATTACAAGCACCCATCCTATCACACCCTAACTTAGCAGAAGAGCTTTGCATAGTAACGGACAGTTCATACTCAGGTCTGGGTGTCATGGTGTTCCAAGACTATGTACATGAAGGAAACAGGGTGTGGAAGACAATTGCGTTTGGTAGCAGAGTACTAGCCAAGAGTGAGAGGAATTACTCAGTAACCGAGTTAGAGGCGCTGGCTATTGTATGGGCGTTTGAAAAATTCAGATACCTTCTGTTTGGTCGCAAGACGAGGGTCTACACAGACCACAAGGCACTCGAGTTCTTGATGACTGCAAAGCTTAATCACAGGCGGCTCATTAGGTGGGCATCATATCTGCAGCAGTACAACTTTTCGATAGAATATATCCCCGGCAGTCAGAACATTATTGCAGACGCCTTATCACGGTCACCGATCGGATTTGAGCACAACATGGAAGAAGATCTGGAGGAAAATCACTACTGCCTTTTCTATATGCAGAAAGTAGCCTTTGAAAATTTTATTACCTGTAGTATGCATGACATCAAGAAGGAGCAGGACAAGGACCCTGCCCTAGTGTTATTGAAACAGAAATGGATAGACAGAAGACACGCCACCATCAGGCAGTTCTACCTCTTGCGGAAAGGCATAATTTTCCACCGAAATTATGCCAATGACACTGAATGGGGGGTATGCATCCCTGAAAACCTAATAAACAAGGTTATATGGCATACTCACCTCAGCTATGGACACTTCGGACCACGCAAGTGCAATCTCAAGCTAAGGACCATGTGTTACTTTCGAAACATGGAGCGTCGAATTCGGAGGGTACTGTCGGTGTGTAAAGACTGCCAAAAGGCTAAGCACACCACTGTGAGCATGCAGGCACCATTATACCCAATCGTACCGACCAAATTAAGACAATTAGCAGCAACAGATTTGATGGGACCTTTGCCAAGAACAAGAAGAGGATATACTTACGTATTAGTGTTTGTTGAACTAACGTCCAAATACGTTACCTTTACGCCACTGAAGAGGGCGACAGGACGAACTGTATCTCGAGCCCTAATCCGGGATTTCCTACAACAGGTTGGTCATGTGAGTAAAATTATTTCTGATAACGGGCCACAGTTTAAGTCAAAAACTTGGAAGGAGACGTTGCGTCGATGTAAAATTGATCCCATTTTTATATCTTCGCACCATCCGAGCTCGAATGCTGCAGAACGGGTTATTAAAGAACTCGGAAACTTGTGCCGGTTGTACTGTAACAAACAGCACACGACATGGGACGTTTTCCTTAAAGACTTCCAGGAGGTGATCAATGAGGCACCCCATGGGATAACAAAATTGGCACCCATTACAGTACTGAAAAACCGGATTCCTAAGGACTTGATAACCGATGTCGTAAACTTCCCACCAAGTGCGCGAACGCAGCACCAAGCCATAGTGGATTTGGCTCTCAAGAGGATACGTGCTGCAGCAGAGGTCAGGAAGAGACGTGCCGACAGGGGAGCTCGTCTACGACACTTCCACATTGGACAAAAGGTGCTCGTTAAGTCTTTCCGACTTTCGAACAAACAAAAAATGAAATGCCAAAAATTCTATTCTATTTACAACGGCCCGTACCGTATAAGGAGAGCAGCTCACCACAATGCTTATGAATTAGAGACGCTGAAAGGAAAGAAGTCCATAGGACTCCACCACATCTCTCACATAAAGGAGTTCGTGGAATAGAGTAGTGTAAGTGGTGTACGTAGTAGAATGGGCAAATACGTGAACCTTGCTATAGTAGTAGTGTAAGTGGTGTACAGAGTAGAATAGGCAAAGATATGAACCTTTCTTCGGGGAACAATAATCGTTGCATTAATAGATTAAGATTGTTAAAGTATTAACACGCTGCGTTTTCTCGCATAAGAATTTACTGCTGCTAATTTTTTTTCTGTTTATGTTCGCAAGCTCCACTGTCAATGCGATAAGAGGCACTACCTTTCCATGAGCAATGTTTTTGTCCTTTCCAATCTGGTGTCCATGTTAAGGGATAGTGATGAGTGACGAGATGTCGCACAAACGGGCGCATACAAGAACGTGCTCTTAGAAGCGTTCTGAGAAGTCGTGATACGCTCCATAGCGGCCACAGCCAGTTCGTGAGACGTTCATACCAATGCTTGCAGGCACGCGTCAGTGCACTGCAAGATTGTGGTATATTGCGAGATTTCGAGGATGAATATTGGCAGTATAGTTTTTGCAGAGCTGCGCCAGCATCGTTGTCTTGCAAGTCGGGGTGAACCTGTGAGCGTTTGACTCCAATGGTGCCCTAGGGCCTAGACGGTAGAAATGCGGGCATAAAGCCTACCATGCCAATGTGCTGGTTGGGGATTTAGCATGCTGCTTGCGACTGTCACAGATGAATAACCAGTGACTCATACTAGGATATTCGTGACATACTGTGTAGCTGGCGTGTGATGGGCGACTGAATCCTCAACAGGAACCAGACTTGGCTGGGTCAAATTACATTGCCTCTGGAAAGGTGCGCTTTCATTGCTAAGACTGCATCACATACAAAATTAAGTTCAACTATAAATTTATTGTCTTGTATAGCCATGGCTAACCCAGTCTCTGGAGTTTCAGTGAGGCGTAGTGAGAACTCGGAGGCCGTGTCGTACGGCGCGCACATCACTGTCGTCAATAGCGGCGAGCAGCGAGATATCTCAGCGTAACAGGAATTATGTAAGAGTAGTGTATAAGGTAAACAAAAAAAAATAAATAAAATAAATAAATAAATAAATAAATAAAAGGGAAAGTAAGTTATACTAGGATAAGTTAAACTGTAGGATTTAACAATAACTAGATTAATATTGTGGGGGTTTTCTACCACAAGTGTGGCGCGCGCCTGTTGGGATGCTATTTTTCAGGTCATCAAATCACAGACCCGAGATGGAGGGACGACCGGCGAGCGAAAGTAGTATAGTTGCATGTTCTTTATAGCACAGTAAAACTTAGACCTGAATAACAACATAATTTAATTAAAAGACATAGAATGTAGATCGTTGGCAAATGGTAGTTAATTCTTGAGCATGTCTACTGTCGATCTATATAATTAATAGTAATATTAGTGTGGGCCCGCACATTTAGTTGTTCATCCATTACATAGCATCAGTTATCACACACCATGTACAATACTGAGATCGGTCTCTACACAAATATCAAGATAAATTATTTCCATTTTTTGTTATGATAGCTACAGATAAATAACTATAAAATTAAAATTACAGTGTCTGAAATGACAGACCATCAATGTATCGGTATGTAAATTTATTATAACATAGAAGGTCATGGGGAAAAGTTAGGCATATGATTTTTGTAAGAATTGTGCAGAGGACTGGGATAGTGGCAACGCAGAGGCCAGCCGGAGGTCATCGGCTACCTGCAGGAGGAGAGCGTCGACGCGCTACCTGACGTGAGGGGCGCGAGGGCGTCCGGTCCTACAAGCTGACAGTCACCGGGCCGTGTACCTGAGGGATTAGGGAGGATCCTCGCCGGGCCACAAGCGAAAGTGAGGCTGGCCGTTGACACTGACACGCGACCCACACGAGGCAGCCGTTTGGAGGGATTCCCTGCGGCAGACCACGTAGTCGTGAGTACACGAAGAAGATCACATATGGTGTCATAACTGGCGTCTCATGTGCCTCAGGACAGAAAGGGACGCTATATACTCACCTGTTTGGGTTTTTACAACTCACTAGCATTGGCCGATCTGCTTACACAAAGCAGTATCGTGCCACACTAACAAATGTATGGTCTCATTTCTAACTTCTCCTCTCTATTAGAGAGCAGTTTTTAGCAATCGTCGCTCCTAGTTCGATCCTGAATGGATGACCTCACACACTTGTGGAGTCACTCCACGTGCCATCATCCCTCGTCGAACTGCAATATTGGGAAACGTAAAGTACTGCCCAGCGAGAGAAGAGACCTAGACTAGTGATGTATCCCAACAAGTAGACATCAGAGACAATTAATCGACGTGAGGAGGGCCTATCACTGTGTCTTCCTACCGTACTGCCGTGATCATATGCGTGGGTCTGACTACAATCTCAACAGCGTACTGCAGACGCTCCAGCACTCCCTATTGCTGTTGCAACAACGTAGCAACAACACCCGACGTTTAGCCCTATGTGATGTCAGTACTGTGGCCCCATCCCAAAAGCCGCCCTCCAATACTCAAGACATGGAACCACGTGCATCAATGCATGTGACTCAACATACCAACCCCCTCAGAGAAACTAATGAATTTGTGAAGTGCTTCGAACATTTCTAACAATGTGATTTAGTGCCACATTCTCAGCACGGTCGTGAACAGTGTGCAATGTGCACGCACAACTTAATGTCCCATGAACCTTGTTTTTTTTAATTTCTTTCTCTAGTGTTGTTTTTGTAATGTATGTGATACCTTGTATGTGTTTGTTTTACACTGTAATTCTCATTACAAATTACTGTATTGTTCTCCACACCATTTTTTTTATCTTGTATTTATTGTTGAGTGTGTGGAAACAGTGTGCCTGAAGTCCCCATAAACTGAAGCAGATACCACCTCTGTCATTGTGAATGGACCATCAGTTCAGGGAACATTTTGTAAAGGTTATTCTTGCTGCAGGGAGACAGAATGAATCGGAGGTCGTAATTAGATTCTGAATGCTCACAAAGAGATTGTTAACTTAAATAGTATCACGTGTGAGTGAGTTCAGGTTAGTTTAATGATTAAAATTGTTGTAACATCTTGGGCATTTAATTGCGGAGCACTCCAACTCTGATTGTAAAGAATAAATTGCTCCATATTTGGCTCACATGCCCGGGCCATATTTAGAGAGTGAATGTCTGTGTGAATCGGTGTTTGGAAGGGGCTCCCTGGGTATGGATGTGTGATGTGAGTGTTAGTGTTCCATATTAAGAAGGTGAAGTTGGCTACATCATAAATAATCCTCCCTCTATGAGCTGAATTTTTCAATTGCAGTTATTTTCTTTATAGAGTGCGGCATGTGCAGCCAGTTTGCGAGATTGTTCTTGGGCGATTGACTCACTACCTTGCTCCTAAGTGAGCCAACCGCTCACCAATTACAATCTAAAATGGCGTAGGGGCTATGAGAGGTGGCATGAGCCCCCTCTCATATTTCTATCTTACGATTCTCCTCTATAATTGCATGCGGTGGAAAGTTGCTATTCCTTCACGCGCGGACTTCCCACGCAGCGTCTCTCGTCACCCGGGTGGTCCGGTGACAGGCGGGTTCTGCTGATCTGGAAAGCTTTAAGCCGACGGGTGTGAGGAAGTCGAGTGAATGCTTTGCAGACACCGACATTGTCAAGAGGCACGCCCGCAGAGCTTGAAGTAGTGGCTGGGCTAGAGGTTCCGTTACTTCGCAGAAACTTAGCGAAAACACTTTCTGGCGGGCTACCAGCGAGGCGTGGGAATGACTTGTGTACCCAGGCAGCTGTGGCGGGAAAATTCCCGCACTTTCTGCAAAATAGTAACTGTGATTGGCTTGCTCAGGGCATAGCTCCGTGACGTAGCAAGATCGGCGCAGAAATTGGCGCCAAGAATCTCCATTGGTGGAATGGTAGCGTTCCGGCAATGGAGTGGAATTTCCGCCGGTTTTCGAGTTGCTGATTGGAACGTTTAACCACGGCCACTGTCGTGGGGGCGGGAATGTTCTGTGTTCGGTTTTTGTACGGGTGCTCTTGTGGGTAGTCGTCTCTCGCCTTTCGGTCGAGGACGTCGAAGCAACCAGCCAACGGCTCCGGTACGGCAGATCGTGTTCTGGGAGTCAAGAAGTCGGTTTGGTAATGTATGTCCGCAGCACCGGCAGATAGGGATTTTCCTAGGTGACAATCAGAGCTCAGCAGAGTGCGCCTGTTCGTCTTTTTTTTTCCTAACTTTGTTCTGTCTTGGGTAGCAGCAATTAATGGTGGGTTGGCTATGTGTTTTCTCTAAGAATTGAGTTGCTAGGAATTGGCTGCACATACCACTTCGTCATAATCCTCACAATCTAGTTTAGGGACAACTTCAATTTCACAGCGTTTGTTTAAGTATCCAATTAGAGCCAATTTGATATATTGTTAATGTTTCATGTGTTGTTGTTTATTATTTTGTGTTTAGTCTTAATAAATCATATTGTTATTTTGGACAGAACTTTCATTCTGTTAATAGATAGACCAACCCCATCATTCCTCACTATGTTAATGAAACCTTCGTTTAATTAACTTATTTAACAAATTAAATTATTGCAGGTGCCAAACTCTCTTCTACTCCACTGGCAGGGTTGATTAGAGTCAGTTCGCGTATTTTTTTTATCCTTGTGCAACAGGAAAAGTTGGAGTTAGAAAAGGGGGGGCTTAGAGCATCATGTACATATGTAAATTCTCTAAGAATTGAGTGTTAAAAACACTGCTAGCCCCGGCACCTCGCAATGTGTCTAATTTTAACTTACGTTGGTGAATTCGGCTGTGAACTAAGTAAACTTTCCCGCTTACTTCAGGGGCAGAGTAGTATGTAGAGCGGCCACTGCGGGGTTAATAGAAGTGAGAGGGGGTTTCTCTTCCAATGCTGACAACTCACGAAGATGGAGAAGGAGGAGTAGATAACAGTTCTTCCATCCCGTCGACAACGAGGTCATTATAGTTTTTATTTATTTATTTTTTTTTTTTTTGTGGTTTTAGGGCGCACAACTTCAATGGTCATTAGCGCCCTGACTACTCTAAAAATGCACCGCGAGGCACAAGTTGACAACAATAACTAAAAGGGAAAACACAATAAAAGACAGACGGACAGGCAGAGGATTAAAAAACATCATCAAATGTCCTTAGCGAGGTTTGTCAAATTGATAAAACAAAGAACACGAGCAGCTGCTCGTGGGTCATCCGCTAAAATGGCATCGAAAGTATTAGGCAGGTTAAGATCGAGGCGCAGTGTGGTAAGATCTGGACAGGACATTAAAATGTGCCTAACCGTCAGCAAGTGCCCACATGGGCAGAACGGCGCCGGCGCAGCCGTCAGCAGATGGCGATGGCTGAACCGGCAGTGTCCAATTCTTAACCTTGCTAAAACGACCTCCTCCCGCCGAGAAGGGCGTGAGGAGGACGTCCAAGCCACGGGAAGAGGTTTTAAGGCCCGAAGCTTGTTGTCGGTAAGTGCAGCCCAATCGGCATGCCACAGCGACACGACGCGCCGACAAATGACCCTGCTAAAATCGGACGAAGGGACACAACAAGAAGCTGTCCGAGGCTGGTGGACCGCAGCCTTGGCCGCGGCATCTGCAGCTTCGTTCCCAGGGATACCGACATGGCCAGGAACCCACAGAAAGCTAACCGGCGTACCGACGTCCACCAGCTGCTGAAGAGAGCGTTGGATCCGGTGTACGAAAGGGTGAACCGGGTACGGATCACTGAGGCTCTGGATGGCGCTCAGGGAATCTGAGCATATGACATAAGCAGAATGTCGGTGGCGGCAGATATAAAGAACAGCCTGGTAGAGGGCAAAGAGCTCAGCTGTGAAGACCGAACAATGGCCATGGAGCCGGTATTGGAAACTTTGTGCCCCGACAATAAAGGAACACCCGACCCCGTCATTGGTCTTAGAGCCATCTGTATAAATGAAAGTCATGTTGATGAACTTCGAACGAAGTTCCAAAAAACGGGAGTGGTAGACCGAACCGGGGGTGACCTCTTTTGGGAGCGAGCTGAGGTCGAGGTGAACGCGGACCTGAGCCTGGAGCCAAGGTGGCGTGCGGCTCTCGCCCACTCGAAAGGTTGCAGGGAGTGAAAAATTAAGGTGTTGAAGGAGGCGACGAAAGCGAACTCCAGGGGGTAGCAAGGCAGAGACATACAACCCGTATTGAAGGTCAAGAGAGTCGTCAAAAAAGGAACGATAAGACGGATGGTCGGGCATTGACAGTAGCCGACAGGCATACCGACAAAGCAGTATATCGCGCCGGTAGGTGAGTGGCAATTCGCCAGCGTCAGCATGAAGACTCTCTACGGGACTGGTATAAAATGCTCCGATCGCAAGTCGTAAACCCCGATGTTGTATGGAGTTGAGGCGGCGTAAGATGGATGGCCGTGCAGAGGAGTATACGAAGCTCCCATAATCCAGCTTGGAGCGGACGATCGACCGATATAGACGAAGTAGGACGGTTCGATCTGCTCCCCACGACATACCACTGAGAACACGGAGGACATTTAAAGAACGGGTACAACGGGCGGCCAAATATGACACATGTGGAGACCAGCTAAGTTTCCTGTCAAAGGTAAGGCCTAAAAATTTGGTTGTCTCCACGATTGGGAGAGCAACGGGACCGAGTCGTAAGGACGGTGGGAGAAACTCTTTGTAGCGCCAGAAGTTAATACAGACCGTCTTCTCGGCAGAAAAACGGAAGCCATTGGCGACACTCCAGGAGTAAAGACGGTCAAGAGAACGCTGAAGACAGCGCTCCAGGACACGTGTACACTGCGCGCTGCAATAGATGGTAAAATCGTCCACGAAAAGGGAGCCTGATACATCAGCTGGGAGGCAATCCATTATTGGATTGATCGCGATGGCGAAGAGAGCGACGCTCAAAACTGAGCCCTGTGGCACCCCATTCTCCTGGCGAAAGGTGTCGGACAGGACAGAACCCACACGTACCCTGAACTGTCGATCCAATAAAAAGGAACAAATAAAAAGAGGGAGGCGACCGCGAAAGCCCCATGTATGCATGGTGCGGAGAATGCCCGCCCTCCAACAGGTGTCGTAAGCCTTCTCCAAATCAAAGAACACAGCCGCGGTCGGGCGCTTCCGCAAGAAGTGATTCATAATGAAGGTCGACAAGGTAACCAGATGGTCAACAGCAGAGCGGCGCCTTCGAAATCCACATTGTACATTGGTAAGTAGGCGTCGAGACTCGAGCAGCCAACCCAATCGAGAGTTAACCATTCGCTCCATCACTTTACAGACACAGCTGGTAAGCGAGATAGGTCGATAACTGGAAGGCAAGTGCTTGTCCTTCCCCGGCTTAGGAACCGGGACAACAATAGACTCGCGCCAGCATGCGGGAACATGTCCCTCAATCCAGATGCGATTGTATGTACGAAGAAGAAAACCTTTACCCGCAGGAGAAAGGTTCTTCAACATCTGAATATGAATAGAATCAGGCCCTGGAGCGGAGGACCGTGATCGGCCAAGTGCGGTTTCGAGTTCCCGCATGGTGAATGGGGCATTATAACTTTCACAATTCGAGGAGCGGAAGTCAGGTGGCCTAGCCTCCTCTGCCTGTTTGCGGGGGAGGAAGGCAGGGTGGTAATGAGCGGAGCTCGAAACCTCGGCGAAAAAGCGGCCGAAGGCATTGGAGACAGCCTCAGGGGCCACAAGGACTTCATTCGCGACCTTCAAGCCAGAAACTGGGGAATGGACCTTAGTGCCAGATAGCCGGCGCAGGCTACCCCAGACAACAGAAGAAGGAGTAAAACTGTTGAAGGTGCTTGTGAAAGCAGCCCAGCTGGCTTTCTTGCTTTCTTTAATAATACGACGACACTGAGCACGTAATCGTTTATAATTAATACAATTCGCCACTGTAGGGTGGCGTTTAAAGGTGCGTAAAGCACGTCGACGAGCACATAAAGCGTCTCTACATGCTGCGGTCCACCAGGGGACCGGTACGCGACGTGGAGAAGAAGTAGGGTGAGGGATGGAATATTCAGCAGCAGCGAGAATGACTTCCGTGAGGTGTGCGACCTGACGATCGCAGCTTGTGAAGGTTTGATCCTGAAAGGTCGCCCTGGAAGAGAAGAGCCCCCAGTCTGCCTTGGAGATGGTCCAACTAGAGGAGTACGGAGAGGGAGTATGCTGCAGGAGATGGATAACACACGGGAAGTGGTCGCTCGAATATGTATCAGCAAGTGCATACCACTCAAACCGGCGTGCAAGTTGGGGAGTACATATAGAGAGGTCTAAATGGGAATAGGTGTGAGATGTGTCCGAAAGAAAAGTAGGGGCGCCAGTATTGAGGCAGACAAGAGTGAGCTGGTTGAAAAGGTCTGCTAACAGGGAGCCCCTCGGGCAGGATGCTGGAGAGCCCCAAAGGGGATGGTGGGCATTGAAGTCTCCAGTTAACAAAAATGGTGCAGGTAGCTGAGCAATAAGTTGCATCATGCCTGCCCTGGTAACGGCAGATGACGATGGAGTGTAAACGGTACAAAAGGAAAACGTAAAGGTGGGGAGAGTAATGCGGATGGCAACTGCCTGCAGGCCGGTGTGCAACGTGATGGGATCGTAGTAAATATCATCCCGGACCAGCAACATAACCCCTCCATGAGCTGGGATACCTACCACAGGGGGTAGGTCAAAACGCACAGAGGTGTAGTGTGCCAAGGCAATTTGATCGCATGGGCGTAGCTTCGTTTCCTGGAGGGCTACGACGAGGGGACGATGCAAGCGGAGCAGCAACTTCAAGTCCTCTCGGTTGGAGCGAATGCTGCGAATATTCCAGTTAATAAGTGCCATCGTAAGAAAAGGAAGATGAGAGAAGGGGTCACCTCGAAGGCCGCTTAGGGCCTGGCTTCGAGCGAGCACTGCCGCCGCTATCAGTAGGCGGACAGTCATCGTCCATGGGGTCTATAGGGTCATCGGCCATCTCGGGAGGATGGCCGGGAGGGGGAGCTTCCTCCGCCGGTGAACGGCCAGATGTTCGGCTACCAGCGGTGCGGCCAGGCGAAACGGATGACGGCCTGGGGCGGCAACCGCTGGGTGGCGCAGGAGAAGAAAGGCGCCGTGGCGGAGAAGGAGAACTGTGCTTCCTATGCGCCTTTTTAGAAGGACGTTTGGTGGAAGTACCGGTCGAAGGCTGGGAGGTCGAGGGACGGAGGAAGTCTGCACGGGATGGTTCCTTCTTGAAGGCCCGTGCATCTGACTTCGGGGTCTTCGACTTAGCAGAAGCTGAGGAAGTGGCTGGTGTCTGTGGGGTGATGGGAGGAAGAGGAGACGTCGACCGCGCGATCTTAGCACTGGCCGAACGGACGACCGTGGTGCTGAAGGTCAGATCGCATGTCTGGGTTGCTACCTCCCGGGTAGTCCGAGGAGGCGAGGACAGTGCTGTATTTCCCCGCTGGGAGCAGCGTGGGCTTCCTACTAGCCAATAGCTTGCGAGCAGCCGAGGTGGACACTTTCTCTTTGACACGAATTTCTTGGATACAGCGTTCTTCCTTATAGACAGGACAGTCGCGGGAGGATGCGGCATGGTCACCCTGACAGTTCACACAACGAGGAGACGGAGGTGGACAGTCACCCTCATGGGCATCCCTGCCACAAGTGACACATTTAGCCGCATTGGAGTAAGACTGTCGAGTGTGATTGAAACGCTGACACTGGTAGCAGCGCGTAGGTGTCGGGACATAGGGGCGAACAGAAATAACCTCGTAGCCCGCCTTGATGCGCGATGGCAGCTTAACACTATCGAAGGTCAAGAAAAGTGTCCGGGTCGATACAAGGTTATTGTTGACCTTTTTCATGACCCTATGGACAGCCGTCACGCCCTGCTCGGCGAGGAAAGATTGAAGCTCCTCGTCAGTCAATCCGTCGAGGGAGCTACTATAGACTACACCACGAGACGAATTCAAAGTTCGGTGGGCCTCCACCCGGACAGGGAACGTGTACAAGAGTGTGGCCCGAAGCAGTTTTTGTGCCTGAAAGGCATTCTCAGTTTCTAGTAATAAGGTACCGTTATGCAACCTGGTACAAGATTTGACAGATCCGGCTATGGCATCTACGCCCTTCTGAATAACGAAAGGGTTGACAGAGGAAAAATCCTTTCCGTCCTCAGATCGAGAAACTACGAGGAACTGTGGGGCAGGCGGTAGTACTTTTGTCACTGTTGGCTGATCACGTTTCCGTTTTTGGGTCGAAGTCGAAAGCGATGGAGTAGAATCCATTGCGGAGGAATCCCCCATGATTGCCAGCGTCTCGGATGGCGCGCTCCTTCCTTGTGGGGACCCTCTCAGAGGGCACTCCCGCCTTAGGTGAATGTTTACACCTCAGGTCACACCTCCCGAGAAACAGACGGAGGGACCAATCGGCATGGTCAGAAGGTATCAGCTCAGGCAATCACCCCTCCCCGGGCCTGGCCTTTACCAGGGGGTACGCGCGTGCCTTACATGTCTACCCAGGGCGGGGACTTACGCGTTACCCCGTCACCGGCTACGCGTGCGAACGCGTGGGTCGGCCTTCAGACACGCACAGGGAGGAAGGAAGAAGAGGAAAAAGAAGAGAGAGAGGGAGAAAGAGGACAGACTGTCTCAAACGCCGAGGCGGAGACCAGAGAAGGCAAGGAGAAGAAGGCAATGAGGAAGCAAGGAGAAGAAGGCAATGAGAAGGCAAGGAGAAAAAGGCAATGAGAAGGCAAGGAGAAAAAGGCAATGAGAAGGCAAGGAGAAAAAGGCAATGAGAAGGCAAGGAGAAAAAGGCAATGAGAAGGCAAGGAGAAAAAGGCAATGAGAAGGCAAGGAGAAAAAGGCAATGAGAAGGCAAGGAGAAAAAGGCAATGAGAAGGCAAGGAGAAAAAGGCAATGAGAAGGCAAGGAGAAAAAGGCAATGAGAAGGCAAGGAGAAAAAGGCAATGAGAAGGCAAGGAGAAAAAGGCAATGATAAGGCAAGGAGAAAAAGGCAATGAGAAGGCAAGGAGAAAAAGGCAATGAGAAGGCAAGGAGAAAAAGGCAATGAGAAGGCAATGAGAAGGCAAGGAGAAAAAGCAATGAGAAGGCAAGGAGAAAAAGCAATGAGAAGGCAAGGAGAAGTCAAGGGAAAGAGTAAGGAAGACAGTGAGGTGGAGAAGAGCAAAGAAAGGAACCAACAAAAGGAAGGAAGAAACGAGAAGTGAAAAACCAAAAAGACCACGATTATAGGTCGTGAAACCGTCCGTCTCCGGACGCAGGCGCTAACTACCCCCGTGAGGGGGATGGACTCCTTTTAGTCGCCTCTTACGACAGGCAGGAATACCTCGGGCCTATTCTAATCCCCGGACCCGCAGGGGGGGAGGTCATTATAGACGGATCACAGGCTCGGATTCGGGAAGGAAATCAGCCACGACCTTTCAAGGCATTTGACTGAAGCGATTTGGAAAACTGAAGGAAAATCTCAATCAGGATGGTCGGACGCAGGTATGAACCGTCGTCCTCCCGAATGCGATTCCAGTGTGCTAACCGCTGCGCCACCCCCGGGACGCAGGTATGAACCGTCGTCCTCCCGAATGCGATTCCAGTGTGCTAACCGCTGCGCCACCCCACCCGGGGACAATTCCCGAGCGTCCGCAACTAGCACAGTTGAAGCAGCTATTGTATGAATGCCGGACGGAAGTGACGTGGCTTCGTGAATGTGCATTACACAGATAGTCATCTTCAAAAGTTGTGCACGTTTGAAGTAAGTAACAGAAATAAAAAAGACTGTTGTAATACAATGCAAGGAGCAAAAGAAAACTGACGTTGAAAACATTTAGTAAATATTCGTGATCGTGTCTCAAATTACAATTACTGTTAGTAATTAATGTGAAATACTAATTCATGTACTTAACAATTAACAGCATGATCCGTAAGGGAAGGTGTAGTGAAGTGGCCAGAACGGGAAAAGTAGCCCCTGTATACTTTTTGTCCTGAACAGTGTTGTTGCATGCCGAGAAGTGGTCCTAATACATGTAGCCATCGTTATCAGTGGAACTGTTCTTTAACTTTTTAATAAAAATAGTTCTTGAGAGTCGTCGTACGTTAGAGAACTCGTTTGCACTATTCTTGTTATCTCACCTGTACGGAGACTAATAATGTTTTACACTATCAAAGTTTAAGCTACGTCTTTCGGTCTACAAACACAATCCCTTGTTATTTATTGAATTTGATTCTTTCAGCTGTGTATCACTAATGGCGATATGGCGTCCGACCGGGAAATATGGCCAAGGTGTTTACTCCAGTAAGAGTTACTTCCCATAAAATACTCATAATACGACACATGAAACTGACTTCTAAAACCTCTTACAAATAAAGTTTATCATCAGCCATTCTAACCACTGCAAATGATATGGCATTAATTAAGTTTTATTATTTAAAACAGTTTTTTGTTGTATTTGGCCTAATACAGCAGTCAGATTGAAAACGTATTGCTGCAACCGCTTTGTATTCTTTCAGATACTGATTCTTGGAGGTGACTAGAAAATGCGCTCAGAAATCAGATGAACAAAAACAGGATCATGTTGTTACGGCACTGAGCACGTAATCCGCTTAGGTACGAAAAATGCCTTCCGAAAAATTCATGTAGTTCCAATATATTATCATCTTTGTCACTTAAAAATATTTAGTGTGATACCTTATAAAATTTACCTTCAAAAGGTGTTAAGTGGTATACCTGTGTCAATAACCGAGGTTTCGTGAAAACTGAAAAACTTAATTTGTCTCTGAGTGGCCACTTTGCCTTCCGCCTTCTTCCTATGCGGTCCCAGGTGCCTGTTGGCCCTACGACGTCAATATTGGCTTTTAAGCAGAGTAGTTTGACGATCACTGACTTACAAGCTTAAACATTTTACACCACCAACGAACTGTACACAATAGTATAGGGCAAAGGGGTCTCAATCGACGGACAGACAAAGAGAGGGACAACAAAGCGATCCTACACTGATTCCATTTTTACAGATTGAGGCACGGGACCCCAAAAGCTATGAGACATAGATAACTGTGGCGTTATACAAATATAAAGTAATTAAAAAGGTTTTTTTGTAGATTATTTTCTAAACTATTCCTCATGTTTGGTTTTAGGTGCTAAATAATTGCCAGCAGTGCGTCTTAAACGAAAGTCCAATGTATGATGTGGTATGTGGGAACGAAGTCACCCATTGCTGTCCAAAGAAATTTCCGTCGTGAATTTCAAAGGCAGCAACCAGACGTGACGATCAAGTCTAGGTCTATGAAGTTCCTAGCAACTGTGGGCGTCAACAGACATACAGTTACGTTCTGACGGAAAGAGCACATCTGATGAAATGGTAGACGAAATCGGATAGGCCATCTAATTAAGCACATCCAAGTCAATCCGCCAGACAGTTAAAACTTCCTTCCCTCATCAGTTCAGAAAGTGTAAGCATACCAGTCGTTTATTCAACAGAGTTCAAATTATGCAAGGACTGAAGCCAAACGGCTTGCTGCTTCATGAAGAATTTGTTATTGAGATTGTGGACCGGATAGTGCAAAACCTCAATTATTTGGGAAATGTCATCTCTGACGAAGCAGTCTTCCACGAATGTGGGACTATTAATCGGCACAACATTTGCATACGGGGTTCGGAAAAACCTTCAGAATGTTCGTGAACAGCGAAAGGTGAATTTATGGTGTGCGTTGGTGAAAGAGAGCATAACTTGACCTTATTTCTCCATCGAGTGAACAGTAACAGGAACAGTCTATCTGAACACACTTGAGCAATGTGCTGTCCCCAAGCTGCTTCTCCTTCAGCGAAATGCCATCTTCCACCCTGGCATTTATCTGTTCGTGACTTCCTGAAACGAACATTTTCACAACGAATGGTCATGATGGACCAACCAAGTGGCCACCATGATCTTCGGATATAACCTCTTAGTAGTTGTTCCTGTGGGGTTATGTGGAAGATATTGTGTATTCCTCGCCTGTACGTGACCTTTGAGATCTCTGCAGAAGAACTGTGGATGTAATAGACTCCACCATCCCAGACATGCTTGTGCGTACAAGGACTGAATCAGAGTAGAGCCTAGACAATTTACGAGTTGCAAAATGAGCCAGTGCAGAAATGTATTAATTCTTTTTGTACAAAACTGAGTTACTTTACGTAGTGCCGAAAACTTCAAATTATTTTTCTTAGTTGCATTTGCGTATCAGGGAGGTTTCGCTGTGAAGCAATGCATAGTTTTGGCTAACAAGGTAAGGGCCTCAAATAGGGCCAACCGATTCGGCTCGTGTTTGGCAGATCGCTTGTGTACAACCGAAAGTAGAATAATTTCGTTTAGCTCACTGCCCCAACTCCTCCCCCCCCCCCCCCATCCACCCCCCTGCCCCGCCGTAAATTTTATAATGTGTTATATACTCAAGAGTATACGGATTCGCGAATTTAGAAATGAGCATTTTTCATCATCCACATAAGAAGCCCGCAAACATTTACTTTCGATAAATCGAAAAAAAGAATTTATGACTGCCGCGTATGTGCCCATACGGACAACTCCGTTCTAGGAAAGAGTCAATGGCCGTTCGACCAAGGCAACCGGCTAGAGAGCGGAGGCTCTAAGCACTATGGGGCTTAACATCTGAGGTCATCAGTCCCTTTGAGAGCGGATTTCTAAATGCATTCTAATATATATTTATTTCTCCGTACGGAAACTGATGAAAATATCAGCATTAGTGAAGTAAGTACCATACATTAATACGGAAAATACAGGAAGATACACACTTTTTATTGACAACTTGGATTAGTGAAGAATTAAACTTTTAATCTTGAGCGTGTTATAGTCGCTTTTTTGCGCACTCTCTTATATATCCTCACAGTCCTTCTAACAACTTGAAAGGTCTCTGTTGGATTCCTTTCATGTTAATTTCTTAAATCTGTTGTCATTTACGGCATAAATTCCTCTTCTAAATTTACTGTGGCGATTCTGACCATCTGGGAGGAGACTGAGTAGCGGAACGTGTTACTTTTACACATAAACAAGAACGGTCTGTCACACTACTACACTTTAAAACACAGTTTATATGTAATTCATGTCACACAGTCTCATACGGAACCTACATCCGCTTTCTTTTATATACTGTATATGATGTCATCCCCCTTCCCTTCTGTGTGAGAGGATGAATGAGCAAATGTATTTCTAGTTGCATGCTTGAGGGTAGCAGACTTGCCTGTCTGCTAGAGAACAGTAGGACCAACGTCGGAACAGGTAGCTACGCTTTCTAAAAGCAAAGAGGTTTCTATCCTTAGTATGGTCCTGTCTGTCCCTTGTCATGTTGGTATAGGAAGCTGCCCCTCTGGCCACTTCCGTTTGTATTTGTGAGCCACCCCTCAGGAAGGGACCACGTCAGTCTGTCCGTGGCGAGCGTCTGAAGTGGTAAGATCTCCGGCTAAGCGCGTGTCTGCTAAGTCCGTAGGACAATGGATTTCTTAAGTTCAGCCTAACTGAAAATTTAATCACCTTTATTTCAGGTTTAGCTCTAAAATATCTAATGTTATCTTAAATTGCAGCACAGTGTAATTCTCGTGTGAAGTTCAGAATATATTCCGGTAGTTGCTTTGTCACTACTTTGTGAGCAAAGTGGAACCACGTGTTGATCAGTAACTCTAAGTTCATCAATCTTAAATGCGAATGTGCGTGAGATTATAACGTCTCGTCTTGACAATATTTTTCAATATAGCAACTTTTCTTTATGTTTAACCCATGTGGGGTGTACTTTGTGGAACCAGTACCACGTGCTTATACAATTGTTTGACCCATCAGGTTAATAGTAAGACGTTAGTAACCAGTTCGAGGTTTTTCTTTTGTAAATTGCTTTTCGATCTAATTTATTTTAATTATCAAAATTATTGTGGAGTTACACGCTTTGAGTAAACAAAGTTGACCACGTGAAGCATGTGGTGTAATCATCAAAGTAGCCCTCAGCTATTCTTTTCGGGAAGATTTCACGAAGAGTTAGTATGAATTTAGTATACCAGTGTGTGGTAATTACATGATGGACAGGATTGTGCTACGAACGTAACTTCTTTGGGTGAAAATTGAATCGGTTGGTTGTGGTTAATTTCCTCTTGCATATGTTTCCACGTTCTTCGTGTGTTATTTTATGAATGCAGTGTTGTATGCAGTCTCCCAATCTTGGCTCCATATTTGATGTGTTCCGTAAGATTACAAATTCACATTTTTCACAATCCTAAATAAGGCACCAGTTTATTTATGAATCAAATTTAATATGCTGAAATTTCAATGATCAATGTTAAAATAAATTTCCAAATATAAACTGATTTATTTCTTTTTATTTAAATTCTCTTTTTATATGTATATGTCACCGGTTGTCGTATGACTACTAAAAGATTATAATTAATGTTAGTCTGGTTGGGAATTTGGTAAGCTAGACTGGATACCTGGTGAAACTGTTGCGCAGTAATGCAAGGTTAACGTCCCCAGACAGCTCACAGCTTTTAACCCGCTTTTATTGTCTATCAGTTCCGCTTACACCACAAAATAAAGCAACAACATTACAAACTAGACGTATAGTACTCATCAATTAAACATTCGAATCAAGTATTATTGCGCCGGCCGGTGTGGCCGTGCGGTTCTAGGCGCTTCAGTCTAGAATCGCTACGGTCGCAGGTTCGAATCCTGCCTCGGGCATGGCTGTGTGTGATGTCCTTAGGTTAGTTATGTTTAAGTAGTTCTAAATTCTAGGGGACTGATGACAGATGTTAAGTCCCATAGTGCTCAGAGCCAATTGAACCCAAATATTATTGCAGCATCAAAACTGAATGCAATCTTCCTTCCCAAGATTCGGCGAAAAACAGACTTTATTTACATTTTAAAGGAATTCTTTTTGGAAATTGTGATACGTAGCAAGCAAACGATAACATCGTCTGAAAAAACGATGCTGGAAGTTAATAAAAAATAATGCCATGGGTTGTCACTGTGCAGCTGTACAATTCGCTCCTGGCTCCCATAAGCGAGCTGCGACTACGAAGGCTGAAAATAAGGCTGTCAATGGACCCTCGAGAAGAATACGTATGAGGATTAAAAATTTTAATTCTTCACTAATTCAAATTGCATGAAAAGTTATTGACCTAACTTGTTTTCATTCCTTGTTGACTTCTTTTTGCTTTATTAAACCTATTATTACGATGAATTTCGATATGGAGAAAATATATATGAGAAACTACAGAATGCTTGCAGGAATGTAACACAGGACCTGTTACCTCGCTCACTCGGCCAACGGCGCTTTCCTTGAAGGGTGTTAACCTTAGGGGCACACAAGGGTCAGTCGAAGTTTTCTCAACTTCTTGGAGCATACGCGTTTGACGATCCCAATATTAAGATAAAAAATGCTCGGTTTTCATTTCGCTCTCGATGCCCTTAAGTTCTAGTCGACTGCATTTTAGAGCTGGTTTTGTCAAAACCTGGGGAAGAGATAGCAAGCTAAAGCACCTAAAAGAGTCCTTCATGTGATGCACAAGCAGTCTGCGAAACACGAACCGAATCTGTAGGCCGTGTCTGTAGCCTTCCTCTTGAAAGTCTGATCCGAAACTTCCTGCCAGATGAAAGCTCTGTGCCAGACGAGGAATGGTAACCGAAACGCTTGTCTTTGCAGAGAAATGCTCTACCGACTGAGCTAACCAGGTATGGTGTCGTGCCGGTTTCGAGTGCCACTCCGGCACACAGATTTAATTCGCCAGTCAGCTTCAAAGCAGCGCAGACTTCGCTGCAGAACGAACGTTCATTCTGGAAAGCACGCCTGACGGCTGAACCCTGGCACGCTACTAGGTGACAATGGTGAGCCGCACGCATTTGCTCGTCTCTTTACATTCTTGCACGACGGTGCTACAATAGTGCACTTCTCAGTAGTTTCATGTGGTAGGTTAAAGTTCATCACAGCGTGTAAGAGAGAGTGGCGTAGTTTGCACTTACTGTGTACAAGTGTTTGGAGGAAACCAGTACACAACGTAGCGCTTGTGCAAAGCAAATTTCGTTTTGAAGCGTCTACTTATCGATATTCAGATCAATTTATTTACGGAAAAAATATTCCTAATAACGCATGTTCTAAATAATTATCTTGAGTTTGCAAATAAATGAAAGACGCCGAAATTATAATGACAGAAGAGAAGCAAGGGAGGAGGAAGCACTATTCGGTTACCGTCGAATCGTCCCCCCCCCCCCCCAAAAAAAAAAAACTTTTCAATGCCCTGAGGGAGACAAATCAAATGCGGTAGAATTTCTCCAAAATTTACTGTATCAATGTAGAGGGCGTGTATATCGTGCATTATCAAGACAAAGATTTGGCACCTTATGCTACTTTACAATATGTTGGGCATGGATCGAGTAAGTTAAATCTACTGAAACCATCACAATGCACCTTAAAATAGAATATAAAAGAAAGAACAACACATACGTGCAGTGTTAAAAGGTTTCTTATATGTTGCGTCTAGGAAGTCCTATCTTGCGGACTTTCATCCGGCATCTGCACCGTTGTTTGTTGTTGTGGTCTTCAGTTCTGAGACTGGTTTGATGCAGCTCTCCATGCTAGTCTAACCTGTGCAAACTCCTTCATCTCCCAGTACCTACTGCAACCTACATCCTTCTGAATCTTCGTCTATTACGCTCTTGGTCTCCCTCTACGATTCTTACCCTCCACGCTGCCCTCCAATGCTAAATTTGTGATCCCTTGATGCCTCAGAACATGTCCTACCAACCGATCCCTTCTTCTAGTCAAGTTGTGCCACAAACTCCTCTTCTCCCCAATTCTATTCAATACCTCCTCATTAGTTATGTGATCTACCCATCTAATCTTCAGCATTCTTCTGTAGCACCACATTTCGAAAGCTTCCACTGTCTTCTTGTCTAAACTATTTATCGTCCATGTTCCAGTTCCATACATGGCTACACTCCATACAAATACTTTCAGAAACGACTTCCTGACACTTAAATCTATACTCGATGTTAACAAATTTCTCTTCTTCAGAAACGCTTTCCTTGCCATTGCCAGTCTACATTTTACATCCTCTCTACTTCTACCATCATCAGTTATTTTGCTCCCCAAATAGCAAATCTCCTTTGCTACTTTAAGTGTCTCATTTCCTAATCTAATTCCCTCAGCATCACCAGACTTAATTCTACTACATTCCATTATCCTTGTTTTGCTTTTGTTGATGTTCATCTTATACCCTCCTTTCAAGACACTGTCCATTCCGTTCAACTGCTCTTCCAAGTCCTTTGCTGTCTCTGACAGAATTACAATGTCATCGGCGAACCTCAAAGTTTTTATTTCTTCTCCGTGGATTTTACTACCTTTTGTTTCCTTTACTGCTTGCTCAATATACAGATTGAATAACATCGGGGAGAGGCTACAACCCTGTCTCACTCCCTTCCCAACCGCTGCTTCCCTTTCATGCCCCTCGACTCTTATAACTGCCATCTGCTTTCTGTATAAATTATGAATAGCCTTTACCTCCCTGTATTTTACCCCTGCCACCTTTAGAATTTGAAAGAGAGTGTTCCAGTCAACATCGTCAAAAGCTTTCTCTAAGTCTACAAATGCTAGAAACGTAGGTTTGCCTTTCCTTAATCTATTTTCTAAGATAAGTCGTAGGGTCAGTATTGCCTCACGTGTTCCAACATTTCTACGGAATCCAAAATGATCTTCCCCGAGGTCGGCTTCTACTAGTTTTTCCATTCGTCTGTAAAGAATTCGTGTTAGTATTTTGCAGCCATGGCTTATTAAACTGATAGTTCGTTAATTTTCACATCGTTCAACTCCTGCTTTGTTTGGGATTGGTATTCTTATATTCTTCTCGAAACCTGAGGGTATTTCGCCTGTCTCCTACATCTTGCTCACTAGATGGTAGAGTTTTGTCAGGACTGGCCCTTCCAAGGCCATCAGTAGTTCTAATGGAATGTTGTCTACTCCCGGGGCCTTCTTTCGACTCAGGTCTTTCAGTGCTCTGTCAAACTCTTCACGCACTATCGTATCTCCCATTTCATCTTCATCTACATCCTCTCCCATTTCCATAATATTGTCCTCAAGTACATCGCCCTTGTATAGACCCTCTATATACTCCTTCCACCTTCCTGCTTTCCCTTCTTTGCTTAGAACTGGGTTTCCATCTGAGCTCTTGATATTCATACAAGTGGCTCTCTTTTGTCCTGTAGGCAGTACCTATCTTACCCCTAGTGAGATAAGCCTCTACATCCTTACATTTGTCCTCTAGCCATGCCTGCTTAGCCATTTTGCACTTCCTGTCGATCTCATTTTTGAGACATTTGTATTCCTTTTTGCCTGCTTCATTTACTGCATTTTTATATTTTCTCCTTTCATCAATTAAATTCAATATTTCTTCTGTTACCCAAGGATTTCTACGAATCCTCGTCTTTTTACCTACTTGATCCTCTGCTGCCTTCACTACTTCATCCCTCAGAGCTGCCAATTGTTCTTCTACTGTATTTCTTTCCCCCATTCCTGTTAATTGCTCCCGTATGCTCTCCCTGAAACTCTGTACAACCTCAGGTTTAGTCAGTTTATCCAGGTCCCATCTCCTTAAATTCCCATCTTTTTGCAATTTCTTCAGTTTTAATCTACAGTTCATAACCAATAGATTGTGGTCAGTGTCCACATCTGCACTACAGACTGGAAAATCCCAACTCAGCAACAGCAAAGTTCCGGGCATAAACCAATGAACCGCTTTCATTCGCTGATGTTTCAACTTCTGTACGATATATCACTTACACACAGGCAAAAGCTTTACCTGAGGTCGCAATGGTAACAATTTCGTATTTCCAATGTATACAATGTCAAGGGAAATACTGTTCAGCTGGCAGTCTTTTTTGAAATCCACGATACTACTGAAAATATTTCCTGTTCCATGTATTGAAGAAACGTACTGAGCATGACCGCGTTGAAAATTTTTGGTAATGGTGAAGTTACTTAGTTAATTTCCTATTAGTGTTTTCTTTTTCTGCGAACTGGCGTATACAAGACTTGTTGGGAAAATAGCACTATGAAGGAAAATTACAAAACAGATTTGGTATATTACACAGTTAGCTGAAAAAAATTACAATTTCATCGTAGACACTAAACACAGTTTATAGTATTATCGAAAATTTTATTTGTACTTTTAAAAATGTACTTTGGGGAAATTATACAGGGTATTCGGAAAGTCCCGTTACAAACTTCTAGGACTTGTAGAGGGGAGTGGATACATAATGTTTTGAATAGTACGTACAGTTTCCGTACTACGACGGTTTCAGTTCAGATGCTCAACCCATCCACTTCTGCTTGAGGAATTAGGCGTGACACAGTATAATTACTAGGTAGCAATTCCAAAGAAAACGTTACGAAACACCCAGTTACCGCTTAAGCACATTTGTAGTAACACTTGAACTATACGTGTTTATACTATTACGAAACAGAACAAAAAAAACGCCAGCATGCTGTACGTAGAGAATAGTACTGATGCATTACAACAGCGGTTCGATGTGGCGACCACCAATGATGTTACAGAGACTGTATCTACGAAGCAATGTCTGGAACACATTATCCATTCCACCCGAGTTCCTCCTCAGTTTTTAGTGCAGCGCCGAGAATTCTTGCTAGCAATCTTCCTCCGTCTCTGAAGAAGTCTCGTAAATTAAACTTGGCTTGCGATCCCACAAGAAGCAGTCCACAGGAGTTAAATCCGGCGATCGCATCGTCCCATTTACCCTATTGCATATCAGGACAAGCATTTCCGAGACCTTCCTCCTTTCCTCAGCAGGTGTGAACGCGTTACGCACCTGAATTGAAACCGTCGTAGAAGGGAAACGGTACGTTTTTCGGATGTGGGTTCAAAATATTATGTAATCACTTCCCCCTAGAAGTCCTACAAGTCTGGATGCGGAACTTCCGAACACTGTAGATTTAAAAATGGTCAACAAAGAAATGCGTGCCCAGGGTCTGATCTAATAGTTGGCAACTCATGTTAGTTTCACTTTGACTGACATAATGGTTTAGAGTTTTACAAGTAGCTCCGGGTACATTTGCCAGAAGCCAATATCCGTAACATGTTCTGGCTTTCTTAAAAATGGTACTGAACTGATAAGAGTCAGTCTGTTGGGGGATGTGAGTACGGTCTTGTGACTTTTGTTTCCTATCGGAGGGGCAGCAGTCTCTTCATGCTGGGTGCGCCCAATGCGCAGCAGAGGTAGTCGAAAAGGGTTGGTTAAATCCGAAACACGCACTTGTCGCTTCGAAGACTTCCAACTCATTAAATCTTGTCGCAATTGTGGATGTGGACAAGCATCAGCTGAACAGTGGAATGACTACGTGGAAATTTGTGCGGGGGCGGGACTAGAACACAGATTTCGCGCTATCACGAGCGGTCGCCTTACTGTCTGGCTATACGTGTACAACTCACGACCAGACGCGAACTTCATATGTCTTCAACCATGCGTCTACAACCTGAACTCCTACATCCATTTTGTATATTCCCGCACAGGTGTGACACTTTACTTGGAAGTCGCTAATCCGGTGTCGGCGGATAAATACGATATTGCAGTGCCTGTGTTATTCTGAACTGTGATGCAAAATTCCTGTGCAATATCGTACTTCTCACTTATGTCGACTATGGCCTAGAGCGTTCAGAGTGACGAAAGAGCAAGATCGGATGGCAGATGTCCGACTGTATCTCAACCCCCTACTCTGAAAGAATCGAACTCCTATGTACAAAACACTTTGAAACTTCTGATTACTTTACAGATCAGTTGATGTATTCAGTATCTGACTAAGTATGCAACCGAGAAAAGTTTTCAAATGGTTTCAATTTACGTTTAAAGTTTCGTTACAAGTTGCTCTCATTCTTAAACACTGGATAAATGTAGTCCTAATATTTGTGCGTCATGACTTATGCTGCCAGGAGATACAACTTAAGATTATACCTTGTAATGAGCAGATTACGGCACCATTTTAATTTTTTAAATTCAGGTTAATAATTATATCAAATATTGAAAACAAAATTTGTTGCCCTGGAAGCCGTTAGATATGCAACCTGCATCTACCACTGTGTACCATCAACGATGAACCGGGTTAGCCCGGATACGTCATTATACAGGGTGTTACAAAAAGGTACGGCCAAACTTTCAGGAAACGTTCCTCACACACAAAGAAAGAAAAGATGTTATGTGGACATGTGTCCGGAAACGCTTACTTTCCATGTTAGAGCTCATTTTATTACTTCTCTTCAAATCACATTAATCATGGAATGGAAACACACAGCAACAGAACGTACCAGCGTGACTTCAAACACTTTGTTACAGGAAATGTTCAAAATGTCTTCCGTTAGCGAGGAAACATGCATCCACACTCCGTCGCATGGAATCCCAGATGCGCTGATGCAGCCCTGGAGAATGGCGTATTGTATCACAGCCGTCCACAATACGAGCACGAAGAGTCTCTACATTTGGTACCGGGGTTGCGTAGGAAAGAGCTTTCAAATGCCCCCATAAATGAAAGTCAAGAGAATTGAGGTCAGGAGAGCGTGGAGGCCATGGAATTGGTCCGCCTCTACCAATCCATCGGTCACCGAATCTGTTGTTGAGAAGCGTACGAACACTTCGACTGAAATGTGCAGGAGCTCCATCGTGCATGAACCACATGTTGTGTCGTACTTGCAAAGGCACATGTTCTAGCAGCACAGGTAGAGTATCCCGTATGAAATCATGATAACGTGCTCCATTGAGCGTAGGTGGAAGAACATGGGGCCCAATCAAGACATCACCAACAATGCCTGCCCAAACGTTCAAAGAAAATCTGTGTTGATGACGTGATTGCACAACTGCGTGCGGACTCTCGTCAGCCCACACATGTTGATTGTGAAAATTTACAATTTGATCACGTTGGAATGGAGCCTCATCCGTAAAGAGAACACTTGCACTGAAATGGGGATTGAGACATTGTTGGATGAACCATTCGCAGAAGTGTACCCGTGGAGGCCAATCCCCTGCTGATAGTGCCTACACACGCTGTACATGGTACGGAAACAACTGGTTCTCCCGTAGCACTCTCCATACAGTGACGTGGTCAACGTTACCTTGTACAGCAGCAACTTCTCTGACGCTGACATTAGGGTTATCGTCAACTGCACGAAGA
Source organism: Schistocerca cancellata (assembly GCF_023864275.1). NCBI lineage: Eukaryota > Metazoa > Arthropoda > Insecta > Orthoptera > Acrididae > Schistocerca > Schistocerca cancellata. Next base: position 664,122,033 of record NC_064626.1, read on the forward strand.
ATTGCCTCGTCCATTGCAGGTGTCCTCGTCGTTCTAGGTCTTCCCCAGTCGCGAATCATAGACTGGAATGTTCCGTGCTCCCTAGGACGCCATCAATTGCTTCGAACGCCTTCCTGTCGGGACACCTTCGTTCTGGAAATTTGTATCGATACAAAAGTACCGCGCCACGGCTATTGCCCCGTGCTAATCCATACATCAAATGGGCATCTGCCTACTCCGCATTTGTAAACATTGCACTGAGCGCAAAACCACGTTCGTGATGAACACTAACCTGTTGATGCTACGTACTGGCGTGCTTGAGGCTAGTACTGTAGAGCAATGAGTCGCAAGTCAACACAAGCAGCGAAGTCAACATTATATTTCTTCAATCGGGCCAACTGGCGGTGAATCGAGGAAGTACAGTACATACTGACGAAACTAAAAGGAGCTGTAACATGGAAATTAAGCGTTTCCGGACACATGTCCACATAACATCTTTTCTTTATTTGTGTGTGGGGAAAGTTTGGCCGTAACCTTTTGTAACAACCTGTATAAGAATGATCAAATATCTGCCTCATAAACCTAAACTTCCGTATTCACTATATGGGTAGTGCAGATACGTATAAATCAGCACACTCCTGACTTGCATTTGCCCGGTGACAAGTCTGGGATGACGTGTCGCAGACCTCTCCATAGAATAACGCATCAGAATGACGCCTCCGTTTTCGACGTCGTGTTTGAGAGAACTGAGCGCCGACTCATCCCTGTGTACACCAATGGAAAACGCGAGAACATTTCTCGTGGGAAATACGCAGCATTGTCTCGCTTTATCATTCGCGTGATATAACCGCGCCGAGGAACTAAGCGCATTTTTACCGATGCTTCATTACCACAGAGACTACGCGGAGATTGTAGAAACGGATCAACAGTGCACTGTTATGATCTGGTCATTACTGGCAGTTTTATTACGCGTCTTTCATTTGGGAGTGGTGAGAAGTGAAAAAGGAATTACCTTTGATCGAACGGTTAATGACAAGGAAACAAGACACTGATTTTCTCTTGGCCGTAAGTAAATTAAATCATGCTTACCACATCGCAAATTCATTTTCTCTCTCTCTCTCTCTCTCTCTCTCTCTCTCTCTCTCTCTCTCCCTCCCTCCCTCCCTCCCACCCAAACCTTCTCTGTCGCCTATGCGGCCTTTATTGGAAAAGTCATTTGCATGCAGAGGTTGTCACAGGACCGTCAAGAATCTGTCGACACTTGACCATCACATTTACACTACTTTCAGACTATCCATTTATCCATTACGCTCAGCGATCTTCAAAGTGTTAATTTTTTGTATCTTCTCTCTGAATTTTCCAATACTTCTTCAGATTTCTCCGTAATTCCTTTGCTCGTTATCCGGTGTATAAACTGTACTAGGAAGCTTGCTTCTACGAAGGATTGTAATATTTAGTGTACAGTGCGGGGAGGGACAAAATTTACCCACTGTCATAGCGACGAAGGGAACGACAACACATGAAGTGAAAATGTGTGTAAATTAGAGAGAGATTTAACATTTCGGACAGAATGTATAGGGTGCAAGTAAGACTAGAGTATTACAATTACAATAACGAAAGAAGTACAGAAGTGAAATCAGTGTCTGACAAAATGTTGAACAAGATTAATCAAGGCTGTAGAATCAGTGCTTGTCTTTATATTAAAAGCTGGTTCCGAAAAAAACAAACTAAACAATAATAGCGTACAACTTGAAACGACTAATTGTGGCTTTCTTCTTTGCAAAGTAATCATCTTCTCACAAAACATTACACAAAGGAGCACCGAGCGAGGTGGCGCAGTGGTTAGCACATTGGACTCGCATTCGGGAGGACGACGGTTCAATCCCGTCTCCGGCCATCCTGATTTAGGTTTTCCGTTATTTCCCTAAATCGCTTCAGGCAAATGCCGGGATGGATCCTTTACAAGGGCACGGCCGATTTCCTTCCCCATCCTTCCCTAACCCGAGCTTGCGCTCCGTTTCTAATGACCTCGTTCTCGACGGGACGTTAAACACTAAATCTCCTCCTCCTCCTCCATGAAAGGAGCTGTCCATTCAATCAGGACTTGCCGCCATGTTGCAGTTGAAACGCATCACATTATTCGCATGCTCCGGAATCGCATCTCTTCAAGCGTAGAAGTAAGCCACGTAAATACTATGGGATTCAGAGCTCAACAATCAATACTTATGTTCTAAGAAGAAGACTTGCTCCCTTTACGCGTAAGCAGGTGTAAAACGAAGCTTATTGAGCGAATAAATCCAAACTAAGAACAAATAATACGTCACTATAAAGAATACATAAATAAGGTTGTCGTAAGTCTGAATTGTTATCGAATGAGGTTACTGAGTATCTAGTATGAGGGTTGGTGCCTACAGAATGCGTAATTATCCCGTTCCACAAAAGCACCTAACGTAAACTCATCTAGAAAGAACGAAGTTGTGTTTTCATACGGAATGCGTAAGAACAGTGAAAGAGTGGCTGTACAAAATTCTGACTTCGGACAAATAAGCTCTTACTACATGGCAACTGCTTAAGCAAAAACTTTACAGCGACAGTGAATACAGCATACGACCACAGCACAATATGTACGGCTGACGGAATATCACAAACTATGTTTACAAGGTGGCCCCCGTTAACACGAATTTGAACAAATCTTTGGAGTCCAGGCAGCGAGTGCGTGTAACAGCTCAAAATACTTTCAAAATTTTGATAAAATTATGAGTTGAAATAACGTTAAACTTACTGATCGAATTCCTGAGAAATTTTTTTGTACGCCCTCGAAGTGAGAGAGATCACGCTACGTCCTATCAGCACTGGCAGATTTTTCGACATACTCGTGTATTTGTCATTGTGTGTTTACCAGGTTACAATATTTTAATAATAAACATGGCGAACCGAGAATCTAGAGAGAGAGAGAGAGAGAGAGAGAGAGAGAGAGAGAGAGAGAGAGAGAGAGAGATTCGGGGCACGAGTATCCCATGCTCTGTAATGTAGCGCTATTCCCATTTTGTACGCTTTCCAACATTACAAGTATTATTACTATTATTATTGTTCTTCCCTTTCTCAGACGTTATATCTAGTTAAAAATGGAAAGTGACGTGGACCTTGATCAAGCGTGACTTCCTTTTAACTGTACGGTATATGTTACATTGAATTTAGGAACTTTCGGGTAATTGAACATGTATCTATAATTACAGATTTCTGTAGTTGTATATATACGTTTGGATGTAGCTGTATTGCGTTGATGTACTGGTGGATATTGTGTGGTATGACTCCTATAGTTGATAGTATAATCGGTATAATGTAACCTTCATCCTGATGCCGTATGTCCTTGACTTCCTCGGCCAGGTTGATGTATTTTTCAATTTTTTCTCCAGTTTTCTTTTGTATATTTGTTGTATTGGGTATGGATATTTCGATTAGTTGTGTTAATTTCTTCTTTTTATTGGTGAGTATGATGTCAGATTTGTTACGTGGTGTTGTTTTATCTGTTATAATGGTTCTGTTCCAGTATAATTTGTATTCATCATTCTCCAGTACACTCTGTGGTGCATACTTGTATGTGGGGACGTGTTGTTTTATTAGTTTATGTTGTATGGCAAGCTGTTGATGTATTATTTTTGCTACATTGTCATATCTTCTGGGGTATTCTGTATTTGCTAGTATTGTACATCCGCTTGTGATGTGATCTACTGTTTCTATTTGTTGTTTGCAAAGTCTGTATTTATCTATTGTGGTATTGGGATCTTTAATAATATGCTTGCTGTAATATCTGGTGTTTATTGTTTGATCCTGTATTTCAATCATGAATCCTTCCGTCTCACTGTATATATTGCCTTTTCTTAGTCATGTGTTGGATGCGTCTGGATCGATGTGTGGCTTTGTTAGATGATACGGATGCTTGCCATGTAGTGTTTTCTTTTTCCGGTTTACTTTCTTCGTATCTGTTGATGTTATAAACGGATTGAGTGCCAAACAGGAAGAACAAAGTTAGAACAGGTGGACGGTTTCAAGTACTTAGGATGCATATTCTCACAGCATGGCAACATAGTGGTGGTGGTGGTGGTGGTGGTTAGTGTTTAACGTCCCGTCGACAACGAGGTCATTAGAGACGGGCAACATAGTGAAAGAACTGGAAGCGAGGTGTAGCAAAGCTAATGCAGTGAGCGCTCAGCTACGATCTACTCTCTTCTGCAAGAAGGAAGTTAGTAGCAAGACTAAGTTATCTATGCACCGTTCAATCTTTCGACCAACTTTGTTGTATGGAAGCGAAAGCTGGGTTGATTCAGGTTACCTTATCAACAAGGTTGAGGTTACGGATATGAAAGTAGCTAGGATGATTGCAGGTACTAGTAGATAGGAACAATGGATTGATGGTGTCCACAATGAGGAAATCAAAGAAAAACTGGGAATGAACTCCATAGATGTAGCAGTCAGGGCGAACAGGCTTAGATGGTGGTGTCATGTTACACGCATGGGAGAAGCAAGGTTACCCAAGAGACTCATGGGTTCAGCAGTAGAGGGTAGGAGGAGTCGGGGCGGACCAAGGAGAAGGTACCTGGATTCGGTTAAGAATGATTTTGAAGTAATAGGTTTAACATCAGAAGAGGCACCAATGTTAGCACTGAATAGGGGATCGTGGAGGAATTTTATAAGGGGTCTATGCTCCAGACTGAACGATGAAAGGCATAATCAGTCTTAAATGATGATGATGATGATGATGATGATATGTGATCTAAAGGGTTGTAGAAGTGGTTATGAAATTGCAATGGTGTAGCCGATGTATTTATATGAGTGATTGCTTTGTGTATTTTGCTAGTTTCTGCTCGTTCTAGAAAGAATTTTCTTAAATTGTCTACCTGTCCATAATGGAGGTTTTTCATGTCGATTAATACCCTTCCTCCTTCCTTTCTGCTTAATGTGAATCATTCTGTTGCTGAATGTATGTGATGTATTCTATATATGTAGCATTGTGATCGTGTAAGTGTATTGAGTGCTTCTAGGTCTGTGTTACTCCATTTTACTACTCCAAATGAGTAGGTCAATATTGGTATAGCATAAGTATTTATAGCATTTGTCTTGTTTCTTGCTGTCAATTCTGTTTTCAGTATTTTTGTTAGTCTTTGTCTATATTTTTCTTTTAGTTCTTCTTTAATATTTGTATTATCTATTCGTATTTTTTGTCTGTATCCTAGATATTTATAGGCATCTGTTTTTTCCATCGCTTCTATGCAGTCGCTGTGGTTATCCAATATGTAATAATCTTGTTTAGTGTGTTTTCCCTTGACTATTCTATTTTTCTTACATTTGTCTGTTCCAAAAGCCATATTTATATCATTGCTGAATACTTCTGTTATCTTTAGTAATTGGTTGAGTTGTTGATTTGTTGCTGCCAGTAATTTTAGATCATCCATGTATAGCAAATGTGTGATTTTGTGTGGGTATGTTCCAGTAATATTATATCCATAATTTGTATTATTTAGCATGTTGGATAGTGGGTTCAGGGCAAGACAGAACCAGAAAGGACTTAATGAGTCTCCTTGGTATATTCCACACTTAATCTGTATTGGCTGTGATGTGATGTTATCTGAATTTGTTTGGATATTAAGTGTGGTTTTCCAGTTTTTCATTACTATGTTTAGAAACTGTATCAATTTAGGATCTACTTTGTATATTTCCAATATCTGTAGTAACCATGAGTGGGGTACACTATCAAAGGCTTTTTGGTAATCAATGTATGCGTAGTGTAGGGACCTTTGTTTAGTTTTAGCTTGATATGTCACCTCTGTATCTATTATCAGTTGCTCTTTACATCCTCGTGCTCCTTTGCAGCAGCCTTTTTGTTCTTCATTTATGATTTTGTTCTGTGTTGTATGTGTCATTAATTTCTGTGTGATGACTGTAGTTAATATTTTGTATATTGTTGGTAGGCATGTTATGGGGCGATATTTAGCTGGGTTTGCCGTGTCTGCTTGATCTTTAGGTTTCAGATAGGTTATTTCATGTGCAAGTGTATCAGGGAATGTGTATGGGTCTGCAATGTAACTGTTAAATAGTTTATTGAGATGTGAATGTGTTGAGGTGAACTTCTCTAGCCAGTAATTTGCTATTTTATCATTTCCAGGGGCTTTCCAATTGTGTGTAGAATTAATTGCTCGGGTGACTTCATGTTGCAAAATTATCACTTCAGGCATTTGTGGTATCATCTTGTATGTGTCTGTTTCTGCTTGTATCCACCGTGCATGCCTGTTATGTTGTACTGGGTTTGACCATATGCTGCTCCAGAAGTGTTCCATGTCTTATGTTTGGTGGATTGTCTATTTTAATGTGTGTGTTATCCATTGTTTGGTAAAATCTCTTTTGGTTTGTGTGGAATTTTTGGTTTTGTTTCCTTCTATTTTCACTTTTTTGTATCTTCTAAGTCGTTTGGCCAATGCTTGTAATTTCTGCTTCTTTTCATCTAATTGCTCTATCGCTTCTTGTTGTGAGATTTTTACCTAACCTTTTTCGTTTTTTTCTGATATTTCATTTCTTATAAATTGTGTTAGCTGTCCGATGTCTTTTCTCAGTTTTTCTATTCTGATCTGTAGCCTGTGTTGCCATGCTGGTTTTGTGGGTTTCTTCTGTGTGTTGGTTGGTTCTGATCTCTGCCTAGTGTGTATATTTAGTGTAGTGAGTGCTCCTATATAAACCAGTAGTTGTAACTCTTCCATAGTTGTATTTTCATTTATTTTGTTGTGTATGATTGTGTTGATAGTTGTCATTGTTGTTTCGACTTGTGGGTTATTTGGTGGTCTATGCAAGAATGGTCTAATGTCTGTATTTGTGTATTTGTATTCGATATATGTCAGCTGAAATTTCTCTTCTATACCTAACATGTGTGTCACTTCGTGTTCTATTTGTGCTTGTTCTGGTGGCTGTCTTAAGATTTCGTTTTCCTCTGATTGTTTAATTGATGCGTGTTGGTCTTTGTTTGCTCTGGGATGTTTGAGTCCATTACTGTATTTTCTTCTTCTTCTGATTGCACATTATTTTGTTCCAGTATTTGTTGTACTTGTTGTTTGATGTTTTCTAATTCTGACTGGGGTATCATGTTATTTTTGATTATTACACGGATCTGATCAGCTAGCCGTTGTTCTGTTAAAAATTTTAATTCTGGGTATCTGGTAATAAATTTTGTGTATACTTATGATCTGTATCCAGTTGTGTTGGCTCCTAAGTTTGTTGCTTGGTAATAACAGAACATGAGGTATCGGTTAACTTAATCTGACCATCTCACCCTCTGTCTTTGTTTTCCTTCTAGGGTGGTTGCAGGAAGCATTTCCTGCAAAACACCTCTATTTGGATTTAAATCATTTTCCGTGTGTCGTTACCATTGTGGGCGGGCATAGGGTTCAAGCGTCGTCCCCGACCATGACGGCGCTTGTCCGAGGCTTCTTTAGTTCTGTCCTGAACCAACTAATCACACTAAAAGGGGGGTTAGCCCTATTAGTGGTTTGTTCTTTTAGTCGCCTTTTACGACTGGCCGAACATACCGGAGGCCTATTCTTTTCCCGGGCCTCCATTATTATTGTTACTATTATTGTTATTATTATTATTTTCTTTTTTTTCCTCAGACTTAAGTCTGGTTAAAAATGGAACGTGACGCGGACCTCGGTCAAGCGTGACTTCCTTGTAACTGTATGGTATATGTTATATTGCATTTAGGAACTTTCGGGTCATTGAACATGTATCAATAATTACAGATTTTTGTAGTTGTATATATATGTTTGGATGTAGCTGTATTGCATTGATGTACTGGTGGATATTGTGAGGTATGACTCCTGTAGTTGATAATATAATTGGTATAATGTTGACTTTATCCTGATGCCACATGTCCTTGACTTCCTCAGCCAGTTGGATGTATTTTTCAATTTTTTCTCCTGTTTTCTTCTGTATATTTGTTGTGTTGGGTATGGATATTTCAATTAGTTGTGTTAATTTCTTCTTTTTATTGGTGAGTATGATGTCAGGTTTGTTATGTGTTGTTGTTTTATCTGTTATAATCGTTCTGTTCCAGTATAATTTGTATTAATCATTCTCCAGTACATTTTATGGTGTGTACTTATATGTGGGAACGTGTTGTTTTATTAGTTTATGTTTTATGGCAAGTTGTTGATGTATTATTTTTGCTACATTGTCATGTCTTCTGGGGTATTCTGTATTTGCTAGTATTGTACATCCGCTTGTGATGTGATCTACTGTTTCTATTTGTTGTTTGCAAAGTCTGCATTTATCTGTTGTGGTATTGGGATTTTTAATAATATGCTTGCTGTAATATCTGGTGTTTATTGTTTGATCCTGTATTGCAATCATGAATCCTTCCGTCTCACTGTATATATTGCCTTTTCTTAGCCATGTGTTGGATGCGTCTTGATCTATGTGTGGCTGTGTTAGATGATATCACACTAAAAGGGGGGTTAGCCCTATTAGTGGTTTGTTATTATTATTATTATTATTATTATTATTATTATTAAAGTTTGGGCCCTACTGCCCTGTGATACACAACATTTATATTCCACGGTCGCTGCACAGGAAGGGAACCTTATGGAGCCCAACGTTCAAAAGGTTCAAATGGCTTTGAGCACTATGGGACTTAACATCTGTGGTCATCAGTCCCCTAGAACTTAGAACTACTTAAACCTAACTAACCTAAGGACATCACACACAGCCATGCCCGAGGTAGGATTCGAGCCTGCGACCGTAGCGGTCACGCGGTTCCAGACTGAAGCGCCTAGAACCGCACGGCCACACCGGCCGGCCCATTCAAAAGGCATTTTCATTGTTTTGTTTCAGCTTTTCTTTGTGCCCATCACAAGACGTGTAGTCCTTGTTCCTAGCTGCATTAATTTGACAGAAAAAATGCTCCAATGCTCCCAGAATGAGGTTTTCACTCTGCAGCGGCGTGTGCGCTGATACGAAACTTCCTGGCAGATTAGAACTGTGTGCCGGACCGAGACTCGACTCGGGATCTTTGCCTTTCGCGGGCAAGTGCTCTACCAGGCTGTGGCTAAGCCGGGTCTCCGGAATATCCTTCCTTCCATGAGTGCTAGTTCTGCAAGGTTCGCAGGAGAGCTTCTGCAAAGATTGGAAGGTAGGAGACGAGGTACTGGGAGAAGTAAAGCTGTGAGGACGGGGCGTGAGTCGTGCTTGAGTAACTCAGTTGATAGAGCACTTGCCCGCGAACCACACAGTTTTAATCTTCCAAGAAGTTTCATGTTCCAATGTGTGTGAATTCTTAAGGGAACAAACTGCTGAGCTCATCGGTCCCTAGACGAACACACTACTTAAACTATTTTATGCTAACAACAACAAGACCACCACACACACACACACACACACACACACACACACACACACACACACACACAAGGGAGGACTCGAACCTCCCGCGGGAGGGGCCGCGTAATCCGTCACATGGTGCCTCAAACCGCGCGGCTGGTTTGAGAGGGATCAGTATGCTTCGCTATACGAATTTCTGCTGCTAGTATCTTCATTCTAAGAGAGAAATTCAAAGGCGTCTCCATTCTTCAAAATCAGAATACTGAAAAATTATCTTACCTCAGCCAAGTAAAGTAATTCTGCAGTATTTATTATAAACTTGCTTCAGTAATACCATCCAATCTATTGTTTCCGATTTTTAGCAACAGATCGCATGAGAATGTCGTCTCGAGTTACACTATAGATGAGATTTCCCGTGGTCGGCAGAGTGGAAAGACAAAACAACTTACTGTTGTGTGACGCATCTCAAGGCAGAAGGAAGGCTAGTTATTATTTCGTAGTCTTGAATCGATTTTAAAGCTGCAAAAAGCAAGTAATATAATTTTATTTACATACAAATGTGTGATGAGATTGTTACACAAATAATTTATTTTGTGAAAATGTGAAGACAGTGACGTTGCCCTTCATCAGTTCCACGCGTTTCTACAAGATGTCTGCTGCAAATATTACTGGAGGCAAGTACAAACAGTAGAAATTAGTATAGCATCATTTGAAAAAGCGAAGTAGATATTGACAGCTCTGTTATTAACATAGCTGTGAAAACAGACTATACATCACTTAATGACATTTTCATTTGAGTGAAAGCGAGGTTATGATTCTTAAGCGGTTCAGAAAATGTCTGGGGTGAAGAACTTAATTGAATAACCTTGTGTTATGGTCTATGCGCAGAACTGCATTTATAATTTTTGTTTAAAAGAGAAGAACACTTGCAATTGCAAGGAATGTTTTTCCACAGCCATAAGCGGCAACTGCCATGTTTTGAATACCAGGTTATAATTCCACGGTGAATCTCGAACTCACAAGCATACTGTTACTAACATACAGTCCAATCCCGTCTGGAAAATGTAATGACTACTAACGTCACTGTTCATTTCTTGACGTCACTTCCCGATGACTCACCGCTATCAGAAAGAAGCTCGTGGGTCGGCTGTTCTTTATACGCGAACAAACCGCTTTGTCTTGAGGAGATGATGCGATCCCTGCTTATATCAGCAGCTGTAAAGCCATTGTAGCAGGACAATAGAACAGCTGCACTCAGTTCCGTCGGCTCGCACAAAAGAAGGTATTCCCCATATGAGTACTTCATCAAAAATTACTTCCCCTATGCAATGTTGTTTCTCTTCCAACAGTCTGCAGAAGTCTTACTTTAAAATCTACCGTTTTATTTGTGCCTTGTGATCACGTATTCCTCGTTTCTATTTAAATATCGATTTTGGTTAAAACAAACCGTCGAGATCGCAATAATATTTGTTTGTTTACCGGTTTCGTCTTATGTTAAAGCCATCTTCAGAATTTTTGGCCAGAATTATGGTCTAGACAACGCTATCGTTTTGAATTCTTACCACCGGGCACTGCCTAGTAAATACACAAAGACGTGTATACTGGATTTTAATGGTTGCATCTTCTAATGTAATTTGACCTGTTATTGCGTCTTTATGTAACACCTGTTTGTGCATATAATTACCACTCTCTAGTTTATTCGTTAGTCGACAGAATATTAATAAGAATGCTCTGTTTGTCTTTCACACACGTGTCATAAGATTACAGTGCTTCTTCAGTTGTTTTGTAAGTTCATATACTTTATTTTAACATAAATGACTACTTGCCTGATGCCTTATAATGATTTAACTTCTTGTGTACTCGTGCGTGGTCTAAGCAACCCTACTGTGCAAATTCTTTGTGAAGCGTTAGCCACTGGCTGGTGATGACGTAATCCGTAGTCTGCGCGCGGATTGTACCCTACTTAACCCGTGACTCCACAGCCATCAGTCATAGCGTACGATCGTGGTATCCCGAGAAAACCGAGGAGCCACCAACATCAGCCATAGGGGTTAACGCTGTAACCTTTCTCTATTTTCTTTTAACGCTATATGTAATTGAACTGTTTGTAACTTTGCTGTTCCTACGCTGGCAGGGGCAAAAATTCTGAAGATGACGTTAACGTAAGCCGAAACCAGCGTACAAACAAATATTATTGCAATCTCGACTGTTGGTTTTAACCTAAATATAGCACCAGGTCGCTGTACTTCATAAACAATTTTGTCTAATTTATAAATATCGATCCTCTAGCGCTATCTGTTGCGGAACTCAATAGCGCCTGCATTATAATGTGACTACATTACTGTGGTAAAACAATTAATTTACTAATAGCAGATTACTGTGGCATGCGATTGACTTACCAATGAAAATAACCTGAAGCCCGTTTAACTATAAAAACCATGAAGAGCTAACTTAATATGACAGTATTTGAAACCCATCACTTTGATCAGTGCAAAATAACTCCTGAAAAAATTACCGCTCTTTGATTATGTGCACTAGAAATATTCTCAACTTTTTCGTCACATCAGTGAAGCTAGTTCTGTAGAACAATGTACAAACACTACGTCCTGGTACTGCAACTGATGCCTGCCTTATACGGGGGAAAATACAGTTGAGCTTCATTTACGCAATCTAGCTGAGATTGTAGGCCGCCTGGTTTACAGAAAATTCGGTTAATCTGAAAATTCAAAAATGACATGCGTTAAATTACACAAGCGCACATGTTTTATTTGTTTTCACTTATAGGCAGAAATTACGCATTAATTTTGATCTGATATCGGAAAAAGCATAAGTAACCAGTAACGCAGACGCAAGCAATCAATTTCCTTTGAGCCAGGTTATTATCTCGTTTATATGCAGCGCTATTAAGCAGGCGTTTCGTCAGCAACGGTTTAGCGTAGTTGTGCTTGCCCTGCGTTCATATAAACCATTATTTTATCATGCCACTCTTTTAATTTAGTCTTATGTCAATGTCCTCATATTCAGTTCCACCTTCGTCAGCTAATCCGTAATCAAAATGTTTCAAATGGCTCTGAGCACTATGGGACTTAACATCTGAGGTCATCAGTCCCCCAGAACTTAGAATTATTTAAACCTAACTAACCTAAGGACATCACACACGCACATGCCAGAGGCAGGATTCGAACATGCGACCGTAGCGGTCGCGTGGTTCCAGACTGAAGCGCCTAGAACCGCTCGGCCACAACGGCCGGAAATCCATAATCGCTATCGCAATAATCAAGAGACGAAAGTGGTATAATTTCGTCGTCAGAAGTGAAATTCTTCAATTTCTTTCCAGCTATTCTTCCAACTTGACACCGTTGAAGTTTCAATGCCAAATTCAACATCATTTTGCAACTGTTTTCCTCTATCCATTGTATGCAATTCAATTAACTTTTTCTAAGGGACACTCGCACCAAGTGCTTAACTACATCTGTGTCACGATCCGTGTTCGGCAGCTGACTGAATAAATACTTCCCGACTCAGCCCGATCCAGATAAACGATTAACGAGGTTCCACTGTACTTCATTCAGAGTAGGTGGCCACCTGCCCCTTCCTGATAACTGAACTTCAGATTTTTCTTTAGTATTCCCTGAGATTCTACGACTCCCAACTGGGAGTCTGCAGGCTATTCTTAGTTCACCTGACATTCGTCGCCAAATTACTCGGGGATGCGCCCTACTGACAACACAATGACAGCCTTAGTTAACTATTTGTAAATTCATCGACCAACAAGAGGCAGTACAACATCCAGGATGTAGACTCCTTTACGTAGCCGTAAGTAGTGTGTAAGTAGTATACTAACTTATAAATTAATAATAATTTTATCGATCTTTGAGGATTAAAAACTCTAGTTATCTTGATGAAATATCTGCCTGGCATAAAACTCGTAATTAGCTCCATTTAGAGAAACGTTAAGTCATGCATTAAAACAGAACGTAATATTGTAGCACCCTCTGAGTCACATCTAACGCGTTACAGGTAGTCTGTCTATCACACGAATAAATGGGAACAACAATACACTCCTGGAAATGGAAAAAAGAACACATTGACACCGGTGTGTCAGACCCACCATACTTGCTCCGGACACTGCGAGAGGGCTGTACAAGCAATGATCACACGCACGGCACAGAGGACACACCAGGAACCGCGGTGTTGGCCGTCGAATGGCGCTAGCTGCGCAGCATTTGTGCACCGCCGCCGTCAGTGTCAGCCAGTTTGCCGTGGCATACGGAGCTACATCGCAGTCTTTAACACTGGTAGCATGCCGCGACAGCGTGGACGTGAACCGTATGTGCAGTTGAGGGACTTTGAGCGAGGGCGTATAGTGGGCATGCGGGAGGCCGGGTGGACGTACCGCCGAATTGCTCAACACGTGGGGCGTGAGGTCTCCACAGTACATCGATGTTGTCGCCAGTGGTCGGCGGAAGGTGCACGTGCCCGTCGACCTGGGACCGGACCGCAGCGACGCACGGATGCACGCCAAGACCGTAGGATCCTACGCAGTGCCGTAGGGGACCGCACCGCCACTTCCCAGCAAATTAGGGACACTGTTGCTCCTGGGGTATCGGCGAGGACCATTCGCAACCGTCTCCATGAAGCTGGGCTACGGTCCCGCACACCGTTAGGCCGTCTTCCGCTCACGCCCCAACATCGTGCAGCCCGCCTCCAGTGGTGTCGCGACAGGCGTGAATGGAGGGACGAATGGAGACGTGTCGTCTTCAGCGATGAGAGTCGCTTCTGCCTTGGTGCCAATGATGGTCGTATGCGTGTTTGGCGCCGTGCAGGTGAGCGCCACAATCAGGACTGCATACGACCGAGGCACACAGGGCCAACACCCGGCATCATGGTGTGGGGAGCGATCTCCTACACTGGCCGTACACCACTAGTGATCGTCGAGGGGACACTGAATAGTGCACGGTACATCGAAACCGTCATCGAACCCATCGTTCTACCATTCCTAGACCGGCAAGGGAACTTGCTGTTCCAACAGGACAATGCACGTCCGCATGTATCCCGTGCCACCCAACGTGCTCTAGAAGGTGTAAGTCAACTACCCTGGCCAGCAAGATCTCCGGATCTGTCCCCCATTGAGCATGTTTGGGACTGGATGAAGCGTCGTCTCACGCGGTCTGCACGTCCAGCACGAACGCTGGTCCAACTGAGGCGCCAGGTGGAAATGGCATGGCAAGCCGTTCCACAGGACTACATCCAGCATCTCTACGATCGTCTCCATGGGAGAATAGCAGCCTGCATTGCTGCGAAAGGTGGATATACACTGTACTAGTGCCGACATTGTGCATGCTCTGTTGCCTGTGTCTATGTGCCTGTGGTTCTATCAGTGTGATCATGTGATGTATCTGACCCCAGGAATGTGTCAATAAAGTTTCCCCTTTCTGGGACAATGAATTCACGGTGTTCTTATTTCAATTTCCAGGAGTGTATATGCACGTGTGGTGTGGACGATCACTTCAGTTTTAGGAAAAACGAAATAAAGTGTTCAACTCGTTGATGTGATATTAGAAAAACTGTAGTATGTCTACGAAAGTGACTGCTTACCAAAAATTGTACTCCCTTTACTACGATATTGCGTGTTTATAAGAAATGTCTGGCTATAGGACTAACAGAGTCCACTTTTAAGCATACTGTAGTACCCTGCCCGCCTCGGGATCTCTAGTTGCATTCCTTCTTCTTCTTCGAGAACACGGGGAGTCAGATGTGTGTGATATTTCGTTGTGGGTTGCACGAGTATTGTAGGACGTTTGGGTTACGGAAGGCCGACAGTAGCTATTCCAAAAATGCGTAAACTACCACATCAGTTGTAGTATTGTATATTCTTTCTGTGTCTGTGCTTTGTCACCAAAAGTGTCTATAAATTATTATTACTATAATGCATGTGGCTAGGCCAGGAGCCCCACCTGCGGGGACCCCAGCTTTGTGCTCTTCAGTTGACGCCACTTCAGTCACTTGCGAGTTGCTGAGGGTGAAATGATACTGAAGACGATACAACACTCAATGCCAGAACGGAGAAAATCTCCGACCCGGCCGAGAATCGAACCAGGGCCCATTACATTGCATTGCATAGCATTGCGCCGCTATGACCAATTACCAGTCAGGGCTCGGGGGACGAAGTGGATAGGGGTCGAATCCCGAGGCCTGGCCATAGCGTCACTCTCACCGCACAGAGTTTGTGGGGCATAGGAAAGTGGGAGACTTGGGAATCGACAGAACTTTAAGGCTTTTTACGTATTTAATTTTTTTAAATTTTAATGCTATTATTTGAAACAGACGTGACAAAAAAAAAATCCCGCAGACTGGGAAAAACAAAATTACTGCGGCGCTCTCTCCCATACACGGAGATTGGGGTAGAATCGATCAGAGGCGGCTGAAACTCAGACACTGCCGTAGGGGTAGGCAGGAGGGAAGGCGGGAAGGGGGGGGGGGGTGAGGGGTAGGGGTACATAGCTCCCGGTACTCTCCAACTAAACGGAGATGTAACACAGACCCCTCGAAGATAGTTTCAAATAAAAGCAGACAGAGTCTGGTGACGAGTAAGAGGCCACAATCCCGTGGGGGCAGGTTAGTGCCTAATGTATCATGCCTTGTATTCGAGTGCAGCATGAGCTGTTTTGTAAACAGGTCCACAAGTCGATGCTGGATTTTGCTCCCTCACGGAATAGGTAACTGACCGCCCATCCCTTAATCCACTTAATGGTGTAATATTTTGCGGAAGGAAAATGTGTGTCTTCTTGGTTTATTCGCGGATCGATCGCATCCGGTGACACTCAGGTGTAGCTGGAAGTCAATTGCTGCACGAATCGTCAGATGTGGGAAGAGGCGAAGGTGAGACAGTGATCATCAGAATCGAGTTGCCGGCAAAGAGAGACAAAAAGGGTAAGCTGGCAAACCGATATTGTTCAGTCGCTGTTTCGTGGCAAATTCCCTGTTGTCTGTGTGACACCACATTGCCCGGGAGTCTGTAGGGTGCTCCACACTATGGAGGGTTATTTGGTCTTCAGCACGGTAGGGGAATAAGGCGCAATAGTAGGTTTTAAAAATTCTTCGTCCTAGACAGACGCGTGTCCGGGAGGGTGGTATATGCGTACTTGTAGGAGACGAAAAGAGCCGAAACGTGAGATAAATTGTAGCCGATCGACACCGGTGGTTAGGCAGACGCAGGCAGGAGGACCAGAAGCGAGATGCGTGTTAGGGATGCATCCTGTCCAGTCCACTGTTTTCTTGTAATACTCATGTACAAGGCCACAACTCGCATCCGGCTTTGACGACTCTCGGCGATAATCCCGTGGGGGCAGGGTAAGAATCTCGTAACAGACTTTAAACATGTAACAAGAGATTAACCAAGGTGCCGCCTGAAGGCTGCGCCCAATCGCCGTCGTCGGAAGGAGCACTTGCGCGACGTGGACAAAGTTTGAATCCCCATAACGATTAAGGAACTCAATGGATTGAAGGGTGTCCTGGCGGCGCAGAAGCTTCTGGCTGGCATCGTTGCGAACGATGTGTAATAGGCGATGGAAATTCATCGCGGCTGTGCGGGCGACTGTGGGAGTAAAGGTCGGGACGCACATGCCCGGAACGTGGCCGTGCCGAACACGTCCGAGTACACTGGTCAACACTCATTTACTTGCCAAGGATATTTGAGTGGCTTTAGGATGGGTTAGTGGTGCTGAGGACGAATATAGCAACCATTTATGCTGTTTGGCTCTAGTTTTTGAGATAATGCATGATTTATTCAAAAAATTAGAAAAAATTGCTAATACTGAACTCGAGCGCTACAAACTACAATGAAAAAAGAAAATAATCTTTATAAATAGCTTCTATGAAAACCTGATAGGCATTTGTCCACGTATAAAACATAATTGAAAAGTTTCTCTATAAGTATATCATTTTCCGTCCATGACGAACCGCTTCCTGCACGCTTTCCTTTTATACGTCTCTTCAGAACAGTCACGTTGCAGATTCCAGCAATAATCTGCCATCATACGCCTGTCCCATCTTCCTTTATATCTTTCCTCTATTCCTTTCATATCTTGATGGAACCGCTATCCTTTTTCCTCACTGAAATCACCTAGATTACGAGGAAATCGATCCAAGTGGCTGTGAAGGAAGTGCAATTTTATGCTCATGTTAGCTCCTAAGTTTTGAAAGTTAGTGAGCATGTTTTTGACCAGTTCCTCGTAATTGGGAGCTTTATGATTGCCCAAAAAACATTTTACAACAGCGACAAAACTGTTCCAGGCCGATGCTTCAGTGACAGTCATGACACTTGTAAAATTGGTATCGTTGATGAGCCTTCGAATTTGAGGACCATCAAATATTCCTGCCTTAAGTTTTTCCACTACTGAGTCCAGGGAACGTATTGCAGATGTATGTGAAGCAATTACCATTTCTGTCTAAAGCTTTGGTGAATTGCTTCATTAGTCCTAACTTAATATGTAATGGTGGAAGAACAATCTTGTCCCTACTAACCAGAGGTTCATTAATGATGTTTGCTTCACCAACAGCCATATGTTCCCTTGGAGCCCATGTTTTCTGCTTCCAATGTTCGTGCTTTGCCCTACTATCCCACATGCAGATAAAACATGGGTGCTTTGTGTATCCACTTTGTTGTCCTAGCAAGAAGTTCACCATTTTCAAATCAACACAAATCAACCTCTGGTGCTGCATATACTGAATTTTCTGCAGAACCATCTTGATGTTACCATATGCTTCACAAAGTTTTGTTGAGTGGGCAATTGGAATAGATGCGTAACGATTGCCATTGTGTAGGAGAACACATTTTAAACTTCTAGTGGAACTGTCTATGAAGAGACGCCAGTCCTCTGGTCTATATTCCGGCAGCCCCAATTCAAGTAAAAGTCCAGGTATATTGCTGCAATACACTATAACCTCTTCTTGGTTGAAGTATGGAAGAAGGTTTTCTTCTCTCGTCCGGTAAGCTGTTATTTTAACACTTGGATGAAGACAGTTCTTTTCCTTAAGCCTGGATGCTAAGAGTTCTGATGCTTGCTTTGAAACATTGAGTTCTCGTATCAAGTCACTGAGCTCCTTCTGGTCGAACTGCTGGGGTTGTGTCTCACGTCCTTCGTATTCCGAACCACTACTTGTACATTCCTCGCCGTGCACCTCGTCATCTGATGATGTTAGCGTGGGTAATGTTGTGAAAGTTGGTACAGGAACATCGTTGCTGTGCACCACCGGTCTTCTTGCTGACTCCAAATCGGGATATTCCCACTTTCGTTTTTTGAACCTATTAAAACCTTTCACATTAACAATGCAAAAATAGCAATCATCTGTATGGTTCTTCTGCTCTCGCCATACCATAGGCACTCCGAAGTTTAAGCTTTTCCTTTTTCGTTTTGTCCACTGCCGTAAGCACTCCACACAGCATTTACAAACTTTATGGGGTGCCCACGCCTTGTCTTGATATCCAAGTTTAATTCCGAAATATGCCAGATACGCTTCCCTCACAAAAGGAGTGATATTCTTCCTGTTCATTTGAAGAACGTATTCACCACAAATGTAGCAGAACTCATCTGGATGGTTCACGCAAAGACGGCGTGAAGAACTCATGTTTTCCTAAAACAAAATTGCACAAATACTACATATTATGCAGAACTTTCTTGTATTTGCATGTCAATCACATCCAACAAACATCATTAATTGTTTTGTGTGAAATGAATACTCACCTCTTATTTGCTACGTCACGATGAAAAGGTTCTATCTCCTTGAAGCTGCACTGCACATGTGTGTGACTTTCGACCATCGCCATTTTTCTTGTTTACACTGAACGCTACCTATCGGCTGTTACGGGGATTACCTCGGCCAACAAATGAATGTCGAGTACCGCCGAATTCAAATCTGCACAACCCTCAATATCTTCAACACACGCACCGCACAACAGGACTGAACACATGCTGACAGTGTGATGTTTGCATGATGTAATCCTCAACCACACAGATGCACTCCCTGAGCACAATTGTTTAATAAAGATAGTACAATACCACTAATTAAAAAACAGGTAGCAAATACATTACACCATATATGGACCCTGCAGTCGATATTATCCACATGAAACTCATTTCCACAAATAACCTATATCTCAAAAACCAGAGCCAATTTGGAAAAAGTACAAATATACTCGGAATGAGTATCATAACAACATCCCATTTTCGTTCAAACTTCCCTGGCAACGAAAAAAAACTTTTATTTTGTAGAGCTGTGGTATCGGCCGTCACCCGGACAACGAAATACATCATTAAAACAAATGTAGCGCAGCGGGCCCCACTTGACCGGGCCGTGCACGGGGAACTTCAACGGGCCGGGGCCGGGCCGGGCGGGATTCGCCGTGTTTAATTTTTCACGTGACGGACACGGCCTGACGGTAGAACTGTCTTGTGAGCTGTGCAACTGCGCAAGACTGTTCTGTGTACAAAACATGGATGTGTAACGACTAATAGAAGAAGTTCATCAGTTTCCTGTTCTTTACGATCAGGGAAGTGAAAACTACAGGAATATCGAGTACAAAGACAGAGTTTATCATCAAGCTAAAAGAGGATTTTTTCAATTGTACAAGACTTCGAGGTGAAGCAACTCCTGAATGACGTATCAGTCCATCAATTCACTCCATCCTCCTCCAATTCCTCAGCAAAATCTGTTTCAACACCATATCCTTCACCTGTGGAAAACGAGTCAACAGAACCTACACAGCAGCTTTTGGATCTGCAAAGGGATTCCCACAATTCGTATATAAATAACCAAAGCGATCATCCTCCAAGTTCCCCTGCATCCTCATCAGCTTCAGAAACGGAATAGTCCTCATTTGTTTTTCTTAGGGTAGTAGAAATTTAACTGTATTATTTACTAACTTATGTATTTATCTTTCAATTACTAAAGTAATAAAATAAAAATGCTGTCCTTAAAAACTTCATATTTATTTGTGTTCTGTGTACTTTTCTTTAACCTACCTTAAAAAAAAAAACAGCCAGTCGTTCTTTGGGTGAAATTGATACTCTCCAGAAAGTGTCCTATTTTCTCAGTCTTGGTTCTAGTTTCTTTAAAAGTTCACAGAAGCTGTACTGCGTCATCCTATAATATTCATAAAACTTAGTCTCATCATCTATGAGATGAGAAAATAATATTCGAAACTCTCCCTGTACTGGTCTTGTTTTCCAGGCACTGTGGATCCATAATTTTCTTCTTCTTTTTTGCCTTGGTTCTTTTTCCTCTGCGTCTAAAGCAAGTGCTACAAGTCCTAATTCACTATTACGAAAATTAGTGAACATGTTTTACAGCTTTCACAAACAGAAACATAGATCACCGCGTCCGAGTCGCTACAAGGAACAACAAAGACACAGACGTGCCCCGGTCATGTGTGGCCCCTGCAGGAACGGACCGGAGCACGGCCGTCGCTCATCCGACGCTCGACCCTGACACGGCCCGGACGTGTGTGTCCCGACCTTAAAGGTAGTGTCCAAACACTGGAATGTCCGCACTAGCGGCAAGGGTGCCACTTCACCTCCCTGGAGGCCTCTTGCGATGTACATTGCAGAAGATATGGCGACTTTCATAGCACTGCCTGCGGCAGCCTCATGATGTAATCAGTTCGAGAATTGCTCCAATCTCGGAAGCAGAGCGGAGGAGGAGGATAACATCGTCAGCATACGCACCTGCAGTGAAAAGTGTGATAGCGAGGGATATGTCCGGAGAGCTCGGTCGACAGTCCCCAAATGAGGGGTTCTAGGGCAAAAGCATACAGGAAGGTAGAGAGGGGGCACGTTGTCTAATTGAGTGGCGGATGGGTACCGGTCCTGCCAAATGTCCAATGACTTGGAGTCGCGAAATGGCACAGCTGTAAAGGCGCCGGAGGTCGTCGATGAAGGGAGGTGGGATGTTGTCGCAGGCTGCCGCCGGAAATAGGAAACGAAGGTGCACTTTATCGAAGGTGCTATGGAAATATATAGCCACGACCGCAGCGCAGAATCTGCAGGTCGCAGCAATCACAATTGCAGAAACTGCAGATAGCCGCCATCGCAATTGGGTCGCAGCATTGCCTTGTGGCAGTCTGTAAGTTAACCTGTCTCACAGGCGTCGTTTGCTCCAGGGAGAGGAAGCGAGGGAATACCGTTCGGAGACGAACTGCCAGTAAGCGGGCGCAAATCTCGTAATATGCATTGAGCAGGGTCAAAATTTGGGCCGGTTTATGTGCCGGAACGATTATGTCTTCAAGAAAGGTGGGTGGGACTGCTTGATCAGATGTCATCAGTTCCTGGAACATACTCGTCCATCCCATTGCCGTGACCACCCGGAAGGCTCAGTAAAACCAAACCAGTAAGCCGTCGATGCCGGGTTATCTGTTGAGTGCACCCTTATCAATTGCGTCGTCGACTTCGTCTCGGGTGACCGCCACCATTAAAGTATTTGCTTCCGTGTGTGGAGGGTGCACTTGATGTAATGCAAGATGGAGTCATCTGCACGAGCGTCAGTATCCCTTTCCGTCAATGTACGAAAACAGTGTTCGACGAACATGTTAACGACGACATTCTGCCATGTAGTATAGCGGGAAGCCTGATCTTTTGAATGCAGAACGCAACTTAAAATCACCTCCTAGCAGGCAGTGTTCACCTTAAAAACAGGGAACATCAACCGGGCTCCTTCATGTCGCTGGTCGGTGCCTGATGGGGAACAGACATTAATGAACCATGTCCCCATGGCAATGAGTATCATGCCCCGAGCTGATGGAAGGAAAGTAACATCGGTTTTGTTTTGTCTTATGGCGCAAAAACACCAGGGTCATACGTGCCCGTGTCAGAACCGTAGAACACGAAGACCAAAAAGAAGTTAAAAACGACTACACGTTGGCCGGCCGGGGGTGGCCGAGCGGTTCTAGGCGCTACAGTCTGGAACCGCGCGACCGCTACGGTCACAGGTTCGAAACCTGCCTCGGGCATGGATGTGTGTGATGTCCTTAGGTTAGTTAGGTTTAAGTAGTTCTAAGTTCTAGGGGACTGATGACCTCAGAATTTAAGTCCCATAGCGCTCAGAGCCATTTGAACCATTTGACTACACGTTAATCCCAATCGACATAAGGAAAGACAACTAAAACTATGGACTTTGAGAAGGGCCGTAAAATTTTATCTCCTTCGCCATATTGCTGCGACGGATAGGAAGTAAAACGCGGTCGAAAGACCGCGCGTCGTTCGCTAAACAGCTGATAACTCAGAAGGCAAAGCAAATGAGAACGTAAGTGGTTAAAAAAAAGGGTATTCCGTCAAAAAATGGCGAACTACCAAAGGTCGGGAGCAATTAGCACGAAGTGGCGGGGGAGCACCACTAAACAAATGGCGACGGCTAAAAAGAAAGCGCACAATACGCAACCTAGCTAAGATGATCTCACGGCCAGAGGGCCGAGAAGACTTCGTCCAAGCTGCTGGGAGAGGCTTAATTACCCGGAGCTTGTTCCCATGAAGGGAGGACCAGTGGTGATGCCAAAGTGACACCACCTGCAAACAGACGGCAACACAGAGATAATCGGAGGGAATGGAATAACTAGAGGTCCGAGGTACGAGGACTGCAGCCTTCGTAGCACCATCAGCGGCCTCGTTTCCGGTCAGACCGACGTGACAGGAAGCCACATAAACATCACAATGGCTCCATCAACAGTGAGCAATTGACAGCTTTCCTGGATCAGTAGCACTAAGGGATGGACGATGCACAGGACACAGAGGCTCTGCGATTGGACGTATGAAGGAAAAAGTGCTTACCCACAAGAGACAGGTTCTACAACATCTGAATGTTAACATCGTCTGGCCCTGGGACGGAGGATCGGCATGTAGTGAGAGTACGATCTAGCTCCCTCATGGTAAAGGCGATATGGTAGCACTCACGATTCTGAGAAGACAAGGCTATCACCCGAGCAGCCTCTACTCGTTTCCGATGGAGGAACGCAGGGAGATAGTTGGTGCAGCTCGAAATCTTCGCAGAATAGCGGCACAAGCTGTTGGAGATAGCAATAGGGTCCACTATGACATCATCTGCTATTGTCAGGCTGGAAACTGGGGAATGGATGTTGATCCCAGAGAACTGTCGGAAGTTGGCCTACACGACAGAAGAGTTAATGGAACTTTTACAGAACAAGCGAAGAATATCCAGCTAGCTCTTTTGCTATCAGAGAGAATGCGACAACGCTGTGCACGAAACAGTTTATGAAGAGTGCAGTTTGCCATCATAGGATGACGGTCAAAAACGCACAGAGCACGTCTCCACGTGCGATTTGCATCACAGCACGCCTCAGTCCACCAAGGAACTCGGATACGGCACGGTAAAGGGAAATGCGAAGAATGGAAAGTTCTGTGGCGGTAAGGATAGCGTTTGTAAGATATTCTACCTGGATACCACAACTGGGGTAATGTTGTTCGTCAAAAGTCGCCAGGGAGGAGGAAAGCCTCCAGTCGGCCTTAGAAAGGTGCCGTTTGGGTGTGCACAAACGGATAGCACATGGGAAATGGTCGCTCCAGAACGTGTCAGGGAGAACAGACGACTCAAGACGATGGGCAAGCAAGGTAGTGCATAAGGAGATGTCCAAACGGGATTACATACATGTGCGTAGATTCTGAAAGGAATTTAGGTGCTCCTGTGTTGAGGTAGATGAGGTTAAGTTGATTGAGAAGGTCAGCCAAGAAGGCCCCTATGAGAGAGGTTCTGGGAGAACCCCAAGAGTATGGTGTGAATTAGTCACCAAGCAGCTTCAACGGGTGAGCGAGTTCCCCAATAAGCTGGAGAAAGTCTGCCCTGGTGACACCGAATGATGGAGGTATGTGAACGGTAAAAAGGCAGAAGGTCAAGAGAGGAAGGAAAATGGGGAGTGCAACAGCTTGAAGCCAGGTAGTCAGGGAGGTGGACTATGAATGTCATCCCAGACGAGTAGCATGCCACCTTCGTGAGATGGAATGCGGTCCTCAGGGGAAGGTCAAAGCCGACTGTGAAGAAATGCGAGAACTCAATGCAGTCGTGAGGACGCAATTTTGTTTCCTGGAGGCAGAGAACAAGCAGACTCTGCAATTGCATGATCAGCCGTAAGTCCTCATTGTTGTATCAAAGGCTACAAATGTTCCATTACAGGAGAGCCATGACGAGGAAATGGGAGGGGAGAATGATGCGGTGCCACCTCGACGGGTGCCACGTGCCTTCCTTCGAAGACTCATTGCTACAAAGCGCAGAGACTGAAGAATCCTGGCGTCGGCATTCTCCTTCTGCCCGTCTGCGAAGTCCAGATCATAAAATAGTTGGTGGTGTGCACCTGCGACACGGAAGTTGGCCAGGAGAGGGAATCAGGTGGCGACTCCATCGAAGAGGATCTCCACGTCGGCGAAGGAGAAAACAGTTTGCCTCTGTTTCATTTCTTGGAGCCTTTCCAGTTGGCAGAGTAAGACTCAGATGATGGTTGGCTGGAGGAACACAAGAAGTCTTTGCGGGAGTATTCGTTCTGTCCTTTCCACCCTGCCAGTTGTGTAGCATGTGACTGCCCCGTGTGGCGAGAGTTTGGTGGCTCGTTGCACAGCTCGAGGAGGAGACGGAGATGCTACCATAAGCCGTGCTGATCACTATCGACAAAGTGTACTTCAACGATGTCGGTCGACGGGATCTTCATTTCATCTTGCAGAAAACACTCCATCTCGAGAGCACTGGGTTCAAATGGCTCAAAGCACTATGGGACTTGGCTCTAAGCACTATGGGACTTAAAATCGGAGGTCATCAGTCCCCTAGACTTAGAACTACTTAAACCTAACTGACCTAAGGACATCACACACATCCAAGCCCGAGGCAGGATTCGAACCTGCGACCGTAGTATCAGCGCGGTTCCGGACTGAAGATCCTAGAACAGCTCGGCCACAGCGGCCGGCAGACCACTGGGTCGGGCATAGTCGTTCCAGAAAGTAAATGGAAGGGTAGCTAAGCCGGCACGTAAGCAACGTCCGTCACAGAACGTGAACAAAGCGAGCACTCTTTCCGCACGCGGAAAAGCAACAGCGCGTCAGCACTGCTGTCCTTCCAAAGATAGACTGTCCACTCAGCTATAGAGGCGGACTACAAATTATTAACAAGTGTACGTTCTGCATATGTGTGTATTGTCGTCGAGGCAGCAATCAGCCGCGGATACGAAATCAAGAAACGGGAACTAACACAATTTGGTGAGTAAATTTACGTGACTTCCAAAATATCAATTTGCTAGTATAGTAACAGCTATTTAACGGCACGACAAGAGGTCGCGAGGTACTGCAAACAAATCATTTTGGCTGGAGTGTTAATTACAGCTTGTGATTACTACATTATTAGAACAGTTTCAGTACAACGCAGCCACGTTTATGTATGTCCTGGTGGAGTACATACGAATCTTTACTAGATACTCATTAATCGTGTGTTAACGTTAACATTACAGGACCTGTTTTCTAGAACACAGGAAGAGAATAAAAGTACCGAGGGAAAACAGGCACTTTTGATCTAGGCACACGTCTGAGACGTGGCAATGACGTGGTATTTCCCTGTCCGCATTCAATTCCGAATTTAATATTACATTATCTCTTTAGTTAAATAAGAGAGTAACTTGTAGAACATATCACAAAATTTCAGTTTTTAACTGAGCGACGCGTAGGAATTCGGGTAGGCGAGCGACAGACGTGTCTCACCTGTGTCACGCAAAGCAAGGCGACGAGGCACGGTCGCCGGAAGCGTGGGTTCGGCTGAGTGGGCGGAAGCTGCAGGTCCCGGAGGGAGGCGAAAGAAATGCGTCTCGAATGTTGTAGAACTTTTAGTAGGAATACTTTCGTTCAAACTAAAGAGACGTAGTTCGAAGAGAAACACGATACTTGCCATCAGCAGGATGGACTCACCTCTGACACACAAGGATAGGAGAGAAACAGTACTCCTTCAGTAAAAACACAATTTGTATGAAAAAACTAAAACCTAAAGCATCATAAGAAAGGCTCTGAGTGAGCGCAAGAGTGGGCTACCGTTGTACTTCAAAAAAGTAGCTTAATCTTGAATATTGGGGAAACTGGTGCGTGTGACGTCACAGGCTGAGCAAAAGTTACAAAGAGAAGGTAGTGTCCCCTTGTTTTAGGCAGATAGCGACTGGTAGTAGTTGCGGGCAAATCATGTAGTTCACCTTATGTTTGAGAAGCATAGCTATGTAGAGTGGTGTAGGAAGTGACTCATTGACTTTCAGAAGTTACAGCCTGAACAGTGACAATAACCAGACGTTTAGGAGTGGCTAGATCAGATGAACAACTTGTCTTGCTGCTGCGTCATATCACTCCGGTATTGTAAGCAGGACTTCCTATTACGTTACTGTGTTCATGTTCAGTGTTTTAGTACCTAATCGCAAATAGGCGTTCTGGTTGCCACTTAACGCAGAAATTTATTCTTTGTAGAGAACATTGTGAGAGAAGGTGCGAAGAACTATCGATCTATCCAGACGTTTCATTTATGAAGTCCTGTGTGGCAGCTGGTTCTGTCGATATCGCCTGGGGTCGCTAGGAGAGACCATTATATTGAACTGGTGGCTTCCGTTAAGGCTCCTTGAATTCTGGCGTGATGTACATTTTTTTGATTTGAAACTGTTGTCGATGTACTCCACCTTTACTGGAGGGCACAGGGCCTCAAGAATACAGTCTTGTTTTTATCAGATGCGTTGGGTAATATTTTAGCCAACTAATTTCTTTCTAGGCCAGGCATTCCATCCAAATGTTGTGCATATATCTACGTCTGCATCTGCATACATACTCCGCAAGCCACCGTACGATGCGTGGCGGAGGGTACTCCGTACGAGTACTGGTCATTCCCTCTCCTGCGCCACTCGCAAACAGAGCGAGGGAAAAACGACTATCTGTATGCCTCCATGTGAGCCCTAAATTCTCGTGTCTTACCTTCTCAGTCCCTTCGTGCAGTGTGTGTTGGCGGTAGTCAGCTTCAAACACCGGTTCTCTAAATTTTTTCAATAGTTTTCCTACAGAAGCAAAACGTCAGATCGAAGGTTCGAGTCCTCTCTCGGGCATAGGTGTGTGGTGTTCTTAGCGTAAGTTAGTTTAAGTAGTGTGCAAGTCTAGGGACCGATGACCTTAGCAGTTTGGTTCCTTAGGAATTCACGCACATCTGAACATTTGCTCAACGCCAGATCTGTTGTACATCATGTGAGACCAGCTCACAGGTGGGTCCGTAGTGGCGATCGATTATTCGCGCCGTAACTCTAACACGGCTAAGGGAGTTCTGTTTCAGAAAAACGTACCTTCCACCTAATTTGTAGATACCGGAAAACAGGTGAAATACGTTACACGTCGTGAAGTATTCAGATCCTCGTGCTTGATGTGTAGCTATGCGTGTGTATTTTGAGGAACGCACAAATTTGACTTACACGATAGCCCATCGGCCGCTTAAACACTGGGCGTATACAAAGGAGGAGAGCATGAATCACAGAGGCACGTTTCACTGGTGACTTCAATATGAACGTAAACTATATACGGCACCGCACAACTTATCAAAATCTCACAGACATTCCGAAAGGTATCATTCACAGCCAGTCTACCACCAACATTCTGCCGCTCGCTGCAGTGAAGGGCACTGCGGAGAGCAAGGAACTAATAGCAGCACACAAGGAACACATGAGCAATTATATTCCATCTGTCGACCGAGGACACACTAGAAACGCTACTTATAAAATGTGTGCCGTGCCATGAACACTGATATGATTTGCCTTGGTTAAAGTACTTTAATGATGTTCCTATATAGTGTTGTTATCATGATGTGTGCTCATAACTGCTCTTTTATTGGATGAGCAGAATATGGTGTAGCTTTTTTAATAATCGCAGGCTTCTCAGTACTATCTACTGCGGACTAAACGATCTGGTCAAGATTCGCGAAAAATGTGTCTTCCGTTGACTACGGACAATCCGTTTTTACTGCAAACTGGAGATGGAAAAATAAAAACGGCACATGGATGTTAAAATAAGCAGCGTGGTAAAGGAGTGATACTTTGAAATTCTCTCGTACTGACCACTGATAATTTTAAAATTGTGCCATTTCTTCTGATAGCGTACTGTGTCTATTAAAATCTGCTTTCTATGCCATTTGTTTCTCACGTGCGTTCCAGCTTCCCCACACAACCGGTACTTTGGCGGGAGTTTTTGCTGAGCGTTCTTGGTCGCCTGGACTGGTTCCAGTGACGCAACACGAGACCGCTAGAAAATTTATTTCCACCGATTCGTGCGTGATTTCACATTAAGGATCGCTTTGCGTCAGCCGCTCTTCGCACCATCTGGCGGGCCTCTCGAGGCTATCTCACATTTTCCGTGAACTTCCGCCACGATGTGTGGAATCATCTTGACTCGGTAATAACATATTCTCTCCAGGATACAGTTACGTAGAGGACGTTCATGAAATTGTTAACTACTGCGTCATTTCCTTCAACATCCGTGTGGAAAGTTGCAGGAGTGGTAAGTGATAACTCAAATGAGCATTAAGTCCAGCAGTAATGCTTCCGAATTTGAGTACTTGGAGGCGTACCTGATCATTGCCACTGAATTTACATTATGTAAACGAGCGTCTTACTACTGTAAACAAATCATGTGAACTATGCAGTCAGACATTTAAATTGGAAATTATAGAACCCAGTACGTTGTCCTCGATGGTGAGTATTCATCGGAGGTGAGGGTATCATCTGGAGTGCCCCAGGGAAGTGTGGTAGGTCCGCTGTAGTTTTCTATCTAGATAAATGATCTTTTGGATAGGGTGGATAGCAATGTGCGACTCTTTGCTGATGATGCTGTGGTGTACGGGAAGGTGTCGTCGTTAAGTAACTGTAGGAGGATACAAGGTGACTTGGACAGGATTTGTGACTGGTGTAAAGAATGACAGCTAACTCTATACTTAGATAAATGTAAATTAATGCAGATGAATAGCAAAAAGAATCCTGTAATGTTTGAATACTCCATTAGTAGTGTAGCGCTTGACACAGTCACGTCGATTAAATATTTGGGCGTAACATTGCAGAGCGATATGAAGTGGAACAAGCATGTAATGGCAGTTGGGGGGAAGGCGGATAGTCGTCTGCGGTTCATTGGTAGAATTTTGGGAAGATGTGGTTCATCTGTAAAAGAGACCGCTTATAAAACACTAATACGACCTATTCTTGAGTACTGCTCGTGCGTTTGGGATCCCTATCAGGTCGGATTGAGGGAGGACATACAATCAATTCAGAGGCGGGCTGCTAGATTTGTTACTGGTAGGTTTGATCATCACGCGAGTGTTACGGAAATACTTCAGGAACTCGGGTGGGAGTCTCTAGAGGAAAGGAGGCGTTCTTTTCGTGAATCGTTACTGAGGAAATTTAGAGAACCATCATTTGAGGCTGACTGCAGTACAATTTTACTGCCGCCAACTTACATTTCGCGGAAAGACCACAAAGATAAGAGAGATTAGGGTTCGTACAGATGCATATAGGCAGTCATTTTTCCCTCGTTCTGTTTGAAAGTGGAACAGGGAGAGAAGATGCTAGTTGTGGTACGAGGTACCCTCCGCCACGCACCGTATGGTGGATTGCGGAGTATGTATGTAGATGTGGATGTAGATAAATGTTCGATAAAATGTTTTTGCAGTCTACTGATGCCGAATTTCTTGTTTTTACTTATTAGACATTACTGAAGAGTCCATACATGAATAACCTGTTATGCAGAGTAATTTGATAAGTTTTATACAAGGATTAAGTTTTCTAAGTCGGAAACTCGAGAGGCCTTTGTCAAATGGTTACAGTCAAGGCCAAACTGATTTGGCAATATGTCTCTTACTCATTTTTTAAGTACTTATTACCACCACATAATGTGTGAAGGTACCTGCCCGGATAATTGTGCGTCTTAAAGTGCAACTTCCGGGACGGGGAGGTGCACCGGCCCCGGAACGACGAGGGTCGAGCCCGAATGTTGCTTGTTTTCGCACATTTCTCTAGTGAATACTGGACTGGTACCCTAGTCGCGCACGAGCTACATGATTCGTAAACATTTAGAAGAACTTTCGCCCTCTTTCACATGAATAACACTGAATGCAGACAGTTGGGGTACACACATTCCGTCCCGGAGAGCAACGGGGGCGACAGGAAGCGAATCCGGCCACGCCTTGAAAGTAACCCGGCCAAATCCGCTAATAACCACGCAGACCCTGTGCCGATGCAGGACAAAGACAGAAGATGATAATACGTAAAAGTAAAATCATGAGTTTTGAACAACATAATTTAACACTCCTTACGACCCAGAAACTACGCATTACCGTTTACGTATCAGCTCGTTTCGTACAGCATGGGAAAAACACTGTTCACGAGTATTAAGTCTCTCCTCCTTAAATGTTATCTATTGTTCTTACTCTATAATTTCCCACAGCCGCAAAATTTATGCATAGTGCATGCAAAGTAATTTCGGCTATACTTTCCCAGAAGGTGCGGTAGGGAAAAGACAAGGGCAGTACTAAGCGCTTCGTTGTGAACGGCCTGTGTGCAGAATGGGAGATGCAGTTCAACAGCTGAAGCCTATGCACGAAAGTGTGTCTCACATAACTGTAAGCTACAGTTAACGTATTCTGCAAATGATCCTATTGACAAGTTTTTTTCAATACGACAAACATTCGACAAATACAGACGTACAGTCATCAGTTTAATGAGAAACTGATGACCGAAAAAGAAGTAGTTGTATAGACGAAAGCAAAGCAAAACAAAACAAGATCGACTACGCGTTCCCATAGGTACATCTCACGGAAAAAGAAAGAGGCAAAAATGTAGCATTGCGCGCAACGTAGTTTACTGTGGTACTGACAATGTAAACGAAAGAATATCTGTCACGCGGTAGTTATATGTCTGCTGACAATCTTGCCTAAATATAATATTTTCTTCTCCTTTCTTCTGCGTCTTTCAATAGCAGGGAAGCCTCAGAAAATTCTTGTATTATAGCTACTGGTTAATGCAATCCTCTTAAGCACTATTCTCGATGAGATCTGTGCTTCCTCGTTTGTTACTCGCCAAAAATTTAATGGCAGTGTACATAATCACACATGGCGTATGAAGCACGTTCCGTGCATTTACAGTGTGCGGAGACACACCAACGGGAACAAAATATGTGCAGACGGCCGCCCCTCAGAACACCGAATTGGAGTCCCCACAGAGCACAATTCGAAAACGCGTTTCCGTGCCTGTACCCAGTCATTTTGGCGACCTGTGACCAATGTACTGGTTTTTAAGCATCCGTCAAGCAGTGCTGACAGTTCTCAGCCAATGAAAGAGCTGACCTGTACAGCTGTTCGTAAATTATTATAGCTTACGTTAGAAAGCAAAATGAGTTCAACCATAAACTTACGAAGGTTAGTCCTGTACATAAAAAAAATCTCGTCACACCACACAGTACGAAGTGACACAATGACACCTGTTGGACAAAACTGATGTACACAGAGGTGGAAGCTGAAATCTTAACACAACAGCACAACATGTTGCAAGGGACTGGAGTATATGAGTGGGTTAAATACACTGCTCAAAACAATCGGGGAAATGATTCTGAGTGTCTGTCATACTCATTGAGCAATACTTGAGGACTGCGTATGTTAGCAAATTTATCTTTCAAAGGTTAAGTACACGGTAGAACAACATTAAATCCGCTATCGTTTACATAAGAAGAACTCAAACTCTCCGATAGCTATAGAAAACAAACTGGAAAGAATCATTTAACGCGTCATCCTGGGTGCTTTTCATTGGACTTTTGAGACCTTCAATAACGTGTATGCCTTCCGTAAGCGTTTTATCACTGCTTGACACTTAAGAGGCATACTCCGCGTAAGTCTACGGAGGTCACCGTGTGGTATCCGTTCCGATTCTACAATGAGACCCATGACAGTTCTTGGAGAGAGTGTGGTGGAACAGGACAACCGTGAGCACATGTGTCAAACATGTCTCACTGGTGCGTGATGGGCTTTAGGTCGGGACTCGCCGCTGGCCATTCCATTACTTCAATGACCAGGATTCACGGGCATCTCCGCTGACGCCTGCCACCTGGGCCTGAGTTCAGGGCCGCCACTCCATGCAGCAGCCACCACGTGGTCCAAGATGATCTGTTCCGTGTACTGCCTGGCCCTAAGGCGACCATGGACCACGAGAATATCCGTATTGCTGACAACACTGAATCACCCCAACAACATCACAGAACCTTAGAAATATGGCGACAGTGGGTCTTCCCACACAAACACGGCCATCACCTTACCTCGCAGCAAACGACGTAACCAGCTAATCAAAACATTGCAATTCGCAAAGGCGATCTGTTTGCAGGAACACAATCGGAAGTCCATCCTTCGTGGATCAGATGCGGGTGCCTCTGTGTGTCACCCGCAGGTCGTGGACACGCTACAGAGAGACAGGTCAGTACACAAGGAGAACCGACATATTACAACCTCACGCGAAGACCGACATCTGGCGATTGCGCGTTGCGTACGGATACTGCCAGCGCACGGCAAGATGACCTCAGAAGGTCTACTGGAGCCGCTGTGTCCGATCATACTTTAATGAACAGGTTACAAATAAGGACCATACGACCCAGACATCCTATTAGAGTATCCGGCTTGACTCAACATCTTGCACCTCGCCTTCAGTCCTGCCGTTCCCATTGTTAACCGTCAACTTCTTCACTAAAGAAACGTACCTCTGCAAACTATTTGTGAACACAATGCTTTGAAACTGCATACACCAATTGTCAAATTAATTAAAATCGCTATTCCACTGGTGGAAATTCTTGACTGACTGCTATGAAATTGTTAGCAATCCAATGGATAGTTAGCCCGCATCTCGTGGCCGTGCGGTACCGTTCTCGCTTCCCACGCCCGGGTTCCCGGGTTCGATTCCCGGCGGGGTCAGGGATTTTCTCTGCCTCGTGGTGGCTGGGTGTTGTGTGCTGTCCTTAGGTTAGTTAGGTTTAAGTAGTTCTAAGTTCTAAGGGACTAATGACCATAGATGTAAAGTCTCATAGTGCTCAGAGCCATTTGAACCAATGAATAGTTAAATCAGTTTTCACACTATATTCACAGAAAATTATGGCTTAAAGATGCTTCGTGGCTGTGGCAAATGTTTCATTGTTCACACTAACGCTTGTTTTTCTCTCGTCGTTACTGGGACAAACATTAGCGTGCTGCTGTCACACTATTTTCTTTGGGGATGGTTTGTATGAACCCGCGACTGTCGCACTATTTTCTTTGGGGATGGTTTGTTGTATATCTTGAGGTTCTTCTCCATCTTCTAGTATCACATCAATTTCAACACCACCAGCGTCACTGCACTAAGCCTCGTATATTTAGTTGCTCCAATGTCCGTCTCATGACTCATCTCTGCACTACAGTATCCTGAGACTCTCCTGGCCAGACAATATTTTCCTAGCTATTTTGTGTATGTGGTTCAATGGTTGGTTGCAAGTCTTTGAAATGGACGGTACTTTAGCGATTTGCATGTTCGTAATCTACCCAGTTACCCAACCGGATGAAGTGGACCTACTGTTTAACGTGGAATTCCAGCCAAGTATCTTTGCTGGCGACTCCTTAGATCGTTGACAGGGAAACGCTGCATTAAAGGCAGAATGAAAATTTCCGTGGTCCTGCAGAGACCTCTGTTCCCAGAAGGGTGCTTTACCACTTGTTGTCATCAGTCCCCTAGACTTACATCTACTTAAACCTAACTAACCTAAGGACATCACACACATCCATGCCCGAGGCAGGATTCGAACCTGCGACCGTAGCACAGCGCGGTTCCGGACTGACGCGCCTACAACCGCTCGGTCACAACGGCCTGCCATTGTTATTTTATTGTTAGCGGGAGATTGACTGCGACGGGTTTCTCAGAACCTTATTACTCACGGTGCATTTCTGACATGACAGCAATTTAAAATCACGGTGTTTGCATAGACGTGGACGGGGAATTCGCTATTATCGCTGCGAGCTAAGGGCTGATATGCACGTTTTGAGTCCATCCTGCGCTTTGCGAGAACCAGCACTAGGTCTGTCGACCTGCCAGTAACCTTCCATTTATTACCCGAAAAACATGTCAGTATCCAAAAGAAAGTAGCCTGTCAGATATTGCACGCATTTGTACATCTGCTACTGGGTAAAATGCAAACCGTGCTGTTCCAAGCTTTATCTTTTAACATCCTTGGAATGCTGTCCACGAGGTTGTCCAGACATTGCTGCTCAAGCTTGCCCTACTCTTCGACAGTGGACCTTCCGATGTCATCCTATGGGTGAGGAGGATTCCTCTGAGGCCAAACACCTAGTTTTGATTGGTCCCAAGCGTTGTTCGCGTTCACGTCAGCAGATAGCGTAGGTCTTTCAATTCTTTAGATTCCCTGCCCCTTTACACGTAAGTCCAGAGCCCAAACATTGACTGTAGGGCAGGACATTTGGTTGTAGGATCCTCTCCCGATACTCCACAGCCCTCAAATTAATCACGATGAAGATGAAGAGGCGTGCTACATCTGTACACGATTCCACTCCAAATAATGACCTAACATCCTAAAGAATCAGTGGGGCTGCATGTCTGCTGCGAGTAATGGTACCTGGGCGCCTCCACACTATTCCACGACGATCATCAGTCATCACAAATGTTGCACTCTTCGATGAAAAGAAACCGACGTCAATGACCCCTGGATTACTTGCCAACCCTCTACAAGCATACATTGCTGTTCGCTGTGGATGAAAAGAGACCAATCTAATGATGTAGAGATGGTTGTATGCTGTCTGGGACGCCACAGGCCCTCCATGAACCTGCATAAAAGCAGCTCGTTACATTCTACTAGAGTCTTGTCCGGACCGCATTTTCATCCGGAAAGGAATTTCCTAAAAGGTTGTTCGATATAGAGCAGTCCAATACACTCCTGGCCTTCAGAAATGGTGCATTATCTCGCTAAAAATCCCATTGCCGTCGGGAAACATTATCGTCATGGTGGGGTGTACATGGTCTGCGATCAGTGTACGATGCTCACTGGCCGTCGTGCTGCTTTGCACGAACTCAACTGGACCCTTCCAGTGCATAGCCGAACCTCCGCCAGCATGTCTCCGTCCCGCAATACATGTGTCATGGACCTGTTCCCTGAAAGACGGCATATCCACGGCATGGTGAAGAAGGTATCGGGATTCATCTGACCATGCAACGCTCCCCCCCCCCCCCCATGAACCATAGACCTTGCCGTTGGTGGGGAGGCTTGCGTGCCTCAGCGATACAGATAGCCGTACCGTAGGTGCAACCACAACGGAGGGGTATCTGTTGAAAGGCCAGACAAACGTGTGGTTCCTGAAGAGGGGCAAGCAGCCTTTTCAGTAGTTGCAAGGGCAACAGTCTGGATGATCGACTGATCTGGCCTTGTAACAATAACCAAAACTGCCTCGCTGTGCTGGTACTGCGAACGGCTGAAAGCAAGGGGAAACTACGGCCGTAATTTTTCCCGAGGGCATGCAGCTTTACTGTATGATTAAATGATGATGGCGTCCTCTTGGGTAAAATATTCCGGAGGTAAAATAGTCCCCCATTCGGATCTCCGGGCGGGGACTACTCAAGAGGATGTCATTATCAGGAGAAAGAAAACTGGCGTTCTACGGATCGGAGCGTGGAATGTCAGATCCCTTAATCGGGCAGGTAGGTTAGAAAATTTGAAAAGGGAAATGGATATGTTAAAGTTAGATATAGTGGGAATTAGTGAAGTTCGGTGGCAGGAGGAACAAGACTTCTGGTCAGGTGACTACAGGGTTATAAACACAAAGTCAAATAGGGGTAATGCAGTAGTAGGTTTAATAATGAATAAGAAAATAGGAACGCGGGTAAGCTACTACAAACAGCATAGTGAACGCATTATTGTGGCCAAGATAGATACGAAGCCCACACCTACTACAATTGTACAAGTTTATATGCCAACTAGCTCTGCAGATGACGAAGAAATTGAAGAAATGTATGATGAAATAAAAGAAATTATTCAGATAGTGAAGGGAGACGAAAATTTGATAGTCATGGGTGATTGGAATTCGAGTGTAGGAAAAGGGAGAGAAGGAAACGTAGTAGGTGAATATGGATTGCGGCTAAGAAATGAAAGAGGAAGCCGCCTGGTAGAATTTTGCACAGAGCACAACTTAATCATAGCTAACACTTGGTTTAAGAATCATGATAGAAGGTTGTATACATGGAAGAACCCTGGAGATACTAAAAGGTATCAGATTGATTATATAATGGTAAGACAGAGATTTAGGAACCAGGTTTTAAATTGTAAGACTTTCCAGGGGCAGATGTGGACTCTGACCACAATCTATTGGTTATGAGCTTAGATTAAAACTGAAGAAACTGCAAAAAGGTGGGAATTTAAGGAGATGGGACCTGGATAAACTGAAAGAACCAGAGGTTGTACAGAGTTTCAGGGAGAGCATAAGGGAACAATTGACAGGAATGGGGGAAAGAAATACAGTAGAAGAAGAGTGGGTAGCTTTGAGGGATGAAGTAGTGAAGGCACCAGAGGATCAAGAAGGTAAAAAGACGAGGGCTAGTAGAAATCCTTGGGTAACAGAAGAAATATTGAATTTAATTGATGAAAGAAGAAAATATAAAAATGCAGTAAATGAAGCAGGCAAAAAGGAATACAAACGTCTCAAAAATGAGATCGACAGGAAGTGCAAAATGGCTAAGCAGGCATGGCTAGAGGACAAATGTAAGGATGTAGAGGCTTATCTCACTAGGGGGTAAGATAGATACTGCCTACAGGAAAATTAAAGAGACCTTTGGAGATAAGAGAACGACTTGTATGAACATCAAGAGCTCAGATGGTAACCCAGTTCTAAGCAAAGAAGGAAAAGCAGAAAGGTGGAAGGAGTATATAGAGGGTCTATACAAGGGCGATGTACTTGAGGACAATATTATGGAAATGGAAGAGGATGTAGATGAAGATGAAATGGGAGATACGATACTGCGTGAAGAGTTTGACAGAGCACTGAAAGACCTGAGTCGAAACAAGGCCCCCGGAGTAGACAACATTCCATTGGAACTACTGAGGGCCTTGGGAGAGCCAGTCCTGACAAAACTCTACCATCTGGTGAGCAAGATGTATGAAACAGGCGAAATACCCTCAGACTTCAAGAAGAATGTAATAATTCCAATCCCAAAGAAAGCAGGTGTTGACAGATGTGAGAATTACCGAACAATCAGCTTAATAAGCCACAGCTGCAAAATACTAACACGAATTCTTTACAGACGAATGGAAAAACTAGTAGAAGCCGACCTCGGGGAAGATCAGTTTGGATTCCGTAGAAATATTGCAACACGTGAGGCAATACTGACCTTACGACTTATCTTAGAAGAAAGATTAAGGAAAGGCAAACCTAAGTTTCTAGCATTTGTAGACTTAGAGAAAGCTTTTGACAATGTTGACTGGAATACTCTCTTTCAAATTCTAAAGGTGGCAGGGGTAAAATACAGGGAGCGAAAGGCTATTTACAATTTGTACAGAAACCAGATGGCGGTTATAAGAGTCGAGGGACATGAAAGGGAAGCAGCGGTTGGGAAGGGAGTAAGACAGGGTTGTAGCCTCTCCCCGATGTTATTCAATCTGTATATTGAGCAAGCAGTAAAGGAAACAAAAGAAAAATTCGGCGTAGGTATTAAAATCCATGGAGAAGAAGTAAAAACTTTGAGGTTCGCCGATGACATTGTAATTCTGTCAGACACAGCGAAGGACTTGGAAGAGCAGTTGAACGGAATGGATGATGTCTTGAAGGGAGGATATAAGATGAACATCAACAAAAGCAAAACGAGGATAATGGAATGTAGTCGAATTAAGTCGGGTGATGCTGAGGGAATTAGATTAGGAAATGAGACGCTTAAAGTAGTAAAGGAGTTTTGCTATTTGGGGAGCAAAATAACTGATGATGGTCGAAGTAGAGAGGATATAAAATGTAGACTGTCAATGGCAAGGAAAGCGTTTCTGAAGAAGAGAAATTTGTTAACATCGAGTATAGATTTAAGTGTCAGGAAGTCATTTCTGAAAGTATTTGTATGGAGTGTAGCCATGTATGGAAGTGAAACATGGACGATAAATAGTTTGGACAAGAAGAGAATAGAAGCTTTCGAAATGTGGTGCTACAGAAGAATGCTGAAGATTAGATGGGTAGATCACATAACTAATGAGGAGGTACTGAATAGTATTGGGGAGAAGAGGAGTTTGTGGCACAACTTGACCAGAAGAAGGGATCGTTTGGTAGGACATGTTCTGAGGCATCAAGGGATCACCAATTTAGTATTGGAGGGCACCGTGGAGGGTAAAAATCGTAGGGGGAGACCAAGAGATGAATACACTAAGCAGATTCAGAAGGATGTAGGTTGCAGTAGGTACTGGGAGATGAAGAAGCTTGCACAGGATAGAGTAGCATGGAGAGCTGCATCAAACCAGTCTCAGGACTGAAGACCACAACAACAACAACAACAACATGCAACGCTCTGCCACTGCGCCAACGTCCAGTGCCGATGGTCATGTGCCCGTCGATGTCGCGGTCTTAACATTGGCAAATGGATAGGTCGTTGGGCGTGGAGGCGCATCGTTAGGAGTGTTCGGTGCAGTGTGTGTACAGACACTTCTACTCTGTCCAGCGTTCAAGTCTGACGTTAGTTTCGCCACAGTTCCCCACCTGTAATGCTTTACCAGTCTGCCCGGCCTACGATGTGCTACATCTATAATGAGGAGTGGCCGCCCAGCCCCAGGACGTCTGGACGTGGTTTCACCTTGGTTTCGCCACATGTTGATGACATCACAACACTCCACGTGCAGTTTCAGAAATGCTTGTGCCGAGCCTCCGGGCCCTCCGTCAAACTCAGATGGATTGTCTTCCCCATTCTACAAACGGACAGAACGCTCACTGATACTACATGCACCCTGCGTGTCTCTGACCAGCAGTCATTCCTCGCTAGGTGTCGCTGTTATTTCCTGGGCGGGTTTATATCGATAGTAGGTAGGTGGTGAGAATGTTAAGGCTGACCAGTGTATAGGCTGACGAGCCAAAACACTATGACGACCAGATCACTAGCTTGTTTGTCCGTCTTTGGAACGACATACATAACTGATTCTGCGCACCAGGGCTCCAGTAGTTTGCTGATAGGTCTTTGGAGGTATGTGGCATTAGATGTCTACGCACAGATCATGTAATTTGCATAAACAATGGGCCACTGATTTGCTTACGCGGTGACGGTGCACGATAGCGACCCAGATGGATCCTACAGGGTTTGCATTAGGCGAATCTGATCGCCAAGACATCAACATGAGTTCACTATAATGCTCCTCGAACTACTGTAGCAGAGTTCTGGCTCCGAAAGACGGACAATTATGCTCTTGAAAGATGACATCGCTGTTGTGAAAGACGTAAAGCGCGAAGGGATGCAAGTCATTCGCAGGCGTCATCCCGTCTTCCATTACCACCACAGGTGTCATACATGCGCAGGAGAATGTTTCACATAGCATAATACTGCTCCCACCAGCCTGAGATCGTGGCAGGCTGCACGTTTCGAGCCGCCGCTCACCTCGATGATGGCGTCTGTGGACACGACCGTCGACCTCGTGTAGCAAAAATATGATTCACCCCAAGGGCCGACACGTTTTCATTGATTGAGGGCCGAATCCTGATGGTCCCGTGACCACTGCAATCGTAATTGACGACGTCGTTGGGTCAACATGTGAACACGTCGGGGTGTTCTGTTGCGGATCTCCATGTTCAACAACGCACGATGAACGTGTGCTCCGAACCACTTGTGGGTGCACCAGCACTGTGCTCTTTCGACACAGATGCCACAGATCAACATCTATCCTAGTATACAGACGAGACCCCGCCCGGTTGGCCGTGCGGTCTAACGCACGGCTTTCCGGGCGGGAAGGAGCGCCTGGTCCCCGGCACGAATCCGCCCGGAGGATTTGTGTTCAGGTCCGGAGAACCAGCCAGTCTGTGGATGGTTTTTAGGCGGTTTTCCATCTGCCTCGGCGAATGCGGCCTGGTTCCCCTTATTCCGCCTCAGTTACACTATGTCGCCGATTGCTGCGGAAACGAGTTCTCCACGTACGCGTACACCACCATTACTCTGCCACGCAAACACAGGGGTTACACACGTCTGGTGTGAGACGTTCCCTGGGGGGGGGGGGGTCTACCGGGGGCCGAACCACACAATAACCCTGGGTTCGGTGTGCGGCGGCGGAGGTGTGAAGTGGACTGCGCTAGTCGTCGTGGGGTTGTGGACCACTGCGTCTGCGGCGGGGACGGAGCCTCTCCGTCGTTTCTAGGTCCCCGGTTAACATATACTTCTTTCCGTAGATGCTCACAACAGTAGCACGTTAACATTCGACCAGCTTCGCCGTTTTAAAGATACTCGTTCACAGGCTTAAGTAAAAATAATCTGCCATTTGTCAAAGTCGCTTGTCTCAATGGATTTCCCCGTTTGCAGCCCATATCTTCGCTAGAGTGATCCCACGTCGTGCCTGATCCGCTTACATACTGTTATATTTGTTACACGTCACGTGTCCGCAATGCCACCAGGCTGCATCCAACGACACGGAGAGCAGTGGTCATAATGTTTTGACTCATCCGTGTATGGTCACCAGCTCATTACTGTGATTGGCTAACAGCAAGTAGTACCAATACATCCGATTTTTGAAAGAATGCGAATGTCGCACGATAGTGGTATGATGACAGTTCATGTGTTCTCGAGTACAGTGATGTGGATCATTGTGGATTAATGCGTTTAAACGACCTTCATCAAACCCCGAAGGTCTTCCTGAAGGAGGAGAATCTCTAACGTCGAAACGATCCTCCTTAAAACGAGAAAACCATTTTCTTGCCGTGCTCTGTCAAATGGCATTATCTCCAAACACGACGCACGTGTTTCTGGTTGCCTCCGCTGCTGTCACACCTCTACTGGAGTCAAACAGAAGAATATGTCGAAAATGTTCAGATTTCTCCACTTGCGAAATGATAAAATGACAATATGTAAACTCATGAAGCAACAGTGAACGACAAATGAAAGTGACAATCGATAAATAAAACCATAGCAACCAGAATATCAACATACAAAAAAATACGCTATGAACTTATACACCAACGTAATAATAAGCTGCTTTCTCTACGTGGAACTACCAGTTGTGCCAGGAATCGCGACGGAAGACTTCCTGGTGGGGCGACAAAGCGCCTTATCGTGCTGGGAGCACGTCTTTAGCCGCCGTTCTTGACATTTGCGGAACAGTGGGAATTGTTCGTGTGAATTGCGCGTTTCCTACAAATGTCGCTAAACACTTGTTCCCAGAGCAGAGGCGTCGATCCTAGCCAGATTCGCCGGCGCGCGCCTCGCGTTCGCCGCTGCTTTGCCGGCAAAATGTGAAGGTCTCGCGTGATCGATCGTATCTGTGACTGCGAGAGAAACTTCACACTATCGACCGCGCGAATCGATTATAGCATTAGTGGTTAGTGCGAAAGCACGATGTTGTCTACGGGGATTACAGATCTGAAATATATATGTCTTTTTTCGCCAAACGCACCAATTCTTCGCTCTCCCCATTTACACGTCAATTATCTGTATTTTTCGCCACCATGTAGCTTCAAACCACCACATAACGAAGCACTTTAATAACGTTCCGGTGGAAAGGATTGCAGACATCACGCTAACACCTACAGAAACAGTTGATGTATTACACAAATATTACTGCTCGTAATTTATATTAGGATATGAGTTGTCTGTTGCCTTTTAATTAAGAGTCCAGTGGAACGTATTTGTATGTCTGCATTAATAAATACATTCTCATATGGTTACGAATTATTTTGGCCGCAGCATCAATACAAAGCATCCGCTATTAGAATAGTCGCTTTATAATTTTTTTTTAATTATTCATCTGTTAGCTAGCTTTCAGCCACCGAACGTTCATCTTCAGCTGGTTGGTATTCACAGGCAGCTAGCCGCTATGAGAGTAGCACCGGTAAAATAATCGGAATTGTATACATTCTCACATTTTATGCACATAAATAAAGAATTGTGATTTTCTTTTGTTACATGTTATGTAATTCCTTAAATAGTAGTCACATCAATTTAAATAGATTCATTAGACACTGACGTGGAAAACACAGAAGTTAGACGCGCTTTTTGACAACTTTTGTACAAACAGCTGGAGTGCCAAGAGTGGAAGGTTATGATAGATGACACTCTCCAACATATCAAGGCATACAATATGGCAGCAAGCTGCAAGACGTTATGCCTGCCGTATGCAAAGATAAATTAATACCAGAACTGCACGTTCAAGATCTATAACGTACGGCACCTGGACCGAGCACGCCTGTATCTCCGCCGTGTTAATGTTTGAAACCAACATCTAAGTCACATGATGGAGGGCAAACGGGCCAGTTTCTGTCATTACACACTATGCGAATTCAAGTAGTCAGTTACAGTTTTTTTTCTCATTTACAGCTGAAAGCAAGCACTGATTCTAACATCTGAACGACTGTTATTAGTATTACACTTTTTACAGGAACGTTCGCAGTATTAATGAGATGTTATAGTTTTTACATTTGCTCCAGTATAAGTGTAACAAAACAGCACGGCGGGTATGGTTTTTACTTTTGGTCAGGTGACAGTGTAGCAATCAGTTTGAAACACTGTATTGTCAGTTCTTTTATTTTACGAACTGTTCTTCAGTGAATTCCTGTTTTTGTTGCGCTGCGAGATTTAGTTCACGGCTTCCACAACAGAAAAAATTTACACACACACACACACACACACACACACACACACACACACACACACACTGCCGGCAACTGAGCAACTGATCAAGATATAGGTTTCAATATAATGGCGTCATGTGCCGTGTGTATCATCTGTGGTCTATGGGGCTCCGTAAACAGTAGTGTATTTTAAGAATCTGCTCAGGTTACATATCAATGAAGTATCAGTTGTTCGTGAATTTTTATGGCGTTTAATACGTTAGAGCGCAGAGCTTTATGCTAACCCGTGGTTATGCTTTGATAACCTTCATAATGGTAACGCTTCACTAACCAAATCCAGATGAGGAGGATATTGTAAAGGGTATTGTATACACCGATACTGTAACATAAGCTGAAAATGTTTTTAACACTTATTATTAAGAAAACTAAATCTGCGTAAGTTTCTGCGATCATACCGTGCTGTTCTGCCCACTATTAAAAGCGCCTCAGGAACGGGTAGACGTACGAAGTTGAAATTTGTGTCACATATTACGATGTGCGGCGCTTCTGCGGTGCAATAAACGTAAGCTTCTACGTCAATGCAATCAAAAGATACGGCCATTTTGGTCATATACTTTGATACTCGCGAACTGACTCGTAAAAACGTACATGGACCTCTCGTTGATCAAGAACCATAAAATTTGGGAAAGAGTTCACAGTACAAGTAAATGGTTGAAATGTTCAAATGTGTGTGACTTCTTATGGGACTTAACTGCTAAGGTCATCAGTCCCTAAGCTTACACACCACTTAACCTAAATTATCCTAAGGACAAACACACACACCCATGCCCGAGGGAGGACTCTAACCTCCGCCGGGACCAGCCGCACAGTCCATGACTGCAGCGCCTGAGACCGCTCGGCTAATCCCACGCGGCCGCAAGTAAAGGGCAAAATCCGAACGTTGTTAATTTGTAATTCTACCACACGAGAATATATTTCTTTTGTGATTTATTATCCGACTTAAGACTTTAATTTAAAGGATTCTCGCAAAGTCTTGGAATTCCCGCGACTTACATCTCCCCAGTATCAATGGTGAAAACAGGCAAAAATAGTCGAAATTTTCCACTCCCAAGATGGGTGGACTGTCTATATACACTCCTGGAAATGGAAAAAAGAACACATTGACACCGGTGTGTCAGACCCACCATACTTGCTCCGGACACTGCGAGGGGGCTGTACAAGCAATGATCACACGCACGGCACAGCGGACACACCAGGAACCGCGGTGTTGGCCGTCGAATGGCGCTAGCTGCGCAGCATTTGTGCACCGCCGCCGTCAGTGTCAGCCAGCTTGCCGTGGCATACGGAGCTCCATCGCAGTCTTTAACACTGGTAGCATGCCGCGACAGCGTGGACGTGAACCGTATGTGCAGTTGACGGACTTTGAGCGAGGGCGTATAGTGGGCATGCGGGAGGCCGGGTGGACGTACCGCCGAATTGCTCAACAC
The DNA here is from genome assembly GCF_023864275.1 of Schistocerca cancellata. Taxonomy (NCBI): domain Eukaryota; kingdom Metazoa; phylum Arthropoda; class Insecta; order Orthoptera; family Acrididae; genus Schistocerca; species Schistocerca cancellata. The sequence continues at coordinate 664,166,690 of NC_064626.1, forward strand.
GTGGGGCGTGAGGTCTCCACAGTACATCGATGTTGTCGCCAGTGGTCGGCGGAAGGTGCACGTGCCCGTCGACATGGGACCGGACCGCAGCGACGCACGGATGCACGCCAAGACCGTAGGATCCTACGCAGTGCCGTAGGGGACCGCACCGCCACTTCCCAGCAAATTAGGGACACTGTTGCTCCTGGGGTATCGGCGAGGACCATTCGCAACCGTCTCCATGAAGCTGGGCTACGGTCCCGCACACCGTTAGGCCGTCTTCCGCTCACGCCCCAACATCGTGCAGCCCGCCTCCAGTGGTGTCGCGACAGGCGTGAATGGAGGGACGAATGGAGACGTGTCGTCTTCAGCGATGAGAGTCGCTTCTGCCTTGGTGCCAATGATGGTCGTATGCGTGTTTGGCGCCGTGCAGGTGAGCGCCACAATCAGGACTGCATACGACAGAGGCACACAGGGCCAACACCCGGCATCATGGTGTGGGGAGCGATCTCCTACACTGGCCGTACACCACTGGTGATCGTCGAGGGGACACTGAATAGTGCACGGTACATCCAAACCGTCATCGAACCCATCGTTCTACCATTCCTAGACCGGCAAGGGAACTTGCTGTTCCAACAGGACAATGCACGTCCGCATGTATCCCGTGCCACCCAACGTGCTCTAGAAGGTGTAAGTCAACTACCCTGGCCAGCAAGATCTCCGGATCTGTCCCCCATTGAGCATGTTTGGGACTGGATGAAGCGTCGTCTCACGCGGTCTGCACGTCCAGCACAAACGCTGGTCCAACTGAGGCGCCAGGTGGAAATGGCATGGCAAGCCGTTCCACAGGACTACATCCAGCATCTCTACGATCGTCTCCATGGGAGAATAGCAGCCTGCATTGCTGCGAAAGGTGGATATACACTGTACTAGTGCCGACATTGTGTATGCTCTGTTGCCTGTGTCTATGTGCCTGTGGTTCTGTCAGTGTGATCATGTGATGTATCTGACCCCAGGAATGTGTCAAAGTTTCCCCTTCCTGGGACAATGAATTCACGGTGTTCTTATTTCAATTTCCAGGAGTGTACATAATTAAGTTCGTAGGGAACCCTTAAACAGCGAGTTCTACCCGCACTTGCGCAACTTCTCCCCCCCCCCCCCCCCAAAAAAAAAAATACTTTGCCGAGTCATTTTCATCGTTGTATTTACTTTATTTGCTCTTATTCTTTCTTCCTATCATTCTTTTTTCGTTTGGAATCTGCCTGTGTCACCTATAACCCGGGCTACTCGTCGGCTGGTAATATGGCAGCTAGTGTCGTCATTTTAAGTACAGTTTCAGGCAACCAGTGAAAGCGAGAATCTAAAGTTTGCTGTTGGCACTCAAAGTAAAATTTTTCCTTCAGGAGTTTAATCACCATGAGTAAAGAGAACATGATTAATAGTTCTGCTACAAAATTTTGGACACCATTTTCTCGGATACACTGCACATCACGAAGTTGTGGTTTGTTTGGACATTACATGTCGATACTCCGCTACGACCGTAAGGTGCGTGGCCGAGGGCATCCTGTAACCACTAGTACTCGATTTCCTGTTCTCTTTCACTCTCAAACAGAAAAAGGAAAAAGGACTGTCTACACGCCTCCGTATGAGCGCTAATATCGTATGTTCGTGATCCTTACGCGCAATGTATGTTGGCGGCAGCAGAATCGTTTGGCACTCAGCTTCAAATGCCGAATCTCTACCTTTTCTCATTAGCGGTCCTCGGAAAAAAAAGTCGCCTTCCTTCCTTCCAGAGATTCCTATTTGAGTTCCCAAAGCATCTCCGTAACCCTTACGTGTTGTTCAAACCTACCGCTAACAAATCTGGCAGCCCGCGTCTGAATTGCTTCGACGAATACTCGAGTAGTAGTGAACAACAGGTCGCACCAGCGTCCTATATGCGGTCCCTTTTACACATGAACCACTCTTTGCCAAAATTTTTCCAATGAACCGAAGTCGACCATTCGCCTTCTCTACCACAGTTATCACATGCTAGTTCTATTTCATATCGCTTTCCAGCGTTGCACCCAGGTATTTAAAAGACACGCAGGACACTAGTAACACTGTATCCGAATGTTACAGGATTGTTGTCCTTACTCATCCGCATTTCTGCATAGTTAGAGCTGGCTGCAATTCATCACACCAACTAGAAATTTCGTCTAAGTCGTCTTGTATCTTCCTAGTCATACAACTTCTACACCTTACCGCGCAACACAGCATCATTAGTAAACAACCGCAGATCGCTGCTCATCCTGTCCGCCAAGTCGTTCATGTGTATAGGAACAACAGCGGTTCGGCCACACTTCCCTGGGGCACTCCTGACTATATCTTTGTTTCTGATGAACACACTCCGTCGAGGACAACAAACTGGCTTCTATTACGTAAGAACCCTTCGAGCCGCTCATATGCCTGTTGACTTGTTCCATATGCCTGTACTTCCGTTAACTGCCTGCAATGGGGCGCAGTGTCAAATGCCCTTACTCGCCGACATAAGCTTCTCAGCCTCAAGGACAGAGTATGTCCAAGGATTCTGCAGTAAACCGGAGTTAGGGATATTGGTCTGTAATTTTGCGGGTCCGTTCTTTTTGCCTTTCTTATGTAGTATAGTCATCTGCGCTTTTTTCCAGTCACTTGGGACTGTGCTCGATGAGAGATTCAGGGCTACAGATCGCCTCGTCTGCAGCAGTTCATTCATTGGTCACTTAAAATCGCTTTCCGACAGAGCACCTCATGTTCTCGTCATACCCAGGGTTGCCACAAGTTTCTCAGAGTGAAATTCCGTGATTTTGAAACAAATTTTATCCTTTTTCCCTGGCAAATTCTGAGTTCTCAGGGGTAAGTAAAGACATAAATTGACAAAAATAATACGAACATCAACATCTTTTGTAATAAACTGTTTTTAGATGGAGAAAGCAAGCCAAATGGTATATATGTTTCATTAAGATCACTGATATTTTATTTCAATAAAGCGAAACATATTTTGTGACAAAAATACGCATTTCGTTGGAGTTGCAAGACAGATTTAAAATACCTTCACTGATTTCAGAAATATCCTTAAAAAAAGTAGGCCCCTTGAAAGAAGTGTGTAAGGCATGGAAGAGTTGTGTAAACCAACACTATAGGAGACTGCCAATAAAATAAAATGTTCGTTCGATTATGCTCATTATTGCTGGTTATTACCCACAGTGTTATGTCTATTGTTTTACAGGTATTGAGTGGTTTTTCTTTGAAGACGTAAATGAGTACATACTGCACAAAGTGCCAGCGACTGCCACAATTTTCTTCTTCCTATCGTCCATACTTTCCAATATATAAACTACTGTCAAAGTGCGAAAACGTACTAGAATAAATAAAATGTTTATAAAACGCGGCACTGTACAATGTATTGCAGTGAGACAGTCGCCATTCCTGAAATCCATTGACCGTGGCCTCTGGCCTGCCAAGGATCACCGCAGTCCTGGCTCCATGGATAAACCACGATAATCCATCGCATTACGCCACACACAAACATACCTGGCCTGTGGGCAGATTGGTGAGACTAGAGCCTGCACATCGTTGGGAAACTATGGGCTTCAGAACGGCAGGCCTGATCAATTAGAGATACCCACAGAAATGGCCTGCGGTTTTGGCCCGTCACGGAAGTGCACTAATGTGGCCAGCTACTCATGTGTCACAGACACCATGTCGATGAAATGAGACAGCTGTGATCAGTCCATCCGACAGATAAATTGTGCGAATATTCTGAGAATCACTACTAATGGGGATAGGTATCAGCTCATAATAAAGATAATCGCTGAGTCGCAGACAGGCACACACAAAATATAATCACACCCTCAACTAAATTTTTGGTCATAGCCTTTGTTAGAAAACGAGAGCACACACACACACGCGTTCACATAGTCACTTAGGCAACTCATGCGCACATGACCGTCATCTCCGGCCGCTGTGTCAACAGTTCCTGAGAATCAGAGCCAAACAAACCACTCCTCGCGCCCTCCTGGCTCTCGTCGGCAGTTGCTAGGCTAACAACAAGAAGTAGTGTCAGACTGCAAATTTCCCTGATATTTCCTTGACACGTTTGAAATTCCCTGATATTCCCTTACTTCCGGAACTTGTGGCAACCCTGATACCTCAAGGCGGCTGCTTCCACCATTGCTCCGCTTTACACTTTAAGTAATAAATAGCGTTTATCAAGTGACACGCCGTGTTGTGTGTTACCTTTAACAAAACGGCAGCCTGCAACCGATGTGACCACACTATAGCAGCTAGTTACAGATGTCAACTAGGGAGTAACTTTAATCCGGCTACAATTACAACTCGCACCTCTAATTAAGCAGTCATTATTTCCGCGCGCCAAATGCGAAGAAACCTTAAAATGTGGTACCATGCTATGTATCCTGTGTCATGCACTTCAGTGTGCTGTGTATCGTGTATAGATGTTCATGTAGGTGTAGATGTAGATATGACTAATCGCTGCAAAGCAAGACAGGGTTTTACTTTTGGTTCGCTTTTGTATGTGATTCGAGTTCTTCGCCTTCGTGCCATATCCCGATGTGAAGCAGGAGAAGGGTGCATACGATCTTTCTTACTAATGTTCACGACGTACCAGTAAAACCCGGCGCCGATTTCACGCACCCAGTCAGTCGGTGATGCTGTTGCAGTTGGCAGACCTGCTTGCGGCGGCCACGCCACGTCAGCCGCGGCGCTACTTGGTGACCCGGTCACGGCGCCTCGCAGCCGGCACTTTCACTGCTGCCACCACCGCCGCAGCCTCAGCGCCACCATTCATTCCCGCGCTCGCTAGAGCCAGATTCCCACCTGCAGTAGCCGGCGATCCAGCAGCTGCCTTCTCCGAGCCAGCGGGGCACGCAATCTGGGAAAATAGCGGTGACGTCACGCGACGTCTATGTCTCGGCACCAGATGCAGGAGCTGCCTAACTCATTACGATTACTCGGTCAATTCGTGGAAACAGTGGTGCTGAAGTCTTTCGTTTCCTTCCGAACATGTCCGTTTCGTGACGTCATGAGATCGTGCGAATCATTATAGTCTTGTTTCATGACGCAGACACTCCGCAACAGTTGTTCCGTAAATCTATACTTGGGGACACGGAAAACCCTTTATAAAACAAGAAAATATAAAAGAAAGCGAGATACATCTTTATAATAGACTAAAACGAAAACATTTTCACAATGTCAGGGAAGCAGGTGCCATGTATTTTTGGAAACGTCGTTCGGTTTAACACTTCCCCGCGTGAGTACAGTCAGACAGTTTGGCTGTGATCGATTATCCAGATATCTGTAACGTCAAATTAAACTGATTACGTGAAAACAAGAATAATCTTATTGGGCCACTTAATTTTTAGTATCCTTCTGCAAAATCAAATGCTTTGATTCTCTTATTTTCCGATTTTCCCCACAGTACGTGATAAACATAATGCAACGTGGTTCTCTTGACGTACATTCTCGGGCAATTCTTCCTTATATCAAGGGCTACTTTTGTTACTATTTGACTTCCTTTGGCTAGGGATGCCGTCTTTGCTGTTTTAATCTTTCTGACTTCGTGCGACATTCGTTATTTTCCATTACTTTGTTTGCAGTGTAGTCCCTAATTTTGGTATTAAGTTTACCACTATTCTCGCTGCTGTAATTCATAGGACTCACCCCAATCTTGCCTCACCTGCCGAAGGCTGCTTCGGTGTGGAGGGTCATCACCATCTGAATGCTGCATCGTCATAAAGCCGGATTGGAAGGTGGAGGCTATTTTATACTACTAAAGAATATACAAGGGGAAACAAGCCATTCGATTCGTAGTACACAAATCGACAGTGAGCTCCGTAAAAGGAACTTCAAAATTAGAAAAAAATAAAGCCTTTACAAAAATCAGTGCACATGTCCCCACAAGTAACTACAACCAGAAAAACCCATAGATGTTAGAAGACTTCTGGCAAGATCTGGACGAAACCAACAACAAAATCCCCACAAAGCACTGTAAGTGTTACTACGAGATTTTAATGACCAATTAGGGAGGGAAAGAAAATTCAAAAACACTGCACTAGAACACACGGTCCACAAGCGGTCAAACAAGAATGGAGGGAACATGATAAACATCTGCAGGAATTTCGACTTCAAAATCATGTCTACGCAATTACAGAAACCACACAAGAAAATACGAACTCGGAAATCCCCCTACAACGCCCTAGGAGAATTTCAGATGGATCACATAGCGATATCCACGAAAAACATTACAGAAATGAAAAATGTAAGCATAACGAATGGATATTTCGATTCAGATCATTACCTTCTCTAAATTAAAGAGAAATTTACACCCAATAGACAAATCAAGAGAACCAACAGAACTTTCGAAATACACCCAGAGTACCTACAACTAAACAAGTAAGAAATAATAAAAAAAATTAAGAAAACCGACAGTAATGGCAGGACATAACTGTCAGAAAAATGAAGGACCTAATAAAATTGTGACAACCACTGAGAAATAGGGAAAACAGATGGTGGAACATAGCATTTGACAGAGCCATACAGGACAGAGCACAAGCCTGGAAATAATTTAACACACACAGAACATCCGAAGGAGGGGAAGAGTTCAACAGGGTACAGAAGACCACTTCGAAAACAATCCGCTCAGTAAAAAAGAGGTTACGAAAACAAAAGATGGAATGAATAGAACGGACTTCAACCGAAACAACACAGGAAATTTTTGCAGAACATTCAAAGAAAATATGACAGGATACCAACCACAGCGCTTATGTTTCAAAAGACACGACAAAACAATGGAAAAAACTGAAATATTAGCGCAATACTACGACATACTATTATACTGTAATAACCCGACGCAGACTCTATACAGTTTGAGAAACCAAAATCTCACCTCGATTCCAAACCGTCAACACACGACCGGATCGTCAAAATAAGAGAATCAGTGTAAAATAACAGGTCACCTGGAGAAGATGGACTGATTGCGAAAAATCTGCAAATTAGAAGAAGAAAACATCGCACCCAAAATCCACAGAATCATCAAAAACATCTTGGAAACGGGAAAGGTACCAGAAGAAGGGAAGTCAGCGCTGATACAACACCACCACAAGAAAGGACACAAAACAGGCCCTAATAACTACAGAGGAATTCTCTACTGCCTGTGACATATAAAATTTTATCAACAGTTGTGTTAAATCGGCTAGTCTCAAACGGAGACTCACACAGGAGAATACGAAGGAGTTTCAGAAGGGGAAGATCACACAGTGAACAGATTTGGTGCCTGAGAGAAATATTAATAACAATGAAGTCCATGAAGACCACAATGTTATACATTCGTCCACTTCAAGAAAATCTGCGAATCCATGGATAGACGAACTCTCTTCAACACACTGGAAGATATGAGGGTAGACGAAGAGGTCATAACGCTAATTCAGGAACCATGAACAAATGCGACAGCCAAAGTGAAGTTTATGGGAGAGATCTCGGAACCATTCGTAATCAAGACAGGAGTGAGGAAGGGAGGTGGCCTCTCACCCACTCTATTAGCTTTGGAGAAAATAATCAGGGCATGGGGCAGAAAAGCCAATGAGGTAAAAAAGGGGAGACAGAAGAATAGAACCGTGAACATAACCGTGGCCTTTGCCGATGATGTGGCCAACATAAGAAAGAGCAAAAGAAGCTCTAGGGACACTGCACGAAATCTCAGCCAGAGCAGCGCTACAAATCTCGTATGAAAAAACGCAGTACATGGGCACAAAATCCACAGACACACCCACACTGTTAACGAAGTATAGAAAGGTATCATAATTAGAAAGCCTCGAGGCAGATAATTCAGAAAACAGGACTGAACTCGACATCCAATGAAGAAAGGATCGCAAAACTACGAAAAGTATACAGACTTACATGGAACCATTACAAAAGAAGTTGTCAATGCCAAATTAAGACACCAAGTACAGTAGGCATACTAGAGGCCTTGTGTGCCTCAGAAACAACGGTTATCAAGGGAAGAACGAAGATCGAGGAGATGGAAAAACAAGAGAGGAGAAAACCAAAAGATCTACGGGCCGGTTCAGAAAGAGGGGATCTCGATGAAGAGACCGACGAAAGAACTGTACGAACAGACGATTACAAACGACAACCGGAAAGGAAGAGCGAAGCTCTACGGACACATACATAGGATGAACGAAAATAGACTGCCTCAGAAACAACGGTTATCAAGGGAAGAACGAAGATCGAGGAGATGGAAAAACAAGAGAGGAGAAAACCAAAAGATCTACGGGCCGGTTCAGAAAGAGGGGATCTCGATGAAGAGACCGACGAAAGAACTGTACGAACAGACGATTACAAACGACAACCGGAAAGGAAGAGCGAAGCTCTACGGACACATACATAGGATGAACGAAAATAGACTGCCCAAGAAAACTTTTAACAGAGTGATAACTAATAAAGTGAAAACCAGCTGCGTAAAGGAAACCCTGGAGGACTACAAGAAGCTGAAGGTTTCTACAGAAGAAATGACAGACAGGGAAAAATACAAAGAAACTATATCAGAAAACAGAAATTTCAGGAAACGCCCGAAGCGAAGAAAACGGGAAAAAAGTGGACAGAAGGGAGGAAGAAGAAAACTCAGCGAATATATGAGAGGTTCGTCCACAAGTCCAGTGATTCCTATGGAGATATGTTAACCATTTTTTTGGAGCGCCAAGTTATTGGCCATGTAATATGGATCTGGAAAAACTGCAGAACGAATGAGAGTAGGAGCCGAACATACTTCTAGTGGATTTCCATCCTCCATAAAAAGTAGTTGCACGATATTCGGAAAAAAGTTATTACCGTTCTGAATTCTCTTTATTCCGTTTGATTGACGCTGATACGCTCGGAAAGGTCATCGTCAACCTACTCAGCTGTTATCTTTCGGCTACAACAAATTCCCATACAGTAGTTGATCATTTCATAACCCCAACTGTCTGAATATAGAATGAAATTTTCACTCTACAGCGGAGTGTGCGCTGATATGAAACTTCCTGGCAGATTAAAACTGTGTGCCGGACCGAGACTCGAACTCTGAACCTTTGCCTTTCGCGGGCAAGTGCTCTACCGACCGAGCTAACCAAGCACGACTCACGCCCCGTCCTCACAGCTTTAATTCCGCCAGAGCACTTGCCCGCGAAAGGTAAAGGTCCCGAGTTCGGGTCTCTATCTGAATATATATTATTTGTGACCGACTACCGTCTCTAGAGGATCTACTAACAACCAATGCACACGTGGCATTCACTCCGGACACATAGGGTCTCTCCTGTATAATGCCAGTGCGGGATGTCATGTACGGTATGTCATGTACGGTATGCAAACAGAACGCGAGGTCCCTTCGATATTGCTCTTTACAAGTATCTCACATACATGGCAATAGATACGAGGTGAAAGCTTAGCTATACAACACATAATCACTAGAGTAATCCATGTAAACGTTATTTGATGGGCCACTTGGGAAGTATTCACACCAGCCCGGTCACAGAGTTATTACTGTCCTTCACCAGCTTTGGAGGTGGCCGACCGCTTCAACCATCAAAACAGAATGGTAGTAGCAAAATCACATGAAAGACACTGTAAAATGTATCACATGTGATTTTGAACGAAGTGGCCGGCCTGTATTAATGTGAATAATTTATATATTCATTAGAAGTGCTAGGTACTAGCATCTTTTTCAACTTCAATGTACCAAATATTTATCTTCTAAGGTGTAAAGTAACACATTTACACACTGAAGCGCCAAAAGAACCGGTGTAGGCAAGCGTATCCAAATACAGAGATATTTAAACAGGCAAGAATACGGCGCTGCGGTCAGCAACGTCTACATAAGACAGCAAGTGTGTGGCACAGTTGTTAGACCGGTTACTGCTGCTACAATGGTGGTTTATCAAGATTTAAGTGAGTTTGAACGTGGTGTAATAGTCGGTGCACTTGCGATGGGACACAGCATTTTTGAGGTAGCGACGAAGCGCAGATTTTTCCCGTACGACTACTTCACGAGTGTACCGTGAATATCAGGAACCCGATAAAACATATCTGCGACATCGGTGCGGCCGGAGAAAGATTCTGCAAGAAAGGTATCAACGACGACTGAAAGATAATCGTTCAACGTGACAGAAGTGCAACCCTTCCGCAAATTGCTGCAGATTTCAATGCTGGGTCATCAACAAGTGTCAGCGTGCGAAACCTCATCGATGGGCTTTCGGAGCCATGGGCACCCTCGTGTACCCTTGATGATTTCACGGTAAAAAGCTTTACGCCTCGTCTAGGCTAAACTGGACTGTTGATGATTGGAAACATGTTGCCTGATCGGACGAGCCTCGTTTCAAACTGTATCGTGCGGATGGACGTGTACGGATATGAAAACAACCTCCTGAATCCATGGTCCCTGCATGTCAGCAAGTGACTGTTCAAGCTGGTGGAGACTGTTATGGTGTGGGGCGCGTGCAGTTGGAGTGATATGGGCCTCTGATACGTCTAGATACGATTCTGACAGGTGATACGTACGTAAGTATCCTGTCCCATCACCTGCATCCATTCATGTCCATTCTGCATTCCGACGGACTCGGGCAATTCCAGCAGGACAATACGACACCACACACGTCCAGGGTTGCTGTAGAATTGCTTCTGAGTTTAAACACTTCTGCTGGCCACCGAACATTAACATTATTGAACATATCTAGACTGCCTTGCAACGTGCTGTTCAGAACAGATATGCATCCCCTGGTACTCTTACAGATTTATGGACAGCTCTGAAGGATTCACGATGTGAATTCCTTCCAGCACTGCTTCAGACTTTAGTCGAGTCCATGCCACATTGTGTTGCAGCACTTCTGTGTGCTCGAGGGGGACCATACAAGATGCTAGGCAGGTGTACCAGTTTCTTTCGCTCTTCAGTGTATTCTTTATATTCAGTCCCAAAAGAAAGTGGAAAAGTTTTGAAATCTCTCAAATTGTTTCTGATTGATTACGTCTTGGTTACCCGTTTCAATTATTGTTACTGTTTGCTTTGTAATTGTAAATGATTGTTTTCCAGAACTTGTTTTCTCCAGTACACGAAATCATACCGTAACGGTTATGCACATTTGCATAATAGCCATGTAGTATTGTTTCAATGTTACCGTACTCACTAAGCATTCTTAAGCCATAAACGGTATTCATTCGACCTTTTGCTCAGTAGCTGACCATGTTTCCCTAACTAGAGAGATCATTTACTCGTAGTTCGTAGAAATTCCGCGTTAGTAGTTGGTTCAGTGCTACGGCCCCCTAACTCTCGGGGCACACTGATTCCTAGATTTTGTTCTTGTATCTACGAAGGAAAGCCATGCCGTTTTCATGTTTATCATCACGTTATTACTTCTAAACGTGATACCTCTGTTGTCACATATCTTCCACTTTAAATCAGTTTCGCCCTTTAATTACAAAAATGCCAGTATCATCTGCGAATAACACCGGCTCTGCGACTGCAAAGTGATACGTCATTTACAGAAATCGAGAGCAAGAGGAGGCCTAAGACACAGTCTTAACGCACTCCATAACTTACTTTCCTTTTTCATGGAAAGTGACTTATTTTATGACATATTTCTATCATCTGTTGTCTGCCACAAAGATACGCTACTTGTTATCAACTGCTCGGGTACCATGTTCATATAATGTATTAAGCAGCTGGTGACGATATTACGCAGTGCACTAGAGTTGACGTGACAACCCTTTTTCTCTAAAACTGTATGCGACCATTTCTTTAGTTAACAGCACAAATATAAAGGCGAAACTAATATTACTTCGAATCTGCAGCCAACTGGAAGAGGAAAGGTCAACTTAGGAATTGCAGATATGAATATTTATGTAAATTACAACGACTGGACATAGCTCTCAAAATTAAATAATTTTCGCGTGGAAAATCTTTTACATTGTTTATTTTACTTATTTATCGTATAGTGACTACACTAAATATTAAAAAATACTCCATACTGCTTGAAGTTTTATATTTAAGGTTTCAGACACGAAGCAAATATGTTTACATTCCGATATCGTTAATTTAATTATGCCAACAAGGAGAATATTTGAACTATAAAATTAGAACTGTTAATTAAATAGATACATTTAATCAGAGTTCAGCATCTAATGAATGAAGCCAAATGATAGCAGAGGGAGCAGCATTAATAACGTCACTGAAAGGTCCTGGATACTTGCTCGGAGGACGGTCTCTGACAATATGCTGACGGTTCGTTCTTGTCCCCAAAATCGCAGGCTGGATAGTTACCGATCTCCACGTGTGCGTCACAGCACTGCATCCGGCATGATCGGTTCTTATCACGTACAGTCCTGTCCACTCATTCTTCATCAGATCAGGTTCCGGTAGGCTGGGAGATGGTTGCTGAACACCTTTATGTTTTATTGGAGCAGCATTCGATGTATTCCGGCACTTTTCGTTAATGGAAAATTACTACTTGTTATTTCTTCCATTATGCCACAGTAAAATGCGTGATATCAAGCGATCTGGTGGATTGTCATTTACGACTGTATGGATTGGAACGTGTTAGGGGCAGTCGGGGTGATTTAACTTCGTCCATTCTCGACTGGTTGCCTCTTGGCGTCGCAGTTCAGGTGGTGGAATGTTACTGATGGTGTGCAGGCCAGCGATCGGAGTGGCTTCAACTGCACCAGCAGCAATTCTTATTGCTAACTTTAATTACCAAAAGACAATTTTCTTCGAGGTACCAGGATGAACAACACATAAAGAAACAGGAACCTTGTAGGATAACAGATGGGTATAAAAATAAATCTGAAATATCAAATTGAGGCAAAACCACTTACTGAATTTCCTATTTTAAATAAATTATTATTTGGAATTAAAAATATCTATATTTTAAACTCTATGATATTTGTTGTTTACAATTTTTTGCAAAAAATTGTGCTTTCTTTCACTATGATTTTACGGCAATGTTAAGAATTCTTTCTGCCCACTTTTACCTATCTGCATGCACTGTGGATTTCCTAAAGTGCTAGCAAACAGCTACCAATCACTGACATGTTTCCCAAAATCCGGTCCATTATTTCATTATCTTGCTATTGGATACTGTTTATACGTCATGCCTTTGATTTGGTGCCCTAAATAATAACAACAACACGTTCCCACATACAAGTATGCACCACAAAATGTACTGGAGAATGATGAATACAAATTATACTGGAACAGAACCATTACAACAGATAAAACAACACCACCTAACAAACCTCACATCATACTCACCAATAAAAAGAAATTAACACAACTAATCGAAATATCCATACCCAATACAACAAATATACAAAAGAAAACAGGAGAAAAATTTGAAAAATACATCCAGCTGGCTGAGGAAGTCAAGGACATGTGGCATCAGGATAAAGTTGACATTATACCAATTATACTATCAACTACAGGAGTCGTACCACACAATATCCACCAGTACATCAACACAATACAGCTACATCCAAACTTATATATACAACTATAGAAATCCGTAATTATTGATACATGTTCAGTTACACGAAAGTTCCTAAATGCAATATAACATATACCGTACAGTTAAAAGGACGTCACGCTTGATCAAGGTCCGCGTCACTTTTCATTTTTGACCAGACATAACGTCTGAGAAAAGAAACAAATAACAATAATAATAATAATAACAGTTGTAGTAGTAGTTGTAGTAGTAGTAGTAGTAGTAGTAGTAGTAGTAGTAAGTTCAATCGAGCCCCTCTCCCAATAGATCAAACATATCTTTCTAGCCGTACGGTGTGGCCGTGCGGTTCTAGGCGCTTCGGTGCGGAACCGCGGGACTGCTACGGTCGCAGGTTCGAATCCTGCCTCGGGCATGGATGCATGTGATGTCCTTAGGTTAGTTAGGTTTAAGTAGTTCTAAGCCTAGGGGACTGATGACCTTAAATGTTAAGTGCCATAGTGCTCAGAGCCATTTGAACCATATCTTTCTTATTCACAATCCGTCTGCTCACAAGAGCACAATCTTTTGGACATACCGTGGCTAAAGCATTACCGATTTCCAGAGCTATGCTTTATGGAGCAATACACAATCTACAAAATTCTGGGTTTGTCTGACATATTGCGAAATGTTGAACCAACGTTCCGGCCGGTATTGCAACTGGCCTTTATCAGCCGTAGGTAGATGGTGGTCTGTCGATTAGGAGAGGTGAAAGTTACCTAGTTTTCTTGTAAGAACGTCGATTAGGCTAGCAACAGGAAATATTGCTAACCACGACAGTGTGCTGTTTTGTTGTCTTTAAATAGAACCTAGCAGGATCAGTCAATTTTGTTAGCCTTCTGGAGCAGGCAGCACGTACTGTCCATGTTGAGTAATTATTGCCCGCCACAAGCGATGGTGGCGAAGGTCTTTTATGAGAGATCGCTCAGGGGAGTAGCGGACTATCTACATCGTGACGTTTACGGTTCGCGTGATCTGACGATGAACGGCCAGCCGACGCCTGCAGCGCCACATAGAGATGATACCGCTCTCCCCCTCATATTTTTGTTAACCAAGTAAAATCGATGACTACTACTACTGCACTCTTTTCTTCCGACTTCCGTGCAAAGTATCTCTTGGCGAATGTGCATGTAGATATCCCGGCGTTATGATTGCGAATTGACTGTTAACTGTTCATCTCCATCTACATGACGTACTAACTGAATGAATCTCTTCCTTTCGGCTTCATTTGTTATAGGGTGGTCAGATTAGATGTACAGACACAGTGTCATAAAAATCTTTTCTGTATTTCAACATTAAGGATTAAGTTTCAGTAGCTGCTATTATCTCACAAAAACTTTTAGTTTCCTTTAATGTTTTCTACCTGACAGTTTTGAAAACTGTTTTTAGCGGAAAAGATACAAAAAAAATTATTTCAAATGAAATATGTTCCGATTAAGTGTTTTATCCTACAGCACTGATTTTTTATCAGCTTAATATTTTAAATTCTGAAGCCGGCCATGTTTTCCTACTGTTTCGAACTGATTCCAAGCTATGTGAGGCTGAGCACTTATTTCTTCCTTGACGGTTTGTGAAACACATTTCGCATATCCAAGCTCGGATGTGTAGTTTTGATAAATAGATCTGCTACTGTAGGTCTGCGATAAACTGTACGGTAATTGCTTCATAATTTTTCAACAGTTACGACACTTCTAACACGCCAACTTCAAAATGTCCATGTCAATATGATGAACACTTGTGTTACTTCGTCTACGAGAGGGTTCATGCTCCTAAGCTATTCGATTAAATGAGTGAGTAAGGTCTTTTCTATGGAGTAATGGCGGTTGCGGTGTTATCCTACGGAAGCGGAAGCTGGGCTACCACAAAAATAAATAAATAAGATAAAATTCAAACAGCAGAGATTGGGGTTCCTAAGAAAGACGAAAGGCTGAAAAAGAAGAGAGATGATTTGAAACGAAGATATTGCAACATAACTAAATGATTTCAGTATAAATGAAAAAATTTAAAAATATCGTGAAGATTGGAAACAACACCTCATGAGAATGTCAGGTCACAGAATTCCTCACAAAAACCTGAATTGCAAGCCGAATGGGGAAAGATGTACTGGAAGGCCTAGAAAAAGATGGGAATGATTTCGTCTGAGAGTTCGGAACAGGCAACAGCGTTATCTTTGGAAGGATGATGATTAAGTCTGAATTGTTTATTGATCCCAAACTATTAATGAGCGCTACACACTGAATACACAAGTGACACATTTAAGTGTTTGTCGGCTTCCATTGTTAACGTCTTTCTGCTACCAACGATGTTTGAAAGTAAGCTGCGCTACGTCACATGAAGATGGCGAAAGATGTTGCATTCGTTGTAAACGGATGCAAATCAGTCACCAAGGATATGATAATTACTTTGTTGTGTAAATTGCTTGAAAGTTCACAGTTTTGGAGCAAATAAATATTTTCCAGTCGCTAGGTATGAAATGTTTGATGGGATTCAAAATTTTCGCTTAAATACATGTTTTCAAATACGAATGAACGCACAAGCGACGGTATTTGGGCCTTCATTTGCTAAATAGTCTGAATATAGTGAACAGAAATTAACGAGAATTGAATAGTTAGGAAAGAATTTTATATATTCCCTCACGTCAGTGTCACCGGTCACCTTCAAAATCATCGTGATTAGATTTTTTACAATTATACCAGCGCTTTATCGGCTCTCCTAAACACGTCTGGAATTATCCTTGGAACAGCAAAAAGTTGTCAATGAGATCCGTTTAGATTCTCATCCATGTTTGTAAAATGACGGCCCTTTACGCATTTCTTTATTTTTGGGAAGCGGAAAAAGTCACATCGTCCATTATGGCGCTGAAACTGAAAATCACAGTTGCAGTCAATGGGACGACTGGATCTTGGAGGATCGACATCATAACCGTAAATCCATCTTTCCATCTCGTTACGGCACGTTTCAGCAGTTCTGCATAGCTGTTAACTTCGTCTAGCGACTTGTGAGAAGCTTGCATTCGCCCCTGCTTTTCTTGGAATTTCAACATTTTTTTGAACAAAATTTTCTATTAGATATTAATACCCAGAACATCCGAATACATAAATGGGACACTTCCGGGTATTCAGAAGAGTTGTTGCTTCTTCTTTCCACGATTTCATCTGATGACCGCGATTCGTCCAGAAGCGCGTAGTTTTCAACGTTTTCACGGCCCACTTTCGAAACACTTATTCTGCCCCTCGTAAACGCTTGTTTAACTCATAGCACACTAATCAAAAGGAGAAATTCTGTAACTAATTTTTACTCTGAATTTACCACAAAAAACACATGTAAAATTGTTGATAGCTGACAAGAGACTAAACGAATGAGAATACCGAGAAATGTCGCATGTGCAAGATACTAAACTTCTCAGGAGATAAAAAAATCTCACGTCTTAAAACTACGTGGAAATTGTTTTTTTCTTCTTCTTCTCATTTTCGTTAAAATGAATGTAGGGGGATGAATACCAATTCTTCTTAACGTTAGGTTAAAATTTATTAATTAAACATTTGGGATTCGTCAATATTTTGTAATAAATAAATATAAACCAATACTTAACTCCTACTTCACTGCTAATGTGTACAAAAATCAACCATGTGTGCCTAAGAGAATGGAAAATTGTCATTTGTTTCATTCTTTGGCACATGTTGGCCAATTGTATACGACAGAATTCTAAGTTCTTGATGATTTCTTCTTCTGGTAGGAACGATAGAAATCGCCTTAGGTCATACATTTTTTTCTTATTTAAGGGCGCATGGCCTTGATAAGCCTGACAAAGGGCTTGGTGGAATTACAGTTCGATCAGCCAGTTCGAACATGTGCTCTTCTCCTCGTCAGTGAATGGTTTAACTTTAACAACACAAACAATTTCATGTGAGTAGCTGAACTGCACGAACTGTGTGTTATGAAAGTGCTGTTTGTTATTTCTGGTGTAGCTCTTACTCGAGTTTCACAAACTGCAAAACGATTTAGAAACGGTATCTGTATGGTGCGAAAATTGGTAATTGACCATAAATAACGATAAGTGTGAGGCCATCCACATGAGTGAGATAAACTTCTGTTACACGATAAATCAGTCAAATCTATAGGCCGTTTTATTCAACCAAGTACCTACGAGTTACAATTATGAAATATCTAGGAATTAGAAATATGAATAACTCAAATTGGAAGGAACACACAGAAAATGTTTGGAGAATGGCTAACCAAAGGCTGCGTTTTGTTGGTAGGCCACAGAAAATGTAACAGATCTACTAAGGAGACTGCCTACACTGTGCTTGTCTGTCCTCTTTTAGAATAATGCTGAGCGGTGTGGGATCCCTACCAGATAGGATTGACGGAGTACATCGAGAAAGTTCAAAGAGCAACAGCACGTTTTGTATTATCGCGAAATAGGGGAGAGAGAGTGCCACTGAAATGATATAGGATTTGGTGTGGACATCACTAAAACTAAGACTTTTTCGTTGCGGCGGAATCTTCTCATGAAATTTCAGTCACCAACTTTCTCCTTCAAATTGGAGAATATTTTGTTGACGCTGACATGCATAGGGAGAAACGATCATCGTAATAAAGTAAGGGAAAGCAGAGTTCGCACGGATATATATGTATAAGAGTTTGCTTTTTTCGCGCGCTGTTCGAGATCGAAACAATTAAGAATTATTGTGAAGGTGGTTCGATGAACACAGGAGAGGAATTCGTGGCGGGCAGCAAACAACTTGTCGGAAATCATGACTTGGAAAAAAAATTATAAAATCTTTGTCACTCAGTTCACATAAGAAAACGGAATTTCACCAAATCTGTTCGATTTCCTGTTCAGACGTCTCAGGCAGTCAATCCTCCCTGTATAATATCAGTAGTATCAAATCCTTGGTGACTCGAGCTCTCCTCAAATAACCTCTACAGAGAAGCAATTGATCTTTAACACTTTAAACTTTTGTTTCACAAGAAAATCACACACTATCGCTTCAGCCCCCATAACCTGATCCTTTTTCTCAACGTTTCCGTTCTTTCCTTTGGCTGGGTACAGCACTCACATTACGTAAAATAAGGTCTGTATCAAATTCACACATACGAGTCGTATTTAAAATAACGTAAGTTAAATACAAAATACCTAAAGAAACAATACCTAGAAAAATTCCGTCTATCTGTGCACAAAATGTGCTATGTGCATTGTTAGCGGATTCAATTGATTTAATTCGAAGCTCAAAAGCGAATATGCTAATTATAAGGGGCGATGTGACATGTGGATAGCCTCCATTATTATTCTGCGGCTTTTACCAAGTGAACTGCAACTTTTTCCACAACCTCCAGGCTGTCCAAGGACGAGCACTGACTACCTTGCAACGTCATCGTGTCCTTGCCCTGGTTTCGGCCGTACGACTGCACGCCACCGCTGTCCATCGGAAAGGAATAAAATAAAAATTACTTAGTTTCCGTCTGAGGCGTTCTCATTTAGCAACGAAAAGGACTACCCCGTAACACAACATCGGTCAGCTTGCAGAGCGACACAGCTGATGCGTTCGTTGTCATTTGTTCTTTTACAGGTGGACTTACCTCTGACAACCGCATTCAGAAGGGGTGAAGTTCAAATCCCCATCAAGTTATATACCCTGAACCAGAACATCGTGACTATTGCCATCGCCGGGGTAGATGCCGCCTACTGGCTTTAGGGGTATGTGACACGGTAAGGGAAATACGAGGACGTAGGCGGAGCCGACATGAACAGGGGAATCATTCTATCGACAATACAAGACACAAATTCGGAACTCACTGAAGCGATATGACAAAATCAGACTGTTACAGCTCAGCGTCTGGAAACGAACATCTCGGAAACGGCGATTCTGGTCGGCTGTTCGTGTGCTACTGTCGTGAGCAACTAGGGAAAATTACCATTGAAGAAAAAAAATCACCTAACAGCCGTATGTTTTCAGAAACTGCTGTTTTATTTGCACGATCGGTTCCGGCATCTCATTAATGCCATCTTCAGGCTCCTATGCACTCCATATAACATCAGATACATCGATGCGCGGAGAACAGGTATACACACAACAAAAAATTTACGGAATCAAGGTACAGATGCCTCCAGCTATGCAAGCATTGATGTATCTGATTATACACTGAGTGCATGGGGGCCTGAAGATGACATTAATGAGATGCCGAACCTGGTCGTGTAAATAAAATAACTTCAGAAAAAATACAGCTGTTTGGTGTCTTTTCTACGGATATATACACTCCTGGAAATGGAAAAAAGAACACATTGACACCGGTGTGTCAGACCCACCATACTTGCTCCGGACACTGCGAGAGGGCTGTAGAAGCAATGATCACACAGCGGACACACCAGGAACCGCGGTGTTGGCCGTCGAATGGCGCTAGCTGCGCAGCATTTGTGCACCGCCGCCGTCAGTGTCAGCCAGTTTGCCGTGGCATACGGAGCTCCATCGCAGTCTTTAACACTGGTAGCATGCCGCGACAGCGTGGACGTGAACCGTATGTGCAGTTGACGGAGTTTCAGCGAGGGCGTATAGTGGGCATGCGGGAGGCCGGGTGGACGTACCGCCGAATTGCTCAACACGTGGGGCGTGAGGTCTCCACAGTACATCGATGTTGTCGCCAGTGGTCGGCGGAAGGTGCACGTGCCCGTCGACCTGGGACCGGACCGCAGCGACGCACGGATGCACGCCAAGACCGTAGGATCCTACGCAGTGCCGTAGGGGACCGCACCGCCACTTCCCAGCAAATTAGGGACACTGTTGCTCCTGGGGTATCGGCGAGGACCATTCGCAACCGTCTCCATGAAGCTGGGCTACGGTCCCGCACACCGTTAGGCCGTCTTCCGCTCACGCCCCAACATCGTGCAGCCCGCCTCCAGTGGTGTCGCGACAGGTGTGAATGGAGGGACGTATGGAGACGTGTCGTCTTCAGCGATGAGAGTCGCTTCTGCCTTGGTGCCAATGATGGTCGTATGCGTGTTTGGCGGCGTGCAGGTGAGCGCCACAATCAGGACTGCATACGACCGAGGCACACAGGGCCAACATCCGGCATCATGGTGTGGGGAGCGATCTCCTACACTGGCCGTACACCACAGGTGATCGTCGAGGGGACACTGACTAGTGCACGGTACATCCAAACCGTCATCGAACCCATCGTTCTACCATTCCTAGACCGGCAAGAGAACTTGCTGTTCCAACAGGACAATGCACGTCCGCATGTATCCCGTGCCACCCAACGTGCTCTAGAAGGTGTAAGTCAACTACCCTGGCCAGCAAGATCTCCGGATCTGTCCCCCATTGAGCATGTTTGGGACTGGATGAAGCGTCGTCTCACGCGGTCTGCACGTCCAGCACGAACGCTGGTCCAACTGAGGCGCCAGGTGGAAATTGCATGGTAAGCCGTTCCACAGGACTACATCCAGCATCTCTACGATCGTCTCCATGGGAGAATAGCAGCCTGCATTGCTGCGAAAGGTGGATATACACTGTACTAGTGCCGACATTGTGCATGCTCTGTTGCCTGTGTCTATGTGCCTGTGGTTCTGTCAGTGTGATCATGTGATGTATCTGACCCCAGGAATGTGTCAATAAAGTTTCCCCTTCCTGGGACAATGAATTCACGGTGTTCTTATTTCAATTTCCAGGAGTGTAGGACCGGGCGCTGTCCTGTATCCACAATGTATCAACAGCGATCCTACGGAAAACGGTTGAAGGACGGTGAAATCACGGCAGGCGACAAAGTATCATATTAAAAAGTGGAGACTGAAGGCTCTGCCGTTACAATGTTGGTGCTGGCACTAGTGTTTCGGAGAACAACGTTCTGCGCACATTGCTGGACGTGGGTCTTCGCTGCAGATGACACCTATGTGATCTCATATTGACCAGCGACATCGGGCGAGTTACGATTTTAATGGGCACGGAATCGTGTAGATTGGACCGTGGAACAATGGAAATACGAGGGTGGTTTTAAAAGATCTTGGAATCACCACAAGAGGTCAGCGCTAGCGCAACGAGTCGTTAACGTGATATTCGTTGGACTGTTGGGTGTAAGCATGTGCCATGACAGCGCTCTTGGAAGAGAGCTGTGGCGGTGACGTGGCTCTGTTGTTGTTCCCGCATAGTGATCTGCGAAGATGGAAAAAAAATCGAGATTCGAACAGTGATTAAATACTTCATAAAGAAAGGTATGAAAGCAAAGGACATTCCTGCCGGTTTCCAGAATACAATGAGAGACTTTGCTCCTTCACATTCAACTTTTGCCAAGTTGACAAATGAATTTAAATTTAGTCGGGAGAGCTTGTATGATGATCCGCGCAGTGGTTTCCCAAGATGTGTCACTACTCCAGAGATCACTGCAAATGTGCACAAAATGGTCATGGAGGATCGCCGATTGAAAGTGTGTGAAATTGCTCACGGTTACCAGATGTCATCTGAAGGAGTATATCACATTTCCGTGCGGTCTAACGCACGGCTTTCCGGGCGGGAAGGAGCGCCTGGTACCCGGCACGAATACGCCCGGCAGATTTGTGTCGAGGTCCGGTGAACCGGCCTGCCTGTGGATGGTTTTTAGACGGTTTTCCATCTGCCTCGGCGAATGCGGGCTGGTTCCCCTTATTCCGCCTCAGTTACACTTTGTCGGCGATTGCTGCGCTAACAAGTTCTCGACGTACGCGTACACCACCATTTACTCTACCACGCAAACATAGGGGTTACACTCGTCTGGTGTGAGACGTCCCGGGGGGTGGGGGGCGCGTTTCACCGGGGGGGCCGAACCGCACAATAACCCTGGGTTCGGTGTGGGGTGAAGTGGAATGCCGTAGTCATCGTGGGGTTGTGGACCACTGGGGCTGCGGCGGGGACGGAGCCTCTCCGTCGTTTCTAGGTCCCCGGTTAACATACATACATACATACATACATACATATCACATTTTAATTGAAGAATTAGAAATGAAAAAATTATCTTCAAGATGGGTGCCGCGCACACATGTGCCGTCGGCATGGCAAAATTACACGAAGTAAGGTATGAATTGTTGCCACACCCGCCTTATTCACCTGATATGGCTCCGTCAGACTTCCATCTCTTCCCAAAACTGAAAATTTTTCTTGGTGGAGGAAAAATAAAAGAATTTTCAGTGGTGTAAGTACTTTTTTTATTCCGTTCCGATAACTATTCAAACCACCTTCGTATATCGCCTGGTCGGGAGAACCACATTTTTTTTTTTGCTACACTAGGTCGATGTAAGTATATGGATACTCCGTCAATCAAGCGAACTGCTGCTCGAAACGTGCAATGCAGCTCGAAACAGGGCGGAGGGGGCAGTACTGTGGGATGCAGGACATTCACCTGGGATTCCACGACAGCTGTGGTACTAACGAAAGGTCATATTAACACTATCGTGCCGGCCGGTGTGGCCGAGCGGTTCTAGGCGCTACAGTCGAACTGTGCGACCGCTACGGTCGCAGGTTCGAATCCTGCCTCGGGCATGGATGTGTGTGATGTCCTTAGGTTAGCTAGGTTTAAATAGTTCTCGGTTCTAGGGGACTGATGACCTCAGATGTTGAGTCCCATAGTGCTCAGAGCCATTTGAACCATTTTGAATACTACTGCGGACCACCTGCATCTCTTCATGCTTACTTTCTTCCCAGATGGCGATAGCGTCTTTCAGAGGTATAAATGTCCATGTCATTCAAGGCCAGCATTGGCGCTACAGTTGTTTGTGGAGCATGATATTGAACATACGTAGGTGTGTTGACCACCAAATTCTGGAACGCTGCCAGGAACCAGCTCCATATCCTCAACCTACCGGCCCGTAACTTCCGGGAATTTTGTAGGCATCTGGTGCCACGTATTTCCAGAAACCTAATTCGGAACTGTTGAGTTCATGCCACGCAGAATCGATGCTGTATTCCGTTCCGAAGATGGACCACCACAATATTACGCAAGGAACACGACCCATTTGCTGCACCATCTTGCTCTAATTCGAGCTTCTGTTCTGACTTTAATACTTGTGGTTCATGGCGTGTTAACCCTCAATCAACATTTTGTTGGGTCTAAAGCTCCTAGCGTTTTGTTTTGCATGTTGGTATTCCGGTTGCTATTGGTTTGTTTATGGATTTCTTTTTTATTTGTAATTAACTCATGTTAATTGAGTTTACATATTGACATTTTGTCATTTGGAGATAGTGGGTAGAGCTGTGGACGCTAGAAAACGAAGGGCCAAATGTAGAAATCTTCCGTTTGGGTTCAAGAGAGAGGTGATAGCAGCAGAGGCACCCAGAAACATTTGCATCGGATATGGAAATAGTGCTACTGGCAAGGAAATGGTTCTCTCGTTTTAAGAAGGATCGTTTCTATATTAGAGACTCTCCGTGTTCAGGAGGAATTTCGGGGTTTGATGCAGACCGTTTAAACGCGTTAATTCACAATAATCCACGTCAGTGTACTCCAGAACTTGCAAATGCGGTGAACTATGGTCATTCCACCAGCGTGCGACATTCGCATGCAATGGTAGAGCTCCAAAAAATCGGTTGTTTGGGTACCACAAGCCAAAATCATGTAATTAGCGGTGGCCAGATGTGTGTATCTGCTTGCTCGTCATCAATTGGCTCGTGAACAACACCGACAATTCTACGCCGTATCGTTACTGGCGACGAGAAATGTTGTCTTTGTGCTAAAATAAGGAAAAGAAAGTGGTGGTTAAGCCCAAACAAAGCAGCAACTCCCAGCATCCGCAAAAGGTGTTATGCATCTGATGGAACAGCGGCTGTGTTGTGCATTACGAATTTCTTCCCCGACACGTAACCATCATTGCTGAGATTTATTGTCCACAATTGATACAGATGCAATCCAAGAACAACGACCAGAAACACTACGGTAAGCGACGCTTCCACGATAATGCCAGCCCGCATTCCGCTAGACTGATTATAAACACCTTAGAGGAGTTGGGTTGGTCAGTCATTCCGCAAGCACCTTATTTATCTGATATTGTGCCCTCAGATTTTCACTTTTTCCGGTCTCTATTGAACAACCTTCAAGGAAGTTCCCTTCCGGATCAAACTGCGCCGCTATCATGGCGCCGCGTGGGATTAGCCGAGCGGTCCTGGGCGCTGCAGTCATGGACAGTGCGGCTGATCCCGGCGGAGGTTCGCGTCCTCCTTCGGGCATGGGTATGTGTGTTTGTCCTTAGGATAATTTAGTTTAAGTAGTGTGTAAGCTTAGGGACTGATGACCTTAGCAGTTAAGTCCCACAAGATTTCACACACATTCGAACATTTTTCAGCTATCATGGCTCGATGAGTTCTTCGCCACACAACCACGGGATTTCAACAGTCGCGGAATACGAAAGTTACCCCAGCGTCAACAGACTTTTAAATGGTGACGGACAATCTATTATTGACGACTAACGTCTGTTACGTATATGTGTTGAGTTACACAGTAAGACTGATGGAAAAACGCTACGAACTTATGCACCAACCTAATAATGTAATTTTTAGGGACTGGATGTAAATGTTCGTACGAGGGAATCACGAAGTACAGAAACACAAGGGAGCTTCAGTGATGTCCTTAAAGAAGGGAAAGTTGAGATGTTTAAAAATTCAAATGGCCCTGAGCACTATGGCACTTAACATCTGAGGTCATCAGTCCCCTAGAACTTAGAACTACTTAAACCTAACTAACCTAAGGACATCACACACATCCATGCCCGAGGCAGGATTCGAACCTGCGATCGTAGCGGTCCCGCAGTTCCAGACTAAAGCACCTAGAACCGCTCGGCCACACTAGCCGGCTGGGACGTTTATGGCTACGATCTTGGTAGAGAAAAAGCTAAAAATAAAAGATAAGTACAGCTAACGTTCACATGCTGAAGTTATTTAAGGAAAGACATTTACTTTTGAAGTAGGAAATTAAAGAGTAACTACCGTAGAAAAAAAAAATTCTAGTGATTATTATGGTGATTCTTTAATAGACCGAGCACTTCGAGATACTGGAAGTTTCTGGAGAGTATGTTTTTGTACTAATCTACAACACAAAACATGGATGGAGGCAATAGAAGGATGATAAGGCAAATTCTATTTAGAAGAAATTACTCTCACAGAAGAGGTTATCGGGAATTACGAAAGTGACCGCAAAATTAAAGAAATTCAGATGGTAGCAACGACGATCTTTCGTCTTTTGAATGGAAGTGAAATGAGGGTGAAAGGAATGATATACCATTTCAGTGCATAAGAATGATTAAAAACGGGAAGGGCCGATTTCAGAAAGCGGCTGTGTATAGCAACAGAATATTTATTTACTTATTTAACCTGATCAGATTAGGGCCATCAGGCCCTCTCTTACAACAGACCAGTGTTCCACACATGCAGAATTTCACACATCAAAGTTACATCATGACAACAGTTTAAATAAGAAAATTAGTTTACTCTAGTGACAATATGAATAAAGAGTAATGAGTAAGACCTAATAAAGTAAATGCTGGCAGTATTTTTACAACAGGTGCTATACATACAAATTATGATAAAGCAATAATAATAATAACAGCAAAAAAACAAAATCAAATAATAATGATAAACATGAGAAAAATTGGCAATAGTAATGAAGATTTGTGCAGATGTACATTAATATATTTGTGTGTAAAGTATATGTTTACTAGTATAGCGAGTTTTGGGGAAGGGAGATTTAAGGAGGGGGAAAGAGGGAAATAATGAGGTGAAGTGCATTGATGTACAGAGTTACTGTTGTTTAAGTAGATACGTCATTAACTGTTTTTTGAAGCCGGACATGTTTTTAAGTTCTCTAACACAACGAGGGGGGTTATTTCAGAGTCGGGTTCCCGCTACTGTAAAGGACTTGGAAAAGGCGACTGAGCGATGCAGTGGAAGAGAGAGTATTTTATTATGATGGGAACGTGTGTTTCTATCATGTTGTTCCGACATAAGCGTTAAGGACGTGGAGATATATGTGGGACAGTGTACATTTATGAGGCAGTAGATGAGAGAGTGTATGGAAATCTCTGCGTTTGTCTGCACGCAGCCAGGACAATTTTGCATATGCTGGTGAAATGTGATAAAAAATTCGAACGTCACAGATATATCGGGCGCAGGCATTCATGACCAGTCCCAGACGTCGCGAATTTTCCCGAGAGAGGCCTTTTAGGATAATATCGCTGTAGTCAATGATTGGGAGTATAAGCGTTTATACTAATTTCTTTTTCAGATAGAAAGGGAAGAGTTTTTTACATTTTTGTAGGACATGAAGGGATGCAGATGCTTTTTTGCACACTGCTCTGTCCAATTTAGATTTTCATCTATTATTACTCCCAAACTCTTTGCTGAGGGAGAGAAGTTAATATTTGTCCCATTTAGGATAAGAGATGGTACGGATTCCCGATGTTTTGGGCTAATGAGCTTAGAGTGACCAACAAGTACCGCTTGGGTTTTAGATCGGTTTAGTTTTAGTCCTAAATGATGTCATGGGCAGACATGCCAGGCGCAGATATCTGAGAGGTGCGGATTATTCTGTTTGGAGATTTCGTTGCTAATATATCTATGGAAGTGTGACTGGTAGTCGTGTGATGAGTAGGTGCCAGCTGAAGTAGCGTCATATTTGAGGAAGAAAGCATCCTCTTAAATTTCCCAGTGGAAGGACTATTGCGCAGAAAATTAATGTTGGTGTCACCTGCTATAATTACATGTTCATATGACGATTCGAGACTAGAGAAGGTAGTTTCTAAGCTGGCGAACCCACCTACTTTAGGAGGTTTGTAAACGACACATTAAGTAAGCACTTTGTGTTAAGGGATTTTATCTGTATGAACATACCAGGTGATCAAAAAGTCAGTATAAATTTGATAACTGAATAAATCACGGAATAATGTAGATAGAGAGGTACAAATTGACACACATGCTTGGAATGACATGGCGTTTTATTAGAACCAAACAAATACAAACGTTCAAAAAGTGTCCGACAGATGGCGCTTCATTAGGTAAGAATAGCAATAATTAGCATAACAAAGTAAGACAAAGCAAAGATGATGCTCATTACAGGAAATGCTCAAGCCAATAATGGCACGGACTGAGACCTGGGGACCTGGGAGGCCAAGCATGACGAAAGTGGCGCCTGAGCACAGGATCATCACCAAATGACGCACGCAAGTGATCTTCCACGCGTCTAGCAATTTTTTTGTTTTTTTTTTGTTTTTGTTTTAATAAAACCCCGTATCATTCCAAGCATGTGTGACAATTTTTACCCCTCTATCTACAATATTCCGCGGTTTATTATGTTTTCAAATTTATACTGACTTTTTGATCACCCAGTATATTCCTCTTGTTTATCTACATTGTTGTCGGATGTATTTAGTACAGTAGGTGACAAATCAGAGCGTATGTACGCCCCTACTCCGCCCCCTCGTCTGTTGCATCTGTCGTGCCTGAGAAAGATATAGCCATCTAGGATTAAGAAGTTGTAGGAATACTTGGTTTGAGCCAAGTCTCTGACGAAAGTATTACGTGTATATTAGTAGTTTGAAGTATATATTTGAACTCGTCGAAGTGAGCTGGCGGAGATTGGACATTTGCATGTGCAATATGCAGCTTGGTGCGCTCGGGTGTTGATTGCCCGAGGAGGCTGCCTACAGATGTTTGCGGGTCATGGTTAGCGGTGACAAGAGGGTCTGGCATGAGGAATGCTGAAGGCGTGTGGAGGAGGGGGCTGAGGGAGTGTCCCTCCAGTTCTGTGCATTGAAAGCAGCCGTGAGGGGGAGGGGGTGGGTCCCCGGGTAGGCAACGGGATCTGCGGCCAAGGTTAGCGAGGTCTGCAACGGTTCTGGAAGTAGCCGTGGGCTGGCAGGGGAAGGAATTTCGCTAAACACAACGGGAGTAATCTGCACGTAACGGTAGAGTGTGATTTAATTGCACTTATGAGGATAACAACTAAAGTATGATGGTGGGTTGCTAATAGAAGATGGGAGTGAGACTACCTTATGTAATAATCAACAAAATTACATTACAAAAACAATTAGAGATGAAAATAGTTATGTGGAGAAACGAAAAGTTGATAAGACAAATAATAATAAAATTACACGAGAAAACAATTACAGATAAAAAAATAGTTATGTGGAGAAACGAAAAGTTGATAAGACAAATAATAATAAAATTACACGAGAAAACAATTACAGATAAAAAAATAGTTATGTGGAGAACCGAAAAATTTGATAATACATTAGCTAAGTTACGGTTGACAGTGTAAACAATATAAACATACAAGTTAGTGACAGCAAGATTAGACCTGATTTAGCTTCTAAAGCACAGGCTTTCGAGTTCATTAACACTGTAAATTGTTCTCTTTCCGTTTTCGGTTTAAACCATTATCCTGCCGTCATTTGTCCATACGTTCTGTAGCCCAAATTTCGAAATCGCACTCTACAAAATGTTTAGTTTTTCAGAGGTCAAATCCTCGCGTACTGTCAGACCCGACTTCGCGAGATTCTTCTTTGCTCTGAAGATTTCAGATCTTCTCCTATATGACACAAACTTCACAATTATAGGTCTTGGTTTTGTAGAACCTGGCGACCTACGACCCACTCTATGACTTCTGGCAATGTCACTCAGTCACCTGCACGCCTAGCTTTTCTTGGGCAAGGTTTATCGCTAGTTCATCTGTGTTCTCTCTGCTTCTCTCTGGAATGCCGAACAGTCAGATTATTGCGTCTCTGATATTGTTCGAGCTCGTCCGACTTCACGATCAATTTCTGTTCGAGCAGTCGTGCTTTCTCCTCACTTGCTTTTAACGATGTGTCCAGTGCACGGATCTCGTTCGCATTCGCCTCCAGAGTTTTCTGTATTTTGTCCGTCACTGCTGCAGTGACAGCATCAGTGATGGTTTGAACAACGAGCCCGAGCGTCTCCTTAGCCTGCAGCGCGGCACTCACCTCAGCCTTCGCGAGTGCGGTGATGTCAGCGATGCCGGGCGGAGCGGCCGCAACTCCCGGTGTAGACTCCACGCCTGCGCTGTCTCCGGACTGGCCGTTGGCTGCACTGCGCGTTGTTCGGCGATTTTCCATTTTAAGTGCGATTCCGTGTAATAATCAGAGCTTCTTAATAAACTGATGGCCTTCGTGAAAGCCAGTATGGAAACAACAGGAATCCAATCAAGATACTGAAAATGTCACCAAATAAAGTGACCGCAAAGAAATGGAGCAGGACAAGGAGATCGCTGTCCTACCTACTGTGCATGACGTGATACTGACGTAATTGCAAGAACGCCAAGAGCAATGAAAGAAAGTGCTGAAAGAACTGCCTGAAAGATGAATACAGATAAATGAAGGGAGAACAAAGTATATGCTATTAATCAATGAAGACTGTACTAATGAAACTCGTTCACAGAAATTGGTTCTTCTAACATTGAGGATAGGCGTAGATTCATTTACCTTGGATCAGAAGTTAACTGTAGGAACAACGTTACCTCTGAAACTCAAAAACGAAAGTTGCCCACCAACAAGTGCTACCATGACCACCTAAGGTTCTATTCAGAAAAACTAAAGTTATAATTTATAAAGTTTTAGTAAGGCCGGTGCTAACATACAGTGCTGAAACCGGATCACAAAAGAAATTTGATGAAAAGGAGCTTTACGTACCTGAAAGAAATATCTTGAGACCGAGAGACGTGGCGCAGTTGTTGGTTAGCACACTGGACTCTCATACGGAAGGACGACGGTTCAAACCCGCGTCTGGCCATCTTCAGTGATTTCCCTAAATCGCATCAGGCAAATGTTGGGATGGTTCCTTTGACATGCCACGGACGATTTCCTTCCCCATTCTTCCCAAATCCAATGGGACTGGATACCTTGCTATTTGGTCCCATCCCACCAACCAACCAAAGACCTTGAGACAAATTCCTGGGCCAATGGAACGAAGAAAATGCTGTGTCGAGAAGAAAATTCGGCTAGAAATTATATAATCTTTATCTACATTACATACGTACTCCGCGAACCATCGTACGGAGCGTGGCGGAGGGTACCCTGTGCCAGTACTAATAGTTTCCTTTCCTGTTCCACGCGCAGATAGAGCAAGGGAAGAACGTCTACACGTCTCTGTACCAGCAATTTCACTATCTTATCTTCGAGGTCCTTAAGTGAAATGTTTGTTAGCGGCAGTAGGATTGTACTGCTGTCAGGTGCAAATGCCGGTTCTCTAAGTTTTCTCAATAGTGTTCATCGAAAAGACCGTCGCCTTCCCTTCAGGGATTCCCATCTGAGTTCCCGAAGCATCTCTGCGTGTTCTTCCAAACAGACGTAGCAGGCCGCCCCTGATTTACTTCGATGTCTTCCCAAATACTTGAGCAGCGCTCAAGAACAAGTCGCACTAGCTCCCTATATGCAGCCTCCTTTACAGAAGACCCACACTTCCATAAATTTCGCCCAATAAACCAAAGTGGACTATTCGCATTCCCTACCACAGTCCTCATATGCTCGTTCCATTTCGTACTGCTTTGAAAAGTTACGTACAGATATTTAAACGATGTGACTGTGTCAAGCAGGTTACTACTAATGGTGTATCCGAACATAACTGAATTGTTTTTCCTACTCCTACTAAAATTCGGAGTAGGAATTAAAATCTATGGAGAAGAAATAAAAACTTTGAGGTTCACCGATGACATTGTAATTCTGTCAGAGACAGCAAAGGACCTGGAATAGCACCTGAACGGAATGGACAGTGTCTTGAAAGGAGGATATAAGATGAACACCAACAAAAGCAAAACAAGGATAATGGAGTGTAGTCGAATTAAATCGGGTGATGCTGCGGGAATTAGATTAAGAAATGAGACACTTAAAGTAGTGAATTTGTTTTGCTATTCGTGGAGCAAATTAATTCACGATGGTCGAAGTAGAGAGGATATAAAATGTAGACTGGCAATGGGAAGGAAAGCGTTTCTGAAGAAGAGAAATTTGTTAACATCGAGTATTGATTTAAGTGTACGGAAGTCATTTCTGAAAGTATTTGTATGGAGTGTAGCCATGTATGGAAGTGAAACATGGACGATAAATAGTTTAGAGAAGAAGAGAAAGAAGCTTTCGAAATGTGGTGCTACAGAAGAATGCTGAAGATTAGATGGGCAGAGCACGTAACTAATGAGGAGGTAATGAATAGAATTGGAGTGAAGAGAAATTTGTGGCACAATTTGACTACAAGAAGGGATCGGTTGGTACGGCATATTCTGAGGCATCAAGGTATCATCAATTTAACATTGGAGGGCAGCGTGGAGGGTACAAATCGTAGAGGGAGACCAAGATATGAATACACGAAACAGATTCAGAAGGATGTAGGTTGCAGTAAGTACTGGGAGATGATGAAGCTTGCACAGGGTAGAGTAGCTCTTTATAGCTGCATCAAACCAGTATCTGGACCACCGACGACGACGACGACGACGACGACGACGACGACGACGACGACCACCACCACCACCACCACAACAACAAATCTACATTAACTTACATTTTTCTATTATTACAGCCAGCTTTCATTCATCACACACACTATAAATTTTGTCTAAATGATCTTGTATCATCATGCAGTCAGTCAACTTCGACACCTTCCCGTGCACCACAGCATCATCACAAAACTACGGCAGATTGCTGCCCACCCTGTCGCCAGGTCATTTATGTACATAGGAAATAATAGCGGTCCTGTCACACTTCCCTGGGCCACGCCTAACGGTAACCTAGTCTCTGATTAACACTCACCGACGAGGACAATGTACTGGATTCTCTTTTCAGAAATATACAGATATGGAGTGTGCCTGTTGCCATTCATCTGTAGTTCGCAATATATTAGTGACAAAAGGGCAAGCTGTGTTTCACACGAGCGATGCTTTCTAAAGCCTTGCTGATTGTGGACAGAAGCTTTTCCCTCTCAAGAAAATTATATTCTAACGGAGAATATATTCTAGGATTCTGCAGCAAACCAGTGTCAAGAGGATTGATCTGTAATTTAGCGGGTCCGTTCATTTACACTTCTTATTAACGGGAGTCACCAGTGCATTTTTTCTAGTCGCCTCGGACTTCGCGCTGGGCGAGAGATTTGCGATGCATACAGGCTAAGTAAGGTGCCATTGTCAGATGCATTGAAAGGTTTAACTTGGCCGGACGTATACTGAGAGTTAATGACAGAATTATTAAGAACATTTTCAGTGCAGTGGCTGAAGGAAACAGGAGGGTTGGAAGGCCAAAGCTGAGGTGCGAGGTATGTGTCACCGAAGACAAAAGGGAAACTAGAATTCAGAATTGGAAGAGTTCGCATAATGCTGATACTGACGACGACGCTTTTTAAACAGCATGTTATGCTAATAATGATAAACAGTATGTACGCGCGGCCTCTTCCTCCCATGGTGGCACATTGGAGTGTGAGTGTTCTCCCTTTGTTCCCACTCACACAAACTGGACGGGGTCTTGAAGCTACCTGCTCGGCCGTTACAACGGCTAATCCTATCTGTGCGCACAAAGGACGTGGGAGATCCACTTCTGCACGTAGGTTGCAAATTCTCCAGACAGGGAGCAGACTATACTGGACAGTCTGACCTGCCCAGTTTGAAGCTACACTAGATGGCAGTTGGTGTGAGTAGCAGAGTCCACACATACTCCCACTCTAAAATGAGCTTCTCATTTTACAAATTTCAACAAACAACAAAACCAAAACAAGAAAAACAATAAAAATATAACCATGCACAATATCAATGCACATAAAACATGAATACACTAACATTTGGGATGCCCACATCACCAAAACACCACTGTCACACTGCATGTGAAACACGATGAGTACTAACATGTACGACACAAAACAATAAAGTATTAATATCATACTGCATAAAAATATGAAAATCAGTACTAACAGCAGTTAGTCCACAAGAAATATCCACAGCTTCCCAGTCTGATCTTATGAATTACGAAGTTGTTCCAGTAAATGGTAATTTGGCAATGGACCTCTATAATATACCACTACACAGATCTGAGAGAACACTTAACTAATTCACTGCTTAGGCAGGGGATACAATTTTGCTACAGGCCTCTTGATCTGCCCATTGCAGTTTTTACCATCACCAGACGCACACACTTATCAGGACCGGGAAGCAGCTGGTCAATGAAACCCAGCGTCCACACCAAGAGAGGCAAGTTATCCTCCTTCACCAGCACATGATCACTGATCTGGGGTTGCCATGCTGCTTCCGATGCCCATTTTTTTGCGTTGCTGCACATCACGTATGTATTCTGTGGACCACCTCTTCCAAAAGGACTGATGCAACTGCTGCACAAGTTGCCATCTGTGCAACCTGTTGGCAGGAACCTCAAGGACAGAGAGTTCAGGATGAGCACAAAGGGGCTGTCCGATTAGGAAATGACCAGGAGTGAGAGCAGCAGGAGAGTCTAAGTCATCAGAGAGAAGACACAACAGCCTTGAATTCAAGCATGCTTCTATCTGAATTAACACAGTAGTCAGTTCTTCAAATGTCAGTACTGCATTGCCAATGACGCATTTGAGATGTGACCTCAAGCATTTGATTCCTGCCTTCCAGAGTCCACCAAAGTGAGGGGCGTGAGGTGGAGTGAACCTCCAGCTGATTCCTCTGGCCGGCCGCGGTGGTCTAGCGGTTCCTGGCGCTTCAGTCCGGAACCGCGCGACTGCTGCGGTCGCAGGTTCGAATCCTGCCTCGGGCATGGATGTGTGTGACGTCCTTAGGTTATTTAGGTTTAAGTAGTTCTAAGTTCTAGGGGACTGATGACCACAGATGTTAAGTCCCATAGTGCTCAGAGCCATTTGAACCATTTGATTCCCTCTGAGGTCGAAAAATTCACCACACCTTCAACAGTAGCATCATTAGAGAAAAAAAACTGTTAAGCTCACTGCCTGCACCTACAAATGTGGTGCCATTGTCACTGTACATGTAAGGTTTCCCTCTTCTTGCAATGAATCGCCTGAGAGCGGCCAAAAATGAACTTGTTACCAAGTCACTAATTCTAAGTGGGTGGCCTTGGTTGCCATGCAGATGAATAAAGCAATATAAGCCTTGGTGGTAACTTTACTCCGTCTTCCACTGTGCTTTACAGCAATAGGACCTGTATAATCTACTCCACAGTGCTGGAATGGACGAGACTGGTTTACTTTAGGTGAAGGTAGCTGACCCATGAGTTGAACTGCTGTCTTGGACTTAAGCCTAAAACATTTCACACATTTCCTGATGACTCCTTTGATTGTGTTAAGCCCAATGGGGATCCAAAACCTCCTTCGCAACACAGCCAACAAAATTTGTGACCCAGCGTGCAACGGATTTTCATGTTCACCTATTATGAGAATTTTTGTCAAATGATGCTTAGGCGGTACGATACTAGGATGGTGCTCATCATATGGTACACCAGAATTTAATTTATTGATCTCCCTCCCACTCGCAAAATACCTTCGGCATCAACAAACGGGTGCAAATCCCTTAATTTGCTATTATGTGGAATAGGGGAACTGGCCCTCGACAAAGTGATCTCATTACCATATTCACTATGTTGAGCTGCGCCAAATGCCCTTTTGATAGCGTTGTGGCATTACTGTGGAGTGAGTGGCCCAGTTATCCTGTCTGATTGCTGAAGCCTAGTATTATTAGCAAACCTCAGTAATCTCTCTACGTTTTCTTGAATGATGAATATTTACACAGCAGTTCATCATCAAGTTTAATGACCGGCACCAAGGATACTTGTGTACACCTTCTGTCGGGCGCAACTTCTACACTAAGTGGAGTGCAGGTGTTGTAGTCGAGGTCGCAAATGGATAGCTATGACGGGCCACAGCACCACTGAACAAGTGAACTCAAAGCAGCTGGATTAATACCACGTGATAAGTGGTCAGCAGGATTATCCTCTGATTTGACATGTCTCCAGTTGGCATCTGAACCCGTTTCTTGGATTTCAGAGACTCTGTTGGCAACAAAGGTTTTCCAGTGACGAGGACTACGGTGGAGCCAACGGAGAACTATTGTGGAGCCGTCCACAAATGGGTGTCGCCACTATCTATGATGTCTAAGGCATTGGCTACCTTGTGAATGAGTCGGGCAAGAAGCAGAACACCACATAATTCCAGTCTGGAAGAGACTGTCGTTTTACAGGGTCGACCCGAGATTTGGCTGCAGCCAGTGAGACCAACACACTGTAATTGGGAAGAACACATCTGACGTATGCACACGCACCATATGCCAGCTGTGAAGCATCACAAAAACCACCAATTTCTAATTTAACGTAGGGGGGGCAAGGATGATCTACCTGTTAATCAAAATACCATTTAGGGAAGGGAGTTGCACACAAAAAGCATTATCAGTGAGGATGGATGGAAGAATTTCATCCCAATCAAGGCTTAGTTGCCACAAGCGCTGCAAGAACAACTCACATCTTATGACTGCTGGACCTAGAAGCCCCAGCGTGTCATAAATTGATGCTATTGTAGACAGGATATAGAGTTTGGTTGCCTTTGAGAGCCTATGACTCTTCAGCTGCACATGACAATGGAATGTGTCTGAGCCAGGGTGCCATAATATCCCTAACGTTTTTATGCCTTCTTCACCAGTAAGATAACAAGGCAAAGACGTTTCTCTGTCCTGCACAAAAATTTTTTCCATGACCTTGTGACTACTGGAACACCACTTCCTCAGTGGAAACACCCCAAAAGCATGTAGTTGAGTGAGCTGGGTCTGAAGTTCCTGAGCTTCAGCTTTCGTAGCTGAGCCACCTTAGAAGTCGTCCACATAAACGCTAAACATCAAGGCTTGCGATGCCATCGGAAATCTGTTCTGATTTTCCAAAGCCAACTGTTGAAGACATCGAGTAGCAAAACGGCAGCAGGAGCGGTTCCGTAAGTGAGTGTACCCAGTCTATATTCTTGCATCGCCACAGAATTCTCTTTGAAGTTCCTATCATCAGGATGGTATCATCTGACAGAGCCACATTAAAGGAGCGAAATTTTATAATAATGGAAAATAAATCCGGCTGGATAGTGGGACCAACCACCAAGATATCATTGTGATGTACTCCATTAGAAGTGGCAGCAGAGCCATCAAATACCAGCCTCAACTCAGTAGTGGAGCTGCATTCTTTGAAGACACCATGATGTAGAAGGTAGCACCTTGGACCAGTAATACCCTGAGAATTAGACATCTCTGTCCCAGTTGGGCATATTCATGCATGAATGCAGCACATTCCTTCTGCAGATTCGGTTGCCAGGTCTTCCGACAGGGAGCAGACTATACTGGACAATCTCACCTGCCCAGTTTGAAGCTGCCTCTAGATGGCACTAGGAGTGAGTAGCAGGGTCCAAACGTAGTATATGCATCAATTTTCGTTTTCCCGTTGTAGGATATACACTGCGACAGAAGTCGATAACTATAAGCACATATACAGATAGCGCTGGTATCTCGTATACAAGGCATGAAAGGGGAGTGCACGTGGCGAGCTGACATTTGTGCTCAGGTGACTGATGTGGAAAGGTTTCCGACGTGGTTACGCAATTAACAGGGTCTGAACGCGGAATGGTAGTTAGAACTAGACGCAAGAGACATTCCATTTCGGAAATCTTTAGGGAATTCAGAATTCCGAGATCCCCAGTGTCAAGAGTGTGCCGAGAATACCAGATTTCAGGCATTACTTTTCGGCACGGACAACGCTGTGACCGGTGGCCTTCACATGACTACGTAGAGCAGCGGCATTAGCTTAGTGCTGTCACTGCCAACATATGAACAAGACTGCGTGAAATAACCACAGAAATCAATGTAACATGCACAACGAACGTATCCGTTAGGGCAGTGTGGGGAAATTTTTGCGGCAATACGCTATGACAGCAGACGACTGACACGAGTTCCTTTGTTGAAAGCACGGCATTGCCTGCAGCGTCTCTCCTGCACTCGTGATCACGTATTTTGGACCCTAGATTACTTGGAAACAGTGGCCGTTTCATTTGTACCTATTTCAGTTAGTAAGAGCTGACGGTAGTATTAGAGCGTGGCGCAGACCCTACGAAGACATGGAACCAACTTGTCAACAAGGTACTGTGCAAGCTAGTCGGGGCTCCGTAATGGTGTGGGTTGTATTTACATGGAATGCTCTGGGTACTTCGGCTTTTCAGCTACACTAGTGGCTATTAAAATTGCTACACCAAGAAGAAATGCAGATGATAAACGGGTATTCATTGGACAAATATACTGGAACTGACATTTGATTACATTTTCACGCGATTTGAGTGCATAGATCCTGAGAAACAAGTACCCAGAACAACCACCTCTGGCCGTAAAAACGGCCTTGATACGCCTGGGCATTGAGTCAAACGGAGCTTGGACGGCATGTACAGGTCCAGCTGCCCATGCAGCTTCAACACGATACCACAGTTCATCAAGAGTAGTTACTGGCGTATTGTGACTAGCCACTTGCTCGGCCACCATTGACCAGACGTTTTCAATTGGTGAGAGATCTGGAGAATGTGCTGACCAGGGCAGCAGTCTAATATTTTCTCTACCCAGAAAGGCCCGTACAGGACCTGCAACATGCGGTCGTGCATTACCCTGCTGAAATGTAGGGTTTCGCAGGGATCGAGTGATGGGTAGAGCCACGGGTCGTAACACATCTGAAATGTTCAAAGCGCCGTCAATACGAACGAGAGGTGCCCGAGACGTGTAACCAATGGCACCTCATACCATCACGCCGGTGATACGCCAATATGGCGATGACGAATGCACGCTTCCGAATGTGTGTTCACCGCGATGTCGCTAAACATGGATGCGACCATCATGATGCTGTAAACAGAACCTGGATTCATTCGAAAAAATGACAGTTTGTCATTCGTGCACCCAGGTTCGTCATTGAGTAGACCGCAGGCGCTCCTGTCTGTGATGCAGTCAAGGGTAACCGCAGCCATGGTCTCCGAGCTGATAGTCCATGCTGCTGCAAACGTCGTCGAACTGTTCGTGCAGATAGTTATCGTCTTGGAAACGCCCCCATCTGTTGACTCAGGGATCGAGATGTGGCTGCACGATCCGTTACAGCCATGCGGATAAGATGCCTGGCAACTCGACTGTTTGTGATACGAGGCCGTTGGGATCCAGCACAGCGTTCCGTATTATCCTCATGAACCCACTGATTCCATATTCTGCTAACAGTAATTGGATCTCGACCAACGCGAGCGGCAATGTCGCGATAGACTACAATGCGACCTTTATCAAAGTCGGAAACGTGATGGTACGCATTTCTCCTCCTTACACGAGGCATCGCAAAAACGTTTCACCAGGCAACGCCGGTCAACTGCTGTTTGTGAGAAATCGGTTGGAAACTTTCCCCATGTCAGCACGTTGTAGGTGTCGCCACCGGCGCCAACCTTGTGTGCATGTTCTGAAAAGCTAATCATTTTCATATGGCAGCATCTTCTTCCTGTCGGTTAAATTTCGAGTCTGTAGCAAGTCATCTTCGTGGTGTAGCAATTTTAATGGCTAGTAGTGTACTCAGAGACCGTTTGTAGCCATTTATGAACGTCACGTTCCTTAGCAACGATGTAATTGTTGTGGATGACAATGCACCATGTCTCTGGGGCCACC
Source organism: Schistocerca cancellata (assembly GCF_023864275.1). Lineage (NCBI taxonomy): Eukaryota > Metazoa > Arthropoda > Insecta > Orthoptera > Acrididae > Schistocerca > Schistocerca cancellata. The sequence goes on from NC_064626.1 coordinate 664,205,839, forward strand.
ACAACTGTTGTCGATGGACGGCTAGAGAGGCAGCATGGCTCAGTATATCTGCAGGGGACCTCCAGCGAGTTTACGACTACATGCCAGGTCAAGTCGCCTTCCACGATGTTGGGGGTTCCCCATGACTTCTGTCAACTCAGTGTAAGAGGACGACACGCAGTGTGTGAAGGAGATTAAAAATGGAAAGCGCCGATTTGAGATGATAGTAAACTATCTTACATATCGTCTGGTGCGAATTACGAACTGAAATGTGCATTTCGGAATACCAAATTATGCGAGCATAAGCTTCCGTGGCCGCTGTCAGTTCAATGAAACGCTTCTGTGCGTGAAACATCAAGTTATCAGATGCCCTGGCGCAGCAATCGCCGCTGTTTAGAGGAACCTTTAAGTAGGACATGCACAAAGGCTGGTCATGAATAAATTGGCTCCTCGATCCTTTTACACATTCAGATCCCCGCGCCTCACTATCGCAGCATGCCCTAGGGAACCAACACAGAATGGAGCAGCCCTTCTCAATGGACTGGACTGCGCCATTAGGTTGCGGCTCCCCTAGCGTCGTGCTACTGTACTGTGGCGTGGGTATTTTGATGGTACCAGGACGGCAGACATGTAGGCTGCTTGCAAACAAACAGAAAATTAATTACGTGATGATAATAATAATAATCTCGTTGTTGGGAGACCACTATATCTGGGTATTAATGCTTCTACATTGAACGCAGTAACTACTGAGAACGAGACGTTTTCAGTAGCTATTGCTTTGCACTTAGTCCTACCAGCTCTTAGTTCCTCAGTGGTGACAGCGTAAAGCAGCTTTAAGACTGACAATTACCAGAAGGGCGAACCAGCAGCTCCTTACTTATGTTCTAGGTAGAAGACCTGTGTTGCACAGAGTGACGTGCGCACTGACGTAAAACCAATTTATTAAGCAACTTATTACCGTGTCCAACTTGTATCCACGCTGGGGACTTGAGGTCGTGACCGGTCTTTTACTACATAGGGACGATGCAGACATACGGGTCTGGTTTTCCTTAGCGTCTCGGCACCTTTACGGAAACAAGTTGTGGCCAATTAAACCTTCCCAAGCAAATGCATGTGTTCCTTATGGTAAGTGGGATATGGAAGTACTAAACAATGAGAAAATACGCTTGAAGTTCTCTGAGGCTATAGCTACTACGATAAGGAACATGTACCATCAAGAGGAATGGACATCTCTAAAAATGGCAATCACAGAAGTTGGACAGAAAAAACATAGATTCCAAGAAGGTAACTGCGAAGAAACCATGGGTAACACAAGAAATACTACAGGTGTATACGCGGACAAGAAAAAAATTTCCAGGATTCTTCCTGGTTAGAAATACACTTTTTCCGTGTTAAGTGACAGTATACTTCCAACAGAACTGTAAAACTTATCAATTCTTTGAATGGTCAAGGTTTTATACACCAGCGTAGTGCTACATGAGCCCTTTGATTGTGGCACCATACACAATCATTAACCTGGCTCCAGGGAGGTAGGGTGCCCTTCCCTATTCCTCCACTGGGGTAATTCCTGTCTGGCGCGTCCACGTCGCGGGGGTGGGCATCCTACACTTCAGTAGGCCGGAGTGCTAGGATGGCTGAGTTCAGGCAGGGACCCAATCCCGTGGGGTATAACACGGAACCCATGCCCAGGGTTACGGGTGAAGACCTTAATGGCAGCGACGGCGGAGAAGGAAGACTTCGGAACGGCGTAGCTGGCAGATGAGGCAACCCTCCTTTCTGGGGATTAAATGAGAAGGGAACCACTGCCTTGTGGTGGAGGAGAAACTCCAAAGGCTAAGGGAGACAACCCCAACAGAAAATCCTTCCTTGCGTTAGGCCTAGCAAGCCAGTAGGAAAGTGTTCATATATTGCTTTCAAAACACAGACGAGCCTCGGAACGAACCACTCAGGATTTGACCCCACTGATTCTTCAAGTACTGGTGCAAATGACGGGAGACCTGATGTTACTCATCAGTGCAAGAAGAAGAAACCAACTGGACTAAAAAATAACCTAAATATTGGCACCCTTAATATATTAACCCTCAATGGAAAAATGGAAGAAATGACAGATGTACTGACAGAGAGGAAGTTAGATATATTGGGATTAAGCGAAACAAAGTGGAAGGGAAAAGGTGAGAAGAATTTGAGAGGAGGAGGAAAACTGTACTGGAGTGGGAATAACAGGTCTGGAAGAAATGGTGTGGCAGTGATGGTGAATAAGAATGTACAAAGCTGTATTGAAAATGTGAGATATATATCAGACAGGATCATAATCTTAAACCTGAGATTCCAAAAAGAAACACTAAAAGTAATCCAGATTTATGCACCTCAAGTGGGATGTAGCGAAGAAGAGAAAATGGACTTTGAAAATGTGTTAGAAAACCATATAGAGAGTGCTAATATAGTGATGGGAGATTTTAATGCACAGGTAGGCAAAGACAGAAAGGGATTTGAGCAAGTATTGGGATGTTTTGGATATGGAGGTAGAAATGAAGAAGGGGAAAGACTCCTGGATTTGTGCCAGAGAAATGGAATGAAAATAGCAAACAGCTGGTTTATGAAGAGAGAAAGTCATGTTATCACCAGATACAGTTGGGATGGAAGAACGAAGAGTGTAATTGATTATATTCTAGTAGATAGGGAATGGGGAGAGAAAGTAACAAATGTGAAGGTAATTCCAAGTGTGAGTGCTGATGGAGACCATAGATTACTGGTGGGACAATGGAAAATGAATCACTGTGTGAAAAATAGAAAACAGAAGAAAGTGACGAGGATACGGGATTGGAAATTGAAGGAGAGTGAATGTGCTGAGAAGTACAGAGAATTAATAACACAAAAATTTCCAAAAGAAGTTTTCTGCGATGTAGAAAAAGAATGGAGTTTATTCAAAGACACTTTAGTCGACGCAGCACAAAAAGTATGTGGCAGAACATCTGGAAAGGAAAAAATAAGACAGACAAGTTGGTGGGATGATACCACAATCCAAGCAGTTAGAAGAAAAAATGGAGCATGGAGAAAATGGTGGAAAACTAAAAATGACGAAGACCATAAAAGATATATAGAGGAAAAGAAGAAGTGCAAAGAAATAGTGGAAACAGCAAAGAAAAAGGCATGGGAAGAGTTTACAAAAAAAACTTGAAGAAGATGTGAAGAGCAATAAGAAAATGTTCTATAAAATGATGAAAAATAAAAGGAATGCTTCTGAAGTACCAGTAAAGATGGAAACAGAGGACGGTACCATTATTGAAGATCCAGGGAATATAAAAGATCTCTGGAAAGAACATTTTAAGAAGCTGTTAAACGCTGAGGACCAGGTATATGAGGAAACAACAAATAATGGAGAAATTGAGAGAAGTTGGGAAGCAGAATTAGGACAAATTACACAGGAAGAAATGGAAAAAGCTGTGAAGAAGATGAATGGGGGGAAAGCCCCAGGACCTGATGAAGTATCAGTGGACATGATAAGAGCAGCAGGTCCAGTGGGAATGCAGTGGCTGTATAGAGTACTATCAAGCGTGTGGAGAAATAGTAAAATACCTGGCGACTGGAGAACAGGAGACATTGTTCCCATCTTCAAGAAAGGCAATAAAAGACTTTGTAAAAACTACAGAGGAATAACCCTTATGAGTCATACAGCCAAGATTTTTGAAAGAATTTTACTAAATCGAATAAGTGAAAAGATAGAAAAGGAGCTGAGTGAAGAACAGCATGGGTTTAGGAAAGGAAGGAGCACAATCGACCTGATATTTTCTATCCGTCAACTGATGGAAAAAAGTTGGGAGTATAACAAAAGGGTGATAATGGTTTTTATTGACATAGAAAAGGCATATGACTCAGTTGACAGGGAAAGACTCTGGGAAGAACTGAAGAAGATAGATATAGAAGATGGATACATTAATGTTATAAAGGCAATGTACAGAGGCCACAATTGTAGAATTAGAACACCATTGGGGAACTCTGAATACTTCGAAATAAGACAAGGACTTAAGCAAGGAAGTATTCTATCTCCTGCGCTTTTCAATGTTGTGATGGAGGGAATGAATAGGGCAGTTAAAGATATAGTAAAAGAAAAAGACAAAAAGATGATTTTTGCAGATGATATGGTAATATGGGGTGATAAAGAGGTAGATGTACAGTTACAGCTTGATGCGTGGAAGGAAATAATGAAAAGGTATGGATTAAGAATAAATAAAGATAAGAGTGAAGTAATGGTATTTGGAAGAGAGAAAGGAATCAATGGAAATATTACCTTGAATGGAGAACCCCTCAAAGTGGTAGAAAGTTTCACTTATTTAGGGAGTGAAATATCTAGGGATGGAAGAATAACTAACGAAATTAATAGGAGGTTACAGAAGGGAGGCAATTTCTACCAAACAATAAAACATCTGATTTGGAATAATGAAGTTCCAGAAAGAGCAAAACTCCTGATGTATAAGAATTATTACTTCCCTATTGTCACCTATGGTGGAGAAACATGGACAATGAAAGAAAGGGACTGGAGCAGACTGCAAGCAGGGGAAATGAAATTTCTCAGAGCAGTAAAGGGAAAAACAAGAATGGACAGAGTAAGGAATGTAGAGATTAGAAAGGACCTCAAACAAGAAAGTATGAGAGAAGAAATTGAAAGAAAGAGATTAAGATGGTATGGGCATGTTAAGAGGATGCATGGGCAGAGACTCCCCAAAATTATGGAAGAACTAAAGATGGATGGGAAACGACCTAGAGGGCGCCCAAGAACACGGTGGAAAATGGGAGTGAGAATATCTGTTGAAAGGAGAGGTGTGACCTGGCAGCAAGTGGAGGAAGAAAAGTGGTGGGAGGACCGAGCCAAATGGAGAGGACTCGTCAGCACCCAGACCCGGCAGTAGCTGGAGCGGGATTCGGATATAGATAGATAGATAGATAGATAGTGCTACATGACATTAAAATAAGCTTTTTGGAAAGATCTTTGATACGCAGCAACACGTACGATGCATATTTTCGTATTACGGAAGTCTAACTTCGAATTCCACCAAACACAGCACGCTACTTTCCGAAGCATTGAAATCGAGTTTACGATGCGCTTTTGGAGCCAATCATAGTTCATGTTGCGTGATCTCGGCAGCCGACGACAGCAGAAAGTAGAAAAAAGTTATGTTTTAAATTAATACACACAGTGTAGCTACACGAGAAACTAAGCTTTTCCACAAAATATTGGTTCTGTTTTGTGTGTGTTACACTTTAAGACACATCACACAAATGGCAGTAAAATTTTAAATAATGACATAAATTCTGGTCCATTCTTTTAAGTGGCTGGTTCTGAAATTGTGAATCAAACGCTCTGTGATTTAAGGAATTCATCGCCCATTCTTACACGTAACGTAATTCATCTTGCGCAAAACGAAATTTACTTTGAAAGTAGTAACGCTTTTCATACCACCATTCGCAACATTTTCCCGCGACCTATTAGAAACAAGTTCGTTTCGATACTGCACGTACGCAGGTACGATGTAGCAGTGAGACATTAAGCCATAAAAGAAACAGGACATCAGAGGATACTCCAAGAGCATAGAAATTTTGTAAACCATATTAAAATGCATAATTCGGCTAAAAGGGCACATTTATATGTCCAGATTCATAATGAAGTAGGCCCCAACCTGACATTTTGGTAAAGTCTGAAGCTTCTCTTGGGCGTTTTGAAAATCAGCCTTATGCAAACACAATTTATGTTTTTCTTTTTATAGAGCTTTGGCTTTGAGACACTCACTTTACTAAGATTTGAAATAAATTGTCTTTGCAAAAGGCTGATTTTCGAAACAGCCCAATTTCCCAACCTGATATTAGGCTTTTCAATGTGGTTTTCGGAATGCAACTTTTCTTGGGTTACCAGTTACTGTATTATTTCATGTTTGTGTCTTTATTACGACATAGTGCCATACGTGCCAGAAAATGAAAACGTGTGCTTGGAATTCAGCGAACAGTTGAAACTAGCCAATAGTGTGGAATGAAACACTTCGTTTCAAGTAAATGGACTGCCTCTGCGAAAAAGATTAATGAAAGCCAAATTTCTTTATCAAACCGACAAAAAGACTGCAAATGCTAAAGATGTGGAAATAAAATAAAATCAGAAACTGAAACTAATAACATATTTTAACCTTCGATCATTACGTAGTTTAATTAATGTGATAACTGCTCTCGACCACGGAAATCCGTTTTGTTTTCACTCGACGTGCGAACTGTGAACGAAGAGGAAGCAGGAAAATCACTACACCTAAACACGGATCACGTGGAGACTACCTTCCTCCGTAGTTACAACTCAGACTTCTCTGCGCATGCGCGAATTTGACAACTTGGGTGCGCCAGAAAAATTTTCTGGGTAACATCGGGTTACTTGTTGCTACTGCTGATACAGCTAACAGCCACATTTTAAAGTAGCTGGAATGGGAGAGAGTACTGCTCATACGCGACTGAGCATGAGCCCGCTGGCAACTGTTCAAACGATCATAACGTGAACAATTGTGACGTCACACTTATCGAAAGCCGTTTGTTATTAAGTATTGCATGGTCTTCGTCGTAAAATCTTTGACACATTTTGCTGTTGGCAGATGCTTGAGTGGACACTGTGTTTTGTTGTTGTTAATGGAGTATTTCCTTCGGAACTTACATTTTATTTTTGTTTTTCGCATTTTATTGCTGCAGCATTGTTCTGCAGTAGAGAGAGAGACAGTAAAATTCTTTGCTCGAGTATCAGTTCTCACCACTCAAAGTTACAAAAATTTGACTGAAAACCAAACAATGGAAAATTCCCTGGTTTTCCCCCGTTTTCTCCCAGATGAAAGAAATTCCGAATTTCCTGTTTGTCCCGGGATGTATACACTCTGTACTACAGCTGATCGATGAAGGATGTTCAAGGATATTTAGCAGTACGGAAAAGCCAATCTCTTAGAAATGTAATAATTAGAAAGTGTGGGGGAGTCAAGGGGAAAAACGTGAAGAAATCCAAAATGAAATGATTGAAGGACTCACTCAGCATACAGGAAAATCAAAATAACCTTCCGTGGAACTAAAACGCAAGGGTAGTCACATTCATAGTGTAACGGGAATTCCACTGTTAAAATGCAGAGGAGAGAGCGGATGGGCGGGAAGACCACACTGCGGGCCTCTACGAGGGTGAAGATTTGTCTGATGTGATAGAAGAAAAAACAGGAGTAGATTTAGAAGAGATAGGGAATCCAGTATTAGAATCTGCATTTAAGAGAACTTTGGAGGATTTACGATAAAATAAGGCAGAAGGGATAGATAACAATCCATCAGAATTTCTAAAATCATTGCGGGAAGTGGCAAAAAACGACTATTCACCTGGGTTTGTCGAAATGTGTGAGCCTGGCGACATAGCATCTGACTTTCGGAAAAATATTATCCACAAAATTCCGAGGACTGCAAGAGCTGACAATTGCCAGAATTATCGCCCTGTCAGCTTAGCAGCTCATGTATCTACATTGCTGATAAGAAATAACACATGAGAATGTAATAAAAAAAATTGAGGATGTGTTATATGATCAGTTGGGCTTTAGGAAAGGTAAAGCCACCAGAGAACCAAGTCTAACATTGCAGTTGATAATGGAGGGAAGAGTAAAGAAAAATCGAAAAATCTAGACACGTTCATAGGATTTGTCGACCTGGAAAAAGCGTTCGACGATGTAGAACGGTGCAAGATGTTCGAAATTATCAGAAAGAAACGTGTCAGATGTAGGGAAAGATACATAACATACAATACGTACAAGAATGAAGAGGGAATAATAAAAGTGGACGACCAAGATTGGTTCAAATGACAGCACTATGGGACTTAACATTTATGGTCATCAGTCACCTAGAACTTAGAACTACTTAAACCTAACTAACCTAAGGACATCAGACAACACCCAGTCATCACGAGGCAGAGAAAATCCCTGACCCCGCCGGGAATCGAACCCGGGAACCCGGGCGTGAGAATCGAGAACGCTACCGCACGACCACGGGCTGCGGACGACGACCAAGAATGAAAGGCTCGGATTAAAAAGGGTGTAAAATGAAGAGGGAATAATAAGAGTGGACGACCAAGAATGAAAGGCTCGGATTAAAAAGGGTGTAAGACAGGGATGTCGTTCTTCACCACTATTGTTCAGTCTATACATCGAAGAAGCAATTACGAAAATAAAATAAAGGTTTAAGAGTGGAATAAAATTCAAGGTGAAAGAATATCACGAAGTAGATGAAGTTAAAGCATTCTGCTACGGAGGCAGCAAAATAACCCATGACAGCTGGAGCAAGGGCGCCATCAAAAGCAGGCTAGTACTGGCAAAAATGGCGTTCCCGGTAAAGAGAAATCTACTAGTATCAAACATAGCCTTTAATTTGACGAAGAAATGTCTTCAAATGTAAGTTTGGAGCACAGCATTGTATGGCAGTGAAAAATGGATTGTGGAAAAACCAAGAAAGAAGAGAATCGAAGCGTTTGATATGTGGTGCTACAGAAGAATGTCGAAAGTTAGGTGGACTGAAAAGCTAAGGAATGAGTGGTTCCTCGGAGAATCGGCGAGGACAGGGAACAGATGGAAAACACTAACGAGAAGAGGCAGGATGTTACGACGTCTGTTAACATAGGGGCAAATAACTTCTACGGTACAGGAGGGTAAAAGCTACAGAGAAAAACAGTGATTGGAATACACCCAGCAAATAACTGAGAACCTAAGTTGCAGTTGCTACTGTAAGATGAAGAGGTTAGCACAGGAGAGGAATTCGTGGCGGGCAGAATCAAACCAGAATACCGATGACTCAAAACATGGTTAATTGGCTCAAAGTGGCTTCTGGTAAACAAACTGCGAATCTACGCGTTTTCTTTTCGCGGTCAATTACGATTTAATGAGTGTCGAGACACTGTGGTCGTTCTGTCTGCTTTGTAGCTGAGAGTGATTGCCACGTCACTCTCAGACGTTCATTAAGCTGCGGTCTTCCATCCGTAATGCAGCACTACTTGACCTAAAGCGTCCCCTCCATCAGTCACTTCGTCAAGCTGAAGGCTATTTGCATTTAGGGCTCGTTTAATGCATTCGAATTCATTTTCTTTTATGTACGTGCACGGCCACTGGACGCTGTATACACGGATATCAAGTAATGATGTGACAGCAAAGCAGGTCTGGAAAGTTAAAACTGTACTATAGCTTCAGCTGTTGAGAAATTACGCTTGTTTGTTAATTTCCAGCGAAAGAAACTTAATGATAGGGAACTGACAGCTGACGATCGTCTTCCTAATATCTAAAGTGCTCCCAACAGCATGTGCACGGTGTGTGGCGGAGAATCCGTACGGTCGGATTTGGACTTCAGACGGTGCTACAGATGTTCACCTGGGGTAATATCCTGGAAATCTGAGCATCAGTGAAATCTTTATGATGTCCCTACTTCCATTTTTGTACACTTCGTATAGCAAGAAGTATTCTGACATCCTTCTCAGGGAAGACAATCATCCTATACCACAGAAGGTATTATTTTGTTGTGCTCTTACAACTTACAACGATGCTATTAACCAGAACATGCGGTTCATCGACGACATCCGCCGCCCATCAATAATAGCCCAGTTTCGATACTGTCAAGTAAACTGTAATCCTTCCACGGTGGAGACATGAATATCGTCTCCTTAATTACGTTTATCGTCAGCTTTTATACGTGTGGTCCGATACACTAGCAGTGACTTCAACTACGAGGGTCAGTCAAAAACTGATTCCCCCTCCCTTTTTTGTCAAGAATTTCAAATGCAGCGACGTAGATTAAAAACGACTACATTGACGACAGATTAAGGACTTCTCTATACACTCTCCATCCATTTCCATAGTTTTGGTTCAATTTTCGACAAGGCCCAGTGCGGTAAAACACATGATCCTACTTCCGAAGCCGCTGGCGCACGGACGTTTTAACGGCCCTCCTGACCTCCTTTTAGCGGCATGGTCCAATGGTGACACGTCAGGACGGGGGATATAGCAAGACTTCCCCTCCAATTTTCACAAACTCTTCAGTGATTTGAGGAATGGTTCTGTGGTCTTGAATTGTCATGCAAAAGAAGAAACTCCTCCATCGCTGCTGCCCGGCGGTCTCACTGAAGACGTGCTTTAAGCTGTTTGAGGATCTGACATAATTTGTTGTGAATCCTTGCTCCAATAAACCAACCACAAGCACACCCTCTGCAACCCAGAATAGTGCAGCCAAAACTTTCCCTGCCGATCGCACTGTTTTGGACGTTTTCTTTTTCAGTGAGTTTCTATTATGCCATTCCACTGACTGTCTCTCTCATTCTGGTTCAAAGAGAAATGAACTCTTATCTCGATACCGGTCACATTTTTTATTTTCCCCCTTCAGAAACTCCTCTCTTCCTAACGAAACGCTGCAGTGGTGCGGAGGCAATTGTGTTTCTTGTCTCTTTATTCTGATAGGCTGGTACTCTTGGCACCCAAACTGACAAACCTTTGATATCGCAGCTGCTGAATCATCATCATTACACTGCCTTTACTGAGCGAGGTAACGCGACACAGATCGTATGCAGTGACTCTGCGGTCACCACGAATGATGTCACCGACTCGCTGAATATTGTGTGGAGTCACTTCAGTAACTGGCCCGCAGCTCCGCGTTTCGTCAGCCAAAGATGCTCGTCCTTCAGCTGCGTTACAGCGACGAACCATCGTCTAACAGTGCTGGTATCTACTGCATCGTCACCGTGCACAATTTCAGTCTTTCTTGAATGCGAATGAGCGTTTCACCTTTTGCATTCACGAATTCTACCACAGAACGCTGTCAAATACGAACATCTAAGTCGGCCATTTTGCAAGCGACTGCAATACTATAGACGGATCCCCGAACGATGGCGGTTCGCGCAGAACGAGACAAGAACGGGGAAAGCATTATTGCAGGTTCCAAGCGACAGTTGCTATACGCGCATATGCGTGCTTTGCGCTTGATGTAACCGTGTATCCTGCAAATTATGTCTCTCGCTTGCTTGCGTAGGATTGTCGCTCCACCACCATCAGCCATGACAGCACGCAACAAGCGGAATAAAAATTCACTAAATAACTCGCTGAGATCACGTTAAATGGTCGCACTGCATACAACATTCACAGCACAGTGCACAGAACACTGTTGTACTCTCATTGGCTGTACGACAATGCGTGGTGTAGGTGCGCAGAACGACGCTAAACTCGTCCGCTATCTTTCGTGACTCCCACTATAGCAGCTGTCGACGCGTAAAGCGACTACTGCACTGGGCTGCACAAACACCATAGCGAAATAAGCCAAATTCAGATTGTTTCACTTAACAATTTTTAAGGAGAAAAAATAGGAAACATTGCCTTTGGATTGAACCTCGTGGTAGCTAAGAAATTTAGAATTCAGCAATGCGTTACTGGCCATTAATACTTCAACACCAAGGACGATGTTTAAGAACGATATTTTATTTATTGTGCATGTAGGGTATAGTAGAGAGAAAACAGAACTAAATTCGGGGGTTATTTGGAGGTATGCAGTGGGGTGAAATTTACAACATACAGCAGCAACACTAACCAAACGGGTTATGGACTCAGAACGAAATTTAATGACATATGCGGGTACCTCATTCCTTGCTCCAACTTTATGCTGGAGTCCATCAACAGTAGTGACCGGTAAATGGTGGTGTGCCACTCTCTCCGCAACCCAGGAACAGGTGGTTTTAATGTGAGAGGGATCTGGAGAGCGTACTGCCGAGGGCACCTCTCTGCCGCAACAATACGGGGCCATATGCTGTCTTGCATTAAATTGTTGACAAATAAGCGTTATGGAGACGTCGAAGGTAGGGCACTGCCACCAGTTTAAGAACACCAGAAATACAACGCCTGCTATCCGAATTACTGGCTACGCGAACCATAGATAATCGTGTTGTGTACCCAATATCTTCCCGTGTTATCAATCCAGGAGCTATGTCCGTATAACAACGGCAAACAGCATATGGAGAAGTTCCTTCACCTCTGTGCCTCCGCACAGGGCCACGTCCATCGCGATGCTGCACAGTGAACAGGGGCATGTGTGGAAAGACGACTTCGAGCCACTTGTGTCCAGTCTTGCTGGGTGCACAACTGTAGAGACCAACGAACTTTATTATGTTGTTTGCTGCTGTGTCCCAGGCAAGTGTGTTGTAACCCTCGCTGTTCACATGGCCGCCCGCAGAAATTTATCGAAGAACCAGCGAAATTCTAAAACTGTCATTCTGATTTAACTGGTAGTATATGCAATCTTTTGATATTGACCATTGTGGAGCCACATCATCAAACGATTACATCCAAGCTAACTAATGACCTAAGTAGACCGTGGATCTGTGTGTTAAAACATATTCTTTTACTGAGTTGCAAGTTGCAAATAAACTTGTACTTTTCATGACTAATTAAACTCGAATCCGCTAATTTTATAGCACCTAAAACAGCCTATTTCGATGTTATGACTGTTTTAGCTTTAAAATTCTGAAAGGTACCTATTTCTTTACTGAAATACAGAATTCTTGTATTTTCGAAAGATTACAATTGCTTAGAAGACTTTAAGGTTATATTTGAAAAATAAATAAATAAAATATAATCGGTAGCCTATAGAATCCTGGCCAACTAACTGTTTCCAAAACGAATGCTATTTGTGGGCCTTAAACTGACCTCAGATGGAAAAAAGAAGTGTCAACAAGAATTGTAATTAAAAAAAAAAAAAAACCTCACCCGTCTCCTTCGTTATATATGTACTCTCATTGTAGGAAAGCGAGACTATTTTGTTTTTCGCCCGCCGAACTAAATTAGTACGTAGTGTACTGATAGATGTAGAAAGCGTAACAAGCTGCTTGTTCAAAATCTATTCTGGTTTCAGTGCACGAATAGTTTAATAGAAGAAAATGCCAAGAACGGCTAATTCAGAATCTAGTCGTATACGACTCCTACTGACAAAGTTTCTGTACTGTACGATAGATGGCAAAACCATAGTTTACCGAACACGCAACAAAAAATTAGTTATGTTTTTATGCATCTTAGTTTTTCTTATCATTTCGTAACTGCGAATTTCTTCCCATATCTTTCGACACCAGAGCACCCATGAAGCACGTTTTGTAAATTTCGCTTAAAATTATACTACCAGGACTCAACTGTTCACTTATAATTTATAGTTTGCCTAACTCAGCTGTGACGTAAAGGAAAAGCAAGCAATGTGCTAATTTTATACCCATAGGTCAAACCAAATATGTTTTTAATATGACAAAAAACAAATGTTTTAAGATGACAAGATTTTGTTTTAGCTCTGGTAACAAAAGTCTGTTCAGTAGCAGGATTGTTGGAAAACTAAAATTCCTTTTGTTTTTTCTAAAAGTACCGGTGACCTGAACAATACCAAGTATTTTTTATATCCGCATCTCTATACAGCATCTCGTTTCTTTCTAGTAGGCCCTATTACATATCGAGTGATTAAAAATCCCACTCAACACGGCATGCAGATGGAGCAATAAGTAAGGTAAATATTGAAAACCAAAATCGAAGCAAACGCTTTTAATAAAGACATCTGATGAATTCACTGAGAACAGTCAGTTCTACAGTGACTTGTGTAAAAAAAAAAAAATAAATAAAAATAAAAATAAAAAAAATATAAATAAAAAATCCTAAAACTAAGCTGTTCTCAAAAGACACGGACGCATTGCGCAGAATCTGAGAAAATATTGGGCAGTCATGCACATGGATTTCGGTTACGAAACTATTACTGTCTTGGCCAGGACACAGCAAATCTGATTATTGGCAAGTTGGAAGCATATGTGCCATCCACGGCTTATCTGATTTGTTCAAAACGACTCTCACACACTAACCAGCAAACTGTAGTATACTTTGGCAATAATGGGCCTAAGTGCTATTCCAAATGGAGTGGATTTAACCAAGGTGCTTTTGGCCTTCACATATGCCCCTGCATATTTGGTTAAAGCGTTTTACTGCTTCAAGTATTCTAGTCTGCGATGCTGCACGTACCTTATGTAGCACGTATCAATTGTATAGCAGAGCAAGTACGGCTAGAATTTCCTGAGGTAAATAAATTAATCTCCACGGTAAAAAATAAGTTTTCATTAGTGCACCATCAGTGATACAAGCATTCAAAGAACAACTTCCAGATGTCCGCCGCTTGCCACCTGAACCTACTGTTGCCCGCTGGGCCACGTGGCTAGATGCAGAAGAATATTGTAGTACTCGTTACCCAGTAGGCCAGAAGGCGCTTGAAAATATACCGGAGGATGACGCCTCTGTAACTGCAGCAAAACAACTACTCAAAGATGCCTCTACCCAATGGCACTCTGTTTATATTTCAGAGAACTACACGTTAATTTTGTCGCAACAATTATTTTCGATTTATAAGGCTCAGATAAGAGTGTCTACGAGAACATTTCTTGACTAGAGGAACTTAAAAAGAAAATTAGTGAAGTCCCGGTGGAAGCGGGAGAAAACGTACGGGCACAAATGCAAAACGTTTTGTAGAATACTGGCATGGAGCGCTTGTGCGCTGCAGCATACATACTTGGCGGAAAATCCAGTCCCCCTGATTGCAGCATTCCTGCCCAACATGTGCTGGAAGTGACGTACGCCCCCGTCACATCAGTTGATGTAGAACATTGTATTTCGGAGTATAGAGTAATATGGAATGGCAAGTGATGTAGTTGATCTTTTAAACGTCTAGAAAACATTCAATTTATTTACTGTGAAGCTCAAATGGTTCTGAGCACTATGAGACTTAACTGCTGAGATCATCAGTCCCCTAGAACTAAGAACTACTTAAACCTAACTAACCTAAGGACATCACACACATCCATGCCCGAGGAGGATTCGAACCTAAAAAATCCGAGGCTACTTGAAAGTACACGCAGAAAATTTTCACAAGAGAAACGTTATTTTCGAATGGTGTTAGGCTGACACTGCACCTAGAAATTCTGCAACAAAAAAATTCAGAATGATTCAGAAAATCCTGTTTGATATCAATAAAATGTGCCACATTAATGTTCCATAAAGTGAAGAAAGAGAAAGAACAAGGAACACTCACACAACAATTACTTTGATTACGAAACTTCACAACATCTTATCACATTAATGGATTTATTGCGCCAGTTCTGTGCTTTCTATTTTTTAAGTTGACTGGCATAACTAAAGTTGAATACGCAAAAGACTGTATTCAGGGCAGCTACAGGATAGAGTACATCAATTTAAAGATAAAACTGCTTCAACTGGAAGTACATACAGTGCGAGTGCTTAGGATGGTAAATGAAGGTCCGGCGCTGATTTATTTTATATAATCCCGTACATTATCATAAACGGCAGTCTTTTGAGCTTTTATTTCGGTATCTGGGGACGCGTCAGCAGGTATTGGTAGTCCTGGTGTCACTGGAGCATTAACGTAGGCTACATAGGGAAAAATTTCTAACTATGAACGCTTTTTTGATCAGAACATTAGTGGATTTTGTTGCACCTGATAATGCAGCTATAATGATGCAAAACTAGTTGTGCTTAAAAATAAAGTATTTACAGCTGAAGCAGTTTTATCTTAAAAATAAAATTGAATAACATGTGTTCTAGAAGTTACATTTTATGGGTTGTACGGAACAAATTTTACTCAGGAGCAGGATTCAAGAAGATGAATGCGGGAAATCTCCAAAAACCAACCAAAAATTGGGTGGCAGAACCGACTTAACAGTCTAGGGCTGAGCCAAGGCAGTTCCCGTCACATTATTGCGCGGATAAGCCACATGGACAGCATAA
Source organism: Schistocerca cancellata (assembly GCF_023864275.1). Taxonomy (NCBI): domain Eukaryota; kingdom Metazoa; phylum Arthropoda; class Insecta; order Orthoptera; family Acrididae; genus Schistocerca; species Schistocerca cancellata. The sequence goes on from NC_064626.1 coordinate 664,221,645, forward strand.
TTCGTAGCTGTATGACTGAATTTGGGGCTGTCTTACAGAGTTTGCGAAGGTCTCAGGCGCTACAGAGGGCGTTTAGGAAGGATGGTTAAGTTCCCGTAACAGCGTAAAATCCTAGATACTTACATATAATTGCCAAAGTCATGATATTTTCTGCGGGCTCAGTAGTGTTAAACCTCTTGTTCTGTAGACTCGCTGAGAAGCGTTGCTTTTTTTTTGTATTTTTTATTTGTTAGTCATCAGCCTTCTGACTGTTCTGATGCGGCCGCCAGGAATTCCTCTCCTGTGCCAAACTCTCCGTGTCAGAGCAGCACTTGCAACCTAGGTCCTCAATTATTTGCTGCATTTATTCCAATCTCTGTCTTCCTCTGTAGTTTTCACCCTCTGCAGTTCCTTCCAGTACCATGGAAGTTACTCCCTGATGTCTTAAGATGTTCTATCGTCTTGTCCCTTCTTCTCGTTATTTTCCAGATAAGGCCTATGTCCGATACCAGTAGACGTCTCTTGGCCCTTTTTTGACTGAGCTAGTCTACTTTTTAGTCCTCCTTGCTCCATCCGTCATGGGTTATTTTACTGCCTAGGTAGCAGAATTCCATAGCTTCATCTACGTCGTGATCATCAATCTTTATGTTAAGTTTCTCGCTGTTCTGATTTCTGCTTCTTCTCATTGTTTTCGTGTCTCTTCGATTTACTATCAATCCATACTGCGTGCTGATTATACTGTTCGTTCCGCTCAGCAGAAGCTGTAATTCATCTTCACTTTCACTGAGGATAGCAATGCCATCAGCGAGTCTTACCGATATCCTTTCAAGCTGAATTTTAATTCCACTCTTTATCTATTTTTTTTTCTCCTCCATCACTGCTTCTTCGATATATAGATTGAATTGTAGGTTCGAAAGTCTTCTTACTGGTTTGATGCGGCCCGCAACGAATTCCTTTCCAGTGCCAACCTCTTCATCTCAGAGTAGCACTTGCAACCTTCGTCCTCAAGTTTTTGCTGGATGTATTCCAATGCTGGATTCCTCTACAGTTTTTGCCCTCTACAGCTCCCCCGAGTTCCAGTAAGCCATTTCGTGATTTCTTAACAGTTGTCGTATCATCCTGTCCCTTCTCCCTGTCAGTGTTTTCCGCATATTAGTTTCCTCACCGATTCTGCGCAGGACGTCCTAATTCTGTCTAAACAGTCCACTTAAGTCCCTGTTTTACACTCTTTTTAATCCGAGCACTTCATTCTTGGTCGTCCACTCTTATTATTCCCTGTAAATTCTAGTACGTATTGTCTATTACCAGTCTCTCCCTTATTGCTTATTCCTATTTTTCTCTGAATTTCCAGCATCTTGCACCATTTTACATTGTTGAAGGCTTTTTCAAGGTCGATAAAATCCTGTGAATGCGTCTATTTTACTGTAGTCTTACTTCCATTATCAACCGCAACGTCACAACTGCCTCTCTGGTTAATTTACCTTTCCTAAAGGTTATCTAACACATCTTCAGTTTCCTTTTCCATCGTTGTTAGAGATGTGTAATAATTTCGTAATGACTGAACAGCCTGCACCCAGATTCTAGAACGGGGCAAGTGACTCCCTGCGGACGCCCCATGACTGTTTATGTTATTCAGGCACAGCTCAATGACGTTGCAAAGTGGTACAGGGACTTGGTAGTTCGATGTAAATGTTCCGAAATATAAAACTGTGCACTTCACAAAACGAAAAACCGCACTATCCTATGACTGCAGTAGGAATGAATCACAGTTGGAATCAGTCAAGTCACACAAATACCTCGGGGCTGGTATACGTGGGGATTTGAAATGAAATGATCAGGTACGCGCAGTCGCAGGTTAAGCATTAAAAGACCTCCTTTCAATGTTAGGAAATGGGGAAGAAGGCATCAATCTACAAAGGAGACGTCTTACGGAACACGAGAGAGAGAGAGAGAGAGAGAGAGAGAGAGAGAGAGAGAGAGAGAGAGAGACCCGCACCAAACACGACTAACGGGGTGTAGTGGATGTATATGAAGATGCTGCAGTACGAATAGTCACAGGTTTCCATAGTGAAATTTTCTCTCTGCAGCAGAGTGTGCGCTGATTTCTGGCAGTTTAAAACTGTGTGCCGGACCGAGACTTGAACTCTGGATCTTTGCCTTGCCTGATGGAAAACTTGCCCTCGAAAGAAAAAGATCCCGAGTTCGAGTCTGCCAGGAAGTTTCATTCACAGGTTTGCCCAGTTGGAGAGCGTCAAAGAAATGCTGAAAAGCGTATCTGGTAGACTAGCCCGTGAAAGCCTGCTTACGAAAATTCAAGAACCGATATAACAAGACTGGACCAATTGCAGCGCACACTTTGGCATTTGTAAGGGGGCAATCAAATGAAAACGAGAGAAAGTCTTAGAACTAGCATGGCGCGGACGCTGGTAACGGGGGTAGGTGTGCGTATGCAAGTGCCCTACATCAGGAATGGGGAACGAATAGCGCGAACGTGCACCGCTTTGCCATTTGTCTGCTAGGCTTGCTCGACGTGAAATGAGCGAGCCCTGTGTGCGTCCGACTTCACGATGGAGGTCGGGAAAGAGTAACAGCAACAAGGTGTTCAGCGGTTTTTGACTGCGAAGGGACGTGTGGAACGTAACTTCATGCCCGAATGTCTGCTGTGTATGGTGAACACAGTACGTCGCGTGCGCCTGTGTTTGCGAGAAATGGACGATTTCGTGAAAGTAGAGTTTATTGAAACACAGCATTCGGCCAGGACAAGCTCATCGTGTCATTATCCCTTCCGTCATTGCTCGCGGTGGATACTGCCGTCAGAAGTGTTCCACAGAGGTCGTAGAAAGACATTCAATTCATGTGGTGCATCAGCGAACAGAATGTCTACATCGCTGCAGAACATGGAGCGGTATCACGATGAAGAATACTGTTGCCAGTGCCGTATTGTCGCGGAATATGAAACATGGTGTCACAATTTTGAGCCGGAGAGGAACCATCGGCGGCAACAATGGAAGCACACAGATTTAGCCCCCAGTGGAAATACCGAAAGCCGTGCACGGCGGCTCTGGAAAGTTATGATGAGCTCTTTCTCTGAGTGGAAGGGCCCGCTATACACTGACTTTCTTGAAAGCGACGCTCCAATTAACGCACAGCGGTACGTGAACACGTTGCAAATACTGATGCATGGCCTTGAGACCAAACGCCCACGTATGTTGACGAGCAGCATCATTCTGTTGAAGGGTAATGTCCGCCCAAATATTGCCATCGTTCTTTCGACGATGTTGCAGAAGTTTCGCTGGGAAGCCATTACACATACGACATACAGTACCTGTCCCTCCCCATGCGATTTCCATATTTCTGGGGCCGTGAATGAAGACATCGTCGTCGTCGATTTGCTATGACGACGACCTGCACGACTGGGTACCGTGATGGTTTCATAGGCAACTGCACGCATTTTCCCATGCAGGCAATGACCGTCTTGTCTTTCTGTAGGGTTAATGTATTTAACAGTTACAGCGATTACTTTTGAAATACACTCCTGGAAATTGAAATAAGAACACCGTGAATTCATTGTCCCAGGAAGGGGAAACTTTATTGACACATTCCTGGGGTCAGATACATCACATGATCACACTGACAGAACCACAGGCACATAGACACAGGCAACACAGCATGCACAATGTCGGCACTAGTACAGTGTATATCCACCTTTCGCAGCAATGCAGGCTGCTATTCTCCCATGGAGACGATCATAGAGATGCTGGATGTAGTCCTGTGGAACGGCTTGCCATGCCATTTCCACCTGGCGCCTCAGTTGGACCAGCGTTCGTGCTGGACGTGCAGACCGCGTGAGACGACGCTTCATCCAGTCCCAAACATGCTCAATGGGGGACAGATCCGGAGATCTTGCTGGCCAGGGTAGTTGACTTACACCTTCTAGAGCACGTTGGGTGGCACGGGATACATGCGGACGTGCATTGTCCTGTTGGAACAGCAAGTTCCCTTGCCGGTCTAGGAATGGTAGAACGATGGGTTCGATGACTGTTTGGATGTACCGCGCACTATTCAGTGTCCCCTCGACGATCACCAGTGGTGTACGGCCAGTGTAGGAGATCGCGCCCCACACCATGATGCCGGGTGTTGGCCCTGTGTGCCTCGGTCGTATGCAGTCCTGATTGTGGCGCTCACCTGCACGGCGCCAAACACGCATACGACCATCATTGGCACCAAGGCAGAAGCGACTCTCATCGCTGAAGACGATACGTCTCCATTCGTCCCTCCATTCACGCCTGTCGCGACACCACTGGAGGCGGGCTGCACGATGTTGGGGCGTGAGCGGAAGACGGCCTAACGGTGTGCGGGACTGTAGCCCAGCTTCATGGAGACGGTTGCGAATGGTCCTCGCCGATACCCCAGGAGCAACAGTGTCCCTAATTTGCTGGGAAGTGGCGGTGCGGTCCCCTACGGCACTGCGTAGGATCCTACGGTCTTGGCGTGCATCCGTGCGTCGCTGCGGTCCGGTCCCAGGTCGACGGGCACGTGCACCTTCCGCCGACCACTGGCGACAACATCGATGTACTGTGGAGACCTCACGCCCCACGTGTTGAACAATTCGGCGGTACGTCCACCCGGCCTCCCGCATGCCCACTATACGCCCTCGCTCAAAGTCCGTCAACTGCACATACGGTTCACGTCCACGCTGTCGCGGCATGCTACCAGTGTTAAAGACTGCGATGGAGCTCCGTATGCCACGGCAAACTGGCTGACACTGACGGCGGCGGTGCACAAATGCTGCGCAGCTAGCGCCATTCGACGGCCAACACCGCGGTTCCTGGTGTGTCCGCTGTGCCGTGCGTGTGATCATTGCTTGTACAGCCCTCTCGCAGTGTCCGGAGCAAGTATGGTGGGTCTGACACAATGTGGGTCAATGTGTTCTTTTTTCCATTTCCAGGAGTGTAATAAATAGTTTGCTTACTGTTTTTCCACTTGTCTCGTTCTCGTTTGACTACCACTTAAAAATAGTCATCATTCCACGCGCGAATGGAAATAAACCCTAATATTTGGTACAACTGGAAGTATATTCTGCCAGGCACTTCGTGGCGGCTTCCCCGCTGTGGATGTGGATGAAAACTAACAGCCTAAAAATTGGCAACAGATTTCGTGTGCAGTCTGTAATTGTATGGCAGAGTTATCGACTGTAAGAAGTGATAATGTGGAAGAATGGAATTCTGTTGTGATATGATTTTACGGGTCCAACTGGGGGGGGGGGGGGGGGGGAAATCACACCGACAGACACAATCTGAAAAAGATGTCTTTGGAAGAGTAGAAGAGGAGTACTGTAATTTGCAGGAATAGCCTATTTTGACATGAGGCATCTGAGTGATGTTAACGGAAAAAGAATTTAAGGACGATCAAGACACATGGATCAAATAACGAAACGTGTTTTGAGTAAGGCGTACACAAAGAAATGTGGAGAATGGCAGTAAGTTGTAAAGACTGGACATCTAATGCCAACCACAATGCGATCAAGCAATTCGAGGACTGCTAATTGAAGGCAAAATGTATTATTGACAGTCGTCCAGAAACTGCCGAATCTGTAGAATGTCTGGTGCCGTCTTTCAAGGATGTCTACACTGATGCGAGCTGTCCGGACGACTAATTTTTAGACTAACAGTAAACACAGTACAGTGCTAGAAAATTCGTCTTTTCATCTACCTGTCAGTGGACGTAGTATCGCCTGTTCGCAGATATGGACTGAGATCAATAAGTACCAAAAACGTCTGGTCTAAAAGAGATCCGTCTCTAATTGCATTTCACAATGATAAATATTACTAACATTCCGTTATAAAGCTATTACGTCAAATGACATTCGCAACTGCTATCTAGAGCTGCGTCGCTGATTTGGAAAAAAATATCCCACTCGATAAGCTAAGTATTTTACGTGTAATAGAGACAGCCCCAGAAAATATCAAATCAACATTTTCACCACCCTTTTTTTCTTTTCAAGTAAAAAGTTCTATGATTTTTAGTCGTGTGATTTAAAGTAAGTCATTTATTACCATCTTCTTACCTCACTTGTATGCAGAGTAATACTTTTTTGCAAAATCAATGTTCAGTCAAGGTCTTTTGTCGTGCAAATGTAGTTTACTTTTTTTAACTACTAATGCCGACATGGCGTTCGATCGGGATAAGTGGCCACGCTGTTTACCCTGGTAAGAGTGGATTATTTCCGTGTACCACGCTTAATACTGCAGATCAGTCTGACTTTTAAACAGTTGTACATACAGAGCTATCATCCATCATACTGCCCCTTGCAGGTGATTTTGAATTAATTTGTATTTCTGTTTTGTTATATTTGACCCATCTAAAAATCAATTTGAAAATGATCTGATGCAACCGCTTAATATGTCCGGAAATGAGGAAAGCAAATATGGGACCCTGCTGCGATGGCACTGGCCAAATTATCCCTGAGGTGGCTAGGAAAAAGTTGTCACTACATAAGCCTCCATAGAAAGTTTCTAGCGTCTGTTAGTAACCGTGATTTCTACCATCATAAAATAATTCGCAGAAAACCGAGAGCAATGTGAAGAAATAAAGCTTTAAATGGCTAGTACTAAAACGCGTGCCCTCACATTTCCGAGAAGCCGGTAGTGTGACGAAATAAGCGCTGCATCATTTTGAGAGATATAGACGCGAGGGAGTGTCCCTACCTACCCCAGTTCACAGGTGCTAGCGCCACGTTATCATAACATGCCTGGGTGCAGCATACAAATTATTGTGCCATAATCTAAGAGCTGCATCAAACCAGTCTCAGGACTGAAGACCACAACAACAACAACAATCTAAGAATGAAATTACAAATTGACGTAGCTTCTCCAAACTTTGCCAGTAGGACTTCAATACATCAGTGTTAAAATTGTTAAAAGTCAATGATCAGATGAATAAGTTTTGCTAAACACGTTATTTTGATAAATAAGTGGCACTAAAAAATGGAACTGGAATGCTAAAAGTTGTTCAGAACGTGCAAATGTATGTCCTAATCAAATTTACACGTCTTAACTTGATCGGTGCAATATTTTGGTCAAAGTCGGCGTTTTTTACAAAAAATTTAAGGCGCTAAATATGAGGCCCAGAAACTACTATAGGCATGCGAATTTGAATACAGAAATATGTAAACAGGCAGAATACGGCGCTGCGGTCGGCAACGCATATGTAAGACGACATGTGTCTGGCGCAGTTGTTAGATCGGTTACTGCTGCTGTAATGGTAGGTTATCAAGATGTGAGTTTGAACGTGGTGTGGTGATACAGTCGGCACACGAGCGATGGGAAACAGCACCTCCGAGGTAGCGATGAAATGGGGATTTTCTCGTACGACCATTTCACGAGCGTACCTGGATTATAAATCATCAAATCTACGGCATAGTTGTGGCCAGAAAAAGATCCTGCAAGAACGGGACCAACAATGAGTGATCTTTCAAAGTGACAGAAGTGCAATCATTTCGCAAATTGCTGCAGATATAAATGCTGGGTCATCGATAAGTGCGAACCATTCAACGAAACATCATCGACATGGACTTTCTGATCCGAAGGTCCTCTCGTGTACCCTTGATGACTGCACGACACAGAGCTTTACGCCTCGCCTGGGACCAGGCTCTCTAATGGTGTGGTGTGGTGTAGTGTGTGTGTAGCTGGAGTGATATGGGACCCCTGTTACGTCTAGATACTATTCTCATAGTGTGACGTACATAAGCATCTTGTCTGATCACCTGCATTCATTTATGTCTATTTCGACTGACTTGGGCAATTCCAGTAGGACAATGCGACACCGCCCGCATCTCGTGGTCGTGCGGTAGCGTTCTCGCTTCCCACGCCCGGGTTTCCGGGTTCGATTCCCGGCGGGGTCAGGGATTTTCTCTGCCTCGTGATGGCTGGGTGTTGTGTGCTGTCCTTAGGTTAGTTAGGTTTAAGTAGTTCTAAGTTCTAGGGGACTTATGACCACAGCAGTTGAGTCCCATAGTGCTCAGAGCCATTTGAACCATTTGAACCAATGCGACACCCCACATTCCCAGAATTGCTTTTGAGTTCAAACACTTCCGCTGGCAGCGAATTCCCCAGACATGAACATTATGGAGCGTATCTGGCATGCCTTGCAACGTGCTGTTCAGGAGAGATCTTCACACCCTCGTAGTCTTACGGATTTACGGGCAGCCCTGCAATAATGCTCCAAACTTTCTCAATTAGGGAGAGATCCGGTGACACTGCTGGCAAGCACGAAGACAAGCAGTAGAAACTGTCGCCGTGTGCGAGCGGGCGTTATCTTACTGAAATTTAAGTTCAGGGTGGCTTGCCATGAAGGGCAACAAAACGAGGCGTGGAATATCGTCGACGTACTACGACTGTGCTGTAAGGCTGCCGTGGATAGCAGCCTTGGGGTCCTGCCATGAAATAAAAATGCACCGTAAATCGTCGGCTGGCTTCGGGCCGTATGGCAGGCAACTGTCAGGTTAGTATCCCCACCGCTGCCCGGGGGTCTCCAGAACTACTTCACTGGTCATCGGGGCTCAGATCACAAAGGGCGACTTAAGACGATTCTACTCCAGTGAATGAGATTCCACGTCGAATGTGCCCGACACTACTGCAAAAGACGTTGTTGGTGTACTGGTGCCAGTGACAGTCGGAGCTCAGCCGCCTTTCGTGAACCGCCTATTAATGGTAGCAGTGGTCACTAACGAACCATTTGGACGTCGGATCGACGATAATGGTGAACCTGGGGCTCTGAGTGACAGATTGCTCAGGCCTCTCCTTCCGTCTTCTCGTTTCCTTCTTGATGCTGTGTTCGGGCTTTGTTCATCCATTCCTGCCAACATCGTGAACTAATGGCATGACTCACACTGACAAGTCGGGTGATTAGCCGATTACTCCATCCGCCTCCTTTGAAACCAACTACACATCCTCTCATATGCAGACATATGCGTATATTGCTCACACGCATGTCTGCGAGGCATAGTTACTGTTCAACTGAGCATATGAAATGGGATTCGCGAAGACTTTATGCACCGGTATTGTCATGTCCCTTGACTACTATCCTTGCTAGAAGCACGGTGAAATTGCGCTGCAGCGCCACACTTTCATAGAATGGCAGCCAAAGTTAATCATTATGTATTTTCCTGCAATATCTTTATGAATATAAATTTGTGGCCAATTTGCGTACTAATTCGTGGTGCGTCCGTTTTTTTTCCCCTTGGAATGTAGTTTAAGATGTGTTTGATTTAAACAGACGTGGCAGAATTAGTCCGTGACCTAAGCTGGCCGCTTACCTCAGGTGCAGAGGGGAAGTAGCGTGGACACTGCGGAGTTGGGAGAATGTTTTACAACGGAATGTTTTGTTGTTTGTCTTCCAGTTTCGACAACTCACGGGCGTGCGTGACTTGCATCGACCAGCTGTTGTATAAATTTTGACGTGGAAGTTACATGGATTCATGAATACGCAATGTAGAGACAGCCATCTTCAAATGTGGTACATATCTGTAGCAAAGAATATGAAATTAAATTATGCCTTTTAAACAGGACCTCTGGTCAGACACTGCTGACCGATGTCACATGGCGTTACTGATGTCCAGCTTTGAATTATTTTCCACATTAAAATTCCGTTCGAAACCGAAGGACATAGTCCAACTGCTGTTGAAAATTGGCTTTCAGACTAAACAATGGGTAATGACCTAGCTGTGAAACACTCGATGGCTTATCGGACCATGATGGTCAAATGGTAACAATAAAATTTACTGGATAGTTAGGTGCAGATCATGAAGGAAAGCATTTTACAGCTACGATCATGAACCATGCAAGGTCGCTTTCTACCTCACAGGGAGAACTTAGAAGACGCCATATTTGCTTATGTCGTTTACACTTGAGGCCCGTATTTGGTTGGGATTATAATATGACTTACCTCATATTAATATATGACGTTTCAGAGCACAAGCACGTTGAGGATACTTCGAACAGGTGTAGTTTCTGTTAAGATTTCTTGTAATAAAATGACAGGTAACGTAGTATTGGTGGTTTAAAATTTTCAAATATGTGTGAATTCCTAAGGGACCAAACTGCTGAGGTCGTCGGTCCCTAGTCTTACTGAGGTCATCGGTCCCTAGTCTTAGACATTACTTAAACTAACTTATGCTAAGAAAACACGCACACACACACACACACACACACACACACACACACACACACACACACACACGCGCCCATGCTCGAGGGAGGACTCTAATCTCCTGCGGGAGGGGCCGCGCAATACCTGACATGATGCCTCAAACCGCGCGGCGATTGGTTGTAAAGCACTTTCATATCTGGTTGTTTTCGTGTTATAGTTTGCGTGCTGTTACAGGATGCCGTGTAAAGGCCCCATCGCATTGAAGATTTATGAGAAACACGTCGTTCTATACACATTGTGTTGTAATTAAGTTAATGACTTATTGCTTGTTGCAGCCTCAAAGAATTACGTAATTCCAGTTCACTGTCGTATGGAGGACCCAGTGCCAGTTCCCGATAGTGCCAAGAATTTTTCCCTGGTGGGATGACTGGAACAGGGCCCACCCAGCCTCGTGGTATCACTTGAGGAGTCTTTCCTAAGTTCAAGGTGGTGTGGAACTGTAGAGATGAGGGTAGGTGTTGGGGTGGATCATAGGAAACTGAGTGGGAGATTATTGTGTGGCCATAGCATGAAGAGGAAGGAAGTAAGGAAATATAATGCGGAAGCAGCAGCCCTGATGGTGTTGGGTAGGGAGGGAAGATTACTGGATGGATAAATACGAGGTGAATTTATTGTCTGCGATGGAGAGTAAGTTGAAATTTCGTTGGGAGAGAATATGGAGTGTGCATGGGTGAAGGATTGATGGGATATGTGAGCACCTAAGCACGATTCGAAATCTGATGGGAAACAATAGGGCTTTCGGATTCGAGTTAGTGAATAAAGTAGGATACCCGAAAGTTTTAAGTGATTGTGAGGAGAAATGAGAATTTAATGAGATGGTAAAAAAAGCAAGTGGGGAGGGAGTGAGAGAAGTAAACATGGCATTCAAGGATTTGAAGGAGTGGTGGAACAGGTGGAGCAGATATCCAAGCAATACTGGCATAGCATAGGATATGAGTCAAGAATTAGTTGGTGTGAAGGGGTGGAAACCTCAAGTTCGGCTGTTGGATTGTTTTAGTGTAATACAGGCTTTCTGTTGGATTGATAAGAGCTCAAAGCATTAACTACTCTTTTAGGCGTAGGCACGGTGATTGTTTGCGCCCTACTGTCTGCAACCACTTTATTGACATTCATGCTTCCTGAAAGATTCTGTAATTTTATAACCAATTTAGTAGAAGCACGTTTTGTAATGATTTTATTAACTTGCCACGAAGTATGGAACTATCAACGGCAAGACTGTACTTCAATATTTATTTATATATCTCATTCAGAGAGCCTACGCTACTTGCTTACTTGCATTAAGAGATTTTGTTTGAAGTCTTGTATTCCATAAGTTCTAAAAATTCTGCTACTGAGTAGAAACAAATCTAAGAATTATCATATGGTTATACGAGGGTTGAATTAGAATTAATGCCTCATCTTTCGTTAATTGGGTTTGGATGGGAATACTTTAATAAATCAAACGGAGAAATAGTCCTTACAATGTGATCTTTAGCTACCAATATTCACTTTTCCACATAATCACCAGCCAATTGGATACATATCTGCCAACAATGAACAACTTCACTGAAGCCGTCGCGGAGAAGTCGACAATGTTTCCTCAACCACAGTCTCACAGTTCTCTCAATGTCTTCATCAGAAGCATGATGATGTCCCTGCAGATCCTCCTTCATTATCGGGAACAGATGGAAGTCAGGCGGTGCTAAATCTGCACTGTATGGAGAATGCCGTACGGTGGTGAGATTCAGTCTCTGAAGTTCTGCTGTGGTGGCCCGTGTAGTGTGTGGTTTGGCATTGTTATGCTGCAGGAAAACATTTCACTTTACCTTTCGGAACCCTTATTAGCCGTCGTTTCAGAGTTCGCAGCGTTGTGATGTAACGGTCTGAATTTATTGTTGTTCCACGATAAAGAAAATGGATAGCACCATCTGCGTCTCAGAACACTGTTGCCATAATTTTTCCAGCTGAGGGCTGCGTCTTGAATTTCTTTTTCTGGGGCGAGTCTTCGTGTCGATATTCCATAGACTGACGTTTCCTCTCTGGGTCGTAATGGTGTGCCCACGTTTCGTTTCCTGTCACAATTGAATGGAGAAAGGCGTCACCTTCTTCCTTGTAACGCTAGAGGAGTTCCTGGCAGATTTTAAGTCTGTGCGCTTTCATTTCAGGAGTCAGCATCTGGGGTAACCATCGTGCACAGATCTTCCGATAGCCAAGCAAAGCAATAATGTGACCCACACGTTCTTGTGAAATGTCGATTGTGCTTGAAGTTTCTCTATGAGTGATATGACAATCGTCCTGAATCTGTTAACATTTTGTTTGTGAAACTCGGTGGTTACTGTCACAGGACGTCCAACTCTGTTTGTCAAGCAGGTCAGATGTTCCCGCCTCAACATCTTTGAACTTACTCGCCCAACGACGCACAGTATTCACATCAACACAATAACCATTAACTACTTTCATTCTCCGATGAATATCCTTTGGGCTGACACCTTCTGCTGCCACGAATTCAATGACCGCACGTTGCTTAAATCGCACTGACCGATCGTCTGCGCGCAGTGCCATACTTTACACTGTAACGACACAACCGTTCAATGCTAAGGCTTCCCCCCTAACTGGAGCTGTAGAGAAGACGCAACGGAACAAGCCAGTAACTGCCGCATACCAATGCTGCCAACTGTTGAAGAGTTACGAATGTGGAAGCATTACTTTTCAGTCAACCCTCGTACTTAAAAGTTAGGATTATGAAATAATTTTTATATTACGTGGTAACCCACCGTAAATTTGAATTGCACTATTTCTAACAGAAATTTTAAAAGCTGATGTGTTTACCGAATAGACTTGGAACTCCAGCGTGATCAAGCCCCCTCGCACCTTCATGGAGGCGTTGCCGGCACTTCGCCTCTGCTATTTTAACGGACAGGCCTTCCTCGCGAACCTGCCATGAGGAAGTGCAGTGTGCTTTCTCTGCCGTTGCTTGTGCTCGTAAGAGCTTTCGTGTGTTCTACAGCGCATAGACGGGATCCGTTTCCGGGATCATGAACGTTTCATTCTTGGAACGATAACAGAACAAGATCCTTACACTGATAATCGTCGGGCATTATTTCGTACCCATCAAAGCAGCCTACCAAAGAAGATGTGCTAGTGTTTATTCTTAGAAGCTAACTGGTGAAGCACGATCACTCCAAGGGCTGTGTGTATCGCAGTTGCCACCGTACCGTGCTACCTGGGCGCCGCAAAATATTCCAATACGAAACTGTTGAGACTTTCGTGGCCGCTTGTTGACGTATTTATTGTATGTTTGCTTTTGTCTCGTTATCTTCAGACGGCGCTGAATGATGTTTCTGGCATTTCACCAGCACGTGTGGTTGGCATTATCGAAGTTTCATCCTCCAGTGCAGGTGGTGGACAATGTCAGCCGCTGGTGCTGTCGAACGCCAGAAAAATTATTAAACGTCGGCTAAAGATCTCGAGGCGACAGCAAATAGCCTTCTGCTATGGTGGGTTGCAAGCCCGTACTGGAAGTAAAGCTCCGGGTTCAATGTTAATGCATTGCACCATTCACAGAGGAACACTCGCAGTATTTAATTATTCTAACGAATCTAGACTTCCTAACCTGAAACACATACGACCTTTGTCTTGCTTTCGCTGTAAATAAAGAAATGAGGTTCACAAGCCATTCTAACAAGAAACCAGACTGGTTTTATACAATGCATTTAAGGAGACAACATTAAGCTTCGTCTTCATGTCACCTACGAATTTCTCTATAGCACTACCTACCTACTGATCACATCATCTCTACATGTTTACCTCAACTGAAGTTTTTAATTTTGCGACTTCCTTCTCAATTTCGTAATTTTGCGACTTCCTTACCATATTAATTTCCTGAATCTATTTAACTAGGCAGAAGAAACCTGGAGATCAGAAATGTTAATCTCGCTTATAATTCAGAGGGCCCAGTCACATACATCTCGGTAGATAATGTTATGCTAACTTTAACGAACAGTTCTAAATCTTTCAAATTGTTTCTTTCACAATTTTGAGAGTTTCATTTTGGCGTCTTATTTCGTACTTTGCGTAAATCTTTGTTCCGTATATACAATTCACGTTCAGATTTCACGAAACGGAATCAGCTTTGCATTACTGAAGTTTACGCGTTTACTCCCTCCTCCGTTCAACCAAAATATTTATATCCTGTTTTCTGTCACGGAAAGCTATTAATGAACATGGTTTCTTTAGACTTGGAAGGTACTCCATTATTGTTCTGAACTTTAATTAGCACATCAATCATCGCTCGAACCGCAATTCACAGAATTTTCAGTTATTTCCTGTTTCTTCTAGTGTCCCCGTAATTTGTAATGAAATGTCACCTTCATTCGAATGTCCAGTAAATTAACTAATAAATCATATAAATGGGAGTCTTCGACAGAAGTAGATGATTTCGACTGCATACCACTTTCTTCACATATGATCTGCGCAATGTTGAAAACATTAATTTTACGACACATTACTGTGAAACTTCGGAACCTGAGCAAATACAAATGCTATTAGCTAGCATACACGAGGGAAACACAACGAAAATTCAGTTGTATCTCCATTGCCGGCCGCGGTGGTCTAGCGGTTCTAGGCACTCAGTCCGGAACCGCGCGACTGCTACGGTCGCAGGTTCGAATCTTGCCTAGGGCATGGATGTGTGTGTGATGTCCTTAGGTTAGTTAGGTTTAAGTAGTTCTAAGTTCTAGGGGACTGATGACCACAGATGTTAAGTCCCATAGTGCTCAGAGCCATTTTTGTATCTCCATTATTAACTAGCGATGCCGTAACTAAGAAGATGGTGAGAGAATGTAGAAAATCTATTAACACTATGGGTGTTCTACTAGCAACAAGCCCAAATAAATGCACCATAATTTTCCAGCTTTTGTAGACGATATGGCATTCACTATTGACTCACTGGACAGTGCCAAAGAACAAATCACAGAACTGCAGAAACAAGCACACAAAATAGGACTAAAATATCATTTGAAAAAATATTTCATGACAAGTATGAATGATGCCCATCCAAATCTTAAAATTCGTAACAACGCAATATCTAAAACAAACTGTTTTGGAAATACCTTGGAGAATAGATAAAAAGCAACAAAAAAGAAAAGATAGCCATAGAAAACAGAGTACATAAACTGGAAAGCGGATTCCAAAAGACAAAAAATGTATAGCAAAAAAAACTTTGCCTGGAGCACAAAACAACGTTCTGCATTGTCTACTGAGGTAATAGGAATACATGCATGGAGATATGGGGTCTTTGAAGCTTCCGTGGAATATAGAACCATCTGCCTCTGAATTGACATGAATGTGAGTTACAGGATGACACGAAGTAGATGCAGTACGTGGCTGTGTGGGTTTGTAATGAGGTAAAGTAATGATGCATTCTCTAGAGGGGAAGACGATGTGGCTGGTCATTTATCGCATAATTTAACCATTTTTATTCAGTTGTTCTCTCGGGGTGCGTCAGACGTCTGGTATAACTTGAGAGCGACTCATATACAATTTTATGTTCTTTGGTGTAGAAGGTAGTGGTTTTTTCATCTTAAAGTTTGTCACTAGAGTGAATGGGATAGGAACCTTGTGGGTGAATGTATGTCTGGTATTGGAAATATTTCCTGCACTGGAGTACTAACAGTGAAGTACTAAACCACACTGCTTTAATATCATAATATATCCAAGGGCAGAACTATGTAGCCTTACGAGTGTACGAGTATGTTTATGTTCTATGATCCTTTCTCTTTCCAGTACCTTCTTGGTATGAGCTACAAAAATTGGAACAATTCTTCAGAATTCATAGCACAAGTGATTCACGTAAGATGTTTCAGACTCTGTCTGAAGCTCCTTCACGCTTAAACTGCACGTTTCTCCTCCTCCTTAACCCTCTTGAAATCACCGCAACATTCGCAAATGTATGTTCGTATTCTATACTCCAATAAGGAGTACTAACGTCCTCAATATGCGTACATCCAGAGATATCATGTGTACCAGGTCGGTGACGTAAGACCGTGACAGGGCAGTCTTCGCAGAATACTTGTCCATATCACTAGCATCAATCACTCGTACACGTTTGGAAAACGTATTATGCTCTTTCATATAGCAAAATATCGAACTGTACTAATTATGTACTAATTATGTGGGACTCAGCTCGTTCTGTTCCGTAAGAGACGTGGAATGTAGCGGGTACAGTGCCCTCCTACGACTGGTCACCTCCAAATTAAATCAAAGACAATGTTGCAGGAGTGCTGATCAAAGACAGAGGAACCGTTACAAGATGTACAGACAGACTACCTGGAGTTTTGCTCAGGATCCTTTTTGGACAGTTTCAACGGAGGGGAAGCTCGTTTTGAAATTGGAGGCAGAGTGCTGCTAGGGATATGATTCGCTTGCTGGGGTGGTAATCATCAAAGCTGTTGGTCAGATCTTTCAACATCCTATGAATGGAAGAATACTTAGTGACTCCCACCCACATATGGAGAGATGGCCAATCGTAATAAAATAATATCGAATTGTAGTTGTTTTGGTTAAGGAACGTAGTTTATCCACCTTGTCTCTGCTGCTGGCTATTTCCCACACTACGAAACAGTATTTGTGTCATGTGATGTAGACAGTGTTAACATGGTTTACCATATGTCCCCATGTACATAGCGCTCACGAAGTAATGTGGGACTGGTGTAGCAAAGATAGACTGAAAACGATGCTGCAATGTGACTGACTGCTAGAATCACGACACTGATGCGATGAAACGTTTTAGAAAACCTGGCGAAATTTCGAAAATTGATGGAAAATACGTAAAATTGAGGAAAATACGACAAAAATGATTGTGGTAAGAGTTCCGATCTCGGCAATTTGCTCATCGACACCATTATCGTAGACTGAGTTCGTAGTTTTACTCAGTTGGATCTTACAACATAAAGAAGAAGCAGGCGGTGCGAATTGTAGTTTGATTTGGAGTGTAAAAATGACTGTTTCTACCAAGCGAATAGATAGCGTGAAAGTCGCTGTTCTTTGTTGATATTTGTGAACCTGAAATTTATGTAATGCATGATATTTATTTGCAAATCGTCCACTGACACTATACTCGTTCGTCATTAAGAGTAAACTTGATGTAAAAAACACAAACGCGGTGACTGAAGCCGTAGCATATGTATACCGGTGTTTTTACGCTCTTGGAAGTAAGTCCTACTTATGTATTAGATATATCATTACTAAGTTACGTTAAATGAAACTAAGTATTCAAATGTATTAACAGCCATCAATCTTTTATTTGAACACCCTTTAGCTGAGCGGTTTTTATTTCAAAAACCGTGTACAGTCACAGCCTCTGCACTGTAGTGATCTGACTGTCGCGATGTTGATACGCAGTGTGAAAATGGCTCAGGCTGCTTCCTGTTCCGTACTGAAACATGCGAGTGGAATACGGTTGGGGTGGGTTGTTGTTGGGGAGGAGACCAGACAGCGAGGTCATCGGTCTCATCGGATTAGGGAAGGACGGAGAAGGAAATCGGCCTTGCCCTTTCAAAGGAACCATCCCGGCATTTTCCTGGATCGATTTAGGGAAATCACGGAAAACCTAGATCAGGATGGGCGGACGCGGGATTGAACCGTCGTCCTCCCGAATGCGAGTCCAGTGTGCTAACCACTGCGCCACCTCGCCCGGTCAGTATGGTTGAAAAGTGCCGGGAAAGATGTTGTTCTTAATGTTTTTCATATATTTACAGAGATAATCGGCTTTTAAGTTTTCCGAGGGTCCTACAGTTGAGGCAAAAAACCGCGTTGGATGTATAACGATATCGGTAGGGTAGTGGATTGACAACTTATTGCAAGTCATGTTTTGCTGGTAGAAGTCTCGTCCGACTCATTATTATTATTATTTTTTTTCTCGTTCACTCTGAAACACCTACACCTCGTAACTGTAAAATTCATCACTTTTTTATGAATAATATAAGTCGTCTTGTTTCTAATTACATATTGCACGCTATATTTGTTTTCATTTCAAATATAAAGTCTTAATTACCGATATTTTATGAAAGACGTTAATAAAGGTTGCTTAAATTAAGAGAACATAATTTCCTAAGGCAAAAAATGAAAAACCAAATACTCTATTTGAACTATGTCCATTGTTTTATACCACAGATGTAAGTAAGTGCCATAGAAACATGAAAAACAATCGTTTTCGATTCATCGCGAGAAATAGCAAGACTGCTAAGCAGCTAGACGTACTGGAACTAACGCAAGCGGCTTTCTCACATGTTCACTGCCGAACGCTGGCGGAATATAGAAACGGCACGTCATAAAAGAAGAGGTGAAAATGCGGCGCCTGGTTGGCTTCATGGATTCCGCTGTAGATCGACTCGTCATCAACGTAAACGATGACAGTTCCTGAAATTATATGTATATCTCGGGTTCAAGTGAAGGAGCTAATTGATTACCAGACGACTAATTAATACCTCCAGTGTCTGCAGTATTCTACAGTACGGTGAAACCTCTGCAGTGTGCTTTTACACCACACACGACTCTATCAGAAAAATTATCCTGTGTTTAAGTTAGGAATTTTCATCACTCTTGCTTGTAATTAGAATACTATGTCAGGTGAGAACGAAAGCATTTTACGCTTTCGGTCTGGTCAACTAAGAAGCGCGCGACAGTGCTCGGTATCTGCCGAATATTGTTTCATTCCCCTTAAAAATTCGAAGCTATATTGTTTCTTTGCTTGTCTCGTTTTAAGTCTGAACTGCAACTGCTCACGTCTTTGCAGGTTAGTTGGACCGCTGGCTGGCCACGTTTAATGCGCCGGTAAAGCCGCATTATCGCTCAGTCTAAGCGCGTGTAACACGGCATAAAACGTATCCTTATGATCGTACTTGACTGTACTCGTCGAAGCTTGGCTTCCGCTCCACGTAAAACGAAATCCAATGAGATTCAAGCAAACGCGGTAGAATACATGGCGTAATGTTTACATCAGGTTTATTGTTATGATGCACAGAGTACATTTTTGAGTGCTAGGAGGCTACGTGAGAGCGCGGAACACAGCAGGCTGCTGGAAGCGGCAAGCGGCAGCGGGGTTGGTTGGCGCTAGCCCATACAACAGCACCGCAGCGCCTCAATGGCCCACAGTCACGGCGTTCGCCTATCCGGTGAGTAGTGCAGCTTTCTGAAGCTATCCCCTCCCATCATGAGAGGTAGGCTAGGTCCGTGGCATGCTGTTGACGGTTCTGCTCCTGGAAATTTGTCTTTGCTCCGTCTGTGGTGAATAGTCAACTGCTTCGCTATTGTTCGAGGAGTCGGCATTTCCTAGAAATAAGTTTGATTTCTGCAGCCTTAAGCACAAAACCCAACATAGACCGAAGAACAGCACCTGCAGTCTGCCTTCACACATCGAGGTGAAGAAAGATACACTGTTCTGGCAGAAGTTTTCAGTTGTGTAATATTATTACAATGCTTAGTCTTCCTCTAGACCCAAGGTCGGGATGCACTTGTAGCGTAAAACAGTCGTTGCAATTGCGTTTTTTTTAAAAAAAGATGCTCGTTTATAAGAGGATTACGTCTCTCTCCTCCTAAAAGACACACTGGTACCACTCCCAAGAAAAACACACCTATCCGTCCCGGAATGTTGGCTCAATATTGAGGTTATCGTGTTGTTTGGTCCTACAAGCATGATGTTTGTCAAGTCTTCTACTCTCAACAGTATGTAGAACTTGTTTGGTTAATGTATGTTTAAGGACCGGTGGATGGTGTGAGGTGCTTCTTTTGTAGTATTTTCAATGCAAGATTCAATGTTTTTGGTTCAATAATCGTTGTAGCAAGTGTATGTTCACACCACGAGTGAGAGTTTACACTTGCTAAGCTAGAGATTTCATTAATTTTATATCCGCTATTCGCACTGGTGACATCACAGCATTCGTTTTAAAAGCATAAGATTACTCCCTTTGCACATTGTGAGGTGAGGTCCGTCGGTACAGTATTTCGTTGTAACTAAAATGTTAATGTCGTGTGACTAGGGCCTCCCGCCGGGTAGACCGTTCGCCTGGTGCAAGTCTTTCGATTTGACGCCACTTCGGCGACTTGCGCGTCGATGGGCATGAAATGATGATTAGGACAACACAACATCCAGTCCCTGAGCGTAGAAAATCTCCGACCCAGCCGGGAATCTAACGCAGGCGCTTAGGATTGACATTCTATCGCGCTGACCACTCAGCTACCGGGGGGCGGACATTTCGTTAAAGCAAGCATAAGAATCACACCTGTAGAATGCGCAATGGTACTACTTCATGCAGCAAATGAGTTTTACTGTTTATTCAGTCACTTTAATTAAATGAGCTGACATTATAACAGCTGAGCTGTTAACGGGAACAAGCATTATGTTGCTGGTGAAATCTTCTACTCTCAATAGTATGTAGAACTTGTTTGGTTAATGTATGTTTAAGGACCGTGTGAAGTGCTTCTTTTGTAGTAGGCACGCGGTGTGCTACTCCACAAGGATTAAATGACTTGTGTAAAATTCCTCCACAGTCTATTCCACCGCCTTCTGTCGGCTAGAGTCTCATTCTTGCACAGTATAATGGTTCAAATGGCTCTGAGCACTATGGGACTTAACATCTGAGGTCGTCAGTCCCCTAGAACTTACAACTACTTAAACCTAACTAACCTAAGGACATCACACACATCCATGCCCGAGGTAGGATTCGAACCTGCGACCGTAGCGGTCGCGCAGTTCCAGACTGTAGCGACTAGAACCGCACGGCCACCTCGGCCGGCTGTACAGTATACAAAGCAAAACACACACACACACACACACACACACACACACACACACACACACACACACACACACACACAAGTACAGTAGAGCGTCCGAAACCTCCACCGTATCAGTACAGTGGAGCCGCTGACAAACCTTTACCAGACAGCCTTGGGACATCTCAGACATTACTTCAATATTTTTACTTCATGAGAGTGAATTTATTTAGGCAGCTACCCGTTTCAGACACTGCCGGTGCAACCAAAACATTAGAAAGCACGCCGCTATTGATTGTATCTGGGACAGATAGATTATTCGCTACTGTTCTGTCTAAGAAACACGTCTAACGGCTTGCAAAAAGCGTCTTGTTCTGGAGTCTTTTGTGCAACTGACTGCTTACTGCAGACTGGGAACAATATATCACTGCCTGTAGTGTACCATCAGCTACAGGGTAGAACAGTCCTGGAAAACTGGTACCACTACCTACAGGCAGGGGGGTGGGAGGGGAGCTAAAGCTGCAGAATCTGTTTCCGCACATGCAGCTGCCGCCACTCTTTCCTGGCGAAATCTTTTGGCGTCGGTTCTTGGCGTACTTGTTTTATTACAATTATTTTTCTCAATTCTTTGGGCGTGTTGTGAGTGTGGTGGTTTTTTTCACCAAAATTTCTGTGTGTTTTTACAGCAGTGAAGCATTTTCTGTCAGTTGCGGTAGCGTCTGTTGGCCTTCCTACATTTCAGAGGTAGCTGTACCAACTCACGACTCAGGACCCATCCTCACAGGTAGGAGATGTGATACTGCGAAACTGAAACTGTGAGGGGGGAGGGGGTAGTTCCTGTCGTGTCCGTGCTTACCATCCATCTGTGTACAATTTGCCCTGCAGGTACATACTTCTAGATTGGTAGAAAGCAAATCTTGCTACACTTCAGTAATAGTTTGTTGTCCTATCCCTTCTTACCATGTACCATTTACAAGTTTCTCAGCTGCTTGTAGGACAACTCCCAGTCAATTTCGAGTGGTATTGCGGACTAGGCCACACAGCAAGCGTCCCGAGTCGAGCCCCACGAACCTATGGCTCATTCAGGCTGGGGCAGTGGAGCAGGATGCTGTTGTCTCCCGCACTGGGAACTGTGAGCCGTTTGGGCTCGGCCTTCTATCTATTTCGTCGCTTGTTGACGATCTTTGGATAACTCTGAGGTATGCCGGTGGCGCCATGGTTGAGGACAAAAGCCACAAAGCAGTATGATTTTCGGGAGTAAGTGTGGTGTGTGCAGCAAGTCGGCTAGGGGGCACTAGAGGTCTGAAAAAAAAAAATGGCTCTGAGCACTATGGGACTTAACATCTGTGGTCATCAGTCCCCTACTTAAACCTAACTAACCTAAGGACATCACACACATCCATGCCCGAGGCAGGATTCGAACCTGCGACCGTAGCAGTCGCGCGGTTCCGGACTGCGCGCCTAGAACCGCTAGACCACCGCGGCCGGCCGAGAGATCTGAGTTCTGGATGGTACACGAGAGAACGAATCAGCTCCTGTGAAGGCTCCTACCTTGGTTTTAACTGTTGGTTATAGCCTGCTCTGCGAAGGGGTTTCTGCGACTGTGCGTGATATTTTGGAACACACACCAGCGACTTTGGGAAGTTCGGCGGTAGTGTAGGTAGTCCGGCCTCTGGCAGGCGGCCCTCTTGTCCAAATGAAGTAACTTCCGTCTACGTCCTTACCTCTCGCTCCTCCCGTTTCCCTTCCCCTCCCTCTGTGGAGAATACAACCATCACTCATTAATAGCAGTTGTTTAAGAGTCATTCGGTTAAAAATTAATCACTGAATTTTTGCTGCCACTGCTTATTCAGTGAATTATTATTTTTTTTCTTTTTAATTCTGTGTTTTGTCGTCTACTGAGTGATGGTGGGTTCATAATGAATGGCAGCTATTTGAAGGTCATTTAGTTCAAAAGAAAAACTGCTCAGTGAATTTCGTTAACTGTAGTTAACTGCTTACAAAATTCCGTACTTAAGCGATACAGTTAATGGCTGGCGGCTCGTAACTAGTGGCAGCTGTTTAAAACTCATTTTCATACAGATCAAATTGTTCAAATGACTAAGCACTAGGGGACTTAACATCTGAGGTCATCAGTCCCCTAGACTTAGAACTACTTAAGCCTAACTAACCTCAGGACATGACATACATCCATGGCGAGGCAGGATTCGAACCTGCGGGCGAGGCAGGATTCGAACCTGCGACCGTAGCAGCAGCCAGGTTCCGGACTGAAGCGCCTAGAACCGCTCGGCCACAGCGGCCAGCTTATTCATACAGTCTACTCAGTCAGTTTTACTGCTGATTGTTTTAAAACTCGTTTGACTTTAGTAAAGGCAAGTTATGTATTTAAGATTATGAACGCTGAAGCAGTTACGTGGGGACTCCAGTCCTTCCATTAGGGTCACCCGATACCAAATCTTCCCGCCCGAATTCCTAGTTGTCAGATTGACCAGCAATTTCAAAAAACACCACCAGCTCCAGCACAGGCTGCAGTCTCCATGAGTTGCAAAATACAGCCTCAGTCCAGCCTGTTGCACCACCATTATTTGCTGAAAAGTATTTCTCGTCTTTTATCACTTCTTTCCATTCCTCGTGTAGGCGACTATGGACACAATGTTCAGCTGTACGCTTACAGGTAGTACTATACTCCTCACTGATCAAAACCAACATCTCGTCAACTGAAAACAGGCGGGGCCCGGAAGGTCGGGGTTAGTGGAGAATGGAGGGCCAGGGAAGATCAAATTGTGAAATAAGTACAGCACTTCGATTACCTAGAGAGCTATATTGCTTTTAACAGAGGATGCTGATAATGAATTATGGAGATACCAGAGTGGATGTAGCACTACAAGCAGATCATTAGAAAATTCACAAAGAGAGCCAAAAATGAAATTATGTAAGGTTCTTCAGTACGGTAGTGAATCCTGCGTTATGAAGAGTAAAGATTCCAGCCATGTTAAGGCGACTGAAATCAAATTTTTACGAGATGTGAAAGTTTCCATCAAGGTGGAAATGATTCCTAATGAAAACATTTAACAACAACTGAAAATTTGTCCAGTAAAGCGCAAAATAGAACACGTCACTAAACTGGAAGGAACATCTGGAATGAATGGAAGAAACAAGGATTCCAAAGATATTCTTACAATACTACCCCAACGGACAGGGATCCACATGTTGGCTAGTTAAACGATGGCCAGAAGAAGTAGGCCTAATCGGTGACAGGCAGAAGATTTATAAACTTACGGTTGCGTCGAAAATTATTGATTGGTTGATTGATTTCGGGTGAGGAGGTTAAAGAGCCGAACAACAATGTCATCAGTCCCTCTCTCCAACTGCGGTGCATTCAGAAGTAGAGACTTCCACCCAGAACATTTTCTGATCCAGTCAGGAGAGTCTTATACGCAGCTCGTGGTCTAGTGCAGCATTGCTGCCTCTCGAACACGGGGTCCCTGGTTCGATCCCCGGCCGGGTTGGGGATTTTCTCTGCCCGGGGATTGGGTGTTTGTGTCCATCATCATCATCATCATCATCATCATCATCATCATCATCATCATCATCATCATCATCATCATCATCATCCGTGATAGTGGCGCTATTGGACTGTGTAAAAATTGGGACTTAGTACAGACGCTGTTGACCTTGCAGTTGAGCGCACCATAAACCAATCATCTTCATCATCATCTACATCTCTATCAGAAATAGTAGAAGCATGAAGGCTAAAAAAAGTAATTGACATCTCTTGTACCGACAATAATAAAAGTAAGCTGAAGGAGATAGCGAAGTCAGCCAGTGGTGTCCCTGGGGCTCTGCAGGCGGCAGTAAATAAATGTCCCACCCACAGAGCTGCCCCACCTCTGATCCATTACAGTCATGAGTGCCCACAATTCAACAGAGTGTGACACCCAGAACAGAAAATCGGTCACGCCAGAAACGAGGCAAACTTAATCTAAACGCGATTAAAAGAGGGATGGAAGTGTAGCCTAATCACGGAGGTACGGTCGTGGATCCCCCAAACATAGAATACAGGGGAGAAGCCCCATCGCCAACCACAATGTCCCTGCTCCAGAGGGAGATGAAAATACACTCCTGGAAATTGAAATAAGAACACCGTGAATTCATTGTCCCAGGAAGGGGAAACTTTATTGACACATTACTGGGGTCAGATACATCACATGATCACACTGACAGAACCACAAAAAAATGGCTCTGAGCACTATGGGACTCAACTGCTGTGGTCATAAGTCCCCTAGAACTTAGAACTACTTAAACCTAACTAACCTAAGGACAGCACACAACACCCAGCCATCACGAGGCAGAGAAAATCCCTGACCCCACCGGGAATCGAACCCGGGAACCCGGGCGTGGGAAGCGAGAACGCTACCGCACGACCACGAGATGCGGGCACAGAACCACAGGCACATAGACACAGGCAACAGAGCATGCACAATGTCGGCACTAGTACAGTGTATATCCACCTTTCGCAGCAATGCAGGCTGCTATTCTCCCATGGAGACGATCGTAGAGATGCTGGATGTAGTCCTGTGGAACGGCTTGCCATGCCATTTCCACCTGGCGCCTCAGTTGGACTAGCGTTCGTGCTGGACGTGCAGACCGCGTGAGATGACGCTTCATCCAGTCCCAAACATGCTCAATGGGGGGACAGATCCGGAGATCTTGCTGGCCACGGTAGTTGACTTACATCTTCTACAGCACGTTGGGTGGCACGGGATACATGGCACCAAGGCAGAAGCGACTCTCATCGCTGAAGACGACACGTCTCCATTCGTCCCTCCATTCACGCCTGTCGCGACACCACTGGAGGCGGGCTGCACGATGTTGGGGCGTGAGCGGAAGACGGCCTAACGGTGTGCGGGACCGTAGCCCAGCTTCATGGAGACGGTTGCGAATGGTCCTCGCCGATACCCCAGGAGCAACAGTGTCCCTAATTTGCTGGGAAGTGGCGGTGCGGTCCCCTACAGCACTGCGTAGGATCCTACGGTCTTGGCGTGCATCCGTGCGTCGCTGCGGTCCGGTCCCAGGTCGACGGGCACGTGCACCTTCCGCCGACCACTGGCGACAACATCGATGTACTGTGGAGACCTTACGCCCCACGTGTTGAGCAATTCGGCGGTACGTCCACCCGGCCTCCCGCATGCCCACTATACGCCCTCGCTCAAAGTCCGTCAACTGCACATACGGTTCACGTCCACGCTGTCGCGGCATGCTACCAGTGTTAAAGACTGCGATGGAGCTCCGTATGCCACGGCAAACTGGCTGACACTGACGGCGGCGGTGCACAAATGCTGCGCAGCTAGCGCCATTCGACGGCCAACACCGCGGTTCCTGGTGTGTCCGCTGTGCCGTGCGTGTGATCATTGCTTGTACAGCCCTCTCGCAGTGTCCGGAGCAAGTATGGTGGGTCTGACACACCGGTGTCAATGTGTTCTTTTTTCCATTTCCAGGAGTGTAGATTACTGCACGCGGCTTTTGAATGACATCAACGATGGTTTGTTAGACCATACCCTTTACATCATGAGCAATGAAGCATGGTTTCACCTTTCCGGCCATGTGAATTCACAGAACACGAGGTTCCTCGGATAAGGAGAACCGTAACATTGTGTGTCAACAACCGCAGTACGACGAAAAAATCGGCGTTTGGTTCTATGTAACAGGAACGCCTATCAATGGACCGATATTTTTTTGACACTGCCAACATGGTTGCATACATGGAAATTTTTGACTCATTTTGTGCTTAACTGATTGTATGTGGAAGATAATACTGCTTCTTTTAGTAAGATGACACAACATGCCACATGTCTAGCGTATCCGTGGAACGAGTATATGATGTCTTCACTGAGGAACGAACTGTCACCGAACATTTATGGCCACCACGTTCGCCGAATCTAAAAACATGTGAGATTTCCCTGTGAGGACACTTGAAGAGCAAGTTCTATGCAACAAATCTTCACACAATACACGAACTTCATACCGGGTGTACCTGAATATGCTTAGATGTGCACCGCTGCCTATTGATGTTGTAGGGGGTCACTGTCAACATCTTCTGTAAATGTACACTACTTGGCCAGTAAAATGGCTACACCAAGAAGAAATGCAGATGAGAAATGGGTACTCATTGGACAAATATATTAGAACTGACATTTGATTACATTTTCACGCAATTTCGGTGCATAGATCCTGAGAAATCAGTACCAAGAACAACCACCTCTGGCCGCAATAACGGCCTTGATATGCTTGGGCATTGTGTCAATCAGAGCGTGGATGGAGTGTACAGGTACAGGTCCAGCTGCCCATGCAACTTCAACACGATACCACAGTTCATCAAGAGTAGTGACTGGCGTATTGTGACGAGCCAGTTGCACAGCCACCATTGACCAGACGTTTTCAATTGGTGAGAGATCTGGGGAGTGGGCTGGCCAGGGCAGCAGTCGAACATTTTCTGTATCCAGAAGGACCGTACAGGACCTGCAACATGCGGTCGTGCATTCTCCTGCTGAAATGTAGGGTTTCGCAGGGATCAAATAAAGGGTAGAG
Organism: Schistocerca cancellata; assembly: GCF_023864275.1. NCBI lineage: Eukaryota > Metazoa > Arthropoda > Insecta > Orthoptera > Acrididae > Schistocerca > Schistocerca cancellata. The sequence goes on from NC_064626.1 coordinate 664,249,173, forward strand.
CCACGGGTCGTAACACATCTGAAATGTAACGTCCACTGTTCAAAGTGTCGTCAATGCGAACAAGAGGTGACCGAGTCGTGTAACCAAAGGCACCCCATACCATCACGGCGGGTGATAACGCCAGTATGGCGATGACGAATACTCGCTCCCAGTGTGCGTTCACCGCGATGTCGCCAAACACGGATGTGACCATCATGATGCTGTAAACCAGGGTGTATACAGGGACAAGGAAAAAAAATTCCCGGATTATTCCCGGATTTCTCCCGGATATCCCGTTTAAAAAATATGCTTTTTCCCGGGCGACCTACTGTCACTTAGCACAGAAAAAGTTCCCTCGGAACTGTAAAACTTATCAATCCTTTGAATGGTTAACGTTTTATATAATCGCGTAGAACTTCCCGGAAAAAAAAAGAAAAGCCGGAGCAGAGAAGTTTTGGAAAGACCTTTGACTTGCAGCAACATATACGCTGCATATTTTCGTATTACGAAAGTATAAATTCGAATTGCACCAAACACAGCTTGTCAGTTTCCGGAGCGTTGCAACCGAGGTTGTGATGTCCTTTTGTAAGCGAGTCATATCTCAAGCCACGAGATCTCGCCAGCCGATGACAGCAGCTATTCAGACCATAGGACACGTGTTATAGTCAGCCACTAGCAAGATTAATGGTTACATAGCGCGAACACACAAGAGGAAAAGTTAACGGTTTACATTAATGTACACAGTACCGTATATTTACAAGAAAAGCTAAGCTTTCACGTGTAATATTGGTCTTTTTTTGGTGTGATATACTTTAAGATACATCACACAAATGTGCCAGTAAATTTAAAATTGTGACATAAATGCCTCGGCTCGAAATTCTTGAAGTGGCTGGTCCTCAAACTGTTCAGTTTCGAACGCTCTGTGATTTAGATATCCATCCCACTTTCACACACGTAACATAATTCATCTTGCGTAAAAAGAAATTTACTTTGAAAGTAACGCTTTTCTAACCACCGTTCGCAATACTGTTAGTTATAGGTTCGATTTACCAGTTGCCAGAGAGCGCCAAAAACGAATTATTGTGCGTGTGCAACTGCAGTGGTGTAGGAAGCCCGCATGTTCGTTTGTATAAAGCACTAAGAGAGCTTACACTGCACCATAAAAGAAACAGGGCATCAGAGGATACTCCAAAAGGCATCAAAATTTCGTGAATCGTACTAAAATGCATAATTCGGCTTGAAGTGCACATTGGTTTTTTCCAGATTCACAATGAAGTAGGTCCCATCTGATATTAAGCTTTTCAGTGTGGTTTTTGGGATGTAAATTTTCTTGGAGTACCAGTACTCTACGATCTCATGTTTGGTTCTTTATTATGGCATAATGCCATACATGGCAGAAGATGATAACGTGCACTTGAAATTCACCGAACAGTTGGAAGTACCCAAAATTGTTAAATGAAACACTTCGTTTCAAATAAAATGATTGCCTCAGCGGAATTTCTTTAGCAAACTTGCAAAAATAACTTCATTCTTCTGCAAGGCGATTAATGCTTGACTGCTACTAACTTGGAAATAAAATAAAATCAGAAAACTGAAATTAATAATATATTTTTGCCCTCCATAATTATGTGAATGTATTTTAATTCACTTGATAGCTCCCGGCCACAGAAATCCGTTTTGTTTTCATTTGACGTGGGAGCTGTACACGAAGAGAAGCAGCGAAATCACTTAACGTAAACACGGGTCACGTGGAGACTAACCCCCTCCCCACTACAACTCAGACAACTCTGTGCAAGCGCGAATCTGGCAGCTAGGGCGCGCGAGAAAAATTTTTCTCGTTTGCATCTGGCTGCTTGCTGCTACTACCGATGCAGCTAACAGCCGAACTTCAAGAAGCGGGAAGTGAGAGAAGGTACTGCTTATACGCGAGTCAAATGCGCATGCGCAACAGACCGCTGGCAACTGGTCAAACGAACCTAATGTGAACAGTTGTGACGTCATGCTCATAGCAAGCAGTTTATTGTTACGAAGAATTACAGTTTGCGCCCTACAGCCTTTAACATATTTTTGCTATCTGTAGACGCTTGTGCGTGCACGGTGTTTTGTTGTCGTAAAATGCACATTTCCTTTGCCACTACAGTTTTATTTTGTTCCCTCTCTTTTATATTTTATTGCTGCAGTATCATTCTCCAGTAGCAGGATACAATAACATTCTTTGCTAGAGAATCAATTCTGCAGTCAAAACTACAAAAATGTAACTGAAAGCTAAAACAATGAAAAATTCCCGGAATTCCGAAAAATTCCCGGGTTTTTCCCGGTTTTCTCCCGGATGAAAAAATTCCCGGGTTTTTCCCGGAATTCCCGGTTGTCCCGGGTCGTATACACCCTGTAAACAGAACCTGGATTCGTCCGAAAGAAAGAAAAAATGACGTTTTGCCATTCGTGCACCCAGGTTCGTCGTTGAGTACACCATCGCAGGCGCGCCTGTCTGTGATGCAGCGTCTAGGGTAACCGCAGCCATGGTCTCCGAGCTGATACTCCATGCTGCTGCAAACGTCGTCGAACTGTTCGTGCAGACGGTTGTTGTCTTGCAAACGTCCCCATCTGTTGACTCAGGGATCGAGACGCGGCTGCACGATTCGTTACAGCCGTGCGGATAAGATGCCTCTCTCATCTCGGCTGCTAGCGATACGAGGCCGTTGGGATCCAGCACGGCGTTCCGTGTTACACTCCTGAACCCACCGATTCCATATTCTGCTAACAGTCGTTGGATCTCGTCCAACGCGAGCAGCAATGTCGCGATACAATAAACCGCAATCACGATAGGCTACAATCCGACCTTTATCAAAGTCGGAAACGTGATGGAACGCATTTCTCCTTTTTACACGAGGCATCACAACAACGTTTCACCAGGGAAGGCCGGTCAACTGCTAATTGCGTATGAGAAATCGGTTGGAAACTTTCCCAATGTTAGCACGTTGTAGGTGTCGCCACTAGGGCCAACCTTATGTGAATGCTCTGAAAAGCTAATCGTTTGCGTATCACAACATCTTCTTCCTGTCGGTTAAATTTCGCATCTGTAGGACGTCATCTTCGTGGTGTAGCAATTTTAATGGGCAGTAGTGTATTTTTCATTGTAAATAAATGTTAAGTTCATTTCAACTTTTCGTTTCTGTAATTTCACTGCGCCACCGTATACGTCATTAGAGGGGGCTCGCAATCGTGGGATTTCTGGTGACACACGTAGATAGTAGAGATCAGCGCCGGCGCATCACTACTCCCCCGCGGCCGTGGAGCCTGGCAGTTGTTGCTACCTGGCTGGCTGGCTTGTTGCCGACCAGCTGGCGGCCGTTACGTCACGGCGGCCCGCGTGCCGCGGCGGATCGAAGCCGCGGGGGTTGTCGGCCGGTCAGGCAGAGGCACGGGAAGCAGTCTGGAAGCCTCCACTCCACAGCACGGGGTGGCTCTCCTGTTGCCAGGCACGCCCGCAGGATGCGCTCGCGCGCCTCGCCAGACGACTGCCGCCCACCCGCGGTCTTCCGTGACAGTGCAGCGACTACGCCAGAACACAGTTCTTCTCCGTGTCACATCTAGGGGACACACTATCTGAGAAAACGTATCGATAGTTTACTTGTGAATAGTATTATAATAAAGTACTGCGTGTACCACCTAACTCTGTCACTTACGATACAAGGTGTTCCAAGAAGAATGACCTAGTTTCAAAACTCCAATATTTTTGTTATAAACATGCTACAAACTTAGGGTAAATTGCAAAATACTCACAAAATCTTAAAGTTTTAGATATGCTATTAGAAATGCTTTTTGTGTTTGTTTGTAAACAACTTTTTTGCTACCAGTCGCGATTTCCTATTATTCGTATTTTTTACGACGCGTTTCGGGAAACGATTCCGATTTTCATGTGGGTTTTCTCTTTGTACCATGCCAATTTTAAGTAATGAATTCCATGTGTGAAGTTTTGCTTTATTTGGTGACTTTACTGCAATACATAAAAATATGCAGTTTTTAGTTTCTAGTTGTTTACTTGTAAATGCTGGTTCTTCCAGATTTCGCAAGTAACTACAAATGAAAATCGATAACTAAAAAAATACGCGCTTTTATATACATTGCAGTAGAGTCAACAAAACAAAGGAAAACTTCACTACGTAACAATGGCATACTACAAAGAGAAAACACATCTGAAAAAAGGAATGACTTCGCGAAACGCCTCACATAAAATATGAACAAAAAAAAATCTGGTAGCATAAAAGTCATTCATAAATAAACCCATTGTTTTAACAGTCGCGGGCTTTCACAAAATCAGAATGCTGTTGTCTCCACCAGCAGCGACTTTAATATCATTTACACGATAGCTACATTCGTCATAAACTTTACTCTGCTTCTACTGAAGTTATGGCAAGTTTTATTCTGTTCCTCACTACTCCTATGCTACGAGGCAGAGGAGAGATTAACACACTTTCGCCGGCCAGTGTGGCCGAGCTGTTCTAGGCGCTTCAGTCTGGAACCGCGCGACCGCTACGGTCACGGCTTCGAATCCTGCCTCGGGCGTGGATGTTTGTTATGTCCCTAGGTTAGTTATGTTTAAGTACTTCTAGGTTCTATGGGACTGATGACCTCAGATGTTAAGTCCCATAGTGCTCAGAGCCATTTGAACCATTTGAATACACTTTCCTTCACATGTCACCAAAGCGAAAAATCGCATGCGTTGATGCGTGGCAGTCCGCGGAAGCCAAGAATACAGAGCAGTGTCTCGGGGTCCCATGCACCCTGTCCAGCATTGACCTGGATTGTCATTGAGGAACTGACGTACGTTGTTGTGCTAGTGCGGTGGAGCTCCATCCTGTTGTACAACGAAGTCATTGGAGTCGTCCTGATGCTATGCAAAAAGCCAAATCTGCAGCATTTGAAGATAGCTCATTCCAGTCACGGTTTTCCTCGTAACAGAAGGGACCGTATACTTTTTCATGGGAAATGACACAAGAAACGTTCACTTTATGTGAGTCTTTTGTGCTCAGTGATATCATGAGGGGTGTAGCGTCCCATACGTGAACTTATGTCTGTTTACTTTAACGCTTACATGAAATGTTCCTTCATCCCTGAAAATTAACCGTGGTGAAAATGTATCCCCTTCAATGTCCTATAGCAGAGCATTGCCAAGGTCAACCGTCTGTATGGTTTATAGACCAAACGACGCATTACCACTCGCCAGACAGTCGTATCAGACATTGCCAGTTCTCTACTCCCGCAGCAAGTAGACTTTCGTGGACTCCGCTCATGCGTTTCCCGATTTTTTTTCCATCTTTATCATCGGAAGTGCGAGGTCGACATGGACTCTGACCTTTGCACAAGCACCCTGTCTCTGAATTTGCTATACCAACGACGAATGTTTTTGGATGCAGGTGGATCAATGTTAAAATGCCGATAAAAGCACTCTGGACCGAAATCATTGCCTCTTTGCAGACTGCAGCACACAAAACGTTTTCTGTTGAGCGGACGCCAACTTACTTCTGACTGACTACAAACTCAGAAGACCCATTAACTGACATCTAACGGCGACGTTCTGGAACTCTAGGCCGCGCCCATTCAAAAAACATTTCCTCGCCGGTGGGTCCCAGGTTTAGTTTTATTAGCGTCCAAAATCAGGTCGTTCTTTTTTAAATACCCATAGAAAAGAGACAAAACAAACGTGAAAAATTTAATTGGCCACAGGTGCACCTGTTTCAGGGGATCACACAATGAGTAGGAATGCATAACCTATAAATTTAAACGGTCATTTTCAACACAATGTCACTTTTCTTAATGGCACATGTATTTTTTTTCCACAAAAATGAAAACTGAGGTATAGTTAGTGATCGCAGACTAGATTTCCCTATTCTAAACCTCGTACTTTCTTAAGTACGTATAACGGGCGTTCAAAAAGAAACGAGCTGCAGATTTAATTACAGAAACCAGTACCTGTATGTTAGAAGTATTGACCCTGGCTGTTGAGACACTTGTCCCACTGTGGCACAAGGAGGTGAATGGCTGTCTCTGTCCCAGGGCTGCGATGTTGCGATGTTAACCAGATCCGCAGGTACAGCTGGACGTTTTCGTCCGAGGTGAATCGTTTGCCCCTTTCGTTACGTGAATACACGATGAAATTACAGAAAGATTGTGTTTGACCGAGGATACCGCCGCCAGAAATTTCAATAGGCAAAAACTTTGTTTACAATTCACGATGTGGTACTATTTTGAGCAACTCTCACAAAAGTTCGAAAATACACAATAGATGACGATACATGTAACAGTTAAATATATTGTTGTTGTGGTCTTCAGTCCTGAGACTGGTTTGATGCAGTTCTCCATGCTACTCTATCCTGTGCAAGCTTCTTCATTTCTAAGTACCTACTGCAACCTACATCCTTCTGAATCTGCTTATTGTATTCGTCTCTTGGTCCCCCTCTACGATTTTTACCCTCCACACTGCCCTCTAATACTAAATTGGCGATTCCTTGATGCATCAAACCTTGTCGTACCAGCCGATCCCTTCTTCTAGTCAAGTTGTGCCACAAATTCCTCTTCTCCCTAATTCTATTCAGTACCTCCTCATAAGTTACATGATCTACCAATCTATTATTTAGTATTCTTCTGCACCACCACATTTCGAAAGCTTCTATCCCCTTCTTGTCTACACTATCTATCGTCCAGTTTCACTTCCATACATGGCTGCAATCCATACAAATACTTTCAGAAAAACAAATATAGTTGTCTTGTTTTGTCGTCTTTAGATTAGCAAATGAGACACTTAAAGTAGTAAAGGAGTTTTGCTATTTGGGGAGCAAAGTAACTGATGATGGTTCAAATGGCTCTGGGCACTATGGGACTTAACTTCTAAGGTCATCAGTCCCCTAGAACTTGGAACTACTTAAACCTAACTAACCTAAGGACATCACACACATCCATGCCCGAGGCAGGATTCGAACCTGCGACCGTAGCGGTCGCGCGGTTCCAGACTGTAGCGCCCAGAACCGCTCGGCCACCACGGCCGGCAATAACTGATGATAGTCGAAGTAGAGAGGATATAAAATGTAGACTGGCAATGGCAAGGAAAGCGTTTCTGAAGAAGAGAAATTTGTTAACATCGAGTATTGATTTAAGTGTTAGGAAGTCGTTTTTGAAAGTATTTGTATGGAGTGTAGCCATGTATGGAAGTGAAACATGGACGATAAATAGTTTAGACAAGAAGAGAATAGAAGCTTTCGAAATGTGGTGCTACAGAAGAATGCTGAAAATTAGATGGGTAGATCACATAACTAATGAGAAGGGGTTGAATAGGATTGGGGAGAAGAGAAGTTTGTGGCACAACTTGACTAGAAGAAGGGATCGGTTGGTAGGACATGTTCTGAGGCATCAAGGGATCACCAATTTAGTATTGGAGGGCAGCGTGGAGGGTAAAAATCGTAGAGGGAGACCAAGAGATGAATACACCAAGCAGATTCAGAAGGATGTAGGTTGCAGTAGGTACTGGGAGATGAAGAAGCTTGCACAGGATAGAGTAGCATGGAGAGCTGCATCAAACCAGTCGCAGGACTGAAGACCACCACTACCACCACCACCACCACCACCACCACCACCACCACCACCACCACCACCACCACCAACAACAACAACAACAGTACGAAGACTAGATAGGCGCAGCTCTCCACACTAGCCTATCCTGCTCTAGTCTTTTCATATCCGCGTAACTACGCCTACTGCTACCTCCATCTATTTGAACTTTCTGTTTTCATTCCTTCGTTTCTCTCTACACTTTTCTTCATAACCAAATTGACGGATCATTGATGTCTCACAGGAAGTCATAATGCCTCAAAGGAAGTCATACCAACCGATCCAATGCCTCCTCATTAGTTACTACACCTACACACCTGTTCTGCAGCACCATATTTCGATGGCTTCTATTACCTTCTTGTTTATACCGTTTATAAACGAAGTTTGACTTTCGTACAAGGCTTCCGTTTAAGGCTACAATCAAGACAATTACCTTCAGAAAAGATTACTTGTCTTCTTATGAAATGTTAAACTCCTTATTTTCAGAAATGTTTATATTGCTATAGCCTGTCTGCATTTTATGTCCTCTCTACTTCGGTCATCATCAGACGTGTTACTGCACAAACAGCAAAACTCATTTACTCCTCTCAGCGTCTCATTTCTTAATGAAATTCCCTCAGAATCGCCTTACCTAATTGGAGTAAATTCTTTTATCCTTGTTTTAATTTTGTTGATGTTCATCTCATAACCTGTTCTGAAAACTATACATTCAAGTGAACTGCTCTTCGAAATGTTTGCTGTCTGACAGAATTACAATTCGTCGGCGAACCTGATAACTTTGATTACCTTTTCAAATTTCTCTTTTGTTTTGTTTGCTGCTTTGCGTGTAGTCCCGCCTTGTCTCTAAGAATGCTATAAAAGCAGGTTTACGATTTAGAATTTGATCCATCTGACATACAGTCCCACGCAAAGTATGCTTAAGTATGTATTGGGTTCTGCTCAAGTCCGTAGCGTTTATCCGTAAGATTAATATGAGATTTTAGTCATTTATAATATAATCTCCTTCGCTATTTACAACAGTCTGCCAACGCTGGGGTAGCTTTTTGATTTCGAAACTGTTGAAATCGTGTGGTTCTGAGGCGAAGAACTCTTAGAACCATGTTCGGGGCGCATTTTCATCCAGCAAGGAAGTTCTTTGATGGTTGCTCGATGGAGAGCGAGAAAGCTGAAAATCTCAGGGCACGAGATCGGGTTAATAAGGTGGGTGCGGAATGACTTCCCAACCCAACTCCTGTACAGCGTTTTTTGACAGTCTTGCAGAGAGCAGGCTTGCGCTGTCGTGGAGTAGTATCACTTCACACAGTCTTCCTGATCGTTGTTCATGGACTGCGTCTGCACAACGTCTCAGTTGCTGACAATAAATGTCAGCACTGGTCGTTACTTCCTGGGGAGGCATTTCGTAGTACACCATACCGTCGCTGTTCCAACAGATGAACAACTTTAACTTTTGTGGATGCGCAAAGGTGGTAGTAGCTGATTTGTTGGGTTGAGCCATTCGTTTCTTTTCCTTGTGTTAGCATAAAAATACCATTTCTCGTCACCAGCAACGGTACAGTATAGGAATGGTCGGTGTTGTTCACGAGCAATTACTGAAGAGCAAGCAGAAATGCACACAGATTTTTGTGATTTTGGCTTTGAGAATGCGATGCCCACGCACATGACTTTTGTACCTTCCCCACTGCATGCAAATGTCGCACGATGCTGGAACAATCGCAGTTGATCACATTTTCCAGTTCTCGAGTACACCGACTTAGATCACTGTGGATTAGTGCATTTAAATGATCATCAGATCCCGAAGATCTTCCAAAATGTGGAGAATTACTAATGTCAAAACGACCCTCCTTAAAACGAGAAAACCATTTCCTTGCCTTGCTTTGTCAGATGGCATTATTCCAATACAAAGCTCAAATGTTTCTGGATTCCTTCCCTGCTTTCACCCTTCTACTGAACTCAAACAGAATAGTATTTCGGAAATGTTCAGATTTCTCCACTTTGCTCTCCATCTGCTAGCGTCCACAGCTCCACTCAGTATCCCCAAAACACAAAATGACAAATGTAAGCGGAAATAGCTACAGTAAACTACAAATAGGAATGATAATCGGTAAGTAAACCCACAGCAGCTGGAGTATCAACAAACGCTACCAACCTAATAAACAAACATGTGAAAAAGCAGTTTGTTTTTCTTATCTGATTTTGTGACACCTACAGTAACGTGCCTAAGCTTTGTACCCTCAGTTTATCACAATTAAAATAAGAAACCATAGAACACCAGCAAAGTGCACGTCTGCCACTTCGGGCGGCTAAGGCGAATAAGTACATTTAATCTTATAATCTCCAGGAAAAAACATACCAGACAAATGTCTTTCGTTAGAATCATCAACGTGCGGTTTTATCGATGTATCTGCTCACTTTTAACTGGGCGAAGTTTCCGTAACAGTTGGCGGAGCTACTGGAGGGAGGTGAACGGCTGGGCTAGCCTCTCCTAGGCGACTGACGATCGCTCTGGTAGGTCTACCAGCTGCGAAGTTTATGTGTTGCTTCGTCTGCCGTGATATTTGTCATTACCCTCGGACCACTCCCAGGCAGCGGTAGTATTGTGTGCTGAACAGAGGCCTCGCCTAACTTCTAACCTTCAGAATGAGATTAGTATTGTCCCACATTCTAAATGTCAACCACCAGCCTTAATGACAGAGAGCATGTGCATACAAAAGAACATAAATTGCTGCACACCCCTGAAGTAACATTCATGCACCCGTTAAGAACAGATGTATGACTACAAAAAGAAATAATTAAGCACAAGAAAACTCTTCATTCTCACACCCAGTACATCTTCCTGCTACAAGTCGTGAATTATTCTTCCTATCGTGCTTTCAGGTGCCCCACTGTGTTACTAAATTTCCTCATGAAGCACGCTCTTACACACTCTCTCTCTCTCTCTCTCTCTCTCTCTCTCTCTCTCTCTCTCTCACACACACACACACACACACACACACACACACACACACACACACACACACAAACAAAGCGATTTAGGATTGTTTATATCACACTGTTTTACGGCCCTGCGTCAACACGGAGCAATAGTTGTGCATGGTTGTCGTCTCTCTTCCTTTCGTCGTTTCTCGTTGCCACTATGAATAATAGTCGACTCGTACTAACTCGTACTTAGATCAATCGAATTTCTCGATAAATCTAATAGGTTGGCGTGTTCATTGAAGGAAAAATAGATAAAGTGTGTGTTCTGGTACACTTGATAAATTTAAGGGATTGCCCTGACAAACTGCGCCGCAAACACACTACGTTTTGAATTCTTTAGCTATCTAACAACCGATAATTCGAACTGCTTCCTTGTTCAGATAACTGTTCCGTCATAGAACTCTTCACGACACTCCCTTATATTCTTAAAAATGCATAACATACTACAGTACGTAAGTTTGTTGCAGAAATGTCTTAGAAGTACAAGTGATTTACTTTCGCAGAAAAGAAGCATGTCACCGAAGCCACAGAATAACGAGTGGGAACAGAAAATATGCAGCGGAGGTTTTGCGATTCCCCCATCCGTGATGTCTAAAATAGTGAAGCGGAGAGGGGAGGTTGTTGAAGACGTTTCGTAAGGAGGGACGAAACGGATCCAGCAGGTGAGTTTCCGTCTCATTAAAAATGCTTGTTGAAATGGATTAGTCAATGAGTCTACATGCTTAAAAAATGGCTTGAGTTATTCGCTCTTAATTTAGGCACTGATGGGTCCACCCTCGAGTGAGAAGTGGCTCACTAAATAGTAAAGGCAATTTAGTTTTTAAGAATATTTTATGGAAAAAATTTGTGACAGTTCAGCATGGGAAAATAAATGCCACTTAAGTTTTCTTGAGTATTTTCGGAAATTTGTGCCTGACTACATTTTAAAGAAAAATGAATGAAATAATAAAAATGGAAAAAGGAATCTATAACAGCATGAATTACACAAATAAGAAAAGAACAATTCCAGGACGATATGGCTGGAACATTGTGAGGGTGGCTCGTAACGTAAGACAAAACTGGTAAGACTGATGCGGAGGCGACGTGGGACGATAGATTCCTTATCAGGAGGAAGAGTGTCATGCAGCAGCGGTCTCCTCGATGGTGCGAAATTTACTACAGGGGACAGTTAGCACCACAGATGTTAAAACTTCCTGGCAGATTAAAACTGTGTGCCGGGACCTTTGCCTTTCGCGGCCAAGTGCTCTACCAACTGAGCTACCCAAGTAAAGCTGTGAGGACGGGGCGTGAGTGGTGCTTGGGTAGCTCAGTTGGTAGAGCACTTGCCCGCGAAAGGCAAAGCTCCCGAGTTCGAGTCTCGGCCCGGCACACAGTTTTAATCTCCCAGGAAGTTTCGTACCAGCGCACACTCCGCTGGAGAGTGAAAATCTCATTCTGGACCACAGGTGTTGTTCTACCACCGAGTATGGAGAGAGATTATTTGCATACGCAAATCCGGACATGGGATCGTCAAAGCTACTGTTGGGCAAGTAGTCTCTTCTCTACCTAAACAGTCGGGATGCCACATGACTTGTGACGCACTGAGAGAACTGAGCAGGCAGTAAAACTAGGGAAAAAGAGAAAGAGGGAGTGGGGGGGGGGGGGGCGCCATGAATAGCAGGAATCTGAGAAGAGTAACATCGGTCTTTAGTCTAGAGACTGTTAACTGAGTTACTACAAATTAAAACGCAGCTGAGTGAGGTCTGTTTAATCGATCTGTTAATAGCTAACAGCTCCAAAATGAAAATGCTGTGCATTCCCAGCAATGAATGTTGTTTCTGACTGGCGGGAAATCGAAAAGCATATCTCACCCTATCCACGGTTTTAGAGCCTTTGTTGTAAACGACGGTAGCACACTGATACTCCTAAAGAATAGAGGAATGGTCGCCGAAAAGGTTATGAGGGTGGAAGACCCAGTCGTGGAGGATAAGTAAAATGTGGCGGCGCGAAGTAGTGTCGTAAGCTGTTTGTAGGAAGAAAAAAATGCCTGCAATGTGGTGTTGGCGCTTAGAAAAAGCCTGTTGGATTGCTACTTCCAGTCTAACGCAATGGTCGGTTATGGATTGTCTCTCAAAAACGAGACTAATGGGAGACAAAATGCCCTGTGGTTCGAGAATCTTAGATCTACCATCATTTCAAGCAATTTTCACAGCACGTTGGTAGGGCTAATCGGTCGGTAGCTGTCGATGGACGTTGGGTTTCAGCCTGGTTAGAAGATTACGACGATGGTAGGGTAAACACCTTCTCACAAGAAGCCCTAGAGAAGATGGAGTCATATTCGGATGTTGGGACTGTACCGTGAGACTAGCGAACAGCTTGATGCAGTTCCCAGTCAGCCAAAGGTTTATTGTACAATGCGGCGCGGCGGCCAGTGAATGGTAGGGCGAGGGCTTCAACTTGTCGTTTGTCCGTTCGAAAAATAGCCGGGTCAGAAGAGGATGCCGACACTTTGGAAAGTCGTCGCAAGTTGTTCAACAGTAACAGATTTATCAGCACAAATGCCACCCTGAAGACTACAGCGCTTGGCCCCACCTGTGATGGAGAAGCATACGTTCCCAAAGAGAAGATTTAACACACCCAGCATTCCTTCTTAGTGCATTTAATTTTACATCGAACCTTAGCGTAAAGCTGCTTAGAAGTGAGGGGGTGGCCTGTGAACAATGTCTTGTTGAGACGTTCCAGCGTCCTTCGACGATCCCTGATAGCTGTTTGGTCTCCTACGGCAATGGATGGTGGCGGAGGCGGCCTCAAAGAAAGGGAATAGCAGTTCCAGTGGCATGGGTTAATTGCATCGGAGACGTCTCCCATGACCTCGTCGATGCAAGTGACAGGATGGATGGAGGTGACGGCTGTGGTACACAACTGCCAGCTGGCACCTGTAAGAGCCCTACGTGGAAAATGGTCCAACAGGCGCTGATAAGGAAATGGCTGGATTACCGCAAAATGGTCACTGTAACAAAGATCTTCGTGCAGGGACCACTGAAGGAAGTCACGAGTTTGGAGGGAAGAGATAGTAAGTTCGATTACTGGAAAGATGCCATGGGCGGTAGCGAAGATGGTTTAAGTACTGTTTCTGAGCAGATACAGGTAAAGATCAGAATAATCTGTAGCAGGCATTGTGGTACTTCTTCCCATATGCAATGTAATCACCAAGTAGGACAAGAGAGTGTCCGGTTGAAATGGTGAATGAGATTTGTCGTCTTTTACTACTGCAAGCTTAATGAAATATCTCTTTTCCGATTTTCTAAATCCCAAGAATGACTATGGAAGTAGAGCGTGTGTTTGCTTGCCTCGACTAAGTACCAAACACACAATATCTGATTAGTTGGCCAAATTTATTTAAATGTTAATTAATTAGACGGATAACAAGGCGTCACGTCATAGATCATTTGATGATTCAATAAAATACCAATCCCTATATTGGATGAGCAATAACGATGACAAATTTCATTGAAACATTACTAAGGGGAGGTGTAAACTGACTGATTTTAAGAATCCTGACTAGGGAGCGCATTGGCGCTTTGAGATGTAATAGCAACGAATTCAGAATTGCGGGCGACATCATATTCAAATCTATGTACAACCCTTCCATATGCTCGCTCGGGGCCAGTAAGATATTGACAGAATGCACGTAAACTCTGACAGATGATGAATGGTCGTATATGAAATATGTTTCTTAGAGAGCAACGTAGATCGCAGAACAAGGACAAATTAACAGTAGTAGTAGTAGTAGTAGTAGTAGTATTAGTAGTAGTAGTAGTAGTTGGAGCGGTTGACAGTATCTACTGTAGCTCTGTTGGATTATGTTGAGGATGTCCCGGTTCGGTGTGAAGCTATCAGGAGGGCACGCCACGCCCCAGGATCACAATCGACAGTGGGGGTAGAACAACATCAATTAACTTCGATTCTGCGCCTGAAGGCACAGGGGGTCTAGCGTCTCCAGGATCACTGGAATAGCTTTCTACTGAGATACTTTTCTCCTCCTTCTCTGGCAACTATTAGCGGTCGAGGTTCTTATGAGTATTTATCCACTGTAGATGTAGGGGAGATGAAGAGTGAGCAGCTCTGGTAACCACACTGTATAGCTCCTTCAGCCACCTCTGGGGAGAGGATTCCTGACACGGAGCCCTGTCACCAGCAGACGCTGGAGGTGGATGCTGCTTCTCCATTCAGGTGCTGGGACTGGTTCCTAATGAGGGTGCCACAGCAACCACGAGAGTCTGACGCACCTACCAGACGTCGGCGTCGAAAGATTCAGTACACCAGTACTGCAAACGACTTGGCCACACTAGTGACTGACGTCGGTATCACTGAGACTTGACAGATGCGATCGTGTTTTTTTCCGAGCTTGAAAGTATGAGAGGCGATCTCTAACATTCAGTTCCTGTAAATGCCTGAAATGCTGGCATTTAAACACAATGTCGATGTTGGGAAATACAGCTTAACATTATAGCTGAGCTCCATATGTCTACACGTCTTCCCCTGTGGACTTACACCCTGCTATCTACGGCGCTGTGCTCATGCAGTGTCTGCCGCTAGTGACTGCGTGTTCTACGAGACAGTCTCCTGCTGGCTAGTTCTCGACTGGGGGTATGCAGCTGCTAGTCGGCTTCCACTCGTGCGGGCAAACTTGCTGCTTACACTGTTCACATGGGTGGACTTCGCCTCTGGGGATGCTCTTTATGCATGCAGTTATGTCATGGACATACTCGCTCTGGTCGCCTACTGTCGATGCTGCTAGCGGCTAATGAGCCGTGTGTGTGACGCAGCAAGTCAGTTCCGTGAAGTCAGCAGCATTGCCGGTGCTGACTCTGCTACTTCCTTCGACGCCACCCACCGCTTAGCCACATACTGGACAGCGCTTACCTCAACAAGCGTGCACTATCGACTCCCTGCAAGCACTGGTTGCCCGAATCGACGCTTCGATTACGTTATACTCTTAATAATAACTGATTACGTTATTAATAATGTTTCGCTGACACCTCACTGGGCGTCTAAGAGGCATCCACTCACTTCATCACTGCTCACCCCTCCTTGAGGTGGTGGTACATCGAATTTCTGGTATCTACTCTTCATTGCCGTCCACCTCAACAGCTGACTGACCCGGCCGTTGCATCTGGTGTCGGAACTGGTCACTGACATCTGCAGCTGAGTTTGGATCATAACTTCCACCGCAGCATGCAGTGACTTTCTCGCCTGTTTTGTTTTATTTTATTTGTGGTGGTGATAAGTGGGACGTGCAACGGATTTAAAGGTTAGGTTTGCGAATTTGTAGCACTTTCCTGGTGCGTTCCATTTCATCAGCCGGCAGTTGTGGCCGAGCGTTTCTAGGCGATTCAGTCCAGAACCGCGCTGCTGCTACGGTCGCAGGTTCGAATCCTGCCTTGGGCATGGATGTGTGTGATGTCCTTAGGTTAGTTAGGTTTAAGTAGTTTTAAGTCTAGGGTACTGATAACCTCAGATGTTAAGTCACATAGTGCTTAGAGCCACTGGAACCATTTCATCAAAAATCTGAAACATGGTCTAATCTACATCTACGTGATTACTCTGCTGATCACAATTAAGTTCCTAGCAGAGGGTTCAATGAACCACCTTTGAGCTGTCTCTCTACCTCTATGTCGGCGCGCGGGAGAAACGAGCACTTAAATTTTTCTGTGCGAGCCCTTATTTCTCTTATTTTATCGTGATGATCATTTCTCCCTATGTAGGTGCGTGCCAACACAATCTTTTCGCAATCGGAGGAGATGCTGGTGACTGAAATTTCATTAGACGATCCCGTCGCAACGAAAAACGCTTTTGTTTTAATGACTGCCACTCAAATTCACGTATCATGTCTGTGGCACCATCTCCCCTATTTCGTGATACTACAAAACGAACTGCACTTCTTTGAACTTTTTCAATATCATCCGTCAGTCCCACCTGATACGAAGCCCACGCCGCACAGCAATACTCCAGAATAGGGCGGATAAGTGTAGTGTAAGCAGTCTCTCTAGTAGATCTGCTGCACCTTCTAAGCGTTCTGCCAGTGAATCGCAGTCAATGGTTCACTCTACCGACAATATTACCTACGTGATCGAACAGTTACGCACAGGATACATACATACATACATATCTATTAGAACAGTCCTTGATGTGAGGAATCTTAACTTATCACTTATTGTTATGTCAACGGGAGTTAGTGTAACAGAGAGATTAAAAAGTTTCCGTTCGAAGGGCATACAGTCCAGAATCGATGGAAAATCGCCGTGAGCTCTGTGGCAAGGATCCCACCGACGAACGAGTTGAAGATACTCGTTTAGTAGAACACCGTGTCCTACGAGCACCGAGCAAGGTAGTGCAGTGGTTAGCACATGGACTCGCATTCGGGAGGACGACGGTTCAATCCATCTGGCCATCCTGATTTAGGTTTTCCGCGATTTCCCTAAATCGCTCCATGCAAATGCCGAGATGGTTCCTTTTCACCGCCGACTTCCTTCCCTGTCGTTCCCTAATACGATGAGACCGATGACCTCGCTGTTTGGTCTCTTCCCCCAAACAACCCAACCCAACCCCCTGCTACGAGTAGTAGTCCGCAACTGCCCGCTGCAAAACCACATCTGACAAGAGTTGTCGAACCTTCAACGCCTTTCTTAAGGAGCCGTAGGCGTGATAGTCGCAAGAGGGTAGGGATTAGGAGTATGAGATGGGTGATCGAGAGTCTCCCACTTCAGTTGGAATAACTTCTGCGTTTGCTGCAGCTGCGTTACAGGGACGTGCGTTATCATGAAGCAGCAACATCTCTTGTCGCATTTTTCATTCCACAGCGGTAGTTATCGACAGATATGCTGCCGCATACGCATTTCTTTGTTATCCGATGGATGACTACCGATGTTTGTCCTTCGGCGGCCACGAAAAGAATAGCAGCATATTGGTCTTGTCTGGACGTATTTGGTAATAACGTCTCCGTCGTCCACGTTTCCATATTAACCGCACACA
The DNA here is from genome assembly GCF_023864275.1 of Schistocerca cancellata. Classification (NCBI taxonomy): domain Eukaryota; kingdom Metazoa; phylum Arthropoda; class Insecta; order Orthoptera; family Acrididae; genus Schistocerca; species Schistocerca cancellata. The sequence continues at coordinate 664,266,747 of NC_064626.1, forward strand.
CATCGGAAAGACAGGCATGCGACACTAATCCCTTGCCTACATGCTGGTGCTTATATACCCGTACCGGAGTCGCGTTACGTTGCGTATACTGCGGGAACGCCGTAAGACGGAACTTTTAGAGCTTCCCTTATACGTGGTGTTTCAAGAAAGACTTTACAACTTTAAAATTCATATAAATTTATTGAAAGAAGATATAGAGTTCGGTTTAGTGTTATTTTGTAGGGAAACATCAGGTTTTTTTACCTTAAACTACAGATGTTGTATGTGGCTTCCGTTGGTTATCCTGCACACATCCTATCCTAAATCAGTTTCTTCCCAAACTCGCTGTAGCATTGCGAGTGTAACTTGCTCAGTGGCGACGTAAATTCTGGCTCTTGAGTTCAGTTAGATAAGTCGGCACAGGAGGTACAAACACGATATAACCTTGATGAATCCTCATTTTTAAAAAATCGAGTGGTGTCAGGTCTGGGGAACGTGGGGGCCATGCAATTGGCGCATCACGGCCAATCCATTGACCTGGAAAGTGGTCACTGGGAAAATCCCAGACATCAGCCAGGTAGTGGGGTGGTGCACCATCTGGCATGATGTAAACATTTCGTTCTTTGTCACCCTCACTGTTCTGTGGTATCAAAAACTGTTTTAACATATCCATGTACACTATTCTGTTGTTAGTCCTCTCACGGAAAAAAGGGGCCGTACACTTTGTTCTTGCTCAATGCACAAAAAACGTTTAGTTTAGTGCTATCACTAACATTTTGCAATGTTTGATGTGGATTTTCACTGCCACAAATCCTACAGTTATACGTGTTAATCATACCACTTAAGTGGAAAGTCAACTCGTCAAAAAAGATAGTTTTGTCCAAGAAATGTTCATCCTCATGTAATCGATTTAAGATATCCGCACAGAAGTTCTTGATTGTTTGTACGATTGTTAATCTGTACGGTTTCAAATGCAAACGGATCTCAACGCACCCCAAACAGTCGTATGTGGGATTTGCAGTTCGCAAGGTGCACGCCGGGTTCATTTCGTAGGACTGTTGACAAAATTTTGTCTCGCCCACTCAACGACGTCTTAACGACCTGATGATTTCATCTTACTTACAAGGGAACCTCCCCATCGCACCCCCCTCAGATTTAGTTATAAATTGGCACAGTGGATAGGCCTTGAAAAACTGAACACAAATCGATCGAGAAAACAGGGAAAAGTTGTATGGAACTATGAAAAAATAAGCAAAATATACAAACTGAGTCGTATATGCACAAGATAGGCAACATCTAGGATAGTCTGAGGTCAAGAGCGCCGTGGTCCCGCAGTTAGTGTGAGCAGCTGCGGAACGAAAGGTCAACGGTTCAAGTCTGCCCTCGAGTTAAAATTTTAATTTCTTATTTTCGCAAAGTTATGATCTGTCCGTTCATTCATTGAAATCTCTGTTCATTGTAATAAGTTTAGTGTCTGTGTTTTGCGACCGCACCGCAAAACCGTGCGATTAGTAGACGAAAGGACGTGCCTCTCCAATGGGAACCGAAAACATTTGATCGCAAGGTCATAGGTCAACCGATTCCTCCACAGGAAAACACGTCTGACATATTCTATACGACACTGGTGAAGGCATGTGCGTCACATGACAAGAATATGTTGTCGACCCACCTAACTTGTACACTTGGCAAATGGGTAAAAAGATTCTTCTACCTTGCCCGATTTAGGTTTTATTGTGGATATGATAATCACTCCCAAAAAAGTGGTGAAAACATAAGAGTTTGTCACATAAACTGAAAATAAAATATTAAACTCTTCACTGGAGGCAGGACTTGAACCAAGGACCTCTCGTTCCGCAGCTGCTCACGCTAATCACGGGACCACTGCGCTCCTAAGATCGCGCCATCCTTGATGTTGCCTATCTTGCGTATGGACTACTCAAATTGTATATATTACTTATTTTTTCATAGTTCCACACAACTTCTTGCTGTTTTCTCGATTGATCTGTGTTCAGTTTTTCAAGGCCTATCCACTGTGCCAACTTATAACTAAATCTGAGGGGGGTGCGATGGGGAGGTTCCCTTGTTAGCATCCTGTTTCTACAAAACATTTATGCCACTCATAAATTGTAAGCCTACTAGGAGTATCTTTAGCGTACTTGGTACTGTTGCCCCGACTTCGATTCTTCAAACCACAATACACAGCTAGCACGCTCGGGTGCAGTGAAGGCAGTCATTTTAACACAACTGCCGCTAGCCTTACGGTGAGATTCGGCACAAGCGAACTACGCGAGAAAAACTTTATGTATTTCCCAACTAATTGACACCAGAATCACCTCTGTAGTACTATGAATCAATCTATGAGAGTTTTCAAAGTTGTGAAGTCCTTTTTGTAACATCCTGTACATTCTTACAAGAGTTACAACAGTTCCAACTGACGCATTTTTCAGCTGTTGTTGGACTTCATAGATCATCAATGGAAGAGAGAAGACGTGTATGGAATGTGACAAAAATTAAGGTATCAATAGATGTAAAATGTCTGTGGGAGGGAGGGAGATTTACGTACTACCTAGAGTAGTAACGATCGACACTAAATTGCTGTCTAAAGAGACTGTGAGGGCCTTGCGACCACCTGCCCAATATCACTCATGATGCCCCCCTACTCCGAACGAGGTTCCGTATATTAGGCGCAAACGAGCTAAGAAGTCCATTATCATCGAGAGTGCAGAAAGCGATACTGCACAGAGGATGGAGGAAAACGCACCCAGGACGATTACCTCGCCGAAACAGCTGGAGAATTAGCGGAAGTGCAGATCTACGTCCACGAAGGATGCGAGATGTCTCAGCATATGATGGACACTATGCACCATGTAAGGCGCCTTTCCCCAATTGGCTCGCTCTTCGGTAGAATTTTGAAGAATGGAGGTCAAACCCTACAGAGGACCATCACATAAAGTCCAAAACGTGAGAGACTCCTTTTAGTAGCCTCTTATGACAGGTAGAAATACCTCAGGCCTATTCTAACCCCCGGACCTGCCGGGGCACAGTAGTACCACCGCCAGTCCGAACTGCATCCTCCACACACTGAGATTTAAACGCCTTATTAAGCCGTTGATGCACTTGAGAAGTCGCGTCATTTAAACACAGACAAAATCGTGGCTTGTCGGACCACACTGTAAGTTTCCAATCAGCTTCTGCCCGGTTTCTGTGTTGTCTGGTCTATTAAAGCCGCGCGATCTGAGGCGCGTTGTCACGGTCCGCGGGGCTCCCCCCGTCGGAGGTTCGAGTCGTCCCTCGGGCATATGTGTGTGTGTGTGTGCGCGCGCGCGTGTGTTGCTAAGTTAGATCAAGTAATGTGTAAGCCTAGGGACCGCTGACCCCAGCAGTTTGATCCCATAGGATCTTACTACAAATTTCCAAATTTTCCGAAGACGCGCAGCCTCCTGTGCCACTGCGAGCAATGGTATTTCTCGAGGTACCCAAATCCTAATGTCCACCGCACGCAGTTCCCTTCGCAATGTTCGGCTGAAAGCTGGTTATGATGGATCTGCATTCACTGACAGCAGCAATACCTGTTGAGCTGAAAACCGATTGTCACTGACTACCCGGCCGCTGTGGCCAAGCGGTTCTAGGCCATTCAGTCCGGAACCGCGTGACTGCTACGGTCGCTGGTTCGAATCCTGCCTCGGGCATGGATGTGTGTGATGTCCTTAAGTTAGTTAGGTTTTAAGTAGTTCTAAGTTCTAGGGGACTGATGATCTCAGAAGTTAAGTCCCATATTGCTCAGAGCCATTTGAACCATTTTGGTCACTGACTCGTGTCCGGTCCTTGTCGGTTAGGATTTTTTACGACCACCGTCCTTACGTCGCGTTGCTGGCTGTGACTGGTACATCGTTTCTTGCAGACACGTTTGCTGCCGAAGTCTATGAATCATCAAATATGGCGTGGTCATGAGCATGACAAACATGATAGCACCTTTCTGTCATACTGTCACGCCTCTGTGTCAGTTCACGTCACTGCTCCGATTCCATACAACCGACAATCACGTACACACCACATCATTGCTATCGCTTACGTCAATGGTGGAGATTCACATGACCGTCTGGTGCCAGCTCTACACCATCTACAGCACTCTTAAGCTACCCGTGTGCTGTTTTAATGGCTGACTAATCTTTTGTCCGGTGAACTTACGACGTGTCTGACATCACAGAATAACCCCATGGTACAGGAGGCAGCTATTGAGGGTGGAAACTGTAGGGAAGGATAGAGACTGAAATACATCCAACAAATATATTAAGACGTTCGGCGTATTTCTGTCACGTTAGTCCGGGCAGAACCTATCTGTTACCACTTTAACCTAAGTTACATTGTTCTGATTTATATTCCATTCAGTATTTGTGTCTTTTAATGCTTTAGGTACTCTCGCAATAAATCACTTCGTGATACCAAAGCCTTTGTATTATTTAGTTTGAATTTCACGCTTATCATCAGTACCCTTTGCCAGATACGAGTGATCCGCTATTTAAATTATCATAAATAAAATTATGTCCATAGCGCAACTCTTGAACCTGATCACGAACAGAACCGTATCGTAATTTCCTCCACAAATTGTCTGTTGCGTGGTAGGAACTGTGGTAGTTAGACGGAGGACTGGATTGGATTGTTTGGGGTTAGAGACCAAACAGCGAGGTCATCGGTCTCATCGGATTAGGGAAGGACGGGGAAGGAAGTCGGCCGTGCCATTTCAAAGGAATTTCACGCCTGGAGTGATTTAGGAAAATCACGGAAAACCTAAATCAGGATGGCCGGACGCGGGATTGAACCGTCGTCCTCCCGAATGCGAGTCCAGTGTGCTAACCACTGCGCCACCTCGCTCGGTAGTTAGACGGAGGGTTGAGTGTATTAGTGTCACTAATACGGATTTCTTTTATCAATTTGGGTGACATTTCCACCTCTCAACCTCGGCACCTCGTAACTTCAACAGTTAAAAGTCCACTGGACCTGACGGGATACCAATTCGATTCTACACAGAGTACGCGAAAGAACTTGCCCCCCTTCTAACAGCCGTGTACCGCAAGTCTCTAGAGGAACGGAAGGTTCCAAATGATTGGAAAAGAGCACAGGTAGTCCCAGTCTTCAAGAAGGGTCGTCGAGCAGATGCGCAAAACTATAGACCTATATCTCTGACGTCGATCTGTTGTATAATTTTAGAACATGTTTTTTGCTCGCGTATCATGTCGTTTTTGGAAACCCAGAATCTACTCTGCAGGAATCATGGATTCCGGAAACAGCGATCGTGTGAGACCCAACTCGCTTTATTTGTTCATGAGACCTAGAAAATATTAGATACAGGCTCCCAGGTAGATGCTAGTTTCCTTGACTTCCGGAAGGCGTTCGGTACAGTTCCGCACTGTCGCCTGATAAACAAAGTAAGAGCCTACGGAATATCAGACCAGCTGTGTGGCTGGACTGAAGAATTTTTAGCGAACAGAACACAACATGTTGTTATCAATGGAGAGACGTCTACAGACGTTATAGTAACCTCTGGCGTGCCACAGGGGAGTGTTATGGGACCATTGCTTTTCGCAATATATATAAATGACCTAGTAGGTAGTGTCGGAAGTTCCATGCGGCTTTTCGCGGATGATGCTGTAGTATACAGAGAAGTTGCAGCATTAGAAAATTGTAGCGAAATGCAGGAAGATCTGCAGCGGATAGGCACTTGGTGCAGGGAGTGGCAACTGACCCTTAATATAGACAAATGTAATGTATTGCGAATACATAGAAAGAAGGATCCTTTATTGTATGATTATATGATAGCGGAACAAACACTGGTAGCAGTTACTTCTGTAAAATATCTGGGAGTATGCGTGCGGAACGATTTGAAGTGGAATGATCATATAAAATTAATTGTTGGTAAGGCGGGTACCAGGTTGAGATTCATTGGGAGAGTCCTTAGAAAATGTAGTCCATTAACAAAGGAGGTGGCTTACAAAACCCTCATTCGACCTATACTTGAGTATTGCTCATCAGTGTGGGATCCGTACCAGATCGGGTTGACGGAGGAGATAGAGAAGATCCAAAGAAGAGCGGCGCGTTTCGTCACAGGGTTATTTGGTAACCGTGATAGCGTTACGGAGATGTTTAGCAAACTCAAGTGGCAGACTCTGCAAGAGAGGCGCTCTGCATCGCGGTGTAGCTTGCTCGCCAGGTTTCGAGAGGGTGCGTTTCTGGATGAGGTATCTAATATATCGCTTCCCCCTACTTATACCTCCCGAGGATGTCACGAATGTAAAATTAGAGAGTTTCGAGCGCGCACGGAGGCTTTCAGACAGTTGTTCTTCCCGCGAACCATACGCGACTGGAACAGAAAAGGGAGGTAATAACAGTGGCACGTAAAGTGCCCTCCACCACACACCGTTGGGTGGCTTGCGGAGTATAAATGTAGATGTAGAACTGCTAATGCTAATTGGTACGTCCAAAAACTGTTTATACCATATGAGGATCGACTCACAGAAGATGAATGACTTTATGGACATTTTCAGCACGAAGTAGCAACAGTACCATCGGCCTTGACAATCTTGTCACCAGTAAACGAGATATTTGGTGAGAATCAGCTGAGGCAGTACAACCTCCCGGCCACTTCTGTTGCCTGATCTGTCTCTCTCCGTGGTTTTTATCTGTGGGGCAAAAGAGCTACAGCAGAACGCCGAAAATGCTACAGCTGATATCTCTCACGCAGATATGCTGCACGTGTCTCACAGTTGAACAAAACACCCAATACTGCCACATTTAAAAGATTGGCTTCAAGTTATTGAAAGTACTGCGGGTCGGGTAGCGAAGTGCAAATTTTTTGGTACGATTTTAAGGAGTCACTATGGAGATTTGAAGTCTCATGCGATGTCAAAGAAGCATCTACAAAATAAAAAGGTAAGAAACATTTTTTAAAAATTGATTAGACATTCTTTGATCAGTTTTACATCTTTGACCACTCTTTGACTAAGTAAATTGTTGCAGGTTGTAACTATGTAGCCTAAAATTGCTTTTAAGACAGAGTCGATTGAGAATAAAAAAACTGAAGAAGCAGCACTTGGATTATTCACAGCTATGCATACTAGTATACGTGTAGTCGACCATTCGGGAGAGGTATTTAATCACTCATGAAAAAAATATAGAAAAAGTTCAGCTGCACCGAGCTAAGGGCACTTCAGTTATATAAAGACGTGTTAGCACCGCATTTCACTGACGTTCTGAAAGAAGATTGCAAAGATAAACAATTCAGCTTATTAGTTGATGAATCTACTGATATTGCTGTACCTAAATACTTGGGATTAATTATAGTGTATTACAGTAAATTACACCAAAAATAGTATCTACGACCCCTGACTAGCTCGACTGCACGAGTATAATGCTGAAGCTATTGTCTCAGCTGTAAGACACTTCAACGATTCGATTTGCGAGCTGAAAATTTAATCTACATTGGTACAGATAATTCCTTTGTCATGATTGTAGCAAATAACGGAGTACTTACGAAATTGAAAGAAGAGGTACGACACTTGATTTTAGAGCCATTCCTTGCAACTGGCTGTTTCAGCTGCTGCAAAAGAATTTTTTTGCGAGAAATTTGCAGTTTTTAATTAAAGAGGCATATGATTGTCTGGAAGAGCGGCGACTAAACCAATCTCTCTATAAGGAGCTTTACAAAACCATCGGCGATGGGCAGAAACCGTTAAAATTGTTCAAGCGGACAAGGTGGACAAGAGGAAAAGCTGGTTATCAATAGAATCCACTGTATCAAGAATATAGACGAACTGGTCAGAACTAAACACTCATTTTTACGTAGCTGAAGTGCGCGAAAGGTGTCACATGACAGAGTTATTGCACGCTATGTGTGTGGACGAGATTAATCACGCATATATTTCACTTTTATATCCAATTTTAATTGAAATAACCAGAGTCAATAAAATGTTCGAGTCGGAAGATACAGATCACACGAAACTCTTTGATGAGCTGTCCAGCCTGGTAGATATGCTTGCCAGCAAATTTACGTTAGCTGAAAATAAAGTTAGTATTTTTACTATTCGTGACTTGTTCGATCGAAGATGTTATCTGGGATTCCGCTTTGAAAAAGCTGTTACCTGAAATCAAAGAAAAAGGGTTACCACGGGAAGACGAAGGAATGTTGCGTAATTGGTGTATAACGTTTATAGTAAGTGTGAGTGAAGAAATAAAAAACAGATTACCAGAAAATTTGACGTTGTTGGAAAAATATTTCAAAGAATAAGTGTTGAACAAGCACTTAATCACAAGAAAGGAAATCTAAATGATATAATGGCTCAGTTCAATAAAAGTGTAAAATTTATAGCAGGAGTGGGTGATCAGTGGCGACAAATTCATTTGTTGAACTAGAATGAGACCTTACAAAAAATTTTTGAATTAAGTATTGCATTTCAAATATGTTCCAGGGGAATCCAGATTTGAGGAATTGGCGACTTTCGATTACTCTTCTAATACTTACCTCATTCCAGTGCCGATGGTAGCAGTATGAATGTAGTAAAAAACAAGCGAGGGAATAGAATGACGTCAAATCTTTTAACTGCTATATTAAGAATACACTGTGGTTTGAGGTTGGAAGGAAAATGCTGCAACGGATATGAAATTCTAATGAACATTAGAAAACAAATCTGTACCAACCGACGATGATAACGATGCAGACATTCATCTGAAGAAGACGAATTCATTTAAATAATTAGTTGTTTTAACAGAACTTTTTTATGTTCCTGACCTTGACTTGCTGCTTTATTTATTGTATGTTCATTTAATGAGTGTGAATATTTTATTATTTAATGATAAAGGAAAGTTATTAGTAATATACTTATTGTTTTCTTTCAAAATAACTTAAAAAATTCGTGGAAATTTTAGCGATTATGAGAGTAGGGGCATTTTTGTTAGTGGTTTTCTGGTGGTTTTTGCACTTTAAACAAGTGAGGAGCTTACTTTAAAAGTTGGCAACACTCGAAGGATGTGATGCTACTGCTTACTTTGGACTTCTGTTTAATGGTATACGATACATTTATTAAACTAGTATGGAATTTATTTCTTCCTTAATTTCAAATAATAGTATGTGGAAAGTTACCAAATACCAACAGAGCTGCGCTGAAAATTGTCAACTAAGCTGGAGGAACTCGTCAAGGTTTCTTCCGCAGCCGACGTAATGCAAAGGTGAGTGGGCTGCATTCTTGTGTAGCGATAAACTTAACAGCCAGTGGGCAGTCACAGTGGAATGCTTACGAGCCTTAGCGGCTGCTGTTCTATCCGTCTGTACATGTTCTACGCCAAACCTCGTGCGAAGGCCCGTGAACAACGTTTCTCACTGATAGCCCAATTATTAGAAAATCCTTAAGACCGCCCGACACCATTGCTTCATTGAGAAGACACTGCAAGATTCATTCGATAAACATTATAATAGCGCTTGCCAGACACTATTATAAATATAAGACTATTAAGGGAGTAGAGGGGTAGTACTTACTTTCGAGTGCTAACATTCAGTAAGGTAAAAACACTTATCTCATCTGGTGGCGAATGTAGTTGGTTAAACTTTTTGCTTATTGTGGACATTAAATCATATGAATCTTAAAAAATTGACAACTGCAGCAGGTTCATCGAACAACAAAATAAAATACTATAAATATCGATTCAAATTATAGCCTCCCAGATAATTATTAAAACTTGCACTTTTTAATTTAACCACTGTTTGGTTTATAACTGTTTTCATTTCTTAAGTAATTCGATGAAAATGGCACAGAAATGATTCACACGCATACTCTAATCACAATACCTTTTCTTTTTATCCACTGGACGCTTGCGTTATCTTACAATGCATTCCGCAGTTTTTTTATGTATTTTTCAGAACATGTTTTAACTGTTCGACTCAAACTCTAATGCCGAAGTAAGACAGACCTAAGGAAAGTCTATCGCAGAAATAAGGTTTTTAAAATGTCGGTTGTGTCTTTTTCATTTTCTAACATCCAGCGAGTAGGACGAAAACTACTACAGCGATGTACGCGCTCAAGCATTTCTGGAACCTAACTCGACCGGCAATCATAGAAGTGGAACTCGCAGAAAAAATAGCTCGATATAAAATGGTTAACTCCACGAAAAACGACATGAACTTCGATAGAACTCCGTTAAACATTGTAAAGAAAGGTGTTCACTATTCAGCAGCTTTCATTTTCAACAGCCTTCCAGCAGAACTGGGGAAAAAAAAGAACGTGTTAAACCGCGAGTATTCAATTTCAAGTTGGCATACTCCTATTCCGTAGAGAAGTTCCTCGCAGCAGTTTGGAAATTCTCTCTGTTATTCATTCGTAAATCGACACAATGTTTCGAGTTTTATTAACTCCTTAATTCCCATGTTGAGCTTTCTGTAAACAATTCTGTGATCTCTGCACGACGAAGTAGCTTTTGCGTACATGGTCGCACGAAACCTTACAAGCAAGTAAAGTCACTGTTATACACTCCTGGAAATTGAAATAAGAACACCGTGAATTCATTGTCCCAGGAAGGGGAAACTTTATTGACACATTCCTGGGGTCAGATACATCACATGATCACACTGACAGAACCACAGGCACATAGACACAGGCAACAGAGCATGCACAATGTCGGCACTAGTACAGTGTATATCCATCTTTCGCAGCAATGCAGGCTGCTATTCTCCCATGGAGACGATCGTCGAGATGCTGGATGTAGTCTTGTGGAACGGCTTGCCATGCCATTTCCACCTGGCGCCTCAGTTGGACCAGCGTTCGTGCTGGACGTGCAGACCGCGTGAGACGACGCTTCATCCAGTCCCAAACATGCTCAATGGGGGACAGATCCGGAGATCTTGCTGGCCAGGGTAGTTGACTTACACCTTCTAGAGCACGTTGGGTGGCACGGGATACAGGCGGACGTGCATTGTCCTGTTGGAACAGCAAGTTCCCTTGCCGGTCTAGGAATGGTAGAACGATGGGTTCGATGACGGTTTGGATGTACCGTGCACTATTCAGTGTCCCCTCGACGATCACCAGTGGTGTACGGCCAGTGTAGGGGATCGCTCCCCACACCATGATGCCGGGTGTTGGCCCTGTGTGCCTCGGTCGTATGCAGTCCTGATTGTGGCGCTCACCTGCACGGCGCCAAACACGCATACGACCATCATTGGCACCAAGGCAGAAGCGACTCTCATCGCTGAAGACGACACGTCTCCATTCGTCCCTCCATTCACGCCTGTCGCGACACCACTGGAGGCGGGCTGCACGATGTTGGGGCGTGAGCGGAAGACGGCCTAACGGTGTGCGGGACCGTAGCCCAGCTTCATGGAGACGGTTGCGAATGGTCCTCGCCGATACCCCAGGAGCAACAGTGTCCCTAATTCGCTGGGAAGTGGCGGTGCGGTCCCCTACGGCACTGCGTAGGATCCTACGGTCTTGGCGTGCATCCGTGCGTCGCTGCGGTCCGGTCCCAGGTCGACGGGCACGTGCACCTTCCGCCGACCACTGGCGACAACATCGATGTACTGTGGAGACCTCACGCCCCACGTGTTGAGCAATTCGGCGGTACGTCCACCCGGCCTCCCGCATGCCCACTATACGCCCTCGCTCAAAGTCCGTCAACTGCACATACGGTTCACGTCCACGCTGTCGCGGCATGCTACCAGTGTTAAAGACTGCGATGGAGCTCCGTATGCCACGGCAAACTGGCTGACACTGACGGCGGCGGTGCACAAATGCTGCGCAGCTAGCGCCATTCGACGGCCAACACCGCAGTTCCTGGTGCGTCCGCTGTGCCGTGCGTGTGATCATTGCTTGTACAGCCCTCTCGCAGTGTCCGGAGCAAGTATGGTGGGTCTGACACACCGGTGTCAATGTGTTCTTTTTTCCATTTCCAGGAGTGTATATGCCGCTGTCTGTGCAGACTCCTACCGTGTTAATTTACACCAAGTGGTATCTACAGTTACGTTATCTCTTCTACACATAGTAGTGTATGGTGGAGAGCGTTTCGCCACCGATGTCTCTTCTCCCTCTCCTTTTCCAATGGGGAATGACGCGCGAAGAATGAACTCTGATATCTAAACTTTACCTTCGTGGTCTTTTCGAGAGTTGTGTATAGGATGCCTAAGTTAGCTGACGTACGAATGTACGATCTCAGAATTTTAAGGTAAACCACACCGTGATGCGCAACACCTCTTGCGGTTTGTGCAACTGAAACTGGTTGAGCATCTCTGCGACGCTTTCGCGCTTAAACGAACTTACGACGAAACATGTCACACCTCTTTCGAGCTTCCCTATTGTGTCTATGATTCGTACCCGACAAGCGTGTAAGCTACCTCCCCCATGAGTGGACTGCACTTCCTGAGGATTCTTCCAGTGAATCTCAGTCTAGCATCTTCTTTCCTGCTAATAGTTTTATGTGGTCGTCCCAATTTAAATCGCTTTGTAGACTTACTGTCCTGACTGGTAGGCAATCATGTAATAATACAGTAATGGAGATTTATATTTATGGGCAATACATTACATTTGTTTATGTTAAGGGACAAGGCGTGAGGAGATGAGAGCGGCAGGCAGTCGGTAGAGTGTCGACAACACGAAGCTGGTGCGCCGAGAAGCCACTTCATGACTTCAGTGATGGTCAACAGAGGGCGTGACCGCTGACCGTTGAACAAATAACCCAGGACGGCCGTTGGTGGCTTTTCCCGGGCGGCAGGAGAGCAGTTTCAGAGGATACGCAGGCACGGGTTTCCAAATTACAAGAGGGGCACCAGCAGCGCAGTTTAGTGTCCGACAGTTTTGTTTTCGTCGGCTGGGAAATACAAATTAGTGTACAGTGAAGGGCGCAAGCTGCGCATTGATTGTAAAGAATTGTCTGTCATTTATCACAAGTAAGGGGCATGCGTATAGCGTGCTTGTTGAGGTTAGTTAATGCGTTTGCTGGCTCTTTGAGCATACAGTTGTTTTCTCAAAATGTTCTACCGTATTTGAGGCGTGGGGGCCTGCTCCGAGTAGATTTCCGCGTAAAGCATGATCTTTGGTTGGCTGCCGAACGAGGAAGCTAGGCGGCGCTCGGCCGAAGCGAGGTGAGCTGGGTTGTGGAGAGGAAAGCATGCGGTAGTCGGTGGAGTGGATTCAAGTCACCGGGCGAGGTGGTGGTGCACTGGTTAGTACACTTGGCTCTCACTTGGGAGGACGACGGTTCAAACCTGCTTCCGGCCATCCAAATTTAAGTTTTCCATGGTTCCCCTAAATAGCTACACGCAATTGCCGGGATGGTTCCTTTGGAAAGACATTTCTGATTTCCTTCCTCATCCTTGACAAATCTGAGCTTGTGCTCCGTCTCCAATAACCTCCATGTCGACGGGATGTAACCCCTAACTTTTTTCCTTGCTTTCGTTGTGGCCAAGCCTGGAAAAGGCAGATAGGGGAAGGCGAGTGCTTGGCCGTGCAGTGCGGTGATTGCATATGTTTTGCTGTGGGGCTAGCAGTCGATTTAATGGTCGCTGTCTGTATCTTACTGCCGGGAATTTTTTCGCATGTTGCCTTAGCAGCAAGCGTCTTAGTTTCTTTTCGCCTTTCCCGATGGGGCTTTTGGGACAGACCTGATTTCTACTGTTTGGAAACTGGGGTATTATACGTTGCTATACTCTTACTCCACGCTTTGTGGTCGCTATCCCCTGAATTGTGATTTGCTGGTTGTGTGAGAAAGAAAGTGATTTCTTAACTGCTGTGATGGGTTTGCGCCTCGATACAAGTATGTACTTCGTGTGTTAGTGGTTCTTAAGATTCGTAGGTGAGCAGCTTGATTTCTAAACGTCTGTTTAACGTAAGAAACAGCTCCTCGTCATACTGGATGTAAACTCCATGCTCTGGCTCGCCTAATGTAGCGTTTTAATGTGTTTTAGTACTGCCTACGCAGCTCCGGCAAGACCAAATGTGTATTACGTCACCGTGTGGTTGTTCCGGTTCATATTCTAGACATGTTATTTTGCCTATTTTGTGTGTGGCGGCTGTCGGGCAAATTGTGATATCGAGGCGCATTTCTGAGTACTTAAACCTTACAGTATTTCTGTCTACGATATACTGTCTCCCAGGGCTCTGACCTGTTCCTAGTTTTCAAGTTTTATAAAGTTGCTTTTAATTCCTAGTTGCGAAGGAAAGTACTTCTCTAGAACTGCCATTCATGTTTTGCTCTGCCGTCCAAGCGAAAAGTGTTGAAGAGGTCGTGATGTTTTGTGTTGATCGGTCGACACATACCACTAAAGGCCCTAAGCTTCAAAACGCAGTTGTACTAAGGCCGAATTGTTTGAGACCCTCGTTAGCTCAACCGTAAGCATTATGCACAAAAAGTTGCTTTAGTGCCACTGTTATTTCCCTCCTTCCGGCTTATTTGGACAATTATCCGTAATCAAAATTTGGACATCGGCTATTTAGTGCCTCAGGTGGGCACCTGATATTTGTGGTTCAAATGGCTCTGAGCACTCTGGGACTCAACATCTTAGGTCATAAGTCCCCTAGAACTTAGAACTACTTAAACCTAACTAACCTAAGGACATCACACACACCCATGCCCGAGGCAGGATTCGAACCTGCGACCGTAGCAGTCCCGCGGTTCCGGACTGCAGCGCCAGAACCGCTAGACCACCGCGGCCGGCTTTGTGCTTCACTGCTACGTCCGTCTGTTCTTCACGTGCGCCTGCCGTACTTGTTATTCCGATGTCTTGGTGAAGTTTGGTCGGCCGCGTGTTTGACCTGGCCGGACCTTGCAGCCAATTTAGCAAGCACGACGGCCTTCTGGAATGATCGGCAGGTTACGCCGGCCCCTTGATATCCGGAAAGACAACCCACATTGGATGTGTCAGTCTGTATGTAGCAGTGACAAGAGGTCCCTATTCTGTAATTACAGCCTGATGCTTCTATTTTGCGGCCTCTATAGAAAAGCTAAGTTTCATTAAATCTGAAATCTTGGCTAAGTGTCTGATCTGTGTGTCCCTGTTAATTATTTTTTTTTCTCTTTAAATGAGACTTGGCCTTTGAAAGCTTCGGGGCATTACCAGTGATGACAATTTTTTGTTGTGGTCTTTTACTTTGTGTATCTGGTAGTTGAGCCGTGGTGCGCCTTTTCTGGCACACCAGCTCTTTGGCACGACTATCGATTACCCGGCTGTACTACGATCTTTGCCCCTGTTGTGATATGGCGGCGGGTATTTGCGGTCGTGGAGTTGGTCGTAGGACTGACTACGAGGCTCTAGGATGTGCATGGGGGGACGAAGGAGCAAAACACGCGGGATCATGGGGAGACGAAGGAGCAAAACACGCGGGATCATGGGGAGACGAAGGAGCAAAACACGCGGGATCGGCCAGCAGTGGCGCGGCCGGTCTACCTTTCAGGACGCTCGCGAGTTAGTTGATCTCAACTTCGGGCGCTGCTCGTCGCGTTACTTTGGTGCCTGTTTTCTCGGACAGACCATTTCCACGAGACCATCTCCAACAACGCTCTCCATCGGGGGTGTAAGTGGTTTTGGTGCCTTCGTTTCGTGGAACCATTTGCGTTGTAGCGACTGTCACTTGTTAGCTGGTTGGTTGCCCTAATGTGTGTGTTGTTGGAGTAAGAGCAGCCGGCAAGGTGTGTGATCGCATGGAGTCACTACTCCCTGTAAGGAAATCAGCGTCTCCAAAAGATGTAGTAATTGTAAGCTATTGAAGATATTATGTCTTAGTCTAGTTGTAATTTTCTGCATACCAAGCTTACACAATTGGCAATTACATTGCAGACCTATGCAAGGAATTTAAAGTGCACCAAACCTAGTTTGTGGTGATGTTGTGCATTTGAATAACGTAATATCTTGAAATTATTTCCATTTCATTTTTGTACACATTGTCGGCCTTAAAGTCTGATACTAGTTTATAACATTGAATTTGTGCACAAATCTTAGTTTAAATGTTAACAGCATTGATATTGCTGTAAAATTTAAGCCGTTTTATTGAAAGCACTTATTGGTTTTTCTAAAATTATATTATTTATTGGTTCTTAACTTATATTAATTAATGGCTGCTTGGTGTCTGCCGTGTTTGCGGTCTGTTTGTGTTCCAGCTTTCTGGGAGTTAGGGTGTGTGGGAGCGGCGCCACGTTCTGCTTCGTGGCACAGAAGCTGAGACGTGCCGTCTGATGGGAAGGGACTCCCGGTTGGGCCCCGACGTTCAGACGTGTTTTTGGACGGCTGGTCTGCTGCTTCCGGCATTTTAAGTCAAGTCACTTTTTGCCCAGGGTAGCCTGGCGTCACTGCCCCGATGGTAGTTATTGAACCAATTTTATAAAATGTGTAAAAAAGGGTTTTTAATTGCTGGAGTATCAATTGCATTAATGAACTTGGTGTGCTTTGTAAATCACTTTCGTATTATTGCTTATTGCCTAAAAAAAGGGAATATTATATGTGACACCTTTTAAAATCGTCTTCCTATTGTAATTCGTTTCTTAAGTGTTGAAATCTGCAGTAAGTTGTTGTAATTGTACATTTTGATATTGTCTTTAGAACGGCCACGTGTTGATTGCCTCTAATTGGTTTTATAAAAGCTTGTTTTGAACAAATTATTAATAATTGATCTGCTAGTAGTTGTGTTAAGCAGTGACATAGCAGGGGCCTTGACCTTCCATGCTAAGTGTACCCCTCATTCTCACTTCCTAAGTTACAGTAATTTTACGTAACGAATTCTGTATTCTGTTGTATTCATCATCATCATCATCATTTAGACTAATTATGCCTTTCAGCGTTCAGTCTGGAGCATAGCCCCCCTTACATAATTCCTCCATGATCCCCTATTCAGTGCTAACATTGATGCCTCTTCTGATGTTAAACCTATTACTTCAAAATCATTCTTAACCGAATCCAGGTACCTTCTCCTCGGTCTGTCCCGACTCCTCCTACCCTCTACTGCTGAATCCATGAGTCTCTTGAGTAACCTTGCTTCTCCCATGCGTGTAACATGACCCCACAATCTAAGCCTGTTCGCCCTGACTGCTACATCTATAGAGTTCATTCCCAGTTTTTCTTTGATTTCCTCATTGTGGACACCCTCCTGCCATTGTTCCCATCTACTAGTAACTGCAATCATCCTAGCTACTTTCATATCCGTAACCTCAACCTTGTTGATAAGGTAACCTGAATCCAACCAGCTTTCGCTCCCATACAACAAAGTTGGTCGAAAGATTGAACGGTGCACAGATAACTTAGTCTTGGTACTGACTTCCTTCTTGCAGAAGAGAGTATATCGTAGCTGAGCGCTCACTACATTAGCTTTGCTACACCTCGCTTCCAGTTCTTTCACTATGTTGCCATCCTGTGAGAATATGCATCCTAAGTACTTAAAACCGTCCACCTGTTGTAACTTTGTTCCTCCTATTTGGCACTCAATCCGTTTATATTTCTTTCCCACTGACATTACTTTCGTTTTGGAGATGCTAATCTTCATACCATAGTCCTTACATTTCTGATCTAGCTCTGAAATATTACTTTGCAAACTTTCAATCGAATCTGCCATGACAACTAAGTCATCCGCATATGCAAGACTGCTTATTTTGTGTTCACATATCTTAATCTCACCCAGCCAGTCTATTGTTTTCAACATATGATCCATAAATAATATGAAAAACAGTGGAGACAGGTTGCAGCTTTGTCTTACCCCTGAAACTACTCTGAACCATGAACTCAATTTACCGTCAACTCTAACTGCTGCCTGACTATCCATGTAAAGACCTTTAATTGCTTGCAAAAGTTTGCCTCCTATTCCATAATCTCGTAGAACTGACAATAACTTCCTCCTAGGAACCCGGTCATATGCCTTTTCTAGATCTATAAAGCATAGATACAATTCCAGGTTCCACTCGTAACACTTCTCCATTATTTGCCGTAAGGTAAAGATCTGGTCCTGACAACCTCTAAGAGGCCTAAACCCACATTGATTTTCATCCAATTGGTCTTCAACTAATACTCGCACTTTCCTTTCAAGAATACCTGAGGAGATTTTACCCACAACGCTGATTAAAGAGATACCTCTGTAGTTGTTACAATCTTTTCTGTTTCCATGTTTAAAGATTGGTGTGATTACTGCTTATCTCCAGTCTGATGGAACCTGTCCCGACTCCCAGGCCATTTCAATTATCCTGTGTAGCCATTTAAGACCTGACATTCCACTGTATTTCATGAGTTCCGACTTAATTTCATCCACCCCAGCTATTTACTCCACTTCCTCAAAGGTGATCCTATTTCCATCATCATTCCTATCCCATTCTACCTCGAAATCTGAAACATTACTGATCGCATTTTCACCTACATTGAGCAACTCTTCAAAATATTCCCTCCATCTTCCCAAGGCATCCACAGGATTCACCAGCAGTTTTCCTGACCTGTCCAAAATACTTGTCATTTCCTTCTTACCTCCCTTTCGAAGACTGCTAATTACACTCCAGAATGGTTTTCCAGCAGCTTGACCCATAGTCTCCAACCTGTTTCCAAAGTCTTCCCACGATTTCTTCTTGGATGCTGCAATTATCTGCTTGGCTTTGTTTCTTTCTTCAACATAACTTTCTCTGTCTACCTGGGTTCTGGTATGTAGCCATTTTTGATACGCCTTCTTTTTCCTTTTACAGGCTGCCTTGACTATATCATTCCACCAAGCTGTTTGCTTCTTCCTACTTTTACACACTACTGTTCCAAGACATTCTTTAGCCACTTCTAGTACTGTGTCCCTGTACCTTGTCCATTCCTTTTCCAATGACTGTAATTGGCTACATTCAACTAACTGGTACCTTTCTGAGATCGCTGTTATGTACTTGTGCCTGATTTCCTTATCCTGAAGTTTCTCCACTCTTATCCTCCTACATATGGACCTGACCTCCTGCACTTTCGGCCTCTCAATCCCAATTTCACTGCAGATTAAATAATGATCAGTGTCCTCAAAGAATCCCCTGAATACACGTGTGCCCCTCACAGCCTTCCTGAATTCCTGATCCGTTATTATATAGTCAATGACAGATCTGGTTCCCCTGCCTTCCCAAGTATACCGGTGAATGTTCTTATGTTTAAAAAAGGAGTTTGTGATTACTAAGCCCATACTGGCACAGAAATCCAAGAGTTGTTTCCCGTTCCTGTTGGCCTCCATATCCTCTCCAAATTTACCCATAACCTTTTCATACCCTTCTGTTCGATTTCCAATCCTGGCGTTAAAATTACCCATGAGCAGAACACTGTCCTTGTCCTTTACTCTAACAACTACATCACTGAGTGCCTCATAAAAACTATCCATCTTCTCTTGATCTGTCCCTTCACAATGCGAATATACTGACACAATCCTAATTTTCTTGCTAGACACTGTCAAATCTATCCACATCAGTCGTTCGTTTACATACCTTATTGCAACTACGCTGGGTTCCATTTCTTTCCTGATGTAAAGCCCTACACCCCATTGTGCTATTCCTGCTTTGACTCCTGACAGGTAGACCTTGTATTCTCCCACTTCCTCTTCTTTCTCACCCCTTACCCGAATGTCACTAACAGCTAAAACGTCCAGCCCCATCTTACTTGCAGCCTCTGCCAGCTCTACCTTCTTCCCAGAGTAGCCCCCATTGATATTAATAGCTCCCCATCTCATTATCATTTGTTTGCCAAGTCGTATCTTAGGAGTCCCTGGTTTGTCAGTTAGAGTTTGGACTCCGTCACCTCCAAAGGTCCGATGCATTTTGCTCTGATTGTTGCCAGCATCATATTTAAAGTACCAGGGAAGCAGGTTGCTAGCCTTACTTGCCCCGAGTCCCATTGGGTTTTACCCCTAACGGCTGAGGGACTAACCGGTGGATTTGGTAGTCTTTGCCGTATGAGCACAAAGGTGACCACGACTCAGAATATGTCCGAGATGCCCAGCCTTATTCCAAAGTAATTGGTATCCCGACAGTCGGGACCACTTACTTGGCCACTCATACGTTGCCCGTGGTTCATGAACTAGGACATGACTACAGGAACCCACACCATGAACCATTCCACAAAGAAAAAAGCGTTAAGTGAGCCTTATTCACGATTTCAGTGCTGTAATTTTCTAGTGTTAAGAATAGAAGAAAAGATTTCAAATTCTTAACCTATTTCCAAGTTGTGTAACGAATTCATGCTTCTGTCTAAAGTTTAAAGTGGAGCGTGTACTTGCCCAGAATATTTAGATGCCTTTAAAATTTTCCTTATTACATAGGTTGGCCTAGCTAATTGATATTAAGGATTTTTTTAAATTACTTATATCTGTGATAAAACGGTGAATATTGTTGAAAAGAGAACCCTTGGGGTTCAGTCCTTCCACGAGTCCTTTCCCGGCGTTCTTTTAGACGTAAGTTTCCTGTATCGATATTGACCTATGCTGTGAATGAATGCAACCGAAATCAAACACGGTCTAGTCTCATTAATGTAATGACTGGCTATTTTCGACATCAACTTGCGGTTACCACTCACAGACTCACAGAAGGGTTGTGGCGGCACTAGCAATAAATGGTATATAAAGTGTGTCGAGAGGAAGCGGAAAACAGTGTAGTCGTTGTTGTAATGAGAAAACGGAGCAATTTATCTGACGCCCAGAAGGGTATGACCATTGGCTTTTGGACCAAGGATGGAATCATTTCCGAAACGCCTAAGTCTGTCATCCGTTCGGTTGCCGCCGTGGTAGAAGTATACCGTGCATGGCGAAATGGCGCCATCCAAAACCGACGCCGAGGTATTTGTGGTGCACCGTGGGCCATAGAGGACAGGAGTGAACGCCGACTGCAGAGATGTGTACGGGAGAGTAGACGTGCAACTGTTGAGCAACTGACTGCCCAGACGAACAAAGGGACTACCAACAGGGTCTCCTCAACGACCTTTCAGCGAACGTCGATGCGTGTGAGTCTCTGCAGCAGACGCCTGGTTCACCGACGACGGAGGCTGGAATCTGCACGCCAATACCGTAACTGGACGTCCACCGAGTGCTGACAGGCGACCTTTTTGGATGAATCACGTTTTATGCTCCACTGGTGTGAAACGTCCGGAAGCAAACGCACTGCAACAGTCGTGAGAAGGTTCCAGGCCGGAAGAGGGAGCGTCCCCTTCTTCATTCTTGTTGCAAGGGGGGACAGGTTACGTACGGCGAAGTACGTCTGTGAGCTTTGCTTCGAGAACCAATCACAGCTGACCTGGGGAATGTTTCCGTGGCATTCCCTGAGTGATCTAGTCGTTCTGGAAGGCACACTGGATCAATAAAGTAAGCAACTAAACTTGGGGACCAGGTTCTGGGGTCGGCATGATTACGCATCCGTGTCGGTACCTTCTAGAACATCACTGACACACATCCTACACGCCTCGCAGCTGTAGTTACTCAGGCTTTTGATAGGCGGTCACATTTATGTGACTGCACAATCTATATGGAACTGTTTCAGTGGATTGTTAGTAGATGCTAATCGGAGTGGATAGTAAATCTAGGTTTAGTGTAAGCGTGACAAAGCCCAACTAAGCAGGATCTGATCTACTGCTTGTAATTAATGTATTTTTGGCGTTGTATATTGTGAACTGTTGTGTTGCCATCGGCCCAAACGTTAATATTGCTGGGGTGGTATTTTATTTAATTTTTGCTACCATCGTGCTGAAGGAATTTTGTTTTCTTCTTGTATTATTATGCCCTGACTTCAGAAACTATAATTGGTCTACCGATATTTATTAAGTTCACTTACGTTATTAATTTGGCAAGTGACGAAGTCTTTTTGTGCAGGATAAAATTGTTTGTCAAAGTAAGCCCACGTCTTCACATCCCCTGTCCGAATTCCATCCAAATCCTACACTAAAGACTTGACAATGAACTGTTTGTCTCGTAGCAAAACTTACCCGCGCCGCGTGATTACTGTATCAGCGCAGACAATCGGATATGCTTATCAGGAACTATTTCTGACTGCATTGTGATGGAGTTTACTGGCAAAATTCCTACAAAACGACCACTAAAGGTGTCGGTGTTTTTTAGCTTTGTGATGAGTAATCTGAAAGTGAGTTGCCGATCTTCCCGATTAATAACTGCGGTTTTCTCGAACCGACGAGTTGTGGATAATGGGTTTTCAGTACTGCGCTAGACGATACCAGTAGCTAAGAATCATGATTTCGTTACAGTGGCATTTATTTGCGCAATACACTTACTTATACATTCCTAGGGAACAAGAATCAACGTTAACGAATAGAGCTAACCAAGGTACTTGTACACAGGATATTTTAACAATTACGCTAGGATAATGTAAGATATGGCTAAATCGGGTTATTATTACCTAACCTATCTAGTAACTCATCAGACAACGAAAGCAAGGAAATTTAAAATCAGGTTGCATGAAGCAGTAATTATAAGTACATAATCCCTCTTCAAATAACTGCCTCACTTCCTACAATTACATCACACTATTGATTATGCTCCGCTATTGTCAGTGATTTTGCTGTGATCATTCCCGTTCATTTTTCGCATTTGGGAGGAATTTGGAAACTATTTTAAAATATGAGATGCCTATCGTCAATCTGACCCAACTATTGTGTTTTGCATTTGTAACGTTCGCTGTTTAGTATTTCGAGAAGCTCTGTTGCTATTTATAAGACATCTTAAGATCACGGTGAATTACACAGGGAAGTACCCAGTCAAAGATTTTTTCGTTTTACGTGCAAATTACGCTAAAATTCAGAGTGATCCCAACTACATGAACAGATAATTTCCATTTTATTCTAGTGACCGAGGTCCGTAATCCCTCATCCATTAAACCGCATCTGAACAATGCTTATTTGAAACTGGGTAATTTTACATAAACAAAACGTCAATTAACATGAATACATTATAGTAATGCAAATGAAACAGATGCAGGCCTGCACATGACCTTCATGCATATCAAATTCAGGAGCTAATGAGTTATGTGCTATGTAGATAACAGAAACCTATAAATAATTTACTGACTTGAATTAACCCAGCAAGCCAGATACTGCTGTAATTACGGCGTACACTTATACGAAGAGATGTAACCTCATTCCTCTTATACGGGGCTTCTTTGCAACATATGCAAGAGAGACTATGCAATAATAAACTGTCAATACAGGTTAACTCTGAAGTCTACTGTTGTAGGCTGGTGTATAAAAACAGTTAATTGCCAAAATGTTGTATTTGAGAAATATTCAATCATACTAGACTAACTTACATAAACTCAAGTTATTTCTTTGAAATAGTCCAAATCACTAAATCTTGAGCCGATATTCGGTGTCACATGTTGTGCACTTTAATTATAAAGGGATAAAAGGACCTAAGACAAACGCTTTTCATTACATAAGCTTCACTGTAACATTATAGACCTGCTGAACCCTTACCACAAAACATAATATTGCCTTATATTTAAATTATTTTTCATAAATCACGTCGAGTGACTGGTGGTGCCGATGATCTCCATGGGAGCGTCTTCTCATTCTTGTGAAGCGCTTTCAGCGAGACAAATTTGTACAGGAAGTTCGCAACATCTCGCCCGTGAGTTTTCAAGTTATGCAGTATGGTATTCTAGTCGGCGAACAGTTCTGCTGTCCAAGATCATTCCTGTGTGGCTGCGCTTTTTCAGTCGTTGTGCGCATCAATCACGTAATCGGTTAGCGGACATCGCAAACGTGAACACCCGGAATGTTCGTATGTAATGGTCAACCGAATCTTTTGCACTTCGTATGTAATTTGTACAGCAGTTTCTGTATTAAAATGATAATGATGTTGCCTTCCAAACGCACGTGTTAATGACGAAGACGGTTGAGGGAAATGATGGATTACCTGAAGTGTGTTGGCCGAATGGGTGTTTGAAACCCACCCTACTCGAATCATTATTGTGCAATGCTTAACTCACGGGACGTAATACAGGGTGTCGATAAAAGAATGACCAGATTTTAAACAGAATTATTTGTTGGGAAGAAGGGCTTAACACCAACAAATGACATACTAAATTACTCAGAAAAAGACAGAAGTATATAAAAAATCCAAATGTTCAATATGTCCTCCATTGGCTGCACGGACGACATCTAGCCGATAGCCGAATTCATCCCAAACTGAGCCTAAGGTGTCTTCTGTCACTGAAACTACAGCAACTGATATTCTAGTTTTTAGTTCATCAATTTCACGAGGTAAGGGAGGAACGTACACACATTGTTTAACATATCCCCATAGGAATAAATCACTTGGTGTTAAGTCGGGGGACCTAGGAGGCCAAGAGTGTAAAGCCTGGTCTCGCGGTCCTGTTCGCCCTATTCAACGCTGAGGCACGTTGGTATTGAGGAAACTGCGCACGTTGTTGTGCCAGTGCGGTGGTGCTTCATCTTGCTGATAGATGAAATTGTCAGTCAAGTTGTGGGAATAACCAGTTCCGTAGCAGTGCAAGATATGATTGTCCTGTTACCGTTTCTTTCTCAAAAAAGTAGGGTCCATAAACCTTGCTTTGCGAAAAAAGCACAAAAACATTCACTTTTGGTGAATCACGTTCGTGTTCAATTGTTTCATGAGGATTTTTGAGCCCCCATATACGCACATTATGACGGTGTACCTTACCGCTGATATGGAAAGTTGCCTCCTCGCTGAATATCCAGCGTGATATAAAAGTGTCACTTCCATGTCCTTGAGAATAGCATTGTTGAAGTCCACTCGCTTCATTTTGTCAGTATCTCGAAGAGCTTGTACCAGTTGTAATCGGCATGGTTTGAGGGCTTAAAGAGGCATCAACTCTAGACCATGCCGATTACATCTAGCGCTGTTTCATTTGCGTAGTGACATTTGTCTCAATATTATTACAAGTTAAAATCGGGTCATTCTTTTTGGGACACAGTGTATTAGTCACCCTTTCAAGTGAGCACAGATAGTACTATGGAGGGCTTTAAATGTTGTGGAACTGTTAACAGATCATCCAAATACTGCTGACGTAAGCCGTAGCAGTAAAGGGGTGTCTATGTGCCATCACCACACTGTGGACCGATTAATTGGTGTATCAACAGGTCTACACTGGATATGCACCACTGGCAGCCATGCAACAGGGCTTATGAGCGGTGGCCAGTAAAGGACACGCATCAGCAGTTACCTGCGATTAGTACCACGCCTTCTCAATGACTACTTCAAATTACACAGGAATCGACGCTGTCTGGGAAACAGGTCTATCATAAGTTATCGAAGGGTACTGCGTGTAATAGACATAACCTATCAGTCTAAAAAAGTTTCGATACTGGATTGACAAAAAGTAGGGAAGTGGTAAGATGGTGTATGTAATGCTTCAAGTATTCTACATATACTCCCCCGCGGTCCCCCTCCCCCTTGCGAAACCTCCCGCATTGCCACCCCCGCCAGTCAGCCAGCACCCTATTCATTCGACGACTGAATCGAGTAGTAGTACTTTCTATGTCGCATGCGTATCCTTTCTATGTCGCATGCGCGTCCGCGTCGTCGTATTCTGTCTGGCATATAGGGATCAACTTAATGGCTTAGCTCTGTTGAACACTCACCCTGCCATTGATTATCCTATTGACGATGTAATTGCCGGCCGCGGTGACCGAGCGGTTCTAGGCGCTTCAGTCGGGAACTGCGCGACTGCTACGGTCGCAGGTTCGAATCCTGCCTCGGGCATGGATGTGTGTGATGTCCTTAGGTTGGTTAGGTT
Organism: Schistocerca cancellata; assembly: GCF_023864275.1. NCBI lineage: Eukaryota > Metazoa > Arthropoda > Insecta > Orthoptera > Acrididae > Schistocerca > Schistocerca cancellata. The sequence goes on from NC_064626.1 coordinate 664,292,451, forward strand.
TAAGTAGTTCTAAGTTCCAGGGGACTGATGACCTCAGATGTTAAGTCACCTAGTGCCCAGAGCCATTTCAACCTATTTTTTACGATGTAATTAACCAATTTATAAGGAAGAAGAGGCGCACAGAATTCATAATTTAAGGAAGATATCCACAATTTTAACTTTTTTATATCATAAAATGGCATTGTGTTGTATGTGTGTAACCAGTCTAAATAAAGCTTTCTTAAACTTCGCGTATGACCTGATTATTTTTTATTGCGGTCAAAATAAAGGTAGCCCTTTCTTCCTTCCCAGGTTGCATTTCCTTCCCAGTGCTCCTCCCTCCTGTCCTCACTTCCTGGGAAGGAAGAATGAACTGCAATAGCTCGGGTCCCCGTGTGCGTCAACTCACGAAGGAACCTCGTGGGGAGCAACAGACAGGTACTAAGGAAAGCATTATATTTGTAGTATTCGTTACCTCCGGCGCAAATTTCCTGTCACAATTGCTCTTAAAGGACGTTTAAAAAAGTCTTGCCAGTGGATTAACATTCCTAATTAGATTGTAATTACATTAACGTGTGTGTTCACGTTTTTTATGTTAGAATTCGTGCAGCGTGGTCTGAAAGGCAATTTACCCTTGCACTATGATCCTTCACTCTGGTTGGATGGAATACCGTCTGCATCAGATCAGTTTTTAAATTAATACGAAAGTCACCACACGCAATTACGTTTTGATGCTTCTTAGAAAGTGAACCAAGAACTTTCTCTAGCTCCAACAAAAATGTCCTGAAATCAGAGCTAGGGAACCTACACACAACAATTTTAAATTTAGTTTCACTAAATTTAACTGCTCCTGCACAGTATTCATTGACCTATTCAGTGCAATGCTCTGATACATTAATAGACGCCAATGGAATACCGTTTTTCCACATGTATGGCCATTCCTCTACTCCGCAAAGAGCTCCTTGAAAAATGGCCAGCTAATCTGAATCCCGGTACAGGAAGCCTCCGAATTGTCACGCTTTAAGGGGTACTCTGATGTACTAATGTCAGAGTTAACTTCAACACGCACGTCACGAACTTTAATACCACTTACATGCTAATTCCTGTATCACTTAGAAGCCAGACCATTTTTGAAAGTGGTTCCTTTGTTAGAGAGACTATATTTAAGCAGAGATACGCATCAGCTGATTTCATTCTTAAAAAGTTTTTTTCTATGTCCTGTTAAATCCTTCATGGCACCCGGAGTTCGAACACAAACACGTTCATCATTTGCATTCCAGTAGTTGAAACGAAGAACATCTAAACATGTTTGTGTGTATGTGGGGGGCGGGGCTCGCGCGTTTCCTTAAGTTATATGGACGTGCAACTGCTCCAGATTACCGGTAGTAGGTAAAAGAATTTCGTCTGCAAATTTAAGTTCTTGGTATCTATCTGATGCTGTTTATGACATGTTTTAATGGAAACAAAAACATCACAAGAATCGTTGAAACGTGCTCCTTTCGAACTGTTAACATCTATCCATCTCTCAAATCTACGTAGAAATCTGCGCCCTATTTCTGGAACTACTAAAGCTACAAACACCGTCCGTGGAAATTTACCTCGATCAGCGGGGGCGTGAAATGCTAGGCGCCGGGCGTGACAGCAGTTAACACCTTTTTACCGGCCGGCAGGACACGGAATCAGCGTTCGTGGAAACAACGAATGACCCGCGTCACGTACAGGCAATTCTGCTGCCAGTACTGAAGGCCGCTTTCTCTCTAACTATTCTGCGCGCCCTGACAAAATTTCTTGACGCATTTCTTGGCTGTGAAATGAACAATTAGAATTCTTGTTTCAAACAAATTAATCCAGAAATGCGACAAACGTGGGTTTACTTTTTTTAACCTATCTTACATTGTCAATTGCAGAGTAGTTTTTGCCTTGTGTGCTGCTGCATTTCTGCGGAACCGATACTTATTTCCCGAAAGCTGTCCTCTACCAGTTTCTTTCTTTTTTTTTTCGTTATTCCGGAAATAATTCCGGTCAGTTTTTTGCAATACCATCTTAATACGACTGGTAATTCGGTAATATTCACATTTGTCAGTACCAACTTTCTTTCGAATTTAATTAGAGCATTCTTCGTGAAGTCTGACGGTATTTCGCCTTCTTGCACTTCCTACACACCAGGTATTATAGCTTTGCCATGGCTTATTCTACCAACGATCTCAATTGTGATGGCGTATTGTCTATTCCAGGGGCTTTGTTCCGACTTAAGGTTTTTCGGCTCTCCATCAAGTTGTTCTCGCAGTATGATATCCCCATCTCATTACGTCCCCTTTCGTTTCTATAACATTGCCTTAAAAGTTCGATTCCCTTGTGTAGCCCTCCTATATACTCCTTCAATCATTCTCCACTTTGCACACTACTGGCTTACTATTTCAGCTCTTGCTATTAATAGAGTTCCTTCTCCCTGCTCCAAAGATGTCTAATTTTTCTATAGGCAGCATCTGTTCCCCTTGTCACTCATGATTCTACAGCAGGGCCTATAACACACGGAAAATGCGTGCGTATAAAAAAGGTGCAGAGACTGTTTACAGGGTTTGCTTGGTGAAGCCGCCGTGGTGCACTGCCAAGTGCGTTGAATGACGGATTATTGGACATTGTAATAGGTAAGCAAGCACTAGAGTATCAACAGAATAATGCAACAAACTTATGAAAAAAAAACAAAGATTTCCAAACGCCCGTTTATAACCATAGTGAGAACATTATTATTTTGTTACTTGTGACAATAAAGCCAAAACCGTTGAAGACAAGGCGAGAGGAACACAGTGAAAACATGAAGGCGAACCAAAAAGTCAAAATGGAGGGAGGGTGGAGGCCTGGGAGAAAATGCCAGACGCCCACCCTTAGATTGTGTAGTAAAAACCCCCACGAATAAAACGTAGAACGTTATCAGCTGTTGAGGCACTGTCTCCCAACACAGTTGGCAGTGTGGCGGGAAAGTCCGCCGCAGAGAGGCTAAAATTGGACAGTCCAACAAGATGTGGATGACAGTCACATGGGAACCATAGCGACACTGAGGTTGGTCCTCACGACAGAAGAAGTGACCATATGTCAGGCAAGTGTGGCCGATTCAGAGCTGTCAAAGAACAACTGAGCCCCTGTGAGTGGCTCACACAGATGACCGTCACACATTCATTGTCTCATTGATAGCACGTGGTTCATTTGCTGTACTGAGGGTGTGCCATTCAGGATCCCAGGTCCCGAAAAACTTCGCGGAGTAAGACCGATCGGAGATCATCTCTGGCTGGCTGATCTCCAGAGTTGGTACACTGGGAGACTGTTTGGCCAGCCTGTCAGTAAGTTCATTGCCCAGGATCACGTGATGTTGTGGGGACTAAATGAAGACCACGGAAAGTACACTGCTGCCGAGAGCATGAAGAGTCTCCTGGATAGTCATTACCCAAGGATGGAGAGGCAAGAAATGGTCAAGAGCTTGTAGGCTGCTTGAGGAGTCATTACAGATGGACTCACCTGCGCAGGAGTGGATATGCTCAAGAGCGCGACAGATACCTACCAACTCCGAAGCGAATGCACTGCAGCCATCTGGCAAGGAGTGCTGTTCAGATGGCCAACCTGAGGATAAGCAAAGCCAACGTGACCAGCAAGCTATTGGTGTAGAATATTTCTGAGCCCTGGAACTCGCTGAGAATAGAGAAAAATTGCCGGCAGAGGACCTCAGGTGGAACTGAGCCTTTTGGGTCTTGCAATAGGTCCAGACGAAGCTGTGGCCAAGGCATGGACCTTGGAGGCACATGTGTGTGGACCCTCAGGAAAGGTAATAGAGGGAAAGTATCAAGTGCAGAAATAAGCGACTGGATACGGATTGCAATCCGATCTGGTACGCCATTGCAGGAGATCGAACGCCATTATGGGGAAAGGAGATAGCAATTTGGACATTGAGGAGAACTATCAATATGGGAAAAGCAGTTGTTTTCGCCTGATCCACAAGAAGGAACCCCAACTTCCACGAGGAGGCTGCTCACTGGGCTCATTTGGAAAGCAAGTCGAACTCCACAGTAGTGAATAGGGTGAAGCAGCCACAATGCTGACAGTTATGCTGAACCATACACCAGGCTCCCATAGTCAAGATGGGACTGTAGAAAGGCTTCATACAGCTGCAGCAGTGTAGGAAGCACATCTGTTGGTGTGGCTCAGGCATCGAATAATATTGAGATGCCACCAGCACTTTTCCTTAATCTGACGAAGATGGGGTAGACAAGCAGGTGTCAAAAACTAGTCCCAAAAAGCGGTACGTCTCCACTACATTAACTAGTTGGTCCTCGAGGAGAAGTTCCTGATGTGGGTGGAGACAACGACGATGACTGAAGTGCAGGACGCAAATCTTGGTGGATGAAAACTGAAAGCTGTGAGTGAGGGCCCGTGACTGCATCTTTCGTATTGTTCCTTGCAGTCGACGTTCAGCCACACCAATAGAAGAGTAGTAGAAAGAAATACAAACGTCATCAGCATATAAGGGGGGAGGGGGGAGACACTGAGGACCCTACTGCTGCTACAAGACCATTAATGGCGCAACTAAAAACAGTGGGGTGCTCAATATACAGTCCTGTGGGACATCATTCTCTTGGATGTGGGGGCGAACTGTGTGAAGCCTGACTCGACCTCAAAGTGAGAAGCGACACAAAATTCCATATAAAAATGGGGAGCGGACACTGGAGACCCAACTCATGCACATCAGCTCAAAAAGATGGTAATAAGGTGTTGATTGGGAAAAGTCTGTTCGGATGGCAGACTCCAGGTACACCAAGTCGTCAGTGGTGGAGCGACCTTGGCGAAAATCGCCATGGGTCGGAGCCAGAAGGCCCAACACTCAAGAGCCAACAACTGCCGGATCAACAGTTGTTCCAGCAGCTTGCACAAAATGTTTGCGAGGCTGATAGAACGTTAGCTATCCGGATGGCGGAAATTCGCCATCGCTCCAGATGCGGTTGAAGACGGCAAGGAGATGGCGTTGGTAATATGATGACAGACGTTTAATCATTTGGGAATGGATGCGGTGTGGTCCAGGTGACGTGTCAGAAGAATCGGCAAGGGCACTGAGAAATTCCCACTCACTGAAGGGAGCATTATATGGCTCAGGGTGGCTGGAACAAAAGATAGGTGTTGTTCTACCTGCTGTTTTAGGAGATATAAGACGTCGCCGTTATTCTCAGATGCAGATGTACTAGTGTACTGCTCTGCAATTACGTTTGGGTCGGCGGAAACAACGCCATGTATGGAAATTCCAGATGTAACTGCAGGGGTCTGATAACCGTAAAGGCGTTGGAGCCAATGATGGACATGTAACGTTTCCAGCACTCCTGCTTCCGTCGTTCGATGAGCTAACGGACCCGAGCACGGAGCCGTTTGAAGGCAATCAGGTGCTCCAGGGACGGATGGCGCTTACGACGTTCGAGGGCCTGCCTACGGTCTCTAATGGTCGCAGTGATTTCAGGCGACTACGGTACCGACTTTCGCAGGTGTGTGTGTGTGTGTGTGTGGGGGAGGGGGGGGGTGGCACCCTGAGGAGCAATGGGTTGTCGGTTCCGTTGCAGCAACAACGGTAGTAGTGATGGTGTGGATCACCTCATCGATGTTGCCATGTAACAGAGATTCAACGGTGGAAGCGGAGGTGAAAGGGACACGAAAAACGGAAAGTGGTCACCACCGTACATGTCGTCTTGAGCTCTCCAGTGAACAGACGGGAGAATACCAGGACTTCAAGTGGAGAGATCAATGGCTGACTATGTGAGATGCGCCACACTGAAATGAGTAGGGGCGCCTTTATTTAGGAGGCAAACTTCGAGTTGGGTTAGTAGATTCTCGACGTCTTTCCCACGGCCAGTAATCTTGGTTCCACCCCATAAAGGGTTATGGGCGTTAAATTCCTCCAGAAGTAGAAACTGTGGGAGGGGGGAAGGGGGGGCGGGAGGCTGGGAAATTAGCGCAGCCAATATAGGTTGTGGTACTTCACCTTCTTCAGGAAGGTAGGTGTTGCAAATGATAATGTCTCGTGCTTTCCTCACCCTGACAGCCACAGCTTCTAAAGGTGTTTGATGGGGCACAGGTGCGCTGTATACATAGATTTGGACATAGGTAGAGACTCCACCTGACACCTTGTTACAGTCGGTACGATTTTTGTAATATACCCGATAGCCACCAAGGCAGGGTGTCTGCATTGCCGGAAAGCAATTTTCCTGAAGGGCAATGCAAAAAGCAGGCGTAACGTGCAACAGTTGCCATAACTCAGCCAAGTGGGGGTAGGGGAGGGGGACAGCCGCAGTTACATTGGAGGATGACTCTTACTGTTGTGCGGGGATGTGTGAAGTGATCAAGGAGGCAGTTAACACCCCTGGATTACCTGCTGCCACTGGGTGAGTATTTGTATTCATTTCCATTGCGACTGAGGGGTCGGCGAGAGCCATATCTTCGAGGGATGCTAAAATATCGACCTCGTCCTCACATGCAGAACTGGTAGGGGATGGCGGAGCTGGAACTACAGGTGTTTCCTGCTTCTTTGCAGATTTCTTCTTCGTCTGCTTGCAGTCTTTTTTCTCTTTAGGGGCTTGCTGGGAAGACTTCTCTGAAGTTGCTTCAGGCTCAGAGAAAGACTGAAGCGCTTCTTCCAGCAGCTTGTGCATCCTTCAGCCAATGGCGAGTGTCCACTTCTGCATTGGTGGAGACCTTGAGAGGGAGAGTCCCAAGGGACCCATTCTGCACAAGAGGAGCCAGAGGAGGCTGCTGCTTTTCCGGCTTGGGGGAGGAGACTGATCTCCCTGGCATTGGGGGGTATTGTTCCCAAAGTAGGTGCTTTGGGAGCAACGAAGAGGTGCCCCCAACCATCAGAGGCAGATGTATTCGGGTAGCCCTGAAGACCCACTGTATGAGGCAGAAATAAGGAAACACCTGCCCCAACTGTGGGACGTTGGTGTGGCTGCAGCATAAGATGATGTGAAGCGAATGGGTGCAACTGTTCCTATGTCTATATATAGCCTCTTGGTAAGTCAGCTGGTCCAAGGTCTTATATTCCATTATTTTCCGCTACTTTTGGAGTACTGTGCAATCTGGCGAGCAGGTGGGGTGGTGCTCTCCACAGTTGACACAGATGGGAGGACGTGCACATGGAGTATTCATGTACAGTGGACGTCTGCAGTCATGACATGCGGCGCTGGAACTGAAGGGGATGACATATGGCCGGATTTTCAGCATAAAGCACAGCATGGAGAAAGGGTGGGGGGGGGCGGACGTTTATTTTTACGTCACATCGATATACTATGACCTTGACATTTACAGGCAATTAATCACGCTCAAATGCCAAGATAAAGTCACTGGTAGCAACCCTATTGTCTTATGGTCGCCTGTAGATGTGCCAGGTCAAGTAAACACGACGTCATTCTAAATTGGTGCGGAGCTCGTCGTCAGACTGCAATAGTGGGTCGCAATGAAATATAATACCCTGGACCGTGTTGAGGCTTTTATGGAGATTGACTGAAACAGGAATATCAACCAGCTTGTCACAGGCGGATAACGCCTGGGACTGGACTGGGGATGCTGCCTGAATCAGGACTGACCCATTGCACATTTTGGACAGCGCTGTCTCTTCCCCAAGCTTTCCTCCAGGCGTTCAACAAAAAATAGAGGCTTTGTACCCATAAAGGAGTCACCATCTGTTTGCTACAGACTAAATACCTCAGCGAATAAGTCTCTTTTCAATAGCCCTACGTTCATGTCATGGTGTAGCTAGAGAGGGGAACGGTTTAGGGTCACAATTCTCACCGTTGTATTCTATCTTGTCCTTCTTAGAGACTGCTGTGGCCACTCAATTCCCAGCAAGAAATGACTTGGCTCGTTTCGTTGCGGGTCATTCACCATGATGCCACACATTTTGATCAGGGGATCTCCCCACGGGCGCCACCGAGCGATAGCAAAGGTCACCTAGCGTGACGGTCATTGCCTGGAGTTCTGACGACCCAAGAAGGCTGGCGTCTACTCCTTGACATACGCGGGGAATTAGCAGTTCAGACATCAGCAGTGTGATTCACATGTCAGCCGGTTACGACCAAGACAGTACATGACGGCCCCACCACGACAGATCTGCCACCATGCTGGATGCATGGAAATCCAGTACTGTCATGGGGCCAAACGAGAAAAATGGGCAATCGATGAAGATTGTGCACACTGTAAGGTGTCCTCGCCCACATGGCTGGAATAAGGGTGAAGTTTTAGTGCCGTGAGAATATTAAGTGCAGGAGATCGTAATGCACAAGGAATATATAGTGCATCACGTAAGGCGTCGTTCCCCAAACGCCTCGCACTTTGGAGAAATTTGGAAAGATGGAGGTCAAACTCGGAAATGGGACCATAACTCAATAGGCCGAAAGCTTGGAGACTTCTTTTAGTCGCCTCTTGCGACAGGCGCGAGTACCTCGGGCCTATTCTAACCCCCTAACCTGCAGGGAGAGAAGTCTTGCAGGAGAGAATTCTGTATCCAGAAAAGAGGTTTGTACCTGTACTTTAGCATGTTTATTGTTGTTGCAGGTTCAACGAAATGAAATGCAGTTTGTTTGTATTCGTCTCAAATATTTTTCGTTTTCGCTTGTAGTATTCCTATCACAATCTTTTTTTCAATGATTATGGGGAAGAAGGTGAAGGGTGCTGCGAAACAACTCAGAGCTAGTTGTAAGATTGCTCTGCTTTTGGCAAGAACTGCGAAGTCGTTTATGGAAGGAGCCTGATCAAGAATATTTTGTTGGACATTGTAGATGATGACGATGAAGATGTTTGGGTTGTGGGGCGCAAAACTGCGCGGTTATCAGCGCCCGTACAAATTCCCAACCTTTGCTCAGTCCAATCTCGCCACTTCCAGTCATCTCGAGGCAGGTGAAAATCCCTAACCCCGCCGGGAATCGAAACCGGGACCCCTGGGATATTGTAGAGACAACGCATTAAGGTCCCGCGTAAAGCAAAATACCACTTCCCAGTATGACACCGTCTCGGCAAATCAGCGTCATTGAAGAGAATTTGCATGAACAATTAGCAGCTAAAAATGAAAACCTCTGAGTGTTTTCCGTAGCACTTGAGTCTACGGATCTTAGGGGCACGTATCAGTTAGCCCTTTTTTTTGCGTTGCGTGGACGACGATCTTGTGTACGCGTAGGACTTCGATGAAGGCCACTGCTACAGGGCCGGATATTTTAGAAGCGGTTGAAATGGCACCTGAAGGAGTAGAAGCTGTCTTCCGTAGCCACAGACGGGCAGCAGCAATGCGCGGTAAAGTAAAAGGGTTACTAGCCAATTATGAAAAAAGCTTTACCTGCCGAATACACCTCCCAATCATTGTTTTGCACACTAAGAGGCTCTTTGTGCAAAATTTATCGGTATTCACTACGAGATGAACACAGCGGGGTGCATCGTGAACTATACTCGTCTCACGGGCTCGTCAGTTCAAAGAATTTTTGAGGAGTATCCAGATACCCCTTACCATGCTGAGTTGGGCACAAGTGATTTCTCGAGCTTTCGACTACACCAGACAGTGGCTCAGTTTTGAAGACAAAAAACGTCACACCACTTTTATGTGACCCAGCTGATTTAGAATTTTTAGCAGACATTTGGCTCTCCTACGTGATTTACGTCTGAAACTCCAAAATGAAAATAATATCATCAACGACATGGTAGGCAAAATGAAAGCTTTGCAATGCAAAATTCGGCTCCTCAAAACAGTCTTTCGAAGAAAAGTAAGCAACACTTTCCTGAGCTAGGCAGGTAATATACCGGGTGATTCACGAAGATACGCCAATATTTTAATACATTATTTTACTAGTAAAACTGAAGAAAAAAGTTTATATAAATATAGGTCCGCAAACGAGTAGTTACAGTTTTTTTTGTGGTTTTAGGGCGCACAACTTCAGTGGTCATTAGCGCCCTGACTACTCTAAGAATGCACCGCGAGGCACAAATTGACAACAACAACTAAAAGGGAAAACACGATAAAAGACAGACTGACAGGCATAGGATTAAAAAACAGCATCATCAAATGTCCTTAGCGAGGTTTGTCAAATTGATAAAACGAAGAACACGAGCAGCTGCTCGTGGGTCATCCGCTAAAATGGCATCGAAAGTATTTGGCAGGTTAAGATCGAGGCGCAGTGTGTTAAGATCTGGACAGGACATTAAAATGTGTCTAACCGTCAGCAAGTGCCCACATGGGCAAAACGGCGCCGGCGCAGCCGTCAGCAGATGGCGATGGCTGAACCGGCAGTGTCCAATTCTTAACCGGGCTAAAACGACCTCCTCCCGCCGAGAAGGGCGTGAGGAGGACGTCCAAGCCACGGGAAGAGGTTTTAAGGCCCGAAGCTTGTTGTCGGTAAGTGCAGCCCAATCGGCATGCCACAGCGACACGACGCGCCGACAAATGACCCTGCTAAAATCGGACGAAGGGACACAACAAGAAGCTGTCCGAGGCTGGAGGACCGCAGCCTTGGCCACGGCATCTGCAGCTTCGTTCCCAGGGATACCGACATGGCCAGGAACCCACATAAAGCTAACCGGAGAACCGACGTCTACCAGCTGCTGAAGAGAGCGTTGGATCCGGTGTACGAAAGGGTGAACCGGGTACGGATCACTGAGGCTCTGGATGGCGCTCAGGGAATCTGAGCAGATGACATAAGCAGAATGTCGGTGGCGGCAGATGTAAAGAACAGCCTGGTAGAGGGCAAAGAGCTCAGCTGTGAAGACCGAACAATGGCCATGGAGCCGGTATTTGAAACTGTGTGCCCCGACAATAAAGGAACACCCGACCCCGTCATTGGTCTTAGAGCCATCTGTATAAATGAAAGTCATGTTGATGAACTTCGAACGAAGTTCCAAAACACGGGAGTGGTAGACCGAACCGGGGGTGACCTCTTTTGGGAGCGAGCTGAGGTCAAGGTGAACACGGACCTGAGCCTGGAGCCAAGGTGGCGTGCGGCTCTCGCCCACTCGAAAGGTTGCAGGGAGTGAAAAATTAAGGTGTTGAAGGAGGCGACGAAAGCGAACTCCAGGGGGTAGCAGGGCAGAGACATACAACCCGTATTGACGATCAAGAGAGTCGTCAAAAAAGGAACGATAAGACGGATGGTCGGGCATTGACAGTAGCCGACAGGCATACCGACAAAGCAGTATATCGCGCCGGTAGGTGAGTGGCAATTCGCCAGCGTCAGCATGAAGACTCTACGGGACTGGTATAAAATGCTCCGATCGCAAGTCGTAAACCCCGATGTTGTATGGAGTTGAGGCGGCGTAAGATGGATGGCCGTGCAGAGGAGTATACGAAGCTCCCATAATCCAGCTTGGAGCGGACGATCGACCGATAGAGACGAAGTAGGACGGTTCGATCCGCTCCCCACGACATACCACTGAGAACACGGAGGACATTTAAAGAACGGGTACAACGGGCGGCCAAATATGACATGTGGAGACCAGCTAAGTTTCCTGTCAAAGGTAAGGCCTAAAAATTTGGTTGTCTCCACGATTGGGAGAGCAACGGGACCGAGTCCTAAGGACGGTGGGAGAAACTCTTTGTAGCGCCAGAAGTTAATACAGACCGTCTTCTCGGCAGAAAAACGGAAGCCATTGGCGACACTCCAGGAGTAAAGACGGTCAAGAGAACGCTGAAGACAGCGCTCCAGGACACGTGTACACTGCGCGCTGCAATAGATGGTAAAATCGTCCACGAAAAGGGAGCCTGATACATCAGCTGGGAGGCAATCCATTATTGGATTGATCGCGATGGCGAAGAGAGCGACGCTCAAAACTGAGCCCTGTGGCACCCCATTCTCCTGGCGAAAGGTGTCGGACAGGACAGAACCCACACGTACCCTGAACTGTCGATCCATTAAAAAGGAACGAATAAAAAGAGGGAGGCGACCGCGAAGGCCCCATGTATGCATGGTGCGGAGAATGCCCGCCCTCCAACAGGTGTTGTAAGCCTTCTCCAAATCAAAGAACACAGCCGCGGTCGGGCGCTTCCGCAAGAAGTTATTCATAATGAAGGTCGACAAGGTAACCAGATGGTCAACAGCAGAGCGGCGCCTACGAAATCCACATTGTACATTGGTAAGTAGGCGTCGAGACTCGAGCAGCCAAACCAATCGAGAGTTAACCATTCGCTCCATCACTTTACAGACACAGCTGGTAAGCGAGATAGGTCGATAACTGGAAGGCAAGTGCTTGTCCTTCCCCGGCTTAGGAATAGGGACAACAATAGACTCGCGCCAGCATGCGGGAACATGTCCCTCAATCCAGATGCGATTGTATGTACGAAGAAGAAAACCTTTACCCGCAGGAGAAAGGTTCTTCAGCATCTGAATATGAATAATATCAGGCCCTGGAGTGGAGGACCGTGATCGGCCAAGTGCGGTTTCGAGTTCCCGCATGGTGAATGGGGCATTATAACTTTCACAATTCGAGGAGCGGAAGTCAGGTGGCCTAGCCTCCTCTGCCTGTTTGCGGGGGAGGAAGGCAGGGTGGTAATGAGCGGAGCTCGAAACCTCTGCGAAGAAGCGGCCGAAGGCATTGGAGACAGCCTCAGGGGCCACAAGGACTTCATTCGCGACCTTCAAGCCAGAAACTGGTGAGTGGACCTTAGTGCCAGATAGCCGGCGCAGGCTACCCCAGACAACAGAAGAAGGAGTATAACTGTTGAAGGTGCTTGTGAAAGCAGCCCAGCTGGCTTTCTTGCTTTCTTTGATAATACGACGACACTGAGCACGTAATCGTTTATAATTAATACAATTCGCCACTGTAGGGTGGCGTTTAAAGGTGCGTAAAGCACGTCGACGAGCACGTAAAGCGTCTCGACATGCTGCGGTCCACCAGGGGACCGGTACGCGACGTGGAGAAGAAGTAGGGTGAGGGATGGAATATTCAGCAGCAGCGAGAATGACTTCCGTGAGGTGTGCGACCTGACGATCGCAGCTTGGGAAGGTTTGATCCTGAAAGGTCGCCCTGGAAGAGAAGAGCCCCCAGTCTGCCTTGGAGATGGTCCAACTAGAGGAGCACGGAGAGGGAGTATGCTGCAGGAGATGGATAACACACGGGAAGTGGTCGCTCGAATATGTATCAGCAAGTGCATACCACTCAAACCGGCGTGCAAGTTGGGGAGTACATATAGAGAGGTCTAAATGGGAATAGGTGTGAGATGTGTCCGAAAGAAAAGTAGGGGCGCCAGTATTGAGACAGACAAGATTGAGCTGGTTGAAAAGGTCTGCTAACAAGGAGCCCCTCGGGCAGGATGCTGGAGAGCCCCAAAGGGGATGGTGGGCATTGAAGTCTCCAGTTAACAAAAATGGTGCAGGTAGCTGAGCAATAAGTTGCATAATGTCTGCCCTGGTAACGGCAGATGACGATGGAGTGTAAACGGTACAAAAGGAAAACGTAAAAGTGGGGAGAGTAATGCGGATGGCAACTGCCTGCAGGCCGGTGTGCAACGTGATGGGATCGTAGTAAATATCATCCCGGACCAGCAACATAACCCCTCCATGAGCTGGGATACCTACCACAGGGGGTAGGTCAAAACGCACAGAGGTGTAGTGTGCCAAGGCAATTTGATCGCATGGGCGTAGCTTCGTTTCCTGGAGGGCTACGACGAGCGGACGGTGCAAGCGGAGCAGCAACTTCAAGTCCTCTCGGTTGGAGCGAATGCTGCGAATATTCCAGTGAATAAGTGCCATCGTAAGAAAAGGAAGATGATAGAAGGGGTCACCTCGAAGGCCGCTTAGGGCCTGGCTTCGAGCGAGCACTGCCGCCGCTATCAGTAGGCGGACAGTCATCGTCCATTGGGTCTATAGGGTCATCGGCCATCTCGGGAGGATGGCCGGGAGGGGGAGCTTCCTCCGCCGGTGAACGGCCAGATGTACGGCTACCAGCGGTGCGGCCAGGCGAAACGGATGACGGCCTGGGGCGGCAACCGCTGGGTGGCGCAGGAGAAGAAATGCGTCGTGGCGGAGAAGGAGAACTGTGCTTCCTATGCGCCTTTTTGGAAGGACGTTTGGTGGAAGTACCGGTCGAAGGCTGGGAGGTCGAGGTACGGAGGAAGTCTGCACGGGATGGTTCCTTCTTGAAGGCCCGTGCATCTGACTTCGGGGTCTTCGTCTTAGCAGAAGCTGAGGAAGGGGCTGGTGTCTGTGGGGTGATGGGAGGAAGAGGAGACGTCGACCGCGCGATCTTAGCACTGGCCGAACGGACGACCGTGGTGCTGAAGGTCAGATCGCATGTCTGGGTTGCTACCTCCCGGGTAGTCCGAGGAGAGGCGAGGACAGTACTGTATTTCCCCGCTGGGAGCAGCGTGGGCTTCCTACTAGCCAATAGCTTGCGAGCAGCCGAGGTGGACACTTTATCTTTGACCCGAATTTCTTGGATACAGCGTTCTTCCTTATAGACAGGACAGTCGCGGGAGGATGCGGCATGGTCACCCTGACAGTTCACACAACGAGGAGACGGAGGTGGACAGTCACCCTCATGGGCATCCCTGCCACAAGTGACACATTTAGCCGCATTGGAACAAGACTGCCGAGTGTGATTGAAACGCTGACACTGGTAGCAGCGCGTAGGTGTCGGGACATAGGGGCGAACAGAAATAACCTCGTAGCCCGCCTTGATGCGCGATGGCAGCTTAACACTATCGAAGGTCAAGAAAAGTGTCCGGGTTGGTACAAGGTCATTGTTGACCTTTTTCATGACCCTATGGACAGCCGTCACGCCCTGCTCAGCGAGGAAAGATTGAAGCTCCTCGTCAGTCAATCCGTCGAGGGAGCTAGTATAGACTACACCACGAGACGAATTCAAAGTTCGGTGGGCCTCCACCCGGACAGGGAACGTGTACAGGAGTGTGGCCCGAAGCAGTTTTTGTGCCTGAAAGGCACTCTCAGTTTCTAGTAATAAGGTACCGTTACGCAACCTGGTACAAGATTTGACAGATCCGGCTATGGCATCTACGCCCTTCTGGATAACGAAAGGGTTGACAGAGGAAAAATCCTTTCCGTCCTCAGATCGAGAAACTACGAGGAACTGTGGGGCAGGCGGTAGTACTTTTGTCACTGTTGGCTGGTCACGTTTCCGTTTTTGGGTCGAAGTCGAGAGAGATGGAGTAGAATCCATTGCGGAGGAATCCCCCATGATTGCCAGCGTCTCCGATGGCGCGCTCCTTCCTTGTGGGGACCCTCTCAGAGGGCACTCCCGCCTTAGGTGAATGTTTACACCTCAGGTCACACCTCCCGAGAAACAGACGGAGGGACCAATCGGCAATCACCCCTCCCCGGGCCTGGCCTTTACCAGGGGGTACGCGCGTGCCTTACATGTCTACCCAGGGCGGGGACTTACGCGTTACCCCGTCACTGGCTACGCGTGCGAACGCGTGGGTCGGCCTTCAGGCACGCACAGGGAGGAAGGAAGAAGAGGAAAAAGAAGAGAGAGAGAGGGAGAAAGAGGACAGACCGTCTCAAACGCCGAGGCGGAGACCAGAGAAGGCAAGGAGAAGAAGGCAATGAGAAAGCAAGGAGAAAAAGGCAATGAGAAGGCAAGGAGAAAAAGGCAATGAGAAGGCAAGGAGAAAAAGGCAATGAGAAGGCAAGGAGAAAAAGGCAATGAGAAGGCAAGGAGAAAAAGGCAATGAGAAGGCAAGGAGAAAAAGGCAATGAGAAGGCAAGGAGAAAAAGGCAATGAGAAGGCAAGGAGAAAAAGGCAATGAGAAGGCAAGGAGAAAAAGGCAATGAGAAGGCAAGGAGAAAAAGGCAATGAGAAGGCAAGGAGAAAAAGGCAATGAGAAGGCAAGGAGAAAAAGGCAATGAGAAGGCAAGGAGAAGTCAAGGGAAAGAGTAAGGAAGACAGTGAGGTGGAGAAGAGCAAAGAAAGGAACCAACAAAAGGAAGGAAGAAACGAGAAGTGAAAAACCAAAAAGACCACGATTATAGGTCGTGGAACCGTCCGTCTCCGGACGCAGGCGCTAACTACCCCCGTGAGGGGGATGGACTCCTTTTAGTCGCCTCTTACGACAGGCAGGAATATCTCGGGCCTATTCTAATCCCCGGACCCGCAGGGGGAGATTAGTTACAGTGTTACGGCTAATGAAAGACTTTGCCTGAAATATAATAACTTCGTCAACATGAAACCATCACAAAACCGTACGAGGTCACAGTAAAGCACGATATCCATCTATATTGTTGTTATTGATCTGATTAATCTACTAAAACGTGTCTCGGACGTGTATCTACAGTAATTTTCCCAAACATACAGATAGGCAAAGACGTAATTTCGTAGAATTTTTAATTTATTAGCTACTTGGCCCAATTAAAAAAAAATCCTTACAACTGCACAAAGCTTTCAACAAAAGTTTTAGAGAATTTAATTTTGGAAAAAATGATGGTAATAACGTTAACTGAAACTGTATGAATGTGCCACATAATCTGCCTTTATTAATACCATAGCAAACGTGAATTCACGTTAAACAGGAAAAAACAAAGCTCAGTGTTAAGGAAGTTGTACCGTGTACATACAATTTCACAATACATTCACAATAAATGTTCAAAAATGTCTCCACCGAGTTCAATGCATTTAGCTGCACGTGTATGAACCGATTTTGTTGTTCGTTTCAGTTTCACAGGGTTGTTCTTAATTTCGTCTATTGGATTTATAAGGTTCTGGAAAACTACTGCAGATACACGGCTAGGAAATGTTTTATTAGAGTCACCAGATCAATAACAACAAAATAAATGGAAATCGTGCTTTACTTACTTTAACCTCTTATAGTTTTGCGATGGCTTCATATTAGCGCAGTTGCTGAATTTCAGGCAAAATCTTATTAGCCGTAAGTCTGTAACTAAACTTAGCGAACCTATGCTTCTATAAACTTTTTTCTTTAGTTTTACTAGTACAATAACGTATTAAAATATTATCATCTCTTCGTGAATCACTCTGTATAAATTTTACTTTTGATAATGCTTCCGAAATTTTCAAAGTGCTTTATTCAAAACAGTACTATGGTTTTGTTACACAAGATTTGCGCGGGAAGGATGCGCTTTGAAAAATACGAGATCTACAAACCCTTGAAAATTAGTTAAATTGAGTTTAGCGACCGATTTCAGGTGATGTACCGGTATATCACTAACAGAAAAATAAAGTTGGTTTTGTAAAATGTACGAGTGTAACATCACATCAAAACAAATAGTCCACAGTACCTGTGTATTAAAAAATATCGCCCATTGGTATTTCAAAGCGACTTTAACATTACTTTCATTGGTTAATTTTTAGTTTTGTTTTTGTTGCAGATAAGTACTAACTTGCAGCCACTACGTGAGTTTGTAAAGCCCTTTTCGACGGCAACTGAGAGTGCGCCTCTTTATTTACAATTAGAACTAATTGATTTGCAAACCGATAATGGCCGAAAGGATTTATTTTACAATGCCAAAAGTGTGCTCCAGTTCTACCAGAATTTTTCGAAGAAAGAATTCCTAAGGTGCACAGAGAAGCAGCGAAGATTATTTTTGTATTTGGTTCCACGTGTTTAAGGGAAAGATTCTTTTCTGTTTCGTCTTGTACGAAAACTAAATTGCATGCAAACGTTTCTGGTTGTAATTTAAGAAAGACTAAGAACTGCTGTCAGCCTATCTCTTGTTCCATATCTTAGGAGAATAACTGCAAATAAATGACGAAGAAAATAGAAGAGAGAATTTTCTTTTCAAACCAAAATTGAAGTAGTTATTATTATTAAAATCTCTTTTGCACCGGTAATGCTTTCACACCAAACAGAGCTCTCCGCCCACTGTTCGTAACATTTGGCAATGACGAAGAGAACAGAGCTGAAGTCTTGGAAAAAGTTGAGACACGCGCTATTGCGCGAAGTCGAGGAATGAGGGTTTGCAACGTTGTGAATATAGCGAAGCAGTCTTCTGCACTTTGCACTGCGCTGGTCTAAACACCTTGAGACGCCCTGCTCTACAGCCTTGCATTTGTCCTACGTAGCCATTTGGGCTTGAGAAAGGAGATGTAGTGAATTACGTTAAACAACAATGTTTTGACTTCTGAAATATTTTGTTACGCAAATTCTACGGGAAAAATCTATTTGGTTTGGTCACTGACTTACAGCACTTGGCTACGATACTGCATTTAGTATGCTGTTCGTAGAAACTTACCCGTATCCCCTTTTTCTTAATTATTATTAGACCAACCTCTGTATTATCCCTATCTGATTTTGTATTTATAACCTTGTATTCAGGTGACATTAACTTCGTTCTTCCTGCTACCGCACTTTCCTAATTCCCACTGCGACCTCAACTGACCTCAACTTCCCTATTTCCCTTCTTAAATTCTTCCCCTAATAACAACCTCCTACGCAGTTACTGTCCTGTGTTTCGGATAGGGTAGTATTTTACATCGTGAATATTTTATCTAGGAGGATGCCATCATTAAGCGAGACAGTAGAGCTGGCTGCCTTCGGAAAGCTGTAGTTCCCAGTTGCTGTCACTCGTTCGCAGTACCAAAGTGATAAAATAAAAATAATGACGTTTCGAAATTTTGCAAAATATCTTCATTTATTACACAGATAGCCATAAAATGTTACTTTTAAGGGATTGCAAGATGTTACGTAGATTTCGTTTAGAAATTAATTATGCCAATGATTGGGTGATTATTTTACTAAACCTTTTTCTTTTAAACAGCTCTCGTGCGAGTAATCAAATCCGTTTTACACAGAGGAAGTAAATACCCCCTGTTTCGAATGGCTCTGGGACTTAAGATCTGATATCATCAGTCCCCTAGAACTTGAGAATTTCTTAAACCTAACTAACCTACGGACATCACACACATCCATGCCCGAGGCAGGATTCGAACCTGTGACCGTAGCACTCACGCGGTTCCAGACTGAAGCGCCTAGAACCGCTTAGAACCGCTCGGCCACAGCGGCTGGCTGTTCCGAATGTTGACTCAATACATCTAGAAGAAGATTAGACGAATGTTCATTTTTTTCTGATGCTGAATAGTGACGGATGCCAATGGGGTAGGGTGTTACGTGTTATTTCAAAATAATTACTTTCTTGATTGGCCGCCAAGGAGTTTCCATGAAAAACACATTTTCTCTGATTATGGGATAACAAAGATACCGGCAGGCATGGAAAAATCATGAATGGCAGACGCGAGACTAGTTCATGGCTGCTCATGAATATGTGAAGTGTCGGCTATTTTAGTCTGAAGAAATCCTTTCCTCACCTCTACGTATAAAACTTCGACTCAAACAAATCGTGAAGGGTTGGATCCTGTTTCCTAAGGTTCCAAATATCACACATTTCTCTTCCTAAAGATATCAGAGAAAAAAAGCAAAGTCGCATTTTCGTGTCTTGTCGCGAGAAGATAACGCATGAGCTGGCTGACATTTCTACAGTGGTAAAAAAAAATATTAGACTTCTAGATGTAGTTAATAATTGCTGAAGAATCAGAGTGAAATGCCAACAAATCGTACAGCGTCTTCTAAATAGTTGGAAAAGGTGGGATATGCAGTATCAAATACATTGTGCATTTTCTGCTTGCACCTAAATATGAGCTGAAGTCGGGCAGATATACAGATAAAAACAAAGTGAATACTTCTTCAAAAACATTACTAGAATCGAAAGAAGACACCAAGGGCGGCAAAAGGAACGGATGCTGTGTGATTAAATCTGGCTTATTGTGGAGGGAATATATAACCCAACACACAAGAGGAACAGAAGACACACTATGCAACCTTTACCTAGTTGCTCATCGTTTTGACGATTAATGTATTCCCAACATTTTAGGGATCGTGGCTGATTTTTCTATTAACTTCAAACTAGAACAATTCCTAAATAACGTTTATATCAAAATTAAAACAACTAGTACATCACGTAAGGCGGAAATTTTTCGGGACAACCAGCCATCGTGCAGCAGGAAACAATACGAGATAATTGAAATTCAAGTACTTGCACGAACTGTGCTCGTAGAATCTGTCTTGGTAAGTCTCCAATGTATGCAACAAGTTTGACGCTCACGAAGAGCGCGGGTTCGGCAAGTCGGTTATGGTAGCTATGGGTTCTGCGTCTTCATGGTCAATATTGGGCTTAGATTTACCAGGGAAAGACAGACAAATAACTTGTAACAGCGTATTCTATCAGGGAACAAAACTGTAAAACAAAAAGAAACGAAAAACATTACAAAATACATCTGTTTAAAAAGGCAGTGAAAACAGTCTTTAGAAGTAATACATACTACACAATTACAGGTTACTTAAGAGGATAGTAATGAAAAGGGTTAAGTACCAACTCCCTGTCACACCGAAATACGTGATCACGGTTTACTTCTTCCAAAGGAAATCAAGCGTCTGATGTGAAATGCTTGATAGTAATGTCTTGGCTTTCTCCGGACCTTAGCATCTTACTCAGTTTTTCATTTTAACTGAGGAGTCTTGTTAACAGTGTGCGGGTGTGGAACCAGAGCTCTGATCAAACAGGAGTTGGTGCAAGGGGCACTGTAGCAGATTCGCACCCATGAGTCTGCAGGTGGTGTCCTTACTGCGCTCAGCGAGGAAGAACGGTACTGTGTTTTACAATACGAGTTACCTGAAACGAACTGCGTGTAAATCAAGCAACATTGTACAATAGGGACTTATGCAACGAGGCAGTGCAACTGTTACAACACTGACCTTATATTTCGGAGGCCGGAGTTGCTCTGTCCGGCCAGCCTGATTTGGGTTTTGCGCAGTTTTCCTAATTCTCTAAGACAAATGCCGTGATGGTTCCTTAGTCAGGGCCACGGCCGACCGCCTGTCCTATCCTCATAAAGCATGCTACGTATTCTGTGGATTGTATATTTTGAGCTATTGATTTGTCTTTCATTCCTGTGTCATTGTGATCCTTGACTAAGTAAAGATGACAATGAGATCACCCTAGGCACAGTACGGCACTTGCAACAATATGTTTATAACATAACAGGCACAGCATGAAATGACCACAAATCACCTGAATGTTTCCATTTTATTGTATATATGTGGTTGATTTTAGGTACTTAGTGTCTCTCCACTGAAATACAATCTTGCTCTCGCCTGTAAATTCCATAACCTCTGCCCCTTAATAATTACATATTTTCGTCTTTTACTACCATCGTTAAAGCGCGGAACCGCTAGCGCTTAACAAATATCGCGGTTTGGGGGTGGGGGTCTTGTAACCCGGATCATACAGGATGACAGCTACTGAACTATATGAAATACAACAGTTTACGTTAGGAGGGTCAAACTGCACATTTGGCCGCGGGGCATGATGGGAATTAATATGCGCTTGTATGGTTTGGTTTAGCGACGAAGCCCACTTTCATTTCGATGGGTTCGTCAGTAAGCAAAATTGGCGCACGTTGGAGACTGAGAATCCGCGTTTCATTATCGAGAAGCCTCTTCACCGTCAACGGGTGACTATGCTGTGCAAAGCCCAGTCAAGAAGTAATGGGTGCGATATTCCTTGATAGCACGGTGACCACAGAACGATACGTGAAGGTTTTGTGGAAAACGATTTCTTCCCCGTTATTTAGAGTGATCCTGATTTCGACAACATGTGATTCATGCAACACGGAGCTCGACCGCATCGAAGCAAAAGAATGATATCCTGGAAAAGCACATTGGGGACGGCATTATGGCTGTGGTGTACCCAGGGGCCACTGGCATGGGCCTCGATTGGCAGTCATATTCTCCGGATCTGAACACATGGGACTCCTTTTTGTGGGGCTATATTAAAGACAAGCTGTACCGCAATAACCCGAAACCATTGCTGAGCTGAAAACAGCCATGCAGGAGGTAATCGACAGCATCGATGTTCCGACACTTCAGCAAGTCATGCAGAATTTCGCTATTCGTCTGTGCCCCGTCATCGCCAATGATGGCAAGCATAGCTAATATGTCATAACCTAAATCCGAAAATCTATAGTGACATTTACATGTTGAATAAAGTGTACGCAGCGCGTAGTTTGTAACTAATTTACGTTTGTCATATAGTTCAATAATTGTCACCCTGTATTTGAGCTAGCAACATGGGATCAAAAGATTCTGATCTAGCTCAGATCAGCGGCCATCTGTATAGTCATTCGAACATACATCTTACTGCAGCTATATTTGAGTATATTAAACAATGTTTGAACGAGACGAAGCTGGCGTCCACGCAAACGGTGTGGATCTATAATTCCTTTTGCAAAACGTTTTAACTGGACTGAAATTAAGGCTCAGGTAAGGGCACAATTTGTAAGTGCACAGATCGGATTTTACGTGCAAAAACGGTCACCCTCGTTCGGATTTGGCGTTCGAAAACTCTCACCCTTAAATAAATCCGGACTGGAGCAAGACTGAGGGTTCAAATTTGGTCCACCGATGTATTTGATTCTGATATAAGGTTTAACCATTTGAAAATCCTTGCTTCTTTGGATTTTACGTGCAAAAATCACGTTTTTCACGAAGGTTTCCGAAGCGCTCCACTTCTGTATTTTACACTTGTAAAGAGCGTTCAAACTTTGCACAAAGGCAGATAAATGGATAAAATCAAACTGAATTGTTTTTATTCAATGATCTTTATCCGTTATTGGGACACGATGGTTTAAAGTCGAGCAAGAAGTAGCACGTAAAATTCGTTCTTACTTGAAATAAATGGGCGGAAACGGTTTAAAGTGAATCAAATAAACAAGAAATGCATTCTTACGATAAAATTGAAAACTCTCTTTCAAAAATCTAGCATTATTCCGAGTTTACGTCCGAAAAACAAGTTTTTTGTGAGTTTCTTTACGCACGTCACTTCTAAGTTTCAATCTTGCGCAGTTCGGTTCAAATTTTTGTAAGAAGGTAGACAAATGCATGTAGTTAATGATCGTCCTGTTCTGTGAAAGCTACATCCTTTGCCACGATATACGCAACGTGGTTCGAAAACAATACAAAAAAGCTCTACACCGTTTGAGTCGTCACGCGAGTCAGTATAAATCGACATCTGTTGCCAAGATACGACGATGTTACGTCAGAATTACGGTAGTTGGGAACCAGAATGAAACTATTCCTATCATAGCATAAAAGAAGGCGATTATGTCCTGGGCAGATTTAGGAATGTGAAATTAGGGAACTAGCTTCTCGACTTATCTAGCACCTCCGAAGACTTTCAAATCAAAAGATCTTGGCATATTCGCGCTTTTGTTCAGTTAACCCTACTTCCCCAGCACAGTGAGCTGTCTTAGACCATTCCTTTGTTACACGTATGGTGTGGGGTGTTAAGAACAGAGAGAGAGACACATTTCTTTGCTTCTAGGGAGTGGGAAGCATCTACAGTAGCAAGTATCACAGAATGTGGATGCATGCATCCTAAACTTTGATGACAAGTCGTGTCATATTGCTAAAAGCCGTGCTGGATGACATGATAGCACGTGTCACTTTAAACGACGTGTTCAAAAAATGGTTCAAATGGCTCTGAGCACTATGGGACTTAGGAGGTCATTAGTCCCCTAGAACTTAGAACTACTTAAACCTAACGAACCTAAGAACATCACACACATCCATGGCCGAGGCAGGATTCGAACCTGCGACCGTAGCAGCAGCAGCGCGGTTTCGGACTGAAGCGCCTGGAACCGCTCGGCCACACCGGCAGGCTAAACGACGTGTCATCATGTATCAAGTTACTTTCTACTTGACACGATGACATGGATACAAATACGGACAAGTAAAAATGCGGAAATATGTCAAGCTGTTTTGATTTAAATATCTTTGAAGTTGCCAGGTAAGTCAAAAGCTAGTTCTCTTCTTCTACGTCCCTAACTCTGCCAAGATATATTCGCCTTTTTTTCCTTCTACGATAGGAGTATTTTTAATTCTGGCGTGAAGATATTTAATTGCGCAAATCTACGAACTTCCCTTTTATGTTTAATGTAGCGAAATCAAATGAACGTTGTATTAAATATTACACCGAATTCCCCAAGCACATCGGGATCGCATCATCTGCAATTTCAAGCCAGATTTAAATGTATAAAGTCGTAGTATCAACTTATCTTCCCCCATTGCGGAATAATGACAAATTCTAACCTACATTCCTCTACAGTTGCTTCCAAACAAATGAACAATTTCAAGAACGAAATTTTCACTCTGCAACGGAGTGTGCGCTGATATGAGTCTTCCTGGCAGATTCAAACTGTGTGCCGGACCAAGACTCAAACTCGGGACCTTTGCCTTTCGCGGACAAGTGCTCCACCAGTTGAGCTACCCAAGCACGACTCACGACCCGTCTTCACAGCTTTACTTCCGCCCGCGAAAGGCAAAGATCCCGAGCTCGAGTCTCGGTCCGGCACAGTTTTAATCTGGCAGGAAGTTTCAAATGAACAATACTTTTTCCAACCCCACCTGTTCCAAGGATATGCTGTTTTATGTCCAATTCCACAGTTGTAATTCGATACCAGCAAAGAGCTGACATTATGCTCGTAACCAGAACTCAAAAAGCGGTTTCGCAGTAGTAGGTTCTATCTGCGGGATTGCGCTATAACAATCTGCGCCAGCAACACGAATTTAACCTGCTACCGATCTCAACTCATCTTTCTCATCATGTCAGCAGAGTGGCAGCTGACTGGCTTTTCAGTCTGTTGCCGCAGCCCAGCGTGGAACGAATCTGGGTCATGGCGAACACGCGACGCTAAGTGGTACTACCAGCTCTTTCTCACACACTATGAACTCTCCTTCTGTAAGAGCTCACGAAGTCAAGCAAGCTACACACACACACACACACACACACACACACACACACACACAGAGAGAGAGAGAGAGAGAGAGAGAGAGAGAGAGAGAGAGAGAGAGAGAGAGTGTGTTCTAATATTTTACAGCAGAATCTTTCTTTCAGTGGGTGATTTATACTTTGTCTGAACTTGCCAAATGACAGAGTACCGCATTGTTTCCCAGAATCCTTGCGTTTGTTGTTATATATGTTCTGAATATTGATTATAATTTAGAGCATACTCCCTTCCTTCCCCAATCACAGTTTGTAGCGAATACGAGTACAGTGTCATAACCTCTTATGCTCTTAACCACTTCGCCACCTGCTCCACAGCCGATATTAATTTCTTGACAGTAGGTTCCACTTGTGAACTACTGATATCCATCAGATTTAGAAATGGTTTAAATAGTAATAACAATGAAGCTTTCCAATAACGCTTCGTTTGGATACAGACTCCAAAGATCACACGGAAACACGAAATTTTTTCTTTCCCCTCCTGCACTAAATTCCAATCCAACAACCTCTTCCCAAACTGCCCGAAGAGTACCTCCGTTGCTTCAACTCCCGACGTTATTTCAGGGAAATCTTTTGACCATGGCGAGACATACCTTGTGTTGTGTACAGGTATCTGACAAGCTGGAACAAAAACCAAGGGAGAAGATATTAAAATTTGAAGGAACACGTAACGTGAACGTCTGGCCTCAGATTACCGAAGTCACTGCAAGTGAATAAATTATAATGCAAAGAAAAGAAACTGGAACACTAAAGAAACTATGACTGAGCCAACATCTTTAAGGGCGAAACGAACTGGAAGACTTTTAACCCCTAATTTCGATTAAGATGATTTCGTTCGTCCTGATTACCACACCAGGAATCTGCCAGAACACCTGCTAAAATTTTTGTAAGGCCAATACCGCTTAAATATTTCTTTATTTAATACAACCGGTTTCGGCAGACTCTGCTGTCGTCCTCAGGTCTTCAAAAATTTTTGTTATACAACGCATTGATTTTGAGTTGGAACCTCCACACCAAGTTATGTTAGTGGCATGAAGGTTCGGGCTTAAAACAAACACGTTTTATAATTAAAAATTTTGAAGATGCGAAGATGACAGTCAAGTCTGTCGAAACCGGTTGGTGTGAAGAAAGAAATATTTATGCAATCTTGGCTTTAGACTGTTTTTACCAAATAACAGAAATTGCTCCTTTCAACAGAATTTTCTCTCGTTGAGAAATCAAAACAACTGACTAACCTATTGGCAGCAAGAACTTCTTTCTGCTTAGTCATTTTTGGAACTTAAATTCAAGTGATGTCAAGCTAATCATAACACGAATTCTGTGGGTATATGTTTTCTTATCCGTTACGAGGAATGCAAGCTTACAAAGATTACCAGCATTTTATGATTAACTGTCCCACTTTACTAGAATTATTTACCGTAACTGATCATATATGCACATCATTATAATTACCAGTTCCGAAAAGAAAACTACAATTAACGACTGCATCACAACAAACATGGTAAGCTGCAATTCCCATTTGTAGAGCCTTTACGAGGTATGCAGGTACACTGAACAAACACACCTTTTTTTCCCACTGCTCAGTACAGTTTTCCCGAACAGCATGTACAGTTCACCAATTAAAAGTGCTTCAGGTTAATGGTATTGCCATTTTTTAAAACTGATACAGTGTTGTGAGAGTTTGTGACGAACAAAAACATCGTCACATATTCATTATACTGCAATGTCAGCATTTATGAACGGTTATAACTTGTATCATCTAATTCCACAACATCTTCACTGCTTTCAAATTCATCATCTCCATTTCATGTCCACAAAATTAATTCAGATGAATATGAATATTTCTCATTTACGAGGTACCACGGAGATAATTCCTAAGACATTACAAGAATATTCAGTACATAAAGAATAAATCAGTTGAACGGGATGAACAGTGCCTTGGAAAGAGGTTTAAGGTTAATGTGAACAAAAGTAAGACATAGGTAATGCAATGTGAACGAATTAGGTCTGCCGATGCTGAGGGAATCAGATTAGGAAAGGAGCCACTAAAAGTAGCAGATTACGTTTGTTCAAATGGTTCAAATGGCTCGGAGCACTATACGACTTTTTTTTTTTTTGTGGTTTTAGGGCGCAAAACTTCTATGGTCATTAGCGCCCAGCCCGTGACTTAAGACAGTAAAAAACCGAAATTGAAAACCAGCAGCAATGGGAACAAAGTCAGAAAATTGGAGAAACTAAAAATAGAAGAGTGCTTAAAAATCTGCTACAGAAAGGGGGTGGTGGTCCCCCAAAAAAAAACTTCAAATGACTGACGTCATTTCACTGTCACTAATAAACTGCAGAACGCGGTCGGCTGAGCGCGTGTCATCTGCTAAAATCGACGATAGATCAGGCGATAGCTGTAGACGGGAGCGTAACTGATTAAAATAGGGGCATTCAATTAAAAGGTGTCTGACCGTCCACGGCTGAGAGCAGTGGGGACAGAGTGGAGGAGGATCACCGCTTAAAAGATGTCTATGGCTAAAAAGACAGTGCCCTATCCGGAGTCTAGCTAAAATTACCTCCTCCCGACGACGCGTTCGGGAGGAAGAGGTCCAAGCGCAAGGAAGGTCTTTCACTTCCCGCAATTTATTACGGGGAAGTGTTGACCAATGCGCATGCCATAAATGAGCAACTTGGCGACATAAACCGCTCCGTAGATCGGTGAAGGGAAGCGACTGAATAGCTGGCCGAGGAAGAGAGACTGCAGCCTTGGCCGCCATATCGGCCGCCTCATTCCCACAGATACCAGCGTGTCCCGGGAGCCAGAGGAACGCCACCGAGACGCCCCCCAGGTGGAGCAAGCGCAGACAGTCCTGAATCCGGTGGACCAGAGGGTGCACAGGGTAAAGAGCTTGGAGACTGAGGAGAGAGCTGAGAGAATCGGAGCAGATAACGTACTGTATCCGCTGATGGCGGCGGATGTAGTGGACAGCCTGGAGAACAGCATAAAGCTCCGCAGTATAAACCGAACACTGGTCGGGAAGTCGAAAGCGATTTGGGGTGTCGCCAACAATATAGGCACTCCCTACACCTAAGGATGTTTTCGAGCCGTCGGTGTAAATAAATGTGGCGTCCGTCATTTGTGCACATAGAGCAGCAAATGCCCGACGATAAACAAGTGTAGGGGTACCATCCTTGGGAAATTGACAAAGGTCACGGAGCAGGCAGATCCGGGGACGGAGCCAAGGCGGTGCTGTACCCCAAGTTGTCAAGAAGGTTTTCGGAAAGCGGCAGGAAAGAGAATGGAGCAATTGACGGAAGCGGACTCCCGGGGGTAGTAGGGAGGAGGAGCGGCCTGCATACCCTACATCAAAGGAGGCGTCGAAAAAAAGGTCATGGGCTGGATTAGCAGGCATGGAAGACAGATGGCTAGCATAACGACTCAGGAGGACTGCTCGCCGATTGGACAGCGGAGGTTCAGCAGTCTCAGCATAAAGGCTATCCACAGGGCTAGTGTAAAAAGCTCCAGACACTAAACGTAATCCACGGTGGTGGATAGAGTCGAGACGCCGAAGAATAGACGGCCGAGCAGAGGAGTAGACTATGCTTCCGTAATCCAATTTTGAGCGCACTAAGGCGCGATAGAGGCGGAGAAGGACCACTCGGTCCGCTCCCCAGGAGGTACCATTCAGGACACGGAGGGTGTTAAGCGATCGCAGACAGCGAGCCGAAAGATAGGAAACGTGGGAGGACCAGCACAGTTTTCTGTCAAACATAAGACCCAAGAATTTAGCGACGTCTGAAAACGGAAGGTTGACAGGACCTAGATGTAAGGAGGGCGGAAGAAACTCCTTACGTCGCCAAAAATTGACACAAACGGTCTTACTGGGTGAGAAACGGAAGCCGGTTTCGATGCTCCACGAGTGGAGGCGATCAAGACATCCTTGAAGACGTCGTTCAAGAAGGCTGGTCCGTTGAGAGCTGTAGTAGATCGCAAAATCGTCCACAAAGAGGGAGCCCGAGACATCAGGAAGGAGACAATCCATAATTGGATTTATGGCGATGGCAAACAGTACAACACTCAGCACGGATCCCTGGGGTACCCCGTTTTCTTGGGAGAAAGTACGGGAGAGAGTAGTGTTCACCCGCACCCTAAAAGTGCGCTCTGCCATAAATTCGCGAAGAAAAAGGGGCAGCCGGCCTCGAAAGCCCCAAGAGAACAGTGTGCGAAGGATGCCTGTCCTCCAACAGGTATCGTATGCTCTCTCCAGATCAAAAAATATTGCTACCGTTTGGCGTTTCCGGAGAAAATTGTTCATGATATAAGTGGAGAGAGCAACAAGATGGTCAACTGCAGAACGATGCTTCCGAAATCCGCATTGGGCTGGTGTTAAAAGACTGCGGGATTCCAGCCACCAAGCTAAACGGTAATTCACCATACGCTCCAAAACCTTACAGACACTACTCGTGAGAGAAATGGGGCGATAGCTAGAGGGGAGATGTTTGTCCTTTCCAGGTTTCGGAACGGGAACGACAATGGCTTCCCGCCACCGTTTAGGAAAGGTACTGTCGGTCCAAATTCGATTATAAAGGCGAAGGAGGTAACGCAGACTAGGGGTTGGTAAATGCAGCAACATTTGGACATGGATACCATCCGGTCCTGGGGCGGAGGAGCGAGAAGATGAGAGGGCATGTTGGAGTTCCCGCATGGAGAAAACAGTATTGTAGCTTTCGTGATTTTGGGAGGAGAAAGCAAGAGGTCGCACTTCCGCTGCACGTTTCTTCGGGAGAAACGCTGGCGGGTAATTTGAAGAGCTCGAAATCTCAGCAAAGTGCTGACCCAACGAGTTAGAAATTGCGACGGGGTCCACTAAGGTATCATGCGCGACAGTGAGCCCAGAAACCGGGGAGAAACTAGGCGCGCCTGAGAACCGTCGAAGCCGACTCCAAACTTCCGAGGAGGGAGTGAAGGTGTTAAATGAGCTAATAAAGAATTTCCAGCTTGCCTTCTTGCTATCGCGGATGACGCGACGGCATCGCGCACGGAGCTGCTTATAGCGGATACAGTTGGCCAAAGTAGGATGGTGACGGAAAATGCGAAGAGCACGTCGCCGCTCACGTATTGCGTCACGGCATGCCTCGTTCCACCAAGGAACTGGGGGGCGCCGGGGCAATTCGGAGGTGCGTGGTATTGAACGTTCCGCAGCTGTAAGGATAACGTCGGTAATGTGTGTGACCTCATCGTCGACGCTGGGAAAGCGACGGTCATCGAATGTCGCGAGAGACGAAAAAAGTGTCCAATCGGCTTGGGCAAACTTCCAGCGTCGCGGGCGCATATATGGCAGTTGAGGCTGCAGTCTGAGGACACATGGAAAGTGGTCACTCGAGTGTGTATCATCAAGGGCGAACCATTCGAAGCGCCGAGCTAGCGGAACAGTACCGACCGCAAGGTCCAAATGAGATAAGGTTGTCGTGGAGGCAGACAAAAATGTGGGGACCCCAGTGTTGAGGCAAACTAGATCCGCTTGGTGGAAGACGTCTAGCAATACGGAGCCACGTGGACAAGGCTGTGGAGATCCCCAAAGCGGGTGGTGGGCATTGAAGTCCCCAACCAGCAAATAGGGGGGTGGAAGCTGACCAAGAAGATGAAGGAGATCAGCTCGTGCCATTGGTGTGGACGATGGAATGTATACAGTACAAAGAGAGAACGTGTATCCGGAAAGTGAAAGACGGACGGCGACAGCTTGGAAGGAAGTGTTTAAGGGGATTGGGTGATAATGGAGAGTATCACGGAGAAGAATCATGAGTCCTCCATGGGCTGGAGAGCCTTCAACAGAGGGGAGATCATATCGGACAGACTGAAAATGAGGGAGAACAAAGCGGTCATGGGGACGCAGCTTTGTTTCCTGAAGACAGAAGATGACCGGCGAGTAGGCGCGTAAGAGGACCGACAATTCATCCCGATTGGCTCGAATGCCGCGGATATTCCAGTGGATAATGGACATGGGGTGAAAAGAGAATGGAGGAATGTGACCAAAGTTGCTGTCAACTCAAAGACTGCTCGGAGCTAGCAACCGACAGCATGGAATGGCATTCAGCCGAAGGCAGAAGATCCTGATCCATAGGTTGGTCAGGAGCAGTCCCTGCCACCAGCGATCGGCCGGTTGACCGGCCACCAGCAGTGCGCCTCGGCGACACAGAAGATGGCCGAGGGCGATTTCCGCCAGGTGGTGCTGTAGAGGGGGCACGCCTTGGCGGAGAAGGAGAGGAACTGGGTTTCTTTGTAGCCTTCTTGGAAGAATGTTGTTTAGATGAAGGAGGAACCGATGGTTGTGAAGCTGCGGTACGTAAAAACTCTTCACGAGTATGCTCTTTTTTCGAAGACTTGGCGTCCGACTTTTGGGCTCGAGATGTAGCAGAACCCGACGAAGGGTGAGCCATAGAGTGGGCAGGCGAAAGTGGTGAGGTTGAACGAGCGATCTTTGCGCTGGCCGATCTGACGACTGTGGTACTAAAGGTGAGGTCGCAAGTCTGCGTGGCCGCCTCCTTTGTTGGCCGAGGAGAAGCAAGGACAGTGCTGTATTTTCCTGTCTGAGGCACGGTGGGCTTGCGACTGGCGAATAATTTTCGAGCAGCAAAGGTCGACACCTTTTCCTTCACCCTTATTTCCTGGATGAGCTTCTCGTCCTTAAAAACGGGGCAATCTCGAGAGGAAGCAGCGTGGTCACCCATACAGTTGATGCAGCGAGGGGATGGAGGTGGACAAGCACCCTCATGGGCATCCTTGCCACACGTAACACATTTGGCTGGATTGGAACAGGACTGGCTGATGTGATTGAACCGCTGACATCGATAGCAACGCGTAGGGTTTGGGACGTAAGGGCGAACGGAAATTATCTCATAGCCTGCTTTGATTTTTGATGGGAGTTGAACTGTGTCAAATGTCAAGAAGACAGTGCGGGTTGGAATGATGTTCGTGTCAACCCGTTTCATTACTCTATGAACTGCCGTTACGCCCTGGTCAGACAGATAGTGCTGAATTTCTTCGTCAGACAATCCATCGAGGGAGCGTGTATAAACGACTCCACGCGAGGAATTCAAGGTACGGTGCGGTTCCACCCGGACAGGGAAGGTGTGGAGCAGAGAAGTACGCAGCAATTTTTGTGCCTGGAGGGCACTGTGTGTTTCTAACAACAGGGTGCCATTCCGTAATCTGGAACAAGACTTGACAGGACCTGCTATTGCGTCGACTCCTTTCTGAATAATGAAAGGGTTGACCGTGGAGAAGTCGTGACCTTCATCAGACCGAGAAACAACAAGGAACTGTGGCAACGATGGAAGAATCGTCTGTGGCTGAGACTCAGTATACTTACGTTTGTGAGCAGACTTAGTGGAAGGTGAGGAAACCATTGCGGAAGAATCCCCCATAATTACCGGCGTCTCCGATGGCGCGCTCCTCCCTTGTGGGGGCCCTCTCTGAGGGCACTCCCGCCTTAGGTGATTGTTCACACCTCAGGTCACACCTCCCGACAAACGGACGGAGGGACCAATCGGCATTTTCGGAAGGTATCAGCTCGGGTAATCACCCCTCCCTGGGCCTGGCCGTTACCAGGGGGTACGTACGTGTCCTACCTGTCTACCCGGGGCGGGGAATTACGCGTTACCCCGTCACCGGCTACGCACGAAGGGCGTGGGTCGGCCTTCAGACACGCACAGGGAGGAAGAAAGAGAAAGGGAAAGGAAGGAAGAGAGGTCTCAAACGCCGCAGCGGAGAAAAGAGAAAGAGAAGAGGTAAGGAAAAGAGAAGGACAAAGGAAGGAAGAAGACAGAGAAGGACAAAGGAAGGAAGAAGACAGAGAAGGACAAAGGAAGGAAGAAGACATAAAAGCAAGGAAGGCAAGGAATGCAGTACATTTACGAGCGTCCGTCTCCGGACGTAGGCACAAACCATACTCCCAGATGGGGAGAAAGAAGGAAAGAGCGAGAGGTGAGGGGAGGGGGGGCGAAGATAGGGATGGGGAAGGATGCGGAATGGGAAGGTATGCAGCCCGGAAAGGAAGGAAGGCCACATTAGCTCGGGGTCCCGTGCTCGCTACGCACGTATCCACAAAAGAGTTGTGGACCCCCTGGGGGGACTATACGACTTAACTGCTGAGGTCATCAGTCTCCTAGAACTTACCTAAGGACATCACACACATCCATGCCCGAGGCAGGATTCGAACCTGCGACCGTAGCGGTCGTGCGGTTCCAGACTAACGCGTAGAACCGCTCGGCCACTCTGGCCGGCATGACGTTTGTTATTTAGTCAGAAAAATACCTGATGACGGTTGCATGTAAAATGCAGACTGGCAATAGCAAGAACAGCGTTTCTGGCAAGAGAGGAATTTGTTAACTTCTAAAACAAACTCAAATGTTATGATGTCTTTCATGAAGGTAACTGTCGTTAGCGTAGCACTGAACGGAACTAAAATATGGAAGATAAGCAGTTCAGACACGAAGAAAAAAAGAAAAAAAAAAGCTTTTTTGAAATGATTTGCTACAGAGGAAAGCCGAAGATTACGCGGGTACGTCGACTTACTAATAATGAATAACTGAATTTAACTGAAAACTCATGGGACAACTTTACTAAAAAGACGGGATTTTTTGTGTGTGTGTGTGTGTGTGTGTGTGTGTGTGTGTGTGTGTGTGTGTGTGTAGGGGGAGAGGGTAAAATTGTAGACCTAGAAAACAGTAAACAGGTACAGATGAAGAGAGTTGCAAAGGACAGACTAGCGTGGAGACGCGATGGGACATTTGTTTCGCATGAGTTGAAAAGCCGAACACATGAATCATGATATCGCTGCAGGCAGACGAATATTACAGTATTTGCCAGGGGTCACCTATGTAACCTTCCAGTTACAGGTGACTATCTTGACGCATGGGAACACTGTTGTCGCTGGGCTATCGTATTATAAAAAATATTCAAGATTCGACCAATGTTAGAAGTTTTTCTTATTATTTCATGGGGGAGGGAAGGCTCTCTCAAGTAAGACCCCTATTTGTTTTATAGTAGCCTTTCGTTGGACACTATTTCATAACACACCAGCTGTTCAACCACAGAATTTCTGCGCGAGAAACAACGCTAGTAAGCTCATTGACACTCTGTGACGACGAAAATAATAGCCGGAGATACGCCGTGAGCGGGAAGAATAGCATCATAAGACTGTTTTGTCATGAATCTCACTGTTGTCTTCCCCATCATAACGATGCCATTATGCAATGATACCGAAAACGAGACCACTGTGCCTGTAATTTTTTTCTACTGGTACGCATGTACTACAGTCACAGGCAACGGAGCCTGTTTCCAACACAGGAGTGAAGAAAAATATCCGACAAATAGGAAATAATTCTGATCTACTATCGCATTGAGCACTACTGTGAAACTTTACCTTCCTCATGCACGGAGTGCAACAGTAACTGGAAGAAAATGATCATTTTCCTTGGCGAGTTGGACTGAGTTAGAAATACACACGTTATAAATGTGTCATTAACATTAATGTATCGTGTCTGTTATCAAATGTTCAAAGGTTCAAGACGTTACAAAAAGGCTACTTTGTAAAACAGACTAAAAAGTACATGTGTGATTATTACATAGCAACAGAACTTTCTGAACTTTAGTATTGGCCAAATTTACAGAATAAGTGTTCCTACCTGGTCATTAACACAAGTAATTATTGAATTGGGTAAGTCGCTCAGCTTAACATATTACTGCAACAGTTTCGAAAGTTTGGATTTCAGTTCTCAATGACTTTATATGTATTTTTTTTCTTTTTTAACATTGTAGCGCGTTTGTAAAAATCTCTTCGGTTGTTTTCTCACAACCTGTTCAGAAATGGTGCGGTGGTGAAGCAGAGTTTAAAGACGTTTCAGTAGTAGCAATATGTTGTGGATGCAAGGGCGAAGTCCAAAACGCATCGTATTTCACTGACGGCAGGCTTGAATTGCCGTTTCCAGCCACTCCCGTTTTGACTTTAAAGTTACTCCTTAGTTCTAAGTGAGTAGGTGAACGCTCTTTTGGAAGGACTACCGTTAAATCAGTTCAGGCGGCAGTACTCCTCGGCTGCGATACCGGCTTTTTCACTTACCTGGATTCCAAGGTTCGCTGAGTGTAACATTTATCCCCCGTTCTTTTGTGGGGCAAAAGGGTTCACTACTATTCTTTTCATTGGTATATATTCTGAATGCTTTCTAGGACACAGAAGTTATCGATCAGATGAGAAATCTAACTGGTTGACATATACACTCTAAATATCTTGAGGCTCACATATACCTCAAACTGAATTTGCTTCTATGTCACGTCAACGACCATCACTGAATTTGACTATCTGCTTACACCCGTCAGTATAACCAATGAAGAAATTAACATGCTTGTCTAAAATGCTAACATTAATGGAACGTTAGGTGTATTAAGTTAAAATATTTAATTGTTTACGGGAAGTGCCGGTACTTCAGCCTAAATTTGACAAAGCTTTTATGATCTCCAATCATTTGTGA
This sequence comes from Schistocerca cancellata, assembly GCF_023864275.1. Taxonomy (NCBI): domain Eukaryota; kingdom Metazoa; phylum Arthropoda; class Insecta; order Orthoptera; family Acrididae; genus Schistocerca; species Schistocerca cancellata. The sequence goes on from NC_064626.1 coordinate 664,327,751, forward strand.
AAGACGGTTGTCTATATTTAAGTAGCCTTGCGAAGGTTCCAGGCTGAAGCTGATAACATGGGACTTTAGGTAGCAATGGCAAATGATTATCCGGACCTCAGAGACAAATTATTTACGCAATTTTCCTTTTTTTCCTCAATGAAATGTAATTAAATTAAATAATCTGAGATAGTATATGGATATATTCAATTCCAGCGTGAGGACGCCAAAGAAAAACCGTGCTGTCAAGGAATAAGAACGAGTTATGAATAGTCTTTGGATGAGGTATGTATATTTCTGAGCTGAGGTCTTCTTCTTGTGGTTTGCTGAGCCCAGCCAGGCGTCACTAACCGTCAGTTGTGAGTTGTCAGCGGGGCAGTATGGAGATGGGAGGCAATGTCACCCCGTATTATGTATAATTGCAATTGTGCAATCTGTGCTGAAGTTTAAGTTAAACGTGTGTACTCCCATGAGGTGAAGTAATAAGTGAGTGAAGGACTGTATCCAGAAGTACCACAATTTCCAATTCAATACATTTAAATATAGACGTATACTCTCATTTATATAATTAAATAACATCTCTTCTTTACCCATTTTTATAATTTAATTACATTTTTTATTTGATCCTGCTACACCGATACGCTGTTTTAACCTTGTGGTGTTGTCCACTGCAGTGGACAGATGTTAATGTCACTTCTTTGGCGTTTTTAATCGGTCCTGAGGCTGCTAATGCAGGCAGGGCATAGCACCTTTAGGGAGTGCCCACTGGAGCAGGCTGCGTGCATTTGCAGCCTCACCACTGACTGAAAACGCCGAAGAAGCGACAGTAATAGCTGTCCACTACAGTGGACAAGTGCACCACAAAATTAATTAAAACTGTGCAGCGGCCGCAAGGTTTGTCTTTACTGACACGGCTCACTCGTCGGACGCCAGCTTCTTCAGAAATTTAGTAGCCAACGGCCACACAGGTTACATCAGGTTGTGGACACCGCTGACTTTGGTAGACCAGTCAAAGACCCGTACTTTCCTCGAGGCGTTTATGGTGTGAACAGCAGTCTGGGATTCTGCATTACCCTGTTGGAATACGCCATTTGGTATCTTTCTCTATACCCTTCGGTCAATAGGGTACAAACCGTAGACGGACTCATCGCTGAAGGTCCTAGACTAGCAGTATCCCAGCTGATTCTGGCTCTACACCCTGGAGTATTCTGTGGCCTATGGTACGGTATAGGGTTGGCGGTAAATGGCCCATGACACCTCGCGGTCTCAACGTAGCTTCTAGTAATCTGGTCCCGACGTTCGTGGTGACATTCTGTCCGTAAAATCTGCCCGTATTTCCGCTGATGCCGTCCTACTGCCAGAGCCACTCCGAAAGTCCTCACACTACACACTTGTGGTCTAAATGGGGAAGAGCAACATTCACATTCGCTGACGTATTACCAAACCGTAATGCAGTCTTGGAAGGATCCGCGCATACTGATATATTGTCCTAAGTCAGTCTGCTAATCACTCGTTCTCCAGTCATTACACTATCGCCAACTGTCTCTCAAATCTATCGGTATGATGCTTACATGTCCCTCATGCCAAAGACTACACTTTTTTCAAAGTTCAAGATGACGATAAGCCGCAAGTCGACGTCCTCCGCGCAAGCTGTGTTGCAGCCTCCAGCCGTAAAGGTTCCAGTCACATTGGGCGCACGAAATAGCCATCATCATAAATTCACACCATTCTTCAACTGTAGAAAGATCTGTTTTCTATACTATAAACATAATCGCGTAAGGATGATATCTCAACTAACGTATCCTGTAAGTATGGCAATACTGCAGTATCCGTTTGATAGCGTTCACTCAAGGTCACAGTGTACCACTTTCCACTTGCGTCAGTGCAGATTTGTGTTGGATCTGCAGCTTTGGTTGTCGGTAGCCTTAGCGGATAGGTGGAGAAAGTACACTGAAGGCCTCTGGGGGGAGGGGGGGGATTTGTCTAACGTGATAGAAAAAGCGATAGGAGATCCGGTATTAGAATCAGAATTTAAAAGAGATTTGACAAACTAAGATCGAAGGGGTATATAACTTTCCATCAGCATTCGTAAAATCATTTGGGTAACGGTAACAAAACGACTATTTACGATGGTGTGTGGAATGTATGATTCTGGCGACATACCATCTGAATTTCGGAAAAATATCACCCACACAGTTCGAAAGATGATCCGATAAGTGCGAGAATTACCCACAATCAGCTTAACAGCTCATGCATTGAAGTTGCTGACAAGAATAATATACAGAAGAATGGAAAAGGAAATTGAGGATGTGATAGGTGTGTATCAGTTTGGCTTTAGGAAAACTAAAAGCACCAGAGAGGCAATTCTGGCGTTGCGGTTGATAATGGAGCAAGGACTAAACAAATATCAATACACGTTCATAGGATTTTTCGACCTGAAAAGAAAGTCGACAATGTCAAATAGTGCAACATGTTTGAAATTTTGCTGAAATTACGCGTAACCTGTAGGGAAAAGACAGGTAATATACAAGATGTGTAAGAGCCAAGAGGGAATGATAACAGTGGTCGATCAAGAACGAAGTGCTCGGATTAAAAAGGGAGAAATGCAGGGATGTAGTATCTTGCCCTTACTGCGCAATATATACATCGAAGATGTAATGAGAGAAATAAAAGAAAGGTTTAGGAGTGAAATTAAAATTCAAGATAAAAGGGTATTAAGGTCGGTCATAGCATTGGCATCCTCACTGAAAGTGATGAAGAATTACATGATCTGCTGAATGGAATGAATGAGTACAGAATATGGATTGAGAGTAAATCGAAGAAAGACTAAAGTAATGAGAAGTAGCAGAAATGATAACACCGAGGAACTTGCACTGATGATCAAGAAGTCAATGAAGCCAAGGAATTCTCTTACCCAGGCAGCAAAATAATCAATGACGGAGCAAGGAGGACATCAAAAGCAAATTAGCAATGGCAAAAAATGCATTCCTGGTCAAGATATGTATACTAGTATTAAACATAGGCCTTAATCTGAGAAAGAAATTTCTGAGACTGTACGTTTGCTACACAGCATTATACGGTAGTGAAACATGGACAGTGGGAAAACAGGAACACAAGATAATCTAGGTATTTTAGATGTGGTGCCACAAACCCATGTTGAAAATTAGGAGTACTGGTAAGGTAAGGAACGACGAGCTTCTGGACGGACTCTGAGAGGAAAGGGATATATAGAAAACACTAACAAGACTGATTAATTGAGGTGGTAAGGAGACTAAACGCCGAGGTCATCAGTCCCACGATCCAAAAACTACATGCGTAAGATAAAGGTGGCTGCTGAAAGTGGGCGGAACCAGTCAGAGGGGTCGAAATATAAAGGGAGGAAGCCGAAAACACACACAGTGGAAGGCATTAAGAGTAGGCCAAATCTAAAAACTGGAGAAAAAGGGGCTAAAAGAGCGGTCTTTGCAAGGGGGGATTGGTCTTGGGTCCCAGACCCAGAAAACACGAAGATAGGACCCAACCGCAGTCACCCTGCCCCTACTCCACGAGTAAAGCGAAATCTTGTAACTGAAAATAAAAACCACTTTCACGAAGGAAACTGAGGACCAGCTCAGCCATCCGTGAATCGTTTGCCAATATTAAAGACAATGAATCTGAACGGCTATACTTAGTATGAAGGACCAAAAGAAGGAGAAATTCCACCAATATAAGGGGTACCGTCAGTCGGCTCCACAACCACATTGTGGGGATGGTTCGTTAAGCAAGGGGAAACAATGAGTGAGCCATATGTGTATGGTGCATATAGTAAGTACACAGATACAAAAATGAAAAATGCAATAAAAGAAATAGAACTGGAGACCGTATTATATCAGATGGAGGGGATACGGAAGTACGCATTCTAGGTGTGGGAGAGAAATATAAGACATGAAGTAGAATTGAAATTTCGAGGAGGAGAAAAACATGTCGTGCAGCGTGACAAAGAAAGTTCAAAACAACAGTGTGGCAGTGTGGAAAACTTCTCCGAAACGTCAAACATACGGAAATGCGTGTCTGTGAATGTTGTTTTGCTACACAGCACATGGCACGATATTGTAGTTTGTTATGTTTGCCACTTACTGCTTACGTAAAGTATTGTACAGAGCATTTGTAAAGGATACTGAATACCTACTGGTTTGTTCACACTGAATACTATGTATGTTTCAAAGCTCCGTGTACCTAAGTGACAATTGGGAAAAACACTACTCACTTGCGGCCTCAATGAAGGGGTATGCCGACCGGTGTGGCCGAGCGGTTGTAGGCGCTACAGTCTGGAACCGCGCGACCGCTACGGTCGCAGGTTCGAATCCTACCTCGGGCATGGATGTGTGTGATGTCCATAGGTTAATTAGGTTTAAGTAGTTCTAAGTTCTAGGGGACTTACTACCACAGATGTTGAGTCCCATAGTGCTCAGAGCCATTTGAACCATTTTGAAGGGGTACACATTCACATTCGCTGACATATTTCCAGACGGCAGTAATAACCTGAACTGCCAACACTGAACACAGACACAAAGGAATTAGAGACATTAGCTGCCAGTGGCCATTGATCAATGGGGCACGCTGAAAGTTTGTGCCGGGCCGGGATTAGAACCCATATTTCCTGCTTACTAGGCAGATGCGCTGACCACTGACCCATCTGGACACACAAGTCAGCAAAAACGCGCAGACTACCCTAGCACGCCTCCCGTTAGATTCAAATTCTCAACTTAACCACACACGTCTGAAGTAGTGCCCCTGCTCATTAGCCTCATTACTCGCGGCATCTCGCCTATTCCCGTAAGTGATCTTTGGCAGTCATCGCCTTAATTATATATGTGGTGTCTGTTCTTTCAGACATATCCGAAAAGACAAACTCTACGTATATAGGGGTCCCATTTATCTAGACCACCCTAAATGACTGCGTCCAGATGCAAATTACAAAATGTTTCAAGCGAATGTTATTTAGCTGTCAGGGGAACATCAATCAGCATGATTGCTTTCGTTGTAGCTGTTTCTTACAAAGATATGAATAGCGGTGTGACTTTTAAATGGCAGCCTGTAATTTTTTTTATTCTATAATTAATTTTCTCTCCTAAAGACCTATTCAAAAATGTATCACAATGTGCCACTCACTGAAACACAACATTATTAAATACATAATACAACATTGACTTTGAGCCCCGGGATCACTAACTCGTCCACTTGCTGGAGTTGTCAGAAAACAAATGAAACCCAAGTAAAAACGTAGCACAAAATTGACTTTGACTCTCCTGTACCACTGCCCAGGAGTAGAACATTCATAAGATGCTTTAAGTGGTGACCCTGGACACCGATACACTGGTGCACTCGTTGACTGAAAGAATTATTTACTGCTTCCAGTGTTGCGTGCTGAAGAGAATTGGAGTTGTTGGAATATCGCGATAGACAACGTCTTTAATGCATCCCCAAAGAAAAAAGTTCAGAGGATTTAAATCAGGAGACCTAGCAGGCCAAAAACTGTTCCTCGACCAATCCATCTGGCAGGATACCTTCGGTTCAGAATACGACGTGCACGCAAGGCATTATGTGCTGGACATCCATCGTGTTGATACCACATAAGCATTCTGGTTCTTAGCGGCACTTCATCCAGAAGATGAGGAAGAATTCGTCTGAGTAAGTTGGCATACGCTGTGCCGTTTAGACTACCATTGATGAAAGAAGGGCCAATAATTGTAGTACCAAGCACGAGACGTTAACTCTCCATTGACGCTGATGTTCTTCCTGTTTAAGCCATCGTGAGTTGTCGCTGGACCAATAATGCATGTTCCTTGTATTTACCTGTCCTTTGAGAAGTAACATTCATCGGTAAATAGAACATTGCAGAAGAAGTTCGGGTTGGCGAGGATTTTCTGCTGTGCCCACTGACAGAACTGTACACGATTCTGGAAATCATCCCCAAGCAATTCTTGATGTAGATGTACATGGTAAGGATGGAACCGGTGACATGAAAATACGATGTACACTGGTTTTAGGAATGCCAATCTCGTGTTCAAGCTGTCGCGTGCTCACATGTGGATTCATAGCAACGGAAGCGAGAACAGTAACTTCGCCAGCTTTGTCTGTGCGAGTGCTACGACGATTGTGTTGTCGTGGGTTGAAACTTCCAATTTCCTGAAGCGTTGCAACAAGACGAGTAAGTCCGTCAGGAAGGAGGGTTCTTCTCTGGAAACTGCTCTCTGTACAGTTCCGCTGCCTGCGTAGCATTTCGCCTACCTTCGACAACAACATAAAAAAACGTTATGTCGATGCACTTTGTAGGAAGGACAGCCTTTACTGTATGCCTAAACTACACAACAGTATTTAAAAGGACTAAACTGCCGTACTAAATGTACCCGTACACAAGAAAACAATATTGCAATTACTGTTCGGCTAACATACATTCCCCACAGAAGATAGCATTTCTACTTCTTTTCTTTGGTGTACATTCTACCCACACAACTCTTCAACTGGCGATGGTTGACGGAATGACGGATGTGCATTCTACTTATGTTTACATTTGTCTTCTGTAAACGTCAGCACGTCGACGTGTTCCATTACCCCGAGTATACCTGCACTAAGCGCTGGTAGCGTCAACGTCAATGTTGTGTTGTGTAATTAATAACGTTGTGTTTCAGTGAATGGTAAACTGTGATACATTTTTCAATAGGTCTTTAGGAGAGGAAATTAATTACCGAATAAAAAAATACAGGGTTCAATTTAAAGAAGTCATACCGCTGTTCATCTTTGTAAAAAACAAATCTACAACGAAGACAATCATGCTGATTGATGTCCCCCTGACGACTAAAGAACATTTGCTTTAAACATTTTGTAATTTGCATCTGGACCATCAGTTATCTAGGGTCGCCAAGATAAATGGGACACCCTGTATAGCCAACAATGAAACTGTTCTTTCAAACATAGATGAAGGATAAATATTTTAAGTCTAATTCTGCTGGTATTATTCCACATTTAATTCGTATTTGCATATCAAATAACATAGTTGAAGATTTCAAAGCTCAGCAGCTCAATCATACATTCGTAAAATATTTGTAGTAGCCATCTCCTCCCCCCCCCCCAGTTAGATTAACTTCGGTTGGCCTGAGGCTTCGCCAGCCGGGGTGGCCGAGCGGTTCTAGGCGCTACAGGTTGGAACCACGCGACCGCTACGGTCGCAGGTTCGAATCGTGCCTCGGGCATGGATGTTTGTGATATCCTTAGCTTAGCTAGGTTGAAGTAGTTCTAAGTTCTATGGGACTGATGACGTCAGAAGTTAAGTCCCATAGTGCTCAGAGCCATTTTTTGGGTGAGGCTTCCTCCTCCGGTTTAGTATCTATTCATATCTTATTTATTGTCCATTGCTTTAGGAAGACGAAATATTTGAAATATATTTCTCTTTCATATGGTTAGATTTATTGAAATTCAGTTTCACAAATTTATTGAAGAGGGCTTTTGGAAGCAAGCCTTTTAAGTTGCATCCACAATGAAAATACTTCCCCCCTAATATAAGAGACTTTTTATGCTGCAGCATTAAAAACAGCAAAATTGACAGACCGTATTCCTGGGCTCGACCGAGGTTGTGCAGTCGTTAAAACCCCGGACTTATATTTGGAAGGACGGCTGTTCAAATCCCGGTCTTGCCATCTTCATTTAGGTTATCTGTGCTTTCTCTTCGTCTTGTCACGTTGATTGATTTTTCTGTTTTTTCTTAACAACTTGCGGCAAATGGTGGGATGGTTCCTTCGAAATGTACTAGCCGAATACTTTCCCCAATCCGAGCTAGTGGTCAGACTCGAATGACCTCGTCATCGACGGGACGCTGAGCTGTGCTCTACGTTCGTTTTTTCCCCCCTAACTCAAGTTTTCGAGAAAATGCGCTGGTCTAGAGCGACCAAAGACTGGGCACCAACTACCACGCTCACCACATGTTACGAATAGTATGTCTAAGATATAAACTGGCCTTTTCTTACAACTCAACCGTGCCATTTATGCTAGTGACTGATCCACATCAAAAGTCTTACAATTCTAAATGAATTATCTTGTGATACCACAGTGACTTTCCTCGAATTTCTTCTTCCGTCTTAGTCACAAAATGTTTCGAATCTTTCAGCTCTCTTCGGATCTGATCACATTCATACCGAACCGCAGATTCAGGCTTGTCATTAGTCAAAACTAGGAAGAAAAATACGATATTGCAGTGTCGGTGGTGTTCACAAATACGACGCGAAATTCCTTCGTGTGTGCATGTCCGAAGGAACACCCCAGCCTACTTCTGAACCACACAGTCGCTACAATGTCGTATTTATCCGCCGATACCGGGCAAGCGACTTTCAATCGCTTTAGCACGTGGTCCTAAAGCAGAAAAGTACCAGAGCTGGAATCGTTTCCCCATGTACGGGAAGATACATAATGCACAGGCAAAGGTTGTAGACACATGGACGTTTGATTCTGGCAGCCAGTCGTGCTCGGCTAGCCTAAATGTAATGGGACAGGTCGCGGTAAGCGGAAATTCCCGGTTCGAGCCCCGATCTGGCACAAATTTACATTATCGTCACTCCATTATGCTGCTGATGGTTGTCCATATTCGCAATTGTGAATATATTTCAGGTAATAAAAATGGTGAGATCAAGACAGAGTAATGGTCTGTAATGAAACACGTTAGTGAGCATGTCCACAACGGCCAGTTTGCTGGTAGTTGGGAGCTCCAACGTTAGGCGCGTAATGGGGCACCTTAGGAACATGGCTGCCAAGGAGGGGAAGGTAGCCAGTGTGCACTCCGTGTGCATTCCGGGCAGGGGTCATTCCAGATGTGGAAAGGGTTCTTCCGGATGCCATGAAGAGTACAGGGTGCAACCTACTGCAGGTGGTGGCTCATGTCGGAACCAATGACGTGTGTCGCTTTAGATCGGAACAGATTCTGTCTGGTTTTGGGTGACTAGCTGAAATGGTAAAGACTGCCAGTCTTGCCTGCGAGATGAAGGCGGAGCTCACAAACTGCAGCATCGTCGACAGAACCGACTGTGGTCCTTTGGTGCAGAGCCGAGTGGACGGTCTGAATCACAGGCTCAGGCGGTTCTGTGACTGTGTAAGCTGCAGATTCCTTGACTTGCGCCATCGGGTGGTGGGTTTCCGGGTTCCGCTACACTCAGGTGGCGGCTACACGGGTAGTGGGGGATGTGTGGAAGGGACTGGGCGGTTTTTTAGCTTAAAGAGTCTCAGGGAAGCACAGAAGGGGCGGCCGTCTAAAACTGGGCAGGTAAAACACAGTAAGATAGTTGCAGAAACGACTGATATTGTAGTTGTAAATTGTCGTAGCTGTGCTGGGAAAGAACCAGAGCTCCAAGCCCTAATAGAAAGCACTGAAGCTCAAATAGCTGTAGGTACAGACAGCTGGCTAAAGCCGGAAATAAGTTCAGCCGAAATTTTTTCAAACGATCTAACAGTGTTCAGAAAGGATTATTGCTCTCCGAGATAGTTTGCCCTGTAGCGAAATTGACGTAGATAGTTCGCGTATAATAGTATGGGTAGAGGTTATACCTGACAATCGGTCTAAACTATTAATTGGATCGTTTTACCGACCCCCCGACTCAGAAGACATAGTTTCTGAACAGTTCAGAGAAAACTTGAGTCTCGTTTCAAATAAGTACCCCGCTCATACAATTATAGTCGGTGGTGACTTCAATATAACGTCGATATGCTGGAAACATTAAACATTTAAAGCCGGCGGCAGTCATTAAACGTCATCCGAAATTGTACCGAATGCTTTCTCAGAAAATTATTTTGAACAATTAGTTCATGAGCCCACTCGAAGCGTAAATGGTTGCGAAGGCATACTTGACCTTTTAGCAACAAATAATCCTGGACAAATAGTGAGTATTGTGACGAATACAGGGACTGGCGACCACAAGGCAGTTGCTGCTAGGCTGAATACCGTAACACCTACAACCATCGAAAAGAAACGCGAAGCATATTTAAAAAAGCGGATAAAAATGCTCTTAATGCCTTTTTAAGAGACAATCTCCACTCCTTCCGCTCTGATCATGTAAGCGTAGAACAGATGTGGAATGATTTCAAAGACTTAGTATTAACGACAGTTGAGAGATATGTACCAATTAAATTAATAAGTGATGGTACTGATCTCCCCATGGTACACAAAACGGGTCAGATCGCTCTTGCAGAAGCAACGAAAAAAGCATGCCAAATTTAAAAGAACGCAAAATCCCCAAGATTGGCATAGTTTTACATAAGTTCGAAATATAGGGCATACTTCAATGTGAGATGCTTTTAGTAATTTCCACAACGAAATTCTGTCTCTAAATGAGGAAGAAAACCCAAAGAGATTCTGGTCATTCATAAAGCACACCAGTGGCAAGACGCAATCAATACCTTCACTGCGCGATAACAACGGTGAAGTCACTGATGACAGTGCCACTAAAGCAGAGTCATTAAACACGGTTTTCCGAAACTCCTTCACCAAAGAAGACTAAGTAAATGTTCCTGAATTGCAATCAAGAACAATTGCCAAGATGAGAAACATAGAAGTAGATATCCTCGGTGTAACAAAGCAGCATAAATCACTTAATAAAGGCAAGGCCTCCGGTCCAGATAGCATACCAGTCAGGATTCTCTCAGAGTATGCTGTTAAAATAGCTCCATATTTAGCAATTTTATACAACCACTCGCTCACAAAGGATCCGTACCTAAAGACTGGAAAATTGCTGAAGTCACACCAATACCCAAAAAGGGAAATAGGAGTAATCCGCTGAATTATAGGCCTGTATCACTAACGTCGATTTCTAGTAGGGTTTTGGAACATATACTGTATTCGAACATTATGAAGTCCCTCGAAGAAAACGATTTATTGACACACACTCAGCACGGATTCAGAAAATATCGTTCTCGTGAAACACAAATAGCTCTTTATACTCATGAAGTCATGAGAGCTATCGACAGGGGATGTCAAATTGATTCCATATTTTTAGATTTCCGGAAGGCTATCGACACCGTTCCTCACAAGCATCTTCTAACCAAACAGCGTGCGACTGGATCCGTGATTTCCTGTCAGAAAGGTGACAGTTCTAGTAATAGACGGAAAGTCATAGAGTAAAACAGAAGTAATATCCGGCGTTCTCGAAGGTAGTGTTCTAGTCCCTCTATTGTTCCTGATCTATAATAACGACATAGGAGACAATCTGAGTAGCAGTCTTAGAGTGTTTGCAGATGACGCTGTCATTCACCGTCTTGTAAAGTCATCAGATGATCAAAACGACTTGCAAAATGATTTTGATAAGATAACTGTATGGTGCGAAAAGTGGCAACTGATCCTGAATAAAGGAAAGTGTGAAGTTACTCACATGAGTACTAAAAGAAATCAGCTAAATTTCGATTACGCGATAAGTCACACAAATCTGAGGGCTGTAAATTCAGCTAAACACTTAGGGATTACAATTACAAATAACCTAAATTAGAATGGTCACATAGATAAGATAGAGCAAACCAAAGATCGCGATTCATTGGCAGAACACTTACAAGGTGCAACAGGTCTACTAAAGAGACTGCTTACACCACGCTTGTCCGCCCTATCCTGGAGTATTGCTGTGCGGTGTGGGATCCGCATCAGGTGGGACTGAATGATGACATCCAAAAAGTACAAAGAAGGGCAGCTTGTTTTGTATTATCGCGAAATAGGGGAGATAGTGTCACAGACATGTTAAGTGAATTGGAGTGGCAATGATTAAAACAAAGGCGTTTTTCGTTGCGACCTCTTCTCATTAAATTTCGATCACCAGTTTTCTCATCCTATTGCGAAAACATTCTGTTGCCACCCACCTACATAGGGAGAAATGGTCTTCACGATAAAATAAGAGAAATCAGGGCTCGCACAGAAAAATTAAGTGCCCGTTTTTCCCGCGCGCCGTTCGAGAGCAGAACGGTAGAGACAGCTTGAAGGTGGTTCATTGAACCCTGTGCCAGGCACTTTATTGTGAATAGCAGAGTAATCACATAGATGTAGATTATTTCTGCTAATTTTGTGTGGCTACGGTGAGGCCACCTTCTCTGCAGCTGAACTGTATCGAAGGCCACTCCACTTAATGGATCTTCGACAGCAGATTTTTGTGAATGGGATGGCACAGGCACCGATGACTGCACCAAGGTCATTCTCGGCTTCACAACATTCCGAGACGCACAAACAGCACGAGACCACGAAGCACCAGCTGCGGCGCGGCCCGCGTCACTGTCACGGCCTCTCTGTTTACTAACAGCAGCGCATCGACGCAAGTGCTCTGCCAGGAAGAGCCCTACGTGGAGCGCACGCCCGACACGCGAAACCTGCCACCAGCTGCGGCCGCAGCGCGCACAAAGGGGGCGCGAGAAGCGGCCGCCAAGGCCCATCTGGCGAGCAGATGCGGGCGCCGCCGCAGGCACGCACGCTGGAACGGGCCGCCCACGCTGCCGGAAGGCCGCTCGCTGCACACCTTGCAGAAACCGACGGCGCCGCTTCCGCCCACCGGAGTCGCACCTGCGTGCCCTAAAAGCTAACCTCTCACGGGACGTGGAAACGTATGTGGACGAGAAGTTGGCGACGCCACAGCGCGTGTCAGTCCATTTTCCTCTACACTGCGAAGCATGAAAGGAAGAGTCTGTCGAGTCCGATTTTTTGCCTCGAGGAGAGGAATGCGACCAAGGACAACTATTTTATTTCACATGTAGAACTTAGGAGACGCCATTTGTATTAGGCTTATATAGTTGCACTCCAAATTTGGTGCTTTTAATGTAATAGCGTACGTTCTCGCTGTTTCAAAGCATCAGCGTACTGAAATTCTCTCGAAAATGCTATAATAAAGTGACAGAAAACTATAGCTTTTCGCATTATATATACCTTGTCAAAGCTATGGCACAATGATATATTACCCAAGCGCTTTAACTACATTTGCCGTCTGTGCTTAGCGGAACAGGATATATTAAGAAGGAAAAGCACTTTCTAATGTTCTACGAAATTATATTTATTAGTCACGAACATGTTCAAATGGCTCTGAGCACTATGGGACTTAACTACTGAGGTCATCAGTCCCCTAAAACTTAGTACTACTTAAACCTACCTAACCTATGGACATCACACACATCCATGCCCCGAGGCAGCATTCGAACCTGCGACCGTAGCGGTCGCGCAGTTCCAGACTGTAGCGCCTAGAACAGCTCGGCCACCACGGCCGGCACACCAACATGTCTTCGGCTTCTCAGGCCATCTTCACGTGGCAGCTGACTGTCGCAATAACAGATAAACGTTCAGTTCTACTTCCACAGATATTATTTGTACAAAAAATACAAAATTAGATAGTGTTTACATAGGAAAACATTACAATAATTATTGATTTCTTTTATGTGGAGATACATTTAACAGAAATTAGAAATAAGATCAATTTACAGGTGAATCTAGTGTTTGAATGAAAACTTAATTTAGCAAAAGGGAAAATGGAAACAAATCTGAACATTTAATATTAGGCTGGCATTTTGTGTTGTCTATTTGTTGATTTCCAGTACGGTTACCTCTGCTTTTCTTAGCAGAATGTAAAACTTAATACTGTATCACATGAATGCTTTTCTTCTGAAAGATGATCAGTAAAGGTCGCATCTTCCTTCTTTGATCGCGAACTTCTCTGACGTTCAAGTAGTCTAGTTGCAACAGTTGTGGCGGACTGACCAGTATATCACACTTTTTCACATTGCTTGCAAGTGATGTTTTGTTGCATACAATGTGAAAAAGTATATAGTGGACAGCGAAGCGTGAGAAAGTGTATACTGGACGGACAGGCAGAGCAATGGCACTTACGTTGCGATAATATGAGAGAAGGAAGACTCGAGCTTTGCTTATCTTTTAGCGGAGCCATTCATATGATGTAGAATGTGAAACTTCACATTCTGTCAAGAAAAACTAAGATGACCCTACTGAAAATTAACAAATACATGAGACAGAATGCCAGCGTAATATTAAATTATCGGACCAATTTCCACTTTCCCCTTTGTTAAATCAAGTTTTCATTACGAACACTATATGCAAACTGTAAATTCCATCTTATTTATCTTCATCTGTTAAATGTATCTCTGTGTACACGAAGTCTTTACCCCCTTCTTAGTTAATAGAATTATTGCAATGTTTTCCCAATACACACTGTCATGTTTGTATGTTTTATACAATTAATATCTGTGTAAGTGACACTTCAAGTCGATTTGTATTTGCGACATTTATTTGTCATATGAAGATGGCCTGAGAAGTCAAAAACCGACTCGAGACCAAATAAATATAACTTTGCTGAACATGAGGAAGTGTTTTTCCTTTTTAATACTGCCAAAAGCGTGTTGTTTTCGGTACAATTTGTCATTGCTAAATACCAAACAACATTTGTAGTAACAGCCTTTGGACATTGCGTACCATATAACTTACGAAGTTGCTGAACTGTCTAAGCCATGGCACAGTTGATATCTGTTTGTGCCTAGCAATTTCCATTTTTTTCAGCCTTTCGCTAATTTAACAGAATTCTGTAATAGTCAGTGTTATTTATTATACGAAGCCGTGCTGGAGAGTAATGCATCTGAATTGTTTTGTATGAAAACTCTAAGCCTTTTAAATAAAGCAAATGTCATTGTTTGCGAAACAACGTGCTGTAATCGAGTGTCGGATACCGAAAGTGCGTCCACGCATGTGGAATCCAGTCATTCAGCATGACATCTGCAACAATCCGACATCTTGGGTTCGTTGTCACGGATCTTCCTTGACCCCCATGATATAAAATGCAACTAGCAACAGCAAGAAAAGTTGTTACTGGCAGAGTACTACAACGAACATAAATTTAAATATTACTAAGTTTTTTTCTGGATTTATACGAGTGCTGCCTCTTACTAAGTGGAACGTGAACGACAAACAGTTCAGACAAAAAACGAAGTATCTGAAATTTCAGACTACAGAAGAATGCTGAATATTTGGTAGTTTGGTCGAGTACTGTGGAGGTATTTAATCAAATGGGGGTAAAAACGAAATTTCTGACAATTTGACTAACAGAAGAATTGTTTGTACCACAGATCCTCGTATCAAGGAATCGTGAAACTGGCAATGGAATGAAGCGTTGGGTGTAAAAATTAAAGAGAGAAACCACGAATAAGGTATGCGTGTTCCAACAGATGCAGGTTGCAAGTCAGGACGGTTCGAGGAGAGACAAGCAAGCGGCTTGGAATGCCAAGCTGAGATGGCCGCACGAGTGCAAGATTTGTGTATGGCGCTTATCACAATTAGTAGAGATAACCGACATGGGCGAAAGTGTACAAGGGAAAAAGGGGGCGGCCGAGAGAGGGAGGGGAGCGTAAATGATGAGTCGTTTGTGTGGAAAAATGTTTTAGAACCGACCGTGGCAGCAGTTCTGCAGAGATGATGAAACTTCCACAGGAGAGCTGCATCAAGTAAAGACCACAATAAAACAAAACGCTGTTTGAGATTTTCTTGCACTGTAAGCTGGATGAATGGATTAGTTCCGGAGAGAAAAAGTTCGTCTTTACATACGGCTGTTGCTGGAAACTAAGCCTCGAGTCCTACATCGCCTTAACCTTCTTTTTGGTTGTAGGGTGAGATTTTGTCGGATATAGCACCTAATAAATTTATTGCCTGAAAAACTTCGTACAATGCATCCATAACCAAGCGTGGTGCGACAACGGTAGCCTTACAACGCATAATAACCATCTTTCCCTTTATCACGGATTTCATGCATCCCTAACTGCAACTGCCGGCCGGAGTGGCCGAGCGGTTAAAGGCGCTGCAGTCTGGAACCGCACGACCGCTACGGTCGCAAGTTCGAATCCTGCCTCGGGCATGGATGTGTGTGATGTCGTTAGGTTAGTTAGGTTTAAGTAGTTCTGAGTTCTAGGGGACTTATGACCACAGCAGTTGAGTCCCATAGTGCTCAGAGCCATTTGAACCATTTTGAAGCTAACTGCAACTATTCCACATGGAATAGAGATTCCGAAGGATACCTAAACTTCCAAGCCTAGTGTAACTGCCGCTTTCTTTACAGATCGCTCCGAATGGGAGGCTGTGGAGACTCGTTATCTCTAACGGTGCGGTGCAGTGGATAAATCTGAGACACCCCTTCGTCATGTGAAGTCGTGGAGGGGAGGGGGGGGGGCTAGGGGCAAGGGTGGGGTGGAGGGCACAGTGTCAAGAACGCCAGTTATAGTGGGTCTGGTACAGGAAAATACTGTCGCTAGTGTGGAGCCATACATCTGTGTCTATAAAACTATCATTTTTCAGAAGAGACCTTTTAACAACATATTATCTGAATGAAATTTTCGCTCTGCAGTGGAGTGCGGTCTGATATGAAACTTCCTGGCAGAGTAGAACTGCGTGACGGACTGAGACTATCTCGGGACCTTTGCCTTTCGCGGGCAAGTGCTCTGCCACCTGAGCTATCCAAACACGACTCGCGAACCCGTCCGTCATTCTGGAAACACCACCATGCTTTAGCTTAGCCATGTCTTTTTCTAGGAGTGGCAGTCCTGCAGGTTTCGCAGGAGAACTTGTGTGATGTTTCGAAGTTAGGAGATGAGGTATTGGAAGTAAGGCTGTGAGGACGGATCTCGAGTCGTGCTTGGATAGTTCAGTCGTTAGAGCACTTGCCCACGGAAGACTAAGTCTCTGTCAAGCACAAAGTTTTAATGAGCCAGGAAGTTTCAACGTTGTTACCTATTGGCTATCATCTCGGGATCTTCAGTCGACATTTTTATGATGTTTATTATTATTCAAAAATGGTTCAAATGGCTCTGAGCACTATGGGACTTAACATCTATGGTCATCAGTCCCCTAGAACTTAGAACTACTTAAACCTAACTAACCTAACGACATCACACACATCCATGCCCGAGGCAGGATTCGAACCTACGACCGTAGCAGTCGCGCGGCTCCGGACTGAGCGCCTAGAACCGCTAGACCACCGCGGCCGGCAATTATTATTATTATTATTATTATTATTATTATTTACGTTTCGCCTCTACGAACGACCCTCTGCCACCAAACGGTGAATCTTTGACAACGCCAGCCACTCTGTGGCAAAACCTCAGAAAAATCGATAAACAAACGTCAGCCGAAATTCCGGAGACGAAAGCCAACATTCAATACGTCAACAAGCGACCACAGAAGCTTCAACAATTTTGAATTACTCGAACTTCGACAGTGCTGACGTATGACTATGGATCAACATCAAGTATCACACGAATTACCGTCCAGGCTCCTAGTACAATTTTATTTCACTAAAAACTATTATCTGAAAAACCTTTGTTATGTGACTAGACCTGGAAGTACAGAAATCATACTAAGATGTCAACAGTAGGCATATTGAATTTATGTTTGTAATATCTCAACGTTCTACCTTCACAAATTACGGGAGTACACATTTCTAAATGTAGCCTAGTTAACAAATAGCTCTTTACCTATTACAAGATTTTCACCAAGTCTTCGATTGACGACCCTTTGTTAAGAACAATGGCACCAAGCTAATGTCTCATTACGCTTTATGTCAACTTTCTTGTTGTAAGTTTGTTTCAAAGTTAAGTCCCTGTTGAGTCGTGGACATGATAGCTGACGTCTACTGATGATAATCTTTGAAAATTAACTTCAGCATACGCAGTTTCGAAATAAATGATTCAGAGGTCACCTTCCCCACAGTTCATAACGTAAATCTGTTGGGTTTACAGACTCCACATCAAGATTTAAATTTTTTCCTTCATATGAAAGACAGAAAATAATATGAAGTCAAAGAAATAATTTTATCCCACTTCCTGAATGTCATAAATAAACACACTCGCTTGAGCCTTGTGTGTTCACTTCATTTTTAGACATAAAGAACTTCTGAAACATCACCGTAATACCGCGTCCATGACGGAACAAATATGGAAGAGGGTAAAAATTGTGAGAAACAGTGTAATATGGTTATATCTTGAAATGTTTCTGAGGAAAGTTGATGGGATCTGCGAGAATAAATCATTATTTGCAATTTGGTCCAATCTAAAAATACGCCAGTAGCTATATAATGGAGGTAAAGCAGCAGCAGTTCGTATCTGATCGCACTGCTTCCAACATGGGACACTGCGGCCAGAAGTGCTAAGTGTACGCTCTACGTACCGACATTTTTTCCTTATTTCATAAAAATGTTGTGCCCGCTTTACACAGTGACTTACAACCTGCCAAATTGTAAAGTTTTTTGTGGTAAAATTCGCCGTTAGCAATCTTCAGTTGGAAACAGCAATAGTATTTAGGATTGTGTATGAATCACTGTACAGCATTTTTAAGCCAGCCTGAAAATAATAGATAACATAAAATTGTGTTTTCAACTTTTGAAGTATATATTCGTTACAATTCTACCAATTAAACCACGTTCTACCATGTTAAAAGTTTATACACGAGACTTGCCAGCTTTCAGCTTTGTGTTGGCGACGAATGTTCCCTTTACATTGTTACCAATCTTCGCTAAAAGACTTTTTATATACCATTGCCCCAAAAGACGTCGTCCGGCAAGCTGAAGTCGGGAAACCGGAACATTTCTTTATTCTGACAGCTGTTCGTTTGAATTAAAGACTAGCGATAATGTATTTCACTTAGTGCTGTTTTTCAGTATATATTTTGAGTTCACTCAGTGTGCGTTTACAGTACATCGACTATGTTTGCACGCATTTCTGTGAAGCGTCCATTCATGCTCTGATATTAACTCTGTCTATAACGTCACTATTCTCTCTCGCTCCTGCTGAGAGTGCAGCTGCCATCGGCTGATCACAACGTATAATCAGGCCTTCCCAGATGGTGTGACGCGCCGTTTTACTGCGTGGGATAGTATTACTGTGTTGCGAAATACAGGTCTAAACTTCGTACGGTAATCTGTAATTTATAATCGGTTTGGACACTACCTGTACAAGTGAGCTTTCAAAACGAGGGGGGGGGGGGGGGGCAAGCTTTTCCTTGACCGGTAATTCGAAGAACGGTAAAAATCTGAACAGGGTACCTTACTTCAGCCATTTAGTGGAAGGAGCAAGAAAACTCGCCTCCTTTTCAATTTTAATGTATACATACAGTCCAAGTAAGCAGTGGCCGAGAAATTTTGTTTTAGTTTTATGATGGAACACGTACTACTTTTGGCGTTTCTTGAACTATTAAGTCAAGTGTGACGGGTATTTTTTGTGTCTTGATTAATTGTCATTATGTTGGACAGATAACTGTTCCAAACTAAAAGTGCAAAGCATCTGCTACTGTCTAAATTTATTTCATAAAATTTTATTAGAAGTTAAGGCCTTATACAATATGGTATACCTTTACCAGTTCTGGTATTACGCAAAATTATATTTAACTTACATCAAGCAGGAGTCTTACACGGACGATGTAGAGTGAATATTCCCACGGTGTGGTATTTTAATGAACTGTGATTAGAGGACCAAGTAGGGGATAATAAATGTTCGCGTACTTTTATCTTGTTTTTCAAAGTGAGGGTGAAGTAACTCTGAACGAGTTATTGCAAGTTTCACTGTCCATTCGCAGATATCAGATTCGTTTCCATACGGGAGCCAAGCGTTAATAATGATTTGACAAGCATCTCACCACACAGCTGATGAAATCTACATCTGTAATAAATAGATTATTGGCGACTGACTGCTGTACATTTCCCAATTGTAACATTCGCAGAAAGTTGATTTAATCAATCGGTTCTGAGTTTAAAATTTACTTTAACAGGTTTACATGTTTATACTTCTAATTTTAAACCATTCCCTGAACCAGCGTCTTCTTCTTCTTCTTCTTCTTCTTCTTCTTCTTCTTCAAAGACAATGCCAGAATCAATGTTAGAAATGCTTTATTTACATTTGTAACCATTCCATCTACTGTCAAAATAGAGCATACTCTGTGTCTGCTTCAAAAATGAGGTTTAACTGACAAATTTTGCTGGTACGTGCGCGGTCATGTTTGACAAATCCGTGGCTAAATGCGAACGGATTTGGTAAACTAATCTGATCGTTTACGAGGGCATTTGGCCGTACACATATGAAAATAAAATAACAGTTGAGTATATGTTGCAGGAGACCGCAATTCATCAATGCTAAGAGGCCAGCGTGATCTCCGTCCACCCCGTCCCACCCAATATCGGACCCACTGGCGAATACGGGAAGAAAAATACAATATGCTTCGCATTATACCACAACTCCATTCATCGTACCTTCATCATCATTTTGGGATATACAAAGTAGAAGAAGAAATATGTCTAACGTGTTTAGGATACTGGAAATTGGTTGAAGTCCCTATGGGACCAAACTGCTGAGGTCATCGGTCCCTAGGCTTACACACTACCTAATCGAAGTTTTCACTTACGCTAAGGACAACACACACACCCATGCCCGAGGGAGGACTCGAACCTCCGATGGGGGGAGCCGTAACGTGTTTTCTCCGAAATTATACAAGGCATGATCAATACGTAGCGGAAATTTTTGCTTTCTTAAAGAACCTTTATTCGACGACACCAACTTTGTTCCCTTCAGACTAAACCCCCTCAAATATAATACACTTGTGATAGCTCTTTTTCCAGTCTTGGAAGCAATTCTGAAACATTTTCCGTTATGGTGTTCAGATCATTCGGCGATTCTGTTTTTATTTCGTTACTATTGGCAACACGACGTCCTTTCATGGTTCTCTTCAGCCTCGGCAATAAAAGTCGCAGGGGGGCATGTCCGGCGAAAGAGGTGGCTGAGGAAAAAAGCACGAACAAGCATACGGGAGCATTAATGTGATGCAATTTCCACGAGTAGTTTTGCCCCAATTCTGGTCGTTTTCTTCGGACTGCTTCACGCAAACTGTGCACAACTTCTAGGTAATATTCTTGACTAGCCGTACGACCATAAGGCAGGAACTCATGGGGCATTATCCTATTGTAATAGACGGAAACAATGAGAAGAACCTACACATGTGATGGGAGTTTTTGACTTTTTGTCGGTCTTGGCTCTTCCGACAATAAACACGTGGTCTAGGTCGTCTTGTCACGGTCCGCGCAGCTCTCCCCGTCAGAGGTTCGAGTCCTCCCTCGGGCGTGGCTGTGTGTGTCGTCCTTAGCGTAAGCTAGTTTAAGTTACATTAAGTAGTGTGTAAGCTTATGGACCGATGACGTCAGCAGTTTTGTCCCATAAGACCTTACCACAAATTTCCAAATTTCGTCCCACAGTTTGAATTGGGACGATTGGGCCATGGTTTCGACTTCATACCCGTATACCCGTATTTAGTCAGCTGTTAGAAGCTTCTTTAGAAGTTCTGGGTCTATGTTGGTTTCATTCAGCAATTCCTCAGGATATCATATGTTCTAATTTCAACAATTTCGGGACAAACTCTGTTGCTACACGTTTCGTGCCCAAAACACACGAAAAAATAGTTTAGTATGTGTAAAATAATGTGCCGACATCATCGGCAACCTATCTAATGGCGCTACGGCGATTTTCCAAAAGCATTCTCTTTACTTCTCCCACATTGCTCTCAGCTATTGACGTGCTAGGGCGTCCACGACGGCCATCGTCTCCAACTTCTTCTCGGCCCTCTTTGAAACGTTTATATCACATGTAAACTCTTTTCTTACTCATAGCCAGAAGCCACAGTCTACATTTCGAATGCTTTGCTGCACTTCATTCCATTTTTCATGCAAAATTTAATTCAAACTCTGATCGATCTTTTTCCAAAATTAAAAATTCGCCGAGTACTCGAGAACACGTATAGCCTTTTCGACTGTCAATAATAAACTAAATATTCGAAACAGCTGCAACTGAAAACATATGCCAGTAACATGTGTACCAAAAAATTAGAAAAAATTGAAAATAGGATACACAAAGCTCGCGAAATTCCGTTACTTCTGTACTACACCTCGTACAGTGACGATTTCTGTGATTCGCAGCGCCTTTCTCGCAGCGTCGCCAGTTGGTGCTTGAAAAGAGCATTCCATAATTACGTGACTAAGAGCGCAGCACGTAACCAACGTAACGGAACGTAAAACTGTAAGAATGTTAAACAATGAATTTATTGTACAACAGACTGTCTTAAAAGATGGCTGAAACACAAATTTTTACTGATGCTTTAAAAACTAGCAAACAAATCGTGCATTTTGTAAACAGTATACAGTTTTCAGCATAGTACCAGTGCTACTATTACGAAAGATAAGTCCTCTAATGGCGAAAGACCGGATTTGAGTCACGAGCACGTACTGTGTTTCAATGCTTTATAAGTACGCGTTCCAAACGCGTAATAACGTCTTTACTGAAAAAAATTCTTTGTCTATCGAAAGTCACTCCTTGACAGAGCGTGGGGGGACGATGCGGGAGACCCGCACCGCTGTACTAGGAAAGGTCCTAGCGGAGGTGGTTTGCCATTGCCAACTTTGGGCGTAAGTGAACAGGAAATATTCACAGTTAATTTTCCGATCTTCACTGCAACTGTGCGTTTGAAAGCTTCATCGCTAATCTGCACTGCGGTCCATCCATATCCATAGGCCTACCAGGTTTGAGAAAGTTACGGTGTTCCGAATACTTACGGTACGGTCCTGCCGACTGCTGCAATCAATTTTGGAAAACAAACAGTTTTAAACTTTGTTCAGGTACGCACCTTCGGAACTAAACCGTTACCAGGCTACAAAAAAAGAATGCAAAATAACGTATTCCATTTTACCAACTCTACTTGGTGAAAGAGCTGGTCACATCCAGTCATCCGGAAATTTTCACGTACGTATCCCATTCATACGCTAACAATGCCTTGAGTTAACCGCTGGTTTTGTAGAAGAATATAATGCGGACTACGCAGTGGCCGAGCGGTTCTAGGCGCTACAGTCTGGAACTGCGCGACGCTACGGTCGCAGGTTCGAATCCTGCCTCGGGCATGGATGTGTGTGATGTCCTTAGGTTAGTTTGGTTTAAGTACTTCTAGGTTCTAGGGGACTGATGACCTCAGCAGTTAAGTCCCATAGTGCTCAGAGCCATTTGAACCATTTTTTAATGCGGACTATTTGTGAAAGAAAAGATATGAGTATAGAACATTTGTATTACTATTTAATATTGGTTACTGTTGCTTAGAAACATAAGTAACTGAAATCAAATGAACTCTCTCTCTCTCTCTCTCTCTCTCTCTCTCTCTCTCTCTCTCTCTCTCTCTCTCTCTCTCTCTCTCTCTCTTATCGAAGAGATACGGCAAAGGTTGCACGATGGATATTATTTCCCATTCAAATCGATACCTCTCCACTAAAAACACACAGAATCTATTAGAAATTCAAAATCTAACGAGAATTTGAAAATGTACCTACTGCAAAAGAAAGTGTGGTATAGCTTAGTGGCTAACAAATAATACCGCCTGCCTTACAGCAAGACGATGCCCCAACTAAAATAAAAACTTTCACAAAAGGTCCCGTCGGTGTGAAATCTATAGCATTAATATCAATACACGTCCCGAGTATTAATGCGCAATATACCTATGCCATGTTAACTGATTCTTCCGTCGCTTTTTCGTAGAATAACAATTAGGGTATAAATAATGCGCAATATATATCGATATAAAACTTTCACAAACCACCAAGTCACACAAGCTGACAAATAGTTTCAAGCGATTCACTTTATTATCCAGAAAGTGATTCAAGTATAAAATTGTCCAATTGTTTCAGTGAAGAATTTATTTCTCAAGAGGTGACGTTAATGGCAAAATTCACACAGAGAAAAAAATTCATTTCATGTTAACATTCCGACAAAACGAATCACCCACTGGAACAGAATCGCCTTATCGTTCTTGTCGGAATCAGTCACTGGAACCGTACTCACATATTCATCAGGATCTTTATTCTCAATAGAAACATCTGAATAATCATCGTCAAAAAAACTCCGGAAGTATTTCAGATTCGGAGATATGTTTCCGTTTGTTATGAATAGAAAAGCAGCAGGAACTTCAAGACGAAATCAGAAACTAATTGAAACTCAAAATACTTAAACAAAAAAGTACGAAAAGCACATGAAACCAATCATGTATGATACATTGACTACCGACGTTAACATCTAAGTTCATTAAAAAATTTATATATCATAGCAGATGGCCTCCACTAACTGCTTGTAGAAAACACGAGTACTCGAAATCCGTGTGTAATGTGCTAGAGTCTAAAAGCTTCACCCAGAAATCTTCTGAGAGATAGTTTCAATTTGTAACTTCTTTTCCTGGGGCGTGAAATGGGCAAACAGATCTTGCACATAAACTAAATTCAATGTGTACGCATGTTGAGACTATAAATGCTTGCAACAATAGACACGTTGTAAAATAACAGCAGCATTGTTCGTTATCATCACTGACGGTGATCCATGATGCTAAACACAAATGAATAATAAAAAAAAAGTCCAGAACAAAATTAAGAGGGGTACGACGTATTTGCTCCATTACTAAAATAACAGAGAGCTGTTATTAACCATTGCCCCTGTTGAAAAAAGTCTTAGGAAAACAGTTCCTTTAATATCTGAACTAAGACCGAAAACTGAGGGAGAGGTGTATGTGGTATGAACGTCTTCAACTACACTCAAAGAAACTGCGACGTGTCTAACAGGGAAGTAATTGGTAACGGCTCGAGCGGTACTACGAAATGTTTTGACTCACCGTCCGGTGTCTCTGCGATCGTATCCATCAGCTAATGCAATCAGTTCGGCACAGATGATAAACAGCCACTTCTCGGAAGCGAATGCAGAACCGCGGTAGCACACCACCTGTTCTCACAACACAGTTTTCCTGCAGTCCACAACGCACCGACTGCCGGCAGCACCGTAGAGACAGTACTCGTTCCAGAGATCACAAACAATTACGCTAGCGCTCAACTACCGTTGCCGAGTTCGACCAATAAAGGCGGCCGGAACAATAACATCGGAACAGCAGAGATATGCGTACATTCAAAGGGAAAAGTGCATCTGATGTAGATGTTTTTCATATACGTTGAGTATTTAAACAGCACATAATGCAAATTTATTATAACGGAAAAGAAATAAACTCGAAGTTTCTCTATTTTTTCGTACTCGCATTGTTTAAACTGTCGAGACCTTCACAGTTATTTTAATTTGATTCCCTTCATAGTTCATGTATTATGTTCATGTTGAAATATAGAGGTTTGACACAAATAATTGTTGAAACCACTCATGTTGAATTCAAAGGGAGCTATCGACTTGCATTACTCTAATAGTTCCGTGGGATATTTCTCCCTGACAAATGAAGCCTTGTTCGGGAGGATGAACTCTGAAAGGAAAAAATTCCATTAAACTGGGTTTCAAACATAGTTTTATACAAATATACAAGTCAGGAAAACAATACTCCGCATCTCTGTTGATCCATATTGGATACGGGACTGCGGCCGGTCAGATTTTTACCAAAGAAAAATCATCAAACAGCCGTATGTTTTCAGAAGTTGTTACTTTATAAACACAATCAGTTTCGGTATCCAGTTAATGCTGTCTTCAGGCCTCTATGTACTCCATGAATAAAGAATCATCTACGTAACCGAAGCCATCAATACCTGGATTCCTGTTTTTTTTTTTTTTTTTTTGTGCGTGTGTACTTCAAAGGCTTGAGACCAACTTCGACACAAAAAATTACCGGAATCCATGTATTGATGGCTCCGTTTATGCATGCATCGATGTATATGATTCTCTATACATGGAATGAATAAGGACATGAAGATGACATTAATGAGATGCCAAAACCGATCGTATAAATAAAATAACAACTTCCGGAAACATATGGCCGTTTGGTGATTTTTCTTTGCTAAGTACTTCATACTCTCTAGTCATGTAGAACCTACATCTTGCATCGCATTAGGAATTTTAATATTTGTCTTCTGCTAACGGTTATTTCTGTTAACCGACGTGGCACCAAATTTTTGCCACTTTGAACTAGACGCAAGAGCCAAGACAGATGGGAGAGCAACAACAAAAATTGAGAAAGAAAATTTATAATTTACGGTTTCCTTAACTTCAGCAACAAAAACTGAGAAATAAAATGTACTATTTACGGTTTCCTTAACTTGTAGGCATCAAATAGCAAATATGGAGCATGTACCAACCGAAGTTGGGCGGTGGTTAGCACAACAACACGTGTTCGAGAGGAAGAGGTTCAACTCCCCGTCCGGCTATGCAATGCCGGGATGGTTCGTTTGAAAGGGCACGACCCATTTCCTTTATCCTTTCTTAATCCGAGCTCGTGCACCGCCTCTAATGACAGCGCTGTCAATCAATGTGTGAAATCTTATGGGACTTAACTGCTAAGGTCATCAGTCCCTAAGCTTACACACTACTTAATCTAAATCATCCTAAGGACAAACACACACACCCATGCCCGAGGGAGGACTCGAACCTCCGCCGGGACCAGCCGCACAGTCCATGACTGCAGCGCCCTAGACCACTCGGCTAATCCCGCGCGGCAACAGCGCTGTCAATGGGACGTTAAATACTAGTCTTTCTTCCTTCTTTTTGTAGCATGACTGCATTATAAATTGTGTTTGTTCATGATCCTGAAACGTATCATTTATTCAGGTGGTTCTGCACAACAATGTTACAGATTACTCATGTCAGTCATTTCGTGATTGTCAGAGTGTTAACCACAGGACAAGTTTCCATTCTTTCGACTGATGTATGTATTGTATACAGTAGTCTGAAATCCGTATTACCATTAGTTGTGAAGATGTATTTTTTTTAATACCGAAGCGCATAGAGTGTGGAATTACTAGAAGTTCCAAAAAATGGACCAGGAAGCAAACTGCAATGGAAAAAAAATAGTTACGTCTATAGTGCCAATGGAATAGAAGAGGTAGGAAGGTGGAATTCGAAATCTATGCGGTAGCAGCGTGTATGCATAGAACTAAAGAAAATAGTCTAGAACAGCCCTATACCCAGCAGTCGAAGTCAAATGGCTGATGACTATGATGCATTTAGTTCCGAAATACATTTTTTTCCCAAGTTACACGTTGTTTACTTGATGGTGTACAGACGCACAAACGAAGTATCATAAAGGATGCATAACCTGATTTCGTGATCTGAAACATAGAAAAATATTGCCCAAATGCGGCAGTACTGCGTTGGGAACAGCAATTATTTAGAAGTGGGGTCAAAGGGCGCAGGACGCCAAATAACATGACAATAAACGTGTGTCTCCCCCCCCCCCCCTCCCCACCCATGAACCATGGACCTTGCCGTTGGTGGGGAGGCTTGCGTGCCTCAGCGATATAGATAGCCGTACCGTAGGTACAACCACAACGGAGGGGTATCTGTTGAGAGGCCAGACAAACGTGTGGTTCCTGAAGAGGGACAGCAGACATTTTAGTTGGTTCAAGGGCAACAGTCTGGATGATTGACTGATCTGCTCTTGTAACAATAACCAAAACGGCCTTGCTGTGCTGGTACTGCGAACGTCTGAAAGCAAGGGGAAACTAGGGCCGTAATTTTTCCCGAGGGCATGCAGCTTTACTGTATGATTAAACGATGATGGCGTCCTCTTGGGTAAAATATTCCGGAGGTAAAATAGTCCCCCATTCGGATCTCCGGGCGGGGACTACTCAAGAGGATGTCGTTATCAGGAGAAAGAAAACTGGCGTTCTACGGATCGGAGCGTGGAATGTCAGATCCCTTAATCGGGCAGGTACGTTAGAAAATTTAAAAAGGGAAATGGATATGTTAAAGTTAGATATAGTGGGAATTAGTGAAGTTCGGTGGCAGGAAGAACAAGACTTCTGGTCAGGTGACTGCAGGGTTATAAGCACAAAGTCAAATAGGGGTAATGCAGGAGTAGGTTTAAAAATGAATAGGAAAATAGGAATGCGGATAATCTACTACAAACAGCATAATGAACGCATTATTGTGGCCAAGATCGATACGAAGCCCACACCTACTACAGTAGTACAAGTTTATATGCCAACTAGTTCTGCAGATGACGAAGAAATTGAAGAAATGTATGGTGAAATAAAGGAAATTATTCAGATAGTGAAGGGAGACGAAAATTTAATAGTCATGGGTGACTGGAATTCGAGTGTAGGAAAAGGGAGAGAAGGAAACGTAGTAGGTGAATATGGATTGGGAAAGAGGAAGCCGCCTGGTAGAATTTTGCACAGAGCACAACTTAATCATAGCTAACACTTGGTTTAAGAATCATGATAGAAGGTTGTATACATGGAAGAACCCTGGAGATACTAAAAGGTATCAGATAGATTATATAATGGTAAGACAGAGATTTAGGAACCAGGTTTTAAATTGTAAGACATTTCCAGGGGCAGATGTGGACTCTGACCACAATCTATTGGTTATGACCTGTAGATTAAAACTGAAGAAACTGCAAAAAGGTGGGACTTTAAGGAGATGGGACCTGGATAAACTGAAAGAACCAGAGGTTGTACAGAGTTTCAGGGAGAGCATAAGGGAACAATTGACAGGAATGGGGGAAAGAAATACAGTAGAAGAGGAATGGGTAGCTTCGAGGGATGAAGTAGTGAAGGCAGCAGAGGATCAAGTAGGTAAAAAGACGAGGGCTCGTAGAAATCCTTGGGTAACAGAAGAAATATTGAATTTAATTGATGAAAGGAGAAAATATAAAAATGCAGTAAATGAAGCAGGCAAAAAGGAATACAAACGTCTCAAAAATGAGATCGACAGGAAGTGCAAAATGGCTAAGCAGGCATGGCTAGCGGACAAATGTAAGGATGTAGAGGCTTATCTCACTAGGGGTAAGATAGATACTGCCTACAGGAAAATTAAAGAGACCTTTGGAGATAAGAGAACCACTTGTATGAACATCAAGAGCTCAGATGGAAACCCAGTTCTAAGCAAAGAAGGGAAAGCAGAAAGCCGGCCGAAGTGGCCGTGCGGTTAAAGGCGCTGCAGTCTGGAACCGCAAGACCGCTACGGTCGCAGGTTCAAATCCTGCCTAGGGCATGGATGTTTGTGATGTCCTTAGGTTAGTTAGGTTTAACTAGTTCTAAGTTCTAGGGGACTAATGTCCTCAGCAGTTGAGTCCCATAGTGCTCAGAGCCATTTGAACCATTTTTTGAAAGCAGAAAGGTTGAAGGAGTATATAGAGGGTCTATACAAGGGCGATGTACTTGAGGACAATATTGTGGAAATGGAAGAGGATGTAGATGAAGATGAAATGGGAGATACGATATGGCGTGAAGAGTTTGACAGAGCACTGAAAGACCTGAGTCAAAACAAGGCCCCGGGAAAAGACAACATTCCATTAGAACTACTGACGGCCTTGGGAGAGCCAGTCCTGACAAAACTCTACCATCTGGTGAGCAAGATGTATGAGACAGGTGAAATACCCTCAGACTTCAAGAAGAATATAATAATTCCAATCCCAAAGAAAGCAGGTGTTGACAGATGTGAAAATTACCGAACTACCAGTTTAATAAGCCATGGCTGCAAAATACTAACACGAATTCTTTACAGACGAATGGAAAAACTATTAGAAGCCGACCTCGGGGAAGATCAGTTTGGATTCCGTAGAAATATTGGAACACGTGAGGCAATACTGTCCTTACGACTTATCTTAGAAGAAAGATTAAGGAAAGGCAAACCTACGTTTCTAGCATTTGTAGACTTAGAGAAAGCTTTTGACAATGTTGACTGGAATACTCTCTTTCAAATTCTAAAGGTGGCAGGGGTAAAATACAGGGAGCGAAAGGCTATTTACAATTTGTACAGAAACCAGATGGCAGTTATAAGAGTCGAGGGACATGAAAGGGAAGCAGTGGTTGGGAAGGGATAAGACAGGGTTGTAGCCTCTCCCCGACGTTATTCAATCTGTATATTGAGCAGGCAGTAAAGGAAACAAAAGAAAATTTCGGAGTAGGTATTAAAATCCATGGAGAAGAAATAAAAACTTTGAGGTTCGCTGATGACATTGTAATTCTGTTAGAGACAGCAAAGGACTTGGAAGAGCAATTGAACGGAATGGATGGTGTCTTGAAAGGAGGGTATAAAATGAACATCAACAAAAGCAAAACGAGGATAATGGAATGTAGTCGAATTAAGTCGGGTGATGTTGAGGGTATTAGATTAGGAAATGAGACACTTAAAGTAGTAAAGGCGTTTTGCTATTTGGGGAGCAAAATAACTGATGATGGTCGAAGTAGAGAGGATATAAAATGTAGACTGGCAATGGCAAGGAAAGCGTTTCTGAAGAAGAGAAATTTGTTAACATCGAGTATAGATTTAAGTGTCAGGAAGTCATTTCTGAAAGTATTTGTATGGAGTGTAGCCATGTATGGAAGTGAAACATGGACGGTAAATAGTTTGGACAAGAAGAGAATAGAAGCTTTCGAAATGTGGTGCTACAGAAGAATGCTGAAGATTAGATGGGTAGATCACATAACTAATGAGGAAGTATTGAATAGCATTGGGGAGAAGAGAAGTTTGTGGCACAACTTGACCAGAAGAAGGGATCGGTTGGTAGGACATGTTCTAAGGCATCAAGGGATCACCAATTTGGTATTGGAGGACAGTGTGGAGGGTAAAAATCGTAGGGGAAGACCAAGAGATGAATACACTAAGCAGATTCAGAGGGATGTAGGTTGCAGTAGGTACTGGGAGATGAAGAAGCTTGCACAGGATAGAGTAGCGTGGAGAGCTGCATCAAACCAGTCTCAGGACTGAAGACCACAACAACGACAACAAACGTGTGTCTTTCAGTTGCGCGTTTTACGGTAGGACTCGCAAATCGTCGTTACGGGAACGATCTGTTAAACACGGAAATCTGAAAACAACCTTCGGCTCATGGCACTTAATACTGTGGTTCAAATGGCTCTGAGCACTATGGGACCTAACTTCTGAGGTCATCAATTCCCTAGAACCTAGAACTACTGAAACCTAACTAACCTGAGGACATCACACACATCCATGCCCGAGGCAGGATTCGAACCTGCGACCGTAGCGGTCGCGCGGTTCCAGACTGTAGCGCCTAGAACCGCTCGGCAACCAGGGCCGGATTTATACTGTGAAGACCAACGTTAAATGATGTGCTGACGCGGAAAATGGTAATGCAGGATGTCAGGATTGCTTGAGACATCTGTGATCGAGGCTTTCGTGTAACAACTGACGCGGCTATAACTTCTGTGACGTCACGAGCGGGGCCTCAACGTGTTGCCGTAAGTAAGGCACAACATCTCAGTGCAACGTTAACTCTACTGTAATGTGTGATTTTCTACCACTGCAGTGCCTCCATCATTATACGTCGCACTGCCTAACTAATTAATTAACTAGGATGAGATATGGAGTTATCCTGCCGTGACATAACTGAGTCGCACAAACAGCGTAGTTTGTCCTTACGAACTGCCGCGTATGGAGGGCTACACCGATCGACTCGTAACGAGAAGGTCCAGCAAGCTTTTTGCACAGTCCATAGCTGAACAGAAGGAAGCTTCTCACCTCGTGTCTTGCAAAGTTTACTCTATGTCATCACTAGTTTTCTTCTCCACCAGATTCTAACAAGCATGCAATCAACTGTGATTGGTGGATTGGCAAGTGGGAAACTCTCAACGCTTCTTCAATGAAAGTCTCGCGATAAAAGGATACCATCTAATTTTTATTAAAAATAGGGAAATAAACGGCCTTTAAAGTCAGTTCGACGATAATGCTTTGAATCATATGCGAAAAGGAGCGTTTCCTAGCATTCAGTGTTTAAAAATTTTTCCCCACTGTCTAGCGGCAGTAGTTCAATCAAATTTCGTAGAATTTACTCTTCATTTATTGAGCACCATTGCAAGCTCACAAAAATCTCCACACGACTTTAATGACCCCACGAGATTGCACAATGTTTTCACTGAAGTTGAAGAACATAAAATATCTGTTACTAAGTACGTTGTGTCGCCCTGAATACTATAGTTTGATTAAAATTGCTTGATAAGTTGACAGTTCATGCGTTTAGCTGGTTTCCTCCAATTAGAGTGCTCGACGTCACGCCCGAACCGTTGGCCATTGTCAGACTGTCACAACAATTAGTTCACATCCAAACACACACACACACACACACACACACACACACACACACACACACACACACACACACACACACACACACACACACACACACACACACACACGTCCGCCGCTCGTGGTCTCGCGGTAGCGTTCTCGCTTCCCGAGCACGGGGTCCCGGGTTCGATTCCCGGCGGGGTCAGGGATTTTCACCTGCCTCGAGATGACTGGGTGTTTGTGTTGTCCTCATCATTTCATCATCATCCAGGAAAGTAGCGAAATTGGACTGAGCAAAGATTGGGTAATTGTACGGGCGCTGGTAACCACGCAAGTTGAGCGCCCCACAAACCAAACATCATCATCACACACACACACACACACACACACACACAAAACGATGCTAACGAAATACACAAGTTTTATACCCCGCACTAACCAAACACTACTGGATCCTTCCGCACAATACGCAATTCAGCGTCACTTCTACACTTATTGTAATCACAGAGATCAGCTTACATTAGATAAGCTTCGCACGACAATGCGTGTAGCTGAATTTTTGAAGGGTAGAATTAATCGCTGACTACAACAATCTGCCCCAGTGTAACCGGCATAGTGCAGTCATTAGTTGATAAACCTGCTGTCTCGGAAGTCGCAGCGAAACTGTGCATTTTTCTAAATCTAGTCAAAAGGTTGGATTATTACTTATATTCAATTATTATTTTTATTTAATTTTTTATTTTTTATTCAATTAAATGGTTTAAATGTATTTATTTCTAATACTTAGCCGCGTAGTTTTCATCATCGTATTGACCTTTTTCATTCGCTCTCATTTTTCTTCCTGTCTTTTTTCTTTTGGAATCTGCACGTGTCGCCTATAGTCTGCAAGCAAGTGCCAACCAGGACTGCTCATCGGTTGGTAATGCTGCAGCCCCTGTAGCCAATGTGAGAACAGTTTCAGGTTACCAGTGACAACGATAAATACAGTTTGCTTCTACCGCTGAAACTGAAAATTTTCTTTCTTCAGTTTGCTCATAGAGCAAGCATGAACAAAGCGACCTTGACCTTACTTTTGCCGCAGATTGTTGAACGTCGTTTTCTCGGGTACATTGCACATCAAAAGGTTGTGGTTAGGTTATGACATAAGTTTAAATTCTTTGATTAAATCCAACGCCTCACCTTAGATTTGATCAAAAAAGCGATCCTGTTCAGTTTACTGCAAGGAGAAATCTTATCACCTTGGTTTAATGTAGTGTGTGAACGGACGGGTGTAACGGAGGAGCAGGAGGAGGCCTAGGACACTTTGAGAAGTGTACATATTTTTTTTCTTATCTGTTTTCAACAACTGATTTTTAACAGCTGTATTGGGAATTAAACAGCTATTTACCTTGAGACATTTCAAAAAATGTCTCTGAGCACTATGGGACTTAACAGCTATGGTCATCAGTCCCCTAGACCTTAGAACTACTTAAACCTAACTAACCTAAGGACAGCACACAACACCCAGCCATCACGAGGCAGAGAAAATCCCTGACCCCGCCGGGAATCGAACCCGGGAACCCGGGCGTGGGAAGCGAGAACGCTACCGCACGACCACGAGATGCGGGCTGAGACATTTCACCTTCAGTGCTTTGTAAGTAGCTTCATAAATTTCTGGGATTATTTTCGTC
Source organism: Schistocerca cancellata (assembly GCF_023864275.1). NCBI lineage: Eukaryota > Metazoa > Arthropoda > Insecta > Orthoptera > Acrididae > Schistocerca > Schistocerca cancellata. The sequence goes on from NC_064626.1 coordinate 664,361,446, forward strand.
ATGCTTAGCTTATTCGAGTGCTGTACAGTAAACTAGAGTAGTTTTGTCCTGTCGCAAGAAATCATAACATTGCGGCTGGTCTATCTTTTGGTGATATAGCATTTCTGAGGTGAGTATTCTGCTTCGTAATATGAGGAGTCACTTTGCTGAGCACATACTGAAATGTACTCTCGCCCATTCGCAATTAATTTTCATACGTTTTTACGTCCTCATCTTGCAGCTCCCGTACAAATTTCGTTTAATACTCGTATTATCTCACCGTGAAACCTACAGCTTTACGTAAGTTTCCTTCTTCACTCTCTCTCTTCCAAATGTAAACACAGTGCAGCTGTAGTACATGCAACTGCAGAGCATATTATCAAGTCTGCATCGGCCTTTCTAAAGGAACTATGATGAAATAGCTGATGACATTGCATTACCACTTTTTGTGTCACGGCAATCATTTTTGTCAAAGAAATGTGACGATGATTTGCTCAGATTTCTTTGTGAAAGAGATCTAACAGCGTAACACCGACCTATACTGTTTGATGAAAACTAGTAAAATATCAGCTGACATGGTGAATAAAGGCTACACCATTGTTACATCTTTCCAGAATTTGTGATTATTTATCAAAAATGGCTCTGAGCACTATGGGACTTAATTTCTGAGGTCATCAGTCCCCTAGAACTTAGAACTACTTAAACCTAACTAACCTAAGGCCATCACACACATCCATGCCCGAGGCAGGATTCGAACCTACGACTGCAGCGGTCGCGCGGTTCCAGACTGTAGCGCCTAGAACCGCTCGGCCACCCCGGCCAGCTATTATTTATCTTATATGGTTGTGTTACAACGGAGTAATTCCGCCTTTCCTGAGGAAAGTCGTTTCCTTGAGTAGGCAATTGCTTTATTTTGAAATACACTGAGGTAACAAGTCATTGGATTCCTCTAAATACCGTGTCGGATCTACTTTTGCCGGGCGTAGTGTAGCAGCTCGAAGTGGTAGGGATTCAAAAAGTCTTTGGAAGTCCCTTGCAGAAATACTGAGCCATGCTGCCTATATATCCGTTCATAATTCCAAAACTGTTGCCGGTGCAGGATTTGGTGCACTAACTGACCGCTAGATTATGACTCTTAAGAGTTCAATGGGTCTCATGTCGGGAGATCTGGGTGGCCAAATCATTTTCACGAATTATCCAGAACAATAATTGCCCTGTGGCATGGCGCATTATCATCCATAAAAATTTCATCGTTCTTTGGGAACATGAAGTCCATGAATAGCTGCAAATGGTCTCCAATAGTCGAACTTAAAAATTTCCAGTCAGTGATCGGTTAAGTTCGAGTAGAGAACCCAGTCCATTCCTTTTAAACACAGCAGACACCAGTATGGAGCCACCACCAGTTTGCACATTGACTTGTTGACATTTTGGGCCCGTGACTTCGTTGGGTCGTGCCAGTTCTTACCAAATGAAATCGGGACTCATGCGGTCAGGCCAAGGTTTCCCAGTCGTCTAGGGTCCAGCCGATACGGTCACGAGCCTAGGAAAGGCGTTGCAGGCCATACCGAGCTGTTAGCAAAGGCGCTCTTGTCAGTCGTCTGCTGTCTAGCCCACAAGCGCCAAGTTTCGCCACACTACCCTAGCAATGGCAAGGAATGCGTTTCTGATGAAGAGAAATTTGTTAACATCGGGTATAGATTTAAATGTAAGGAAGTCGTTTCTGAAAGTATTTGTATGGAATGTAGCCATGTATGGAAGTGAAACATGGACGATAAATAGTTTGGACAAGGAGAGAATAGAGGCTTTCGAAATGTGGTGCTGCAGAAGAATGCTGAAGATTAGATGGGTAGATCACATAACTAATGAGAAGGTATTGAATAGAATTGGGGAGAAGAGGAGTTTGTGGCACAAATTGACTAGAAGAAGGGGTCGGTTGGTAGGACATTTTCTGAGGCATCAAGGGATCACCAGTTTAGTATTGGAGGGCAGCGTGGAAGGTAAAAATCGTAGAGGGAGACCAAGAGATGAATACACTAGGCAGATTCAGAAAGATGTAGGTTGCAGTAGGTACTGGGAGACGAAGAAGCTTGCACAGGATAGAGTAGCATGGAGAGCTGCATCAAACCAGTCTCAGGACTGAAGACCACAACAACAACAACAACAACAACCTTAATAGATATATTCGTCGCACATCCCACATTGATTTCCGCAGTTATTTCATGCAGTGTTGCTGGTCTATCAGCACAGACAGCACTAACCAAACGTCGCTGCTCACGGCGTTGTCCTTGGTGAGAGGTAATGCCTGAAGTTCGATATTCACGGCCCACTCTTGACACTGTGGCTCTCGGAATATTGAATTCCCTTACGACTTCTGAAATGGAATGTCCCATGCATCTAGTTTCAACTACCATTCCTCGTTCAGAGTTCGTCAATTCCCATCGCGTGACCATAATGACGTCAGAAACCTTTTCACATGAATCATCTGAGTACAAATGACAGATCCGCCATCGCAGTGCCCTTCTATACCACGTTTACGCGATACTACCGCCATCTGCATATGTGCATATCGCTATCCCATTATTTTTGTCTCCTCAGTGTAAACGCTTTATTTCATAATTTTGCAATTAGCTAATTTCGCCTCCTTCGGCATTATCAAGCAACAATACAGTAAAAATTGTTATGTATAGGGCATGATGCACGCCACAAGTCGGTGTGAAGGAAGTAAAATGTGAATGCATAGAAGAGTTTCACAGAACTACAGTGTGCACGAGGCCAGATATCTCACATGTTAAGACCTTATGGAAAAAAGACGCAACTCTTATATGGGTCTTGTCGCTGTGCCACCAAAAGGATTGTGTTTCATTTTCTGTTTTACATACGGCCTTCACATTTCAACCGTGCCCGTAGCAACTATGGTTGCGTGAAACTCATATTAGGAGACATCACGACACATTGCTTTGCTGTCCGCCGCTCGTGGTCTCGCGGTAGCGTTCTCGCTTCCCGAGCACGGGGTCCCGGGTTCGATTCCCGGCGGGGTCAGGGATTTTCACCTGCCTCGAGATGACTGGGTGTTTGTGTTGTCCTCATCATTTCATCATCATCCAGGAAAGTGGCGAAATTGGACTGAGCAAAGGTTGGGAAAATTGTACGGGCGCTGATAACCACGCAGTTGCGCGCCCCACAAACCAAACATCATCATCATCACATTGCTTTGCTCACAGTGATGTGTGGAATATATCGTGCTGTAGTCAAGGTGGTTTTGCTAAATGGGTGCAGACTGAAGGAAACTACCTCTGAGAGGATAAGGCGCAAAAAAAAAAGTCATACGGACATGTGGCAGGAAATGTGTTCCAAGGGCGGTACACCCATATGGAGGTGGAGATAAGAGATGTTTGGCGGTATAACTAACAGTGACTGAAAGCACACGTTAGAACTCACAGGTAAGTGGGTATATGCTGTCTGTACTAGTGTTTCAGCTCCATGCCCAAGAGGGCTAATGTTACCCATGTCGGCGACGCGCTCACAACCCATATTAATGTGCCCTAACAGGCGTCCGGATACTTTTGATCAGATAGTATATAGTGTTGTCAGTTGGATTTTAAATCTGACTTTGGACTGTTTTGTTTCCGAAGCTAATGAAAGAAGCGTAGAAAATTCAGTTATGAGCAATTTATGTATATTGTAAGCTCCCCACTATGTGTTTCTGTATGAAATTTAGCTCAGAATTACTTCCCATTCTATAAAAAGTCTACGTATTACCAAAACTATGTACCTACAAACTGTTATCCAACTTAAACTCATATGCTAACCTTTGACTAGACAGGACCTAATCTGAATTGAATTGTAACTGGTGTGAATACGACTTGCTTTCATAATAGCACGCGCAACTCAAGTAAAACAATATCTGGTCCTAATCTAAATTTTCTCTTACCTCAGACATCTTGACAACATTGCTGCAGATTTCTCGAAAGCACAACAGCAAACAGCAAGCAGGCACCCGGCTAAGTTAATTTCTATTTTTTAAGTCAAATTTCAAAGCAATATTCAAACTGTTACGTACCATGTTGTGCAATGTGGTAATGCGTAATGATAAACCTTCTTCAAAACAGTGGGACGGGCAGGGTAACTATTCCTATGAAAAGATATTCCAAGACAACGATTTTAGAATGAAATATGTATACAAAAAGACAGAGTAAAGCTTCGCTTGATCTTCACATATAACATTCGTCTGAACAATACTATGCTTAACAAAGTGACCAATCATTTGAAAAGGTTATGGTGGTAACATAGAATTTCTATAGAAACGAAACAGCTTAATCAGTTGATATCTTAATGCATGATTCAGGGAATTGAGGGGGGTCTCCCCCTCAGCTCTGAGAAAGGTAACTAGCTGACAATCATCCCGACTAGCTGCGCAGTGCTGCAGTCTTACCTCAAACTTATTTTCTTCCAAAAATAATAACATTGTTCAAACTTTATGTTCTTTTCCCTTTCTAATATATATATCATCTTCATTCTTCCTGTCCTTTACAGTATATCTTACTTCATGTAACAGAAATCAATCACAACACAGCAATACTTATACCTCCATCACCTACCATACTTCAACTAAGAATGTATCAGACTGCACAAATGCAAAAGCTGTGCCATATCAAGACCAAAGATTGTTCAACAGTAGCATAACTTGCTCAATCCCTGACATGCACATCGATAACTTACAAAAATCAAAATGGGTGGTTGGTTTGTGGGGATTGAAGGGACCAGACTACAAAGGCCATCGGTCCCAAAATCAAAATGATATGTCCACCTTACAACATATACGGGGTGATTCTTATTGACGTTTAAAAACCCCAGAAGCGACGTAGATAATGCTGAGACAAGTAATTTAATATAAGACACGTGGGGCTACAAATATCGGGAAATAACCCAAAAGTGGATGACAAATATTGAACATGTAACGTCGCTAGATGACGTATCTCTCCGCACCTGCAGTGGTTGGGCGCACTGCTACACATCACTCCGCTAGGCCGCTCCATTTTGGCAAATGTGAACCGGTTCATCGTAGTCTTATGTTACCACTACCGCTAGTACTACCGTATCGCATCGCATAATGCAAGAACAAAAACAGAATATCCTAGCGGAGTGATGTGTGTCACTGCCCGCTACCTGCGAGGGTTGAATCGACAAGCCGAACCTCAGTGCATGTGGGGTGAGGTACATCTAGTGACGTCACAGTTCAACATTTGTCATGTACCTTTGGTGTATTTCCCGACATTTGCGGCTCCACGTGTCTCAGCGTCATCTAAATTACTTCTGGGATTTTTAAACGTTAATAAGAATCGCCCTGTATGTACAGTTTATACACTCCTGGAAATGGAAAAAAGAACACATTGACACGGGTGTGTCAGACCCACCATACTTGCTCCGGACACTGCGAGACGGCTGTACAAGCAATGATCACACGCACGGCACAGCGGACACACCAGGAACCGCGGTGTTGGCCGTCGAATGGCGCTAGCTGCGCAGCATTTGTGCACCGCCGCCGTCAGTGTCAGCCAGTTTGCCGTGGCATACGGAGCTCCATCGCAGTCTTTAACACTGGTAGCATGCCGCGACAGCGTGGACGTGAACCGTATGTGCAGTTGACGGACTTTGAGCGAGGGCGTATAGTGGGCATGCGGGAGGCCGGGTGGACGTACCGCCGAATTGCTCAACACGTGGGGCGTGAGGTCTCCACAGTACATCGATGTTGTCGCCAGTGGTCGGCGGAAGGTGCACGTGCCCGCCGACCTGGGACCGGACCGCAGCGACGCACGGATGCACGCCAAGACCGTAGGATCCTACGCAGTGCCGTAGGGGACCACACCGCCACTTCCCAGCAAATTAGGGACACTGTTGCTCCTGGGGTATCGGCGAGGACCATTCGCAACCGTCTCCATGAAGCTGGGCTACGGTCCCGCACACCGTTAGGCCGTCTTCCGCTCACGCCCCAACATCGTGCAGCCCGCCTCCAGTGGTGTCGCGACAGGCGTGAATGGAGGGACGAATGGAGACGTGTCGTCTTCAGCGATGAGAGTCGCTTCTGCCTTGGTGCCAATGATGGTCGTATGCGTGTTTGGCGCCGTGCAGGTGAGCGCCACAATCAGGACTGCATACGACCGAGGCACACAGGGCCAACACCCGGCATCATGGTGTGGGGAGCGATCTCCTACACTGGCCGTACACCACTGGTGATCGTCGAGGGGACACTGAATAGTGCACGGTACATCCAAACCGTCATCGAACCCATCGTTCTACCATTCCTAGACCGGCAAGGGAACTTGCTGTTCCAACAGGACAATGCACGTCCGCATGTATCCCGTGCCACCCAACGCGCTCTAGAAGGTGTAAGTCAACTACCCTGGCCAGCAAGATCTCCGGATCTGTCCCCCATTGAGCATGTTTGGGACTGGATGAAGCGTCGTCTCACGCGGTCTGCACGTCCAGCACGAACGCTGGTCCAACTGAGGCGCCAGGTGGAAATGGCATGGCAAGCCGTTCCACAGGACTACATCCAGCATCTCTACGATCGTCTCCATGGGAGAATAGCAGCCTGCATTGCTGCGAAAGGTGGATATACACTGTACTAGTGCCGACATTGTGCATGCTCTGTTGCATGTGTCTATGTGCCTGTGGTTCTGTCAGTGTGATCATGTGATGTATCTGACCCCAGGAATGTGTCAATAAAGTTTCCCCTTCCTGGGACAATGAATTCACGGTGTTCTTATTTCAATTTCCAGGAGTGTATGTATATTTTGAGTAAGTCACGAACTTATTTTATTTCAACGCAGTTACAGTAACTTGTTTTTATTTGTTAATAAGTAAACTGCAACATGTGATTCAGGGCTGTGCTATTTATTTTGCACGGTAAGCGCAAGAGAACTAATTCATTGTCGAACACAAGAGTTCAAGGTGCTTTAAAATCCAGTCTGCGTGATGCGTTGACACGCGAAATCTACAGAACAGTAAATATACAATCAAAACCAGCGTGTAGGACTCATCTACATGCTTTTAAAACGATGATTTCCTTTGTATTAAAACAAACATGTACAGAAAACAGACTGAAAATACATTATGTAAGCGTGAGAAGCTGTCATTTTAGAACAAGGTTACTTTATTTCAAACGCATCGTATCTTTCGGAGCTTTCCAGTTCCATTGATTATTATGCAACACTACAGAACAAACAGAAGCTACACGGCACGTTTCAAACTAAAACAGAGTTGCAAATTGTTAATTTCATATTTTTTTCGTTTCAGGAAGCACTACAAAAAGTCTTATATCCGCAAGCACAGCATATACATACATTTAACTACACTGTCCAAACAATCTACCTATCCGTAGCCCATTTTCGACGGGAAAAAGGAAAAACAATAATTTATTATCTAATTTCTAATCCATCACTGTTTCCTGTACTGATTTTCATATCACGTACGATTTTTTTTTCAAAGATTCGCTCAGAACACCATCTAAAAATTACACCTTGTGTTGTAAGTAACATTTCTCTTGTTTCCTCGAACTATTGAGACCCAAGTCAATCATGTAATTTAGGAATAGTTGGTACTATCACGATCCAAGCAGGCTTATAACTGTCAAGTGGTTTATAAACCGAGATTTTTCCGAACTGCTTCAGTTCTGCGTACAACAGTTTAAGATCGCGAGTTATCATGATGGAGAACAATAATATTCGCGTAAATTCCACACTTTTTTTTTCACTCGGGACGGTGGCCTCCCAGCAGCCACTGCGCCGGGCGCCAGTCTCGCTTGCGCGGAAGGTAAGTATAATTTCCAGTGTTAGCGTGTCGCGATATGTAACACCTATCGGAGCAGATCTGCAGCGTGTTGATAGCTCCATAATTCATGAAGTTCACCAGATTCATGTGCTTTTATCCAGACTCAGCTATCATTATTTCCCTTCGAGTAAATACAGTGTGAAAGGGTGTTAATCAGTCGTACTGGAGATACAACATATAATATGTGGATTGACGACAACGAACTCTTAATAATATTGAGAATCTTCGCTGTCGCGACTCGTACGATTGAAATTTCCAATGCAAATTTACTTAAGAAGCTATTCGCATTTTATTCAAAAAAGCATTGCCAATGGCTTGCAACTATACTTTACTCGTGAACGTGTTTTTTGACTGTTTTACGGAATCCATGGTATACAATGAACAGAGTTTTTTGACTGTAAACAGTTCTTTTGTCCAGACAATTTATCTGGACGTTTGAACTTGTACTAATGGTTGTACTACGATTATTACATTTCGGATGATGGTTTCCGTGCTCCTTTATTATACGTACTGGTAGCAATTCGTTCAGCATAATATAAAACGAGCGGTTAGGTAGATAGAAGATCCAAACCACGAAAATAACAAAAAAAAAGAAACTAGTTGAGGGACCAACGCGCAAAAAACCGAAAGTGGAAAAAGAATGTCTAAAAAATGCAATCTACGTGGATGACATGACAGATAGGCAGATCGACTTGACTGCTCTCGACTGCTCGTAAAGTACTTCTTCATCCCGATCAGGTTACCTTCCGTTAGGAACTTGGGTGCACTCAACGACTGTGACATGACTTTCAAATGGTACAGCACGGCAGTCAGTCGTCTTTTTCTTGCGGGTTTTATTCGTCAAATATAGATGTCGGCTAATGCCTAGCCATTATCAATGCACCATTTCATAGTATGAATGCATGTTCTAGTACGTCAATCACCTGTTGCCAGGCGTCTGTCACAGACCTTTCAAGATCAGTCTTGAAAGAATTGTGAAAGACGCCGTAACAACAAGAGCTGACATACTAGAACATGCACTGACACTATGAAATACTGATAAGGGCTAGGCACTAGCCGAAATCTAGATTTGATGAATAAAACCTGCAAGAAAAGGGCGACTGATTGCCGTGCTCTACCATTTGAAAGTTCTTCATCCTGATTGGGGAAGAATAAACGATTGTACACGGAAGAAGATAGCACGTCTAACAAGCTTATTCTTCCGGGGTGTCCATGTCTAGTGGCAATTAAAATGCATTTCTGAGCCCCATGTCAAAATAATCGTACCATCGTGCGAAAACAGCAAGCGACAACTATACACTTACTTGAGGTACACGTTATACGACTATGGCCTAGATCCATGCAGAAAATAGTATTGTTTTCGATTAGGTTTTAGAAACTTGACACAGTCTCCATTTGAAAAAGTGGATTGCTGTAGCTGTTGGAGCAATCTGCAGTAGGCTAACATACACTCCTGGAAGTGGAAAAAAGAACACATTGACACCGGTGTGTCAGACCCACCATACTTGCTCCGGACACTGCGAGAGGGCTGTACAAGCAATGATCACACGCACGGCACAGCGGACACACCAGGAACCGCGGTGTTGGCCGTCGAATGGCGCTAGCTGCGTAGCATTTGTGCACCGCCGCCGTCAGTGTCAGCCAGTTTGCCGTGGCATACGGAGCTCCATCGCAGTCTTTAACACTGGTAGCATGCCGCGACAGCGTGGACGTGAACCGTATGTGCAGTTGACGGACCTTGAGCGAGGGCGTATAGTGGGCATGCGGGAGGCCGGGTGGACGTACCGCCGAATTGCTCAACACGTGGGGCGTGAGGTCTCCACAGTACATCGATGTTGTCGCCAGTGGTCGGCGGAAGGTGCACGTGCCCGTCGACCTGGGACCGGACCGCAGCGACGCACGGATGCACGCCAAGACCGTAGGATCCTACGCAGTGCCGTAGGGGACCGCACCGCCACTTCCCAGCAAATTAGGGACACTGTTGCTCCTGGGGTATCGGCGAGGACCATTCGCAACCGTCTCCATGAAGCTGGGCTACGGTCCCGCACACCGTTAGGCCGTCTTCCGCTCACGCCCCAACATCGTGCAGCCCGCCTCCAGTGGTGTCGCGACAGGCGTGAATGGAGGGACGAATGGAGACGTGTCGTCTTCAGCGATGAGAGTCGCTTCTGCCTTGGTGCCAATGATGGTCGTATGCGTGTTTGGCGCCGTGCAGGTGAGCGCCACAATCAGGACTGCATACGACCGAGGCACACAGGGCCAACACCCGGCATCATGGTGTGGGGAGCGATCTCCTACACTGGCCGTACACCACTGGTGATCGTCGAGGGGACACTGAATAGTGCACGGTACATCCAAACCGTCATCGAACCCATCGTTCTACCATTCCTAGACCGGCAAGGGAACTTGCTGTTCCAACAGGACAATGCACGTCCGCATGTATCCCGTGCCACCCAACGTGCTCTAGAAGGTGTAAGTCAACTACCCTGGCCAGCAAGATCTCCGGATCTGTCTCCCATTGAGCATGTTTGGGACTGTATGAAGCGTCGTCTCACGCGGTCTGCACGTCCAGCACGAACGCTGGTCCAACTGAGGCGCCAGGTGGAAATGGCATGGCAAGCCGTTCCACAGGACTACATCCAGCATCTCTACGATCGTCTCCATGGGAGAATAGCAGCCTGCATTGCTGCGAAAGGTGGATATACACTGTAGTAGTGCCGACATTGTGCATGCTCTGTTGCCTGTGTCTATGTGCCTGTGGTTCTGTCAGTGTGATCATGTGATGTATCTGACCCCAGGAATGTGTCAATAAAGTTTCCCCTTCCTGGGACAATGAATTCACGGTGTTCTTATTTCAATTTCCAGGAGTGTATTCGATCACCTGTTCAGAGGTAGGTATGATGCGACCCTCCACGCTATTCTCGTATCCTGCATAAATTTCTTCAACCCTGAATAACTACTGACACCCACATCCCTTTGAACCCGCTTACTATTCTCAAGCCCCGGCCTCCCTTTGCAATTTTTACCCCTCCCCCTCCTCCTCCACGCCCCCCCCTCCCCCCAGCACTTCCCACCATTACCACAATTAATTATTAGACTAGGAAATACTGGTACTTGTGGCTTGTTGCAATATTTCCCACAGTGTAATTTATGAAAACAGCTTCAGTGTTCTCTAACCATAACGTCTAAAAAAGTTCAAATGGCTCCCAGCACTACGGGACTTAACATCTGTCATCAGTCCTCTAGACTTATAACTACTTAAACCTATCTAAACTAAGGGAATCACACACATCCATGCCCTAGGCAGGATTCGAACATGCGATCGTAGTAGCAGCGCGGTTCCCGACTGAAGCGTCTAGAACCGCTCGGCTACCATAACGGCTAAAATTAACTATTCCTTGACGTCCCAGAATGGGCCATCTTTTAGTCAAGTCGTGTCAAATTCTTTTGCCCTCAGTTCGATGAAATACCTCTTCATCAGTTATTCGATCTACTTACCTAATCTTCAGCACTCTTCTTTAACGCCGCGTTTCAGAAGCTTTTGTTCACCTCCTGTCTAAATTGTTTATCGTCCACGCCTCACTTCCACGTAAGGCTTCACTCCAGACTAAACTAATACTTTTACAAAAGTATCTCTGACACTTAAATTTGTATTCATGTTAACAGATTTCTCTTTTTCAGAAACATTTTGCTTGTTATTGCCAGCCACTGTAACTTCGGCCAGTTTGGTGATGTTCACTGTAAAGTTTCTCAACACGTTCAGAATCATTGGCCCTGTCAGTTGACCTGCTTTCGCTGCTGTGTAAAAGATAATTGAGATTTACTAGTGATACAACCACTGGCGAGGCAGTCAGTTTATGCTATTAATTTGTGCTACACATATTGTTTTTATAGTTTAAAATAATGATTCAAATGGCTCTGAGCACTATGGGACTTAACATGTGAGGTCATCAGTCCCCTAGAACTTAGAACTACTTAAACATAACTAACCTAAGGACTTCTCACACATCCATGCACGAGGCAGGATTCGAATCTGCGACCGTAGCGGCCACTCGGTTACAGACTGTAGCGCCTAGAATCGCTCGGCCACTGTGGCTGGCTTATAGTTTCCAAAATGCTTTATTCATTATCTTGAGAATGTTTAACGGAACAAAGAAAAGCCATCGTATCACTGTGTGGTCGCTATACCTCCACACCAAACCAAGAAGCAACTTCCACTGCACCTCCAAAATCTCCGTCCAAAAGAGAACGTCCTGTTATTTTTACTAAACACATTGGCACGGTGACTAGTTTGAAATCTCTCTAAAAACTGGCGTAAGTAGTGGACTCGCGAAGTCTATATGTACATGTTCTACAAAAACGTTATTCGTTTTTCTATTTTAACACAGCAAATTAACGAAATATGTTTGATTTTGACAGTGTCAGTCGCAAAATGTAGCCTTCTTCACAGTAAATTCACGAAATACAGTTGTACAATATTTCACGGATACAATATTTGACATGACCTACTGATTCTACTTCTCCGTTTGGAATTTTCATAACTAGACTCGACATATACTTTCAATTAAAATGGGTGACTATGTGCTAGCTGTTACGTTTCGTCATCTTATAATCCCATTGCTATTAGTTTAGTTCAACTTTCGAAATCCTTTACCCCTCTGACAGAATTACAATGCCATTGACAAACCTCAAAGTTGGTATTTCTTCTAACTGAACGGTAACTCTTTTTCCAATTTTTTTCTTTGATTTCCTTTGTTACCTGGTCTACGTACAGATTGTAAAAGAGGAGGGAAGGCTGCAAGCGCCTCTCACTTGCTTCTCAACTACTGCCTCCCTTTCAATTACTTCGACAGTTAGAACCATAGTCTAGTTTTTGTCAGTAACTGCTGAAGAAAGATTATGAGCATCGGGAAAAAAAGTTTACAAATGAGAAAAGAATTTTTCCAGTATATTTAATTTTCACTTCAGGTTCTAAAAATGATTGCAGATGAAAAAGTAACAGAGCAGTCGTTGTTTGGGCTGTACATCAGATGAAACATTCAGAGAATTTGGATTTGCGCTCGCGCACGAAGTGTTTAACTGGCAATGTTTTAGTTTTGAATGGGTTCCCTCGCGTTTGAAGCACTTGGAATAGCTTTTCGTCAGGCTGCGGCATCAAAGACAGTGATCTCCACAAGCGACTCGCTGTGCTGCTAGAGGTGGGTGTGAAAGATCCGCTCTGCCGGCAGCTTGCTGGTGCGGCTGCCGTGTCAGCGAGCCGGAAGCCTTCCGCCTCGGCTAAACAGTGGAACGTAAGCACGTCTCTTCTCACAAAGGGTCTCACAGCTCCCGCTGCCAGCTCAAACCAATTTACTCTGGCGGCTGCAAGGACCCTCGCACCTGCTGCATTTTCAATTTCTCTTTGCGCGGAGGACCCCGTCGAGTCAACAACAACTGACACGAAGTCAAAAGAAGAAAAGGAAGCGAAACAAAGGTTGAAGTTTTCGGTGCCGAATTGTATTTTGATGTATCAACAACGGTCGGCCGCTGTGGCCGAGCGGTTATAGGAGCTTAAGACTGGAACTGCGCGACCTCTACGGTCGCAGGTTCGAATCCTACCTCAGGCATGGATGTGTATGATATCCTTAGGCTAGTTAGGTTTACGTAGTTCTAAGTTCTAGGGGACTGATGACCTCAGAAGTTAAGTCCCATAGTGGTCAGAGCCATTTGAACTATTTGAACCACCGCGCGACCGCCACGATCGCAGATTCGAATCTCGCCCCGGGCATGGATGTGTGTGATGTCCTTAGGATAGTTAGGTTTAAGTAGTTGTAAGTTCTAGGGGACTGATGACCTCAGATGTTAAGTCCCATAGTGCTCAGAGCCATTTGAACCATCTATTTGAACCATCAACAACGGCTTACCTTGTTTACCGAATGAGGCTTTTCAATCTCGATAAGGGTTTGACTTTGCGCTAGAATTCTGAGTATCGATAAAATCCGTAAATGTTCTAACAGTTATTCAACAAAGACTCTCTACATTGTGATAGAAATTTGCGAGCGGTAGTAGTGGTGGTAAGTTCCTATGGGACCAAACTGCTAAGGTCATCGGTCCCTAGGCTTACACACTACTTAAACTTAACTTACGCTAAGGACAACACCCACAACCATTCCCGAGGAGGGACCCGGAATCACCTACGGTGGAGCCGCGAGAACCGTGGCAAGGAGCCTGAGACCACGCGGCTACCCCGCGCGGCCAGCGTAATGTTTTCGTTCGGCTTGGTATTTGAATACAGTATCCTGTAGTTTTAAACCACATTGTCGTTGTGGAATGAGCGCCTTTCATGTACTTCAGGACTGCCCCACCCTCGGCGCAAGCAACTTGTTTGATCACAGGCATTCAGTCATGCGTCGTCTCTTTCTGCTAGAACGAGGTACCTTTGCCAAAACTCGTAGCTGTATTTTGCTTAAATGCTTTGTGAGATGTGACTGTCATTTGGTTCTCTATAATAAAACTTTCGCCATGACCACAGTTTTCGTTGCTTTTGTTACACCGTACGCTTTTCGGCGTTACGCCATTTTCAGAAGATCTACAATAAATGGATATTTCCTATTATTTGAGGTTATGAGATGTTTCTTAGTAACTTACTATCATTTGATGGCATCTCATGTTTCTCACGAATACCCATTTCATTGTAGATCTTTTGCAAAAGACATTACACAAAGAGTGTCTAGACGTATCAGCTATTCCATATCATTCCAACTGCACCCGCCCCACACCATTACAGGGCCTCCACTAGCTCGAACAGTCCCTTGCTGACACTCAGGGTCCATGGATTCAAGGGTTGTCTCCATATCCATAAACGTGCATCCGCATTGATCTCACTTGTGATACTCCACTGAAGAGTAAAGTTAATGAAGTGTCTTTGTTAGAGTTTTGGATACATATTACCAAGAAAAACGCTGAGCCAAAATTTAATGAAAATCCTTATTACTTTTTCAACAAAATGCTTGTGCGAGACTGGCTTTTCAGTTTTGGTAGCTATGGACACGAAATACCTTTCAAAGCTAAATGTATGCAAAGAATTTCAAGGAACTATTTCTGCTATTACTGAACGCCATGAGAAACTTTCTTATCAAAAGCAACCTCATCCATCACAATGAACTTTGTAATTTACATTTTTAATACTTCTGCAATCCTTTTTTGCTGAATTGTAAATGTTGTTCACTCTATAGTTCTTGAATAAATTAAAATGTGATCAAGATAAACAATTTGTTCAATATTCTAGTTATAATAATTCATGTAGTTTTGATTCTGTTGCATCCTTCTAAATTTTTTGAACCACCGGTAATGTGGACAGCAGGCGGCACCTTTCTGGCTCTTTAAGACCGGTGGCTGGGCCATATCTTTCCGACATGACCTTTCACAGCGCAAGACCACACTTTGCCTTTGCTGTCGTGACCTACCTCGATACGCAGAGTGATGGACTGTTTTCCGTCCTCCACATCTCTCGCCCACTGAAAGCATCTGGTCGTGGATTGCCTGACACTTGACGCACCACTACTAGCCAGCCTGTTAGTGATGAACCGAGACAATGATTGTGAGTTCGAGTCTATGCCCACATGGGTTAGAGCCGTTGTTGCTGCCAGCACCTCTGTGTTCTAGATCTTGTTCCTAAAATCACCTACAAATTCAATCATGTATTCTTCCTGCAATACTACATAATAAACACAATAAATAAACTTTCGCTTTTTCTATCCTCCGATATGTTGCAGTTTTAGTGGTCATGAGTGTAGAAAACGCATGGTGAAAGCAAGGTGCCCACACAGTGTTTCCAAACGGCTCTCCTCAAATACCATCATAAGCGCCACGCCATTTCGCCCGCCTGTGGGACACAAATGCGATGACCGTTCCGATGCCCTCAATACGCAAATAGTAGCTCAGCAAGTAGAACGACAGTTCCTGTTTCACTGTCAAAGATGCGTTGCACGCTTCAGAGCGCTGCGGACGTGGGTCGAAGTCGGACCACTGTGCCAGGGACAGTTACCGGCGGGGGTGGAGGGGCGGGGGAGGTAATAACCAACAGTGCGTGCCAAAGCGGAAGAGCAGGGCAGAAGTGGCTGTAATTTCTCAGTGCCTCGTCCGAAGACAGGTGCGTGCTCCTCCCATTTCCGCCCACGCTCGTGCAAGTAGGTCGGGAGTGACCCTTTTATAAAGCAAAAGCGGTACATGTCGGCGGCACTTTGGCCTTAAATTTTGGCAGGCGCAGGCGCGTTCTGAACTGAAATATCTCCTCGCCTCTGGCGGATTCACCTGTGGAATGTCGGCCACTTTCGCGCCTGAATTAACCTCGCTTAGTGGCACAGGGGCGAATGAGGGCGCTGAGAGGTCCCATTGAACGCACATAATGGCGAAGGTGAGCAGGCTGCCACAGTGGCTTGCGGGCCGTTGCACTGACTTCTGCTGGGCGCTTCGTCAGAGCCCTACAGTGTCGCATTGTATGAGTCCGCAAAACGCCTGTAATTGCGTGCGTACCAAGAGCAGCAAAGTTAGCACCTTGATTTCTCACCCCTGGGCCAGAACAAAATTTACTTTCGCGTCTTACACCGATGAAAGACTCAAGACTATGAAATGCTATGCGTTCCTCTTACTGAAAATGTTTAGTAAGGCCAGAGTCGATAACAGGTGTTTGTGGTTGAAGTTTCAAGACAATATCGAGCCCACCACCCTTACTTCCGTTGCTCCCGAAAAAGCTCAACTCAAAGATGGTGTAACTCAAAAGAACCGTGGCTCATTTAATGCCAAGCTTAATGAGTCTAATTGATACACAACACTCGTCTCCATATTCTTCCCTCCTTGAGAGTACGCCGACGATCTGAGGTGGACCGTGGGGGTGCAGCACAGCTCTTATTAATGCTGTGGCAGGGAGACGGGTGAAGAAAACGAATCATAGTTTCTCACAAAAAAAAACTCAAAAGAATTAGAAAACTGTTATATGCAGGGTGTTTCACAATTCATGTTACACACTTCTAGAGGCTGTAGAGGGGACTTAAAAAATAAAGTTTTACACAGCAACCCACGTCCGGAAACGTCATCCAACGACGCTACAGAACGTCAAAGTTGTAGGCGTCCCCGTGTGTAAATGTATGTGCGCACAGGGTGATCTCGTGATAATGTTACAAACTTTCTAGGATGATGGAAAAGATAAATGTATCAGTTTGAGACAAGCGTCTCAGTACCGGAAACCGTCCTGACACATCTGATGGTGGAATACGTGTACTGGTACTGCTGTTGCTAAGATTGTAGGGTAGGCAACTTCCAGAGGTGGTAGTATGGACCAAAAGAATAAGAGATGTCTAGTAACCGTGAACACTAAAACGCGTACCTTAAGAGCTATGAGTGCATCTTCAATAGAGGAAATGTGTTTCACAGTAGCGAAGATGAACAAGTGCTCATAGCTCCTCAGGTATGCATTTTAGTGTCCACGTTTACTGGGTATTTTTTCCGTGTTATGTTCCATACTACCATCTCTGAAAGTTACCTACCCTAAAATCTTAACAACAACAGTGCCAGTATACGTATTACTCTGTCAGAGGTGTCAGAATCGTTTTCGCTTATATCTTTCGACTCGCTCGTTCCCGGTACAGGGACACTTAAGTCAAATTGAAGACATGTCTTCAGTTGACACATTTATCCTTCTCCATCATCGTAGAAAGTTTGTAAAATCATCTCGGAATCACCCTATATATACATGCATTTACAAGCGATGGCGCGAGTAATTTTGACGCTCTGTAACGTCGTTAGATGACGTTTCCGGACTTGCGTTCCTATGTAAACCTTGATATAGTAAGTCCCCTCTACAACCTCTAGAAGTATGTAACATGAATTGTGAAACACCGTCAAGATCTCCAGACGCACCGAGGCTATCACGTTTTCTACTACCTATAACGAGCTTAAATGAAAACTGCAGGTTGGGTAAGATAGGCACACACAATTTTTACAGGCAGAGATGTCCAGTTACATGCGAATACTTTCTATAGTCACAGATGAGCAGTTTTTGATGTTGCGTTGCTACACGAGGAAAATAAACATCCCAACTGAAGGTAAAACGCTACTGTAGCTATTAGAATCTAAATCCATCTGACATTGTCGGTAGCAAGAAAAATAACGGCAAGCGGAGAAACAGTTTCGAAATTTCACCTTAAATGGCTGTGGGCTCACTAGCTGCTAGTCAGTACCCGTTATACGTTGTGACTTGCCTTAGACTGATACTGAACCGATAGTATGTTTGCGAGGCGAGGCATTATCACGTTATGAAGTCTATTAGGTCGATGGTTTGAAAAGTCTCTCAACTGAAACAAGTTTTCAAGCTGCACAATAGGAATTAATCGTTTCGGTCAAAATCAGGAGAATAACGTGTAAATCGAGCTATTTAGAGACCTAGCCTGACACATTTTTGGAACTTAATTTTGTCTTAAATGTTCCACTGGAGAAAGCGCACCTTCTGGAGTGCGCACTTTTCAGTCGACTTGAGGTGAAGGTAATCCAATAGCATAGTGCATTGGGAGCCGACTATAGTTCTTCGTTGAACGAGTGACATAGTAGAGAAGACAAGTTCGTGGATGCCAAAAAAGAGTAACCCTGATATTTTCATCCACCTAGAAGGCCATCGTTTCGGCTTCTTTGATGAACTGTTACATTTGTCCACGGTTTTCATTGTTGCTGGGTCTCAGTCAGTGGCGCGGTGGTGGATCCATGTTTCACGCGCACTCACATACGCTCAAAGTCCAGATCGAGAGAAATATTGCTACCTGTTATGTTATAAAGTTGTTTAATGTAATAGATCGCAGCAGTCAGCGCACACAGGGCTTTCTTATGTCCAAATTTTCGTGAAGAACGTGTTGTATTCGTTCAGCTGAGATGCTCATGCACTTTCGTATATATATATATATATATATATATATATATATATATATATATATAAAATCAACATACGATGCACAAACTGAAACTTATCTGATGACAATTGGCTGGCCCAAATTCGCTTCACTTCTGTGGGCAAGTTTAAACTGATTAATATGGAAATATATAACCTTTGTTACTGTATTTTCGTTTTGATCTGCGCAGCTGTCGGATCTTTCATATTAAAATATTCAGTAACAGCAGCAAACTCGATTGCTACATTTTCATCACACGTCACATCAAACGTTTCATGTGGCTACCTACTAATAAGTGCTCATCTATCTATTCGAGACACAACAAAAAAGAATCAAAGAAATTTCTCACTCTTTCGTAAAGATTTGTCACATTTATCAGTTTACCCTTGTGACTCATAAGATGAAATAAAAGGAATACAGTTGTAGACTGACAATTCTTTATGCTGCACAGTCACTTTCAACTGTTAAAGCTGGAATGTTTTGCACTTGAGTTAACTGAAATCACAATATGCTGTCTTCAAACTAGCATAATACACAGAGAATGCAGCATAAGAATGAGTTTCTATTAAATACAGCAGTCCTTTTACACAGCAAGGACGTTTGCTTACTGTGTGATACTTCCACGATTCTTTCGAAAATACAAGTAAAATATACCATCAAGGACAACGTTAAAAGTATTGGGCTTAGAAGCCTTTTAAAACGCAACGTAATGATGTGTCAAAGCAGATTTTGAAATAATCGTCCACTGACCATATTCAGAAAGATTTCTGACACGCAAAAAGCGTTCGGAAGAAAGGTATTTTCTTTATTTTAATGCTAGGCGCGAATAATTGGGCTAACGTGATACTGCTTCATTGACTTAGGGAATGTGCTCAGACATTTCCGCTTTTTAATTGCGTATAAAGAAAAACCTTTAATCTCTTATTTCATACGTTTTATAGTAAAAATTGAAAAGGAAAGAAAACTACAATACTGAATAAGCCTGAATGATAAATGGTTGTCTGTTTCAAATTACTAAGAAAATGCTTAAATATTTGGCAAGACAATTTATAAGCTAATAAATAACAATACGAGATATGTGCCCTTGTGTACGTTATTCCTCGCATGCTTCCTGTCCTCCTGCCTGCTGCGTTTGCTGTTATCAAAGTAACAAACTGCACGCAAAAAAACAAAACATGGTGGAAAATGGACAGGAAGAATTGAAATGAAGCGAAAAGAAGACAACAAACGAGGTATAATCGTTTTACGCCCATGAAACACAAAAACATCTTGGGAAGGTGGACGAACAACATTCCTATCGATTAACGACATGCCATACTGCTGCTCGCGAAATAGGAGACTAGGATTAGATCACACGAACACACTTTGCTCTTTTTGTGGATAAGTGCGGAACGGAAGATAGCTGGAAACTGCTATTTGGGCAGTAAAGTAACCAATGATGCTCGAAGTAAACAGGAAGTAAAATGCAGGCCGGTAATAGCAAGAAAAGCGTTCTTGGGAAAGCGACGCAGTAAGCAGTATGATTCTGTGTTACCGACTTACATGGACGTGATGAGTGAACGAAAGACGGTGTAGACAGTTGGAGGTCATAGGCTTTTTAAATGTGGGGCTACAGCACAATGCTGAAGATTAGGTGGGTAGACTAGATAACAAAAGCAGAATTGTGGAGAAAAATGCTTTATGACACTTCTTGACTACAAGAGCGTGTCAGTTGATAGTATGCGTACTGAGACATCATGGAATAGTTAGTTGGATAAAGGTAAGACGCTTGGGGGGATACATGTAGAGGGGCACCAAAGCTTGACTACAGTTGTGTGGTTTCTAATTTTTTTTGGTACTCGACGGGAGTGATGTGATTTCCCTTTTTTTCGATGAGTCATACTTAATACTCGTCCATCGGATATTTTTCAGACATAAGTCTTTAATAGTCGATATTTTATGCTACAGAGGTTCTGAATACAAGAAATTTGATTTTTGGTTGTCAGTAGTATTGTTGTTGCCAGTGTAGCATTCAAGAATGTTAAGTGAAAGGATACGACCACGCTGGTGAGCGATCTGGGAATAACTAGCAGAACACAGAGATGCAAATGCAAAGGTATTTTGTTTATGGAAATGTGGTTTTGTAAAGACTGATTTTTAGAAGTTTGAAGATATTCAGGCGAAGTTGGCGCTGCATTGCTTGTCCCGCGTAATTTGTGATGAGTTTGAGAAATGTAACCCGTGCGGGGTAGCCGTTCGGTCTAAGGCGTCTTGTCACGGTTCGCGCAGCTCCCCACGTCGGAGGTTCGAGTCCTCCCTCGGGCATGGGTGTGTGTGTGTGTTTTGTCCTTAGCGTAAGTTAGTTTAAGTTAAATTAAGTAGTGCGTAAGCCTAGGGACCGATGATCTCAGCAATTGGGTCCCATAGTCCTTACCACAAATTTCCAATTTGTTTGAGAAATGTAAATTTTCAGTGTGATTTTTCTTTATTGATTCGCATCGGTTAGTTCGACTGTCGGGACGAGATTAAGCAAAATTTTCTGCTCACATTGCTTGGATTCAGAGTTCTGTATTTGCCACTGCTTTGCCATTCCATTAACGAATTACATTGCAGAGTTAGAATTTTTTTATAAACAGTGAATTTTAAGTTCACGTTCTTTCACCGTACCACAATGCACTTAGCAGAACATTGAACACAGTTGATCAAGCTTAAAGTATGAAGTACTTACAATAGCTGATTTTCCTTCCTTTGCACTTGGGCAAGATTTTACCGTTCCCCGCTTTGGAGCAGGACCGCGTTTGCGTTGCCACTAGGTAAATTCCGAAAGTTTGTTAAGCCCAGTTTAACGCCACTGTTAGGACACAAGAGTATTTACAGTCAAGCATTGCATTTCCAAATTATCATCATGGTCAGCTCAGTTAAAGTGTAATTCAGATCTCATTTCTTTGTCAGACATTCGTATTGTTACAGTGCAGTGTTACATTTCGCATATTTCGCATGTGTGTCATTCAGTGTTCGGAATATTACTTGGTCAGTTTTGGTACGTAAATTTGCAGAGTATTTTAACAGAAACATTTTGGGCATTTAACCTTTCGAAGTTCAGTTTGTAATTGTATGCAGGATTTTTACTTTGTGTGTGCTGGAAATGCAAGACACATACCGTGACGTCACGAATTGTAGCACTGTTCACTGCACTGCAGAATACAGAATTTCACACGATAGTTTCTCTGGCATAGTCTTGCGTTTTCCAATTATTTTTAGGAAAAGTTAATTGGAATAGAGTTACAATTTCTGATGGACTTAGCGACTCTTTTCATCGGATAGCCTTTACGTAAGCACACCACATGCATTGTTCAGTCGACAGAACATTCACATTACAGTACTTATACTGTAAGTTGAGAATAGGAGACCAGCATAGGAAACAAAACAAATAAAACTGTTACACAGTAAGCAGTTCCAAGTGGATGTATATTGCAGCAGGCAGGCAGGAATGTACAGAATATACTAGTGTGGACAGATGCATCAAACAATCTTTGGGTGAAGACTGCAACAGAGCAGGTAGAATGATGAATGGGTAGCTAGAAATACAAAATGTGGAAAACTTTCAGAGAAGAGCAGTTTGTAGTCAGTTTGAAGCGAGGAGACGCACAAAGTGGATTATGAAGACCGTATGGAGCTACAGCTCAAACATGCGTCCAAAATACTTGAATTACAATCCTGTGTCCACTGAGGGAATTTTAATACGACGCGTTTAGAAACAATGATTTCGAAAGTGCAAAAGATAAAAATTAGTTTTCGAATGTAATCAGGCTTGCGAACAGCACACAGATGCGAATTAGCCATGAAAAATAATGAGCAAAGACGTAATAAATTATCCGAATGGGACAGAAATAGGTAAATACGTTGTACATGTGCAGACAAACAAATGATCACAGTTTCAGAAAAACTGAATAATTTATTCAAGAGGAAGAGTTTCACAACTTGAGCAAGTCAGTAACGTGTCAGTCTACCTTTGGCTGTCATGTAAGTATGCAAGCAGTTATTCAGCTTGGCATTAACTGACAAAGTTGATGGATGTCCTGCTGAGCGAATCGTGCCAAATTCGGTCCAATTAGTGTGCCAGACAGTCAAAATCCCGGCCCTGCCCACAATGCTCGAGACGTTCTCAAGTGGTTGGGCCGGTGACCTTGCTGGCTAAGATAGGGCTTGGCAAGCACGAAGACAAGCAGAAGAAACTCTCGCCGGGCGTTATCTTGCTGAAATATAAACACAGGATGGCTTGCCTTTGAGGGCAACAAAACGGGACGTAGAATATCGTCGACGTACCTCCGTGCTGTAAGGGCGCCACGGATGACAACCAAAGAGGTTCTGCTAGGAAATGAAATGGCACACCGGCTGTCTTCTTCGCTAGTCATCATGGCTCACTTCGAAGCAGGACTCACCACCGAAGAAAATTCTACTCCAGTCCGTCTAGTATGCAACAAGCAGAATTAGTTCTTTTTGCAGATGAAACTTCTATTGTAATCAGTCCAAGCATATGTTCAGAAACAGAAGAAACTTAAAAAAAAGTTCTTAGAAGTGTCTTTGATTATTTTTCTGTGTATGGTCTCTCCCTCAATTTTAAAATGGCACAACGTATTCAATTCTGCACCTCTACATGTACTACGCCGATGATAAATGTAACACATGGTGAGGAAATAATAAATTGGCTGGAAACTTCAAAATTCTTAGGGCACTATCCTGATGATTTAAACTGTAAAAAACACATTTTGGAGCTTCTAAAACAATTTAGTTCAGCCACATTTTTACTTAGAATCATTGCATATATTGGGGAGAGACAAATTAGTAAGTTGACACGTTTTGCGTATTTTCATTCAATAATATCGTATGGAATAATGTTCTGCGGTAAATCTTTAAGAAAGGATATCTTCAATTGCGCAAAACGTGCTGTAAGAGTAATATGTGGTGCTTAACAACAATCATCTTGTAGACATCTGTTTAAGGAGTTGGGCATTTGGACCAATGCTTCACAGTATATTTATTCCCTCATGAAGTTTGTTGTAAATAATCCATTACAGTTCCAAAGGATCAATGAGGTACATAATTACAATACCAGAAGGAAAAAATGACATTCGTTTCTTCACATTAAGGTTGTCTTTTGCATAAAAAGGGGTGCACAATACTGCAACAAAAATTTTTAATCACTTACCCAGTGATATCAAATCTCCGACACCAAAGCAAAATTCGAAAACAAAGTGAGAAATTTTCTCCTTGATAACTCCTTCCATTCCGTAGAAGAATTTCTATTACTGAAAAGTGAAAAAAATGGCGGGTAGTAGTTACTAACTCACACCTTTGTACTCATTTACCTCTGTTCATCTTTTTTCGATTTGTAAAAAAAAAAAAAAGCTTAGAAATGTGCAGCATGTAACCGTATGTACACATTAATTTGTGAACGGAAAATCTTTCGTGCAAAATGATCCGTGCAACATATAACTAAGACTGCAGCCGATGGTGTGTCGGTAGACGTACGGGACAGTAGTAGGATACCACCTGAGTATCGCCCATCATACTGCCAGACAGCCAAGCGTGATGGTCTCGGATGCCTTTTGTTTGCGTAGCAGAACCTTTTTAGAATGAGATTTTCACTCTGCAGCGGAGTGTGTGCTGATATGAAACGTCCTGGCAGGGGAGCTTCTGTGAAATTTGGAAGGCAGGAAGGAGACTAGGTACTGACAGAATTGAAGCTGTGAGGACGGGGCGTGAGTCATGGTTGAGTAGCTCAGATGGTGGAGCACTTGCCCGCGAAAGGCAAAGGTCCCGAGTTCGAGTCTCGGTTCGGCACACAGTTTTAATCTGCCAGGAACTTTCAGAACCTTTCTGGTTGCCATCCACGACAACCTTACATCACAGCAGTACTTCGACTGTATTCTACGCCCCGTTGAGTTGCTCTTCATGGCAAGCCATCCTGGGCTTACATTCCACTAAGATAACGCCCCCTCGACCGGGCGAGGATTTCTACTGCTTGTCTTCGTGTTTGCCAAACCTTGTGTTGGCCAGCAAGGTCACCAGATCCCTCCTCAGCTGAGAACGTTAGGAGCTTTACGAGCAGGGTCCTCCAACCGTCTCGGGATTTTGACGATGTAACGCGCCAATTGGACCGAATTTGGCAGAATATCCACCGACAACTCTATCAATCAATGCTAAGCTGAATAAATGGTTGCGTAAGGGCCAGAAGTGGACCAACGCATTATTGACCTGCTCAATTTGTGAAGCTCTTTCTCTTGGACTAATTATCCAATTTTTCTGAAACTGTGATAATTTGTTTGTCTGCACATGTAGATCAGATCCCATTCGGTTAATTCCTTTGAGGTGCGTTTCTTTTGTCTTAGAGTGTATTTATATCACAGGGACGAGAAGATTGTATTAAAAGAGGAAGGTAGCAAAAGTGTCCACAGTGGAGATACTACCTCTATGTCTACTGATATTAGACACTATCAGTAACTACGAAATAAAATAGTGATTTAATAAAAACATCAAGTGAAATAGTTTGAAGCTATTACTATACTGTGACTTCTTGGGTATCAGAAAAAAGCGCTCGTTTTTTTTTATTGCTTTTTAGTTGCCATAAGTATTTTGATTATAATTCTTTGTACGTACATTAAGTAGTCAACATTTCTGGTCTGAATTTTCAACTTTCTCTGTATACACTCGTATGTTAGCAATATATTTATTCGCTACTCCGAAATTTGGAAATTTGTGATAAGTTCCTATGGGACCAAACTGCTGAGGTCATCGGTCCCTAGGCTTAAACACTACTTAATCTAACTTCAACTACCTTATGCTAAGGACAACGCACACTCATCCATGCCCGGGGGAGGACTCGAACCTCCGACGGGGGGAGCCGCGAGAACCGTGGCACGGCGCCTGAAAGCACGCGGCTATCCCGCGCGCCTCCCCACACGGACTTCAAAGCAAATATTCCATGTAAATAAAAAAAAGGATACATTTCATTCAAAGGATGATTAATTCATTTCACCGTCCCATCCCACTGACGATGAGTTTTCTTACACGAAACACAAGCATGAACAAGGTTGGGGAAGGAAACCAGTCATCTCTCGTCCAACGTATCCATTGCGGCGCTTGCCTCCATCAGTTTAGGGAAACCTATATGTGAATTTCTGGACGGGTAATTGACTGTCATACATTCCAAATGGGAGTTTACTGTTTTGATCACTTTTCCACATCATCAGGTTACTTAATTCAAGCCAACCTATTGAGGAGATACATTAATAGAACATCCATGTGCTTGAATACTCTGTGCAAAGTTTTGAACATTTTTCGTGCAGCAACATGATGATTACGTATGATAATGCTTTGTTTGTTGTAACGTATGTTGCAAGTTTAAGTTGCTTACGTCGTTAAACAATAAATGCAATATGGTCTAAAATTTCCTATCTGTGGGTTTGTCATCTGGGGGTTCATTAGCAGACAATCTTCAAAGCCAAAATATCTATTCCACCGGATGTGCAATATATATGAGACAGGCGAAACACTCTCATGCTTCAGGAAGAATTTAATAATTCCGTTTCCATAAAACGCAAGTTTTGACGGGATTGAAAACTACAGAATCATTAGTTTAATAAGTCGAGGTTGCAAAATAATGACACGAATTATTTACAGAAGAATGGAGAAGTCTAGTAAAGCCCTTGCTTGGGGAAGATACGTTTGAGTTCCGGAGAAATGGAGGACCACGCGAGGCAACACTGATCCTAATACTTCCTGTAGTAAATTAGTCGAAGAAAAGAAAGTCTACATTCATAGCAGTTGTAGATTTGGAGAAAACTTGACAAAACGGGCAGGACTACACTCGCTGAAATTTCGAAGGTAACAGGGATAAAATATATGGAGCGAAAGGTTATATACGACTTTTAGGAAGACCAGTCGGCAATTATAAGAGCTGAAGGGCATGAAAAGGTAGCAGTGGTTGAGAAGGGTGTGAGACAGGGTTGTAGCCTATCTCCGAAGTTTTTCAATCTGAACATTGATCATGCAGTAATCGAAATCAAAGAAAGGAGAAGGAATTAGAGATTAGAAGAAGAAAAAAAGCTTTGTGTTATGCCGATGACATTGTTCAAAATGGTTCAAATGGCTCTGAGCACTATGGGACTTAATATCTGAGGTCATCAGTCCCCTAGAACTTAGAACTACTTAAACCTAAATAACCTAAGGATATCACACACATCCATGCCCGAAGCAGGATTCGAACCTGCGGCCACACCGGCCGGCGATGACATTGTAATTTTGTCAGAGATGGCCGAGGACTTATGTGAGCAGAAAACGGAATGGATAGTGTCTTGAAAAGAGATTATAAGATTAAGATCAGAAAAAATTAAACAAGGGTATGGAATGTAGTATAAATACGTTAGATGATACTGAGGGAATTAGATTAGTAAATGAAATATTAAAGGTAGAAAATTAGTTTCGTCATTTGGGCAGTAAAAAGTTGATGATGGTCGAAGGAGAAAGATATAAAATACAGACTGCTAATAGCAAGAAAGGCGGTTCTGGAGAAAAAGGGGCAGGAACTCTTGTCTGAAGGTATTCGTCTGGTATGTAGTCTTGCATGGAAGAGAAATACGGACGATAGGCAATTCAGATAAAAAGAAGGTGGAAGCTTTTGCAGTGCGGTTTTGTAGAAGAACGCTGAAGTTTAGGTAAGTAGATGTAATAACAAATGAGCAGGTACTGAATCTAATTTGGGTAAAAAATTGATGGTACAACTTGACTACAAGACAGGACATATCTGGGGCATCAAGGAATTGCAATCTTTGGTGATAGAAGGTAGTATGGGAGATAAAAATTGTAGAGGGTGACCGACGTATGAAAACACTAATCAGGTTCAAATGCAGTTAGGTTGCGCTAGTAGAAGTAGATGAAGAAACTTGCAGAGGATAGAGAAACATGAACATCTGTATCAAACCAGTCTGTCGACTGAAGACCACAACAACAACAAAATCAATCACGATGAATATGATCAATATAATTTTTTCTCTAGTTTTCTCTGGTAGCCATTTGTATAGACTTAGTCGCTCTTTTCTAGCAAGAAGTTGCCCGGAGTGCATCATCCCACTAAACTTTACCTTGCGCGTGAGTGCTATTTTGACACTGTTTGCTGGACCCAATTTATACCGTAAACAGGCATACTGCTGTGAAGAAAACTCTAGCGCCGTCTCAATAGCATCAAAACCAGGCATGCAAGCTGCATCACATTATAAATGGGATTCTGTACACAGCCCAGAATGTGACCGTGGCGTTAATGAGCACGCGTGACCAACATGAAGTCTCCAGGGGGTCCGGAATGATTTAGGTTTCTTCAAACACTGTTGCACGACTAAGTTACTTGGACATAGAGCTATGATGGTATCGTGATATGAATAACGTCTGGGAGTGTTCGCTTGCAATAATTTTATAATGGTTTGCCAGTATTTTAGAATATTAGTTTTCTCTTTTTATTATTTGTTTTAGATTTGTCAGTATTTCTGTTAATTTACCATATGCTAAATAAAGTAAATAATAATATGATCAATATTGATTCTCCTGTTTTTGGCTGACTATACGGTTGTTGTTGTGGTCTTCTGTCTGAAGACTGGTTGAATGCAGCTTCTCATTCTAGTATATCCTGTGCAAGCTTCTTCATCTCTGCACAACTGCAACCTAGATGCATTTGAATTTGCTTACTAAGCTTCTTCATCTCTGCACAACTGCAACCTAGATGCATTTGAATTTGCTTACTGTCTTCAACCCTTGGTCTCCCTCTACAATTTTTATCTTAAAACCACATCCCCGCCCCGCCCCCCTCCCCCCACACACTCCCCTCCAGAACTAAATTGACTATTCCTTGATGACCTAGGACACGCCCAATCAGTTGATTCCTTCTTTTAGAAGATGTGTGCCTTAATGAGATTCAGACGGTCTTCATTAGTTAAGCGATCTACCCATCTATTCATCAGTATTCTTCTTTATCACGACATTTCAAAACCTTTTATTCTTTCTGAACCGTTTATTGTCCACGTTTCAATTGCGTAAAAACCTCAACTCCAACAAATAACTTCAGACGGTATTTCCTGCCAGTTGAATTTTTATTATATGTTAACAAATTTCTCTTTTTCAGAAATACTTTTCTTGGTATTGGCAGTCTGCATTTTATATCTTCTCTGCTTCGGCCATCACCAGTTGCTTTTCTGCTCAAATAGCAAAATTCGTCTACCGCTGTTAGTGTCTCACTTTCCTAATATAGTTCACTGAAATTTTCCTGGCTTAATTTTACAAAGTTGTTTTACCTTTATTGTTCATCTTGTAACAGCTTCTCAAGACATTTCTTATTCTGTTCAGTTGATCCTCGATGTCCTTAATCATCTCTGCGACAATGACAATGCCGTTAACAAACCTTAGTTTCTGTTTGTTGTTCGTGGTCATTAATATCCTTTCCGTATTTCTCTTCGGTTCACTCTACTGCTTGCTCAGTGTGCAGATTGAAAGACTTTGGGGATAAGCTGCTGTCCTGCATCACTCCCTTCTCAACTACAGCATTCACTTCACACCCTTCGACTTTTATAACTACAGTTCGGATCCTGTAAAGGCTGAATTTTATACCTGATGACTTCAGAATTTCAAAGAGTATGTTCTGGTGAATACTGTCTGGTTATATAAATCTATAAAAGCAATAAATGTAGATTTGTCTTTCTGCAAGTATTTTGAGACAAGCTGTAGGATCAGCAGTGTCAAGCGCAAGATCATTGTTAACAATCCTACCGTCAACTAGACAACTTTGCCACATGTGACAACTGTGTTGGTTTTTGAAAACGGTCATATTTGGCGCTGTGCAAATTCCTGAACTAATCAACATAGGCACCGCAGTTTGCGTCGCAGGCAGGAGACATGTAACAATGGTCATAGGGCACACTGTCACGTGTTACAGGGTCGTGTCGGTGTCTTTGCCTTCATCTTGGAGGAGACGACTTTTTGGTAGTCTACAATAGTGTTATCGTTCTGTTCGTTTATTCACATCTAAGTGAAAATTTTTCTTTGACTGAATGGACAAACATCTGTCTTCCAGAATCACTTATAAATATTATGTTGCAATTGTTTTGATAGTATCACCTGACAGTGTTCCAACAAGAAACTTGGTGCAAACAGGACAGTTCTTCCGACCAAGAATTTCGTAATTTTCTGTCTGTCTTTTTAGACTGTGCGTGCGCCGCTCTGTTTTACATGTTGTCAAAAATGCAGAGTCGAGACAGAACCAAGCTGAAAGACCGTAGGCGTGCATGATGAAGGATTAATCAAACAGCAAGACATTATCTAAGGCATTATGTAACTGACCTTCATTACAATGGAATCTGGGAAACATTTATCATCTTTTGTCATGAAAATTGAAGTCCGAAGAGTGTGAATTTAAAGCTGCCAATCTTAATATTTTGAATATTTCCATCTGAGTTTCATCCCAATATAATTTCCATAGTTTAAATAGTCTTTTATCTCGAACTTTTTGATGACTTCGCTTGTTTTTCTCCAACTGGCAAGGTTCAGCCCCTTCTGACAGAATTGTGCCATCGCTGTTTGCAATTTTTTGACTTTCTGTCATTAAGAATATTTATTAACGATAAAGCAACTACAATGTACATATATCCTTACACACTGAAAGCATTCACCACATGGGACTGACTGACTGAGTTTTATATAACATATACCGGCATTCATGTTGTTGAGTCCTTTCGACAGTGTTGGTGCTATCGATATAAATGTACAAGATTCCAACAAGCTTTCTTACCTTTACATCGCAATCAAATTATATTCAATATTCCCCGAAATTTTACAGATTTATCTTTACCCAAAGATTTGGTAAAAAAGCCTGTTAGAATGGTTTATGAATATACTTTACAAATATCTGTGATTCCATTCATATAGCATTCACTCACAAAATAGTAGTTTACTTCAGCATACATTGAATTTTTAGGAAAGTTACCATTCTAGCAATATTTAGCGCTTCTGGGTGTCTTCATATAGTTTAAGAAGCTTATCAAACTTCGCATTAAAATATTGAAAAGATCCAGAATTAACTTAATCTCAGCGATGGCTTCTGATAGTGATACATAAATACTCAGCAAAAGTAGAAGGTTTTGTAACGCTTCATGTTTCTCAGATTTCCAAAATATTACGTTTCTAAGCAACCTGATTACATAACCTGATGTAGATTTGTGATCTACGTAATCACCTGCCCAATCTGTATCTACAGAACAATATAAAAGATCAATATTTTTAGTCCTTCCAGATGTTAACTTCAAATATTTTGTTTGATACAAATATTTCAGTACTCGCAAAGCATTATTGAAGTATGTATTATGTATCACTGTAACAGCTTTGAAATTTTTCAGATAGTCCACACTGTAACTTCTGTCTGGCAGTGTTCCTGAATTAATATACAGGAGAGCACCTAACATGTTTCAGTACTTAATATCATGAGTCGCATCTTGTCTTGGTTCTAATTTCAAATTAATTTCCGTTGGTGTACGGTACAACTTTCAACGTTTAACGTGATATTTATTAGCTAGAGATTCAATATAGCTTTCCTGACTAAGAGTCATTATCTTCCTTGCGTAATTATAATCAGTCTTTATCCAAAGATAATTCTTGTGAGTCTTTCGTTTGAATTTTAGTGTTAATGTCTGAGCTTTTCCTTTCAAAACGTCGATCAGGTCCTCAATATAGCAAGGTTCTCAGCACGTAGCTTAGCTTTTCCTTTTCATCACTTTCTCGCCTGCTAATTTTACTTTTTTTTTTCAAAACTGTTGAGAAACACTACCGTGTCACTATAGACTTGTAACCGCAATTTTCCAGTTTATTTCTGCACACAGTTTGTAGTTCTGTGGGTCCCTTGGAATATAAATCGAGTTCTGTGGGTCCCTTGGAATATAAGTCGTTAAACTTTTTCATTATCTAAAATGCAGTTTCCTTATCATGCATTAATTCAAGTTGCTTGTTCGAAATCGCTCCTTGTATTTAGTCCATTGCGGTCGGAGTCCCTTCTTCCCAAGCATGCGGCATTCCCGTGCTCGTGTTTTCTCTTGAAACCTCTGGGTAACATGTCTTCATTTTCAGATATAGCTCCATTCACAGTTTCCATTTCGCGCAGTCCTCTCCATCAAACACTGATAATATCAGCCATGTCCGATTTCGCAATGCACACTTTTCGAATAACAACTTTTTAGTTCACAACCGGTCACCACTCTTCCGAATAAAGCTCTTCTTACTACTTAACGATCGCGAACTGCTAACATGTTAAAAATATTTATTAAGAACAACTCAAATGCAATTCACATCTACCTGTACACAGTGAACACATTCGCGGCATGGAACTGATTGTTGTACACACCTTTTATACGTTTTGATGACATTGTCGATACTATCGGTGTAAATGTACGAGGACCATGACATCCAGCAAAAACAGCTAATGTGATTTGGGGATGTGAACAGGAGGAATGTGAACAAAAGAAACAGCTAATGCGATTTGGGGATGTGAATAGGGTGAATGAAGATAGGATACTGAAACATCCCCTTAGAAGAATTAAGAATGACAGTGCTGGTATACTTCTACGTTATTTGATTTTCAAACAGCTGAGCACCACTGAACGTGCTCAGACATTTCACTCTGTTCTTATTCTGACCATCAATAAACTGACACACAATATTTTTAGCGCAACGCAATCTGACTTTCAATAATCCCTACAAAATAATGGCTCTGACTAACAATAACCTACACCTTTCATGAACCACTTACCTCACAAAAATTTTCGTTACTCCAACTACTGCAATACAGCGAGCGCCAATACTGTCAGCTAAATAAAAGATTCTAACTACGGAAGGCACTAACTATTGATAGGCATAGTTAGCAAATGAAAGATTTTGATAGAGAACAAACAATGTATTTACCTTAATAGTGTTCAAAAGTAATAATATATATATCAGTTCATGACATCCAGTCTTACAAATTTCGTTTTCTGACGGACGCACGTCTAGATCGTCCTCTCTCAAAACTCTGCCATCTTTATTCCCACATCCACCACTGCTAGCGGCTCACCTCCAACTGCGCAACGCTATGCGCTGTTCACATCCAACTGCCCAACACTACAATAGCAAATATTCCAGCAATGCCAACCAGCCACAGACTGCACACAGCACAGTCAGTGATTTTCATACGGAGCGCTACGTGGCGTTACCAACATAAAAACCTAAACAGCCTACTTACAATACTAGATAGCATACTACGATGGATAGCATCCCAGCAGAAGAAAAGGGGTCGCCCACAACGCAACTGGCAAAATAATGTGGACGAGGCAATGCAAGTAAGAAACATGAATGTTGAGGAAGTCAGGACACAAGCGCACCGACATAGATACGATGTGGAATGGTAATAAAGTTTGTTTTATTTAAAAAGCTGTAAGAGATTTCTCCTAAAAATTAGGGAGGAATTCTTAAATAAGTAATTTGTGTTTCCACACACTACGTAACTAGAGATAACAATTGGTGGTTTATGGCGGTTGTGAAGCATTTTAGTACGTATGAGTTAATACAGCATATGAAAGAAAGCAGAAGCGACAAAGATATCGTAATTGACAAAGTAAAAATTCTTTGAGCTGTGTGCCACCTGCGAAGGTCCTACTGCAAGTTGTGGGTGGTGAGCAGATCCGCGATAAGTACTGGAGAAAAGCCGAGTGCATGCTGACACAAGAGCCGGTGATTCACGCCGGAGGAGCAGACGGCTTACCTCCGGCGCTAGCGCAACCAGACATGCAACAGCGCCGACGCGCCAGAGTCGAGGCGGAAACGCCTGCTGTCGGCCAGAGCTCGGGGGCCGGCGAGATCCTGCCGCGCTGACGGGACGGGTCAGTGCCAAAGCCGCGCCGGTTTCCGCCGCGTGCAGTCCCTCTGCAACGTGTGTTTCCACTGTTCAAATCTCTTCTCAAGTGAAGTTAACAGCGTAGAGCCACCAGCTCGTACTGAGAATGTTGTTTTCCCCTGGACGCTGCTCACTTTGTCTGAGGAGATCCGCAACTGATCTTACCATTTGAGGAAACAATAGATGGAAAATCCAGGGCAGTTATAAAGCAAACGCTGATGGAAACTATTTCCAAAGTAAAATTTCGTGGGGAAAGTTTTGGGCCAATTCGCAGAGTGATGGACTGTCACCAATTTCCTTACACGTTGTTCTGGAAGAGATAACGGGAACATTGAAGGAAGCCAGCGAAGAAGAAGAAGTGGAAGGAGTTTATTTAGGTCAACAAAAAAATGGCTCTGAGCACTATGGGACTTTACATCTGAGGTTATCAGTCCCCTAGACAGAGAACTACTTAAACCTAACTAAACTTAAGGACATCACACACACATCCATGCCCGAGGCAGGATTCGAACCTTCGACCGTAGCGGTCGCGCGGTTCCAGACTGAAGCGCCTAGAACCGCTCGGCCACACCGGATGGTTTAGGTCAACAGAAGCAGGGTTTGAAGATGGAGTGCTCAACGTTCGATCATGATTTGCTACTGTTAGCCAAAGATAATCTCTAATCATGCTGGAAAAACTACACGAGAAAACAGAAAAAGCAGAACTATCCTACGAAAAGAGCAGAATACATAGAAAAGAAACATGATAGACAGACTCATCTGAACACAATGTTTGGAAAAATTTACAGGTAAAGTCAAGTACACAGAGATGACAAAAGTCAGGGGATAGCGATGTGCACATTTACAGATGGCGGTAGTATCGCTTACACAAGGTATAAAAGGACCTGTGCGGCTGGTCCCGGTGGAGGTTCGAGTCCTCCTTCGGGCGTGGGTGTATGTGTTTGTCCTTAGGATAATTTAGGTTAAGTAGTGTGTGTGTAAGCTTACGGACTGATGACCTTAGCAGTTAAGTCCCATAAGAATTCACACACATTTGAATATTTTTATAAAAGGACAGTGCGTTGGCAGAGTTGTCATTTGTAATCAGGTGATCCAAGTGGAAAGGTATCCGACGTGATTATGACAGCACGACGAGAGTTAACACACTTTGAACGCGAAATGGTAGTTGGAGGTAGACGCATGGGCCATTCCGTTTCGGAAACCATTAGGAAATTCAATATTCCGAGATCCACAGTGTAAAGACCGTGCCGAGAATACCAAATTTCAAGAATTACCTCTCGCATCGGCCGACGGCCCTCACGTAACGACCGAGAGCAACGACGTTTGCGTAGAGCTGTCAGCGTTAACAGATAACAACACTGCGTGAAATAACTGCAGATAGCCAGCCGCTGCGACCGAGCGGTTCTAGGCGCTTCAGTCCGGAACCGAGCTGCTGCTACGGTCGGAGGTTCAAATCCTGCCTCGGGCATGGATGTGTGTGATGTCCTTAGGTTTAGTTAGGTTTAAGTACTTCTCTGTCTAGGGGACTGATGCCCTCAGGTGTTAAGTCCCATATTGGTTCGAGCCATTTGATCCATTTTAACCGCAAATATCAATGGGACGTACGAAGGAAGTATCTGAACTGTCCAAATATATGATGGACAAAGCATAGGACACGTGGAAGGTCGAACCCAAGCTGAGAATATAATTTTTACTCAAAAAATTAAAAATTTATTTCAAACAACCAGGTTGATAGTTGAAACTACAATCTCCTCTTACACCTGGTAGATGAACAGCAAATTTCTCTTACGTAAACAGTCCTTAGACATGAGGAATATCAATTTAGACACAAGCAAATTTAAAACGGAGAAACAACAACACTTAAAATAACTACAGTTTATCACAACAAATAGTCCCAGGCCACACCTAACCCCCGAAGGGGACGCTCTTATAACTCAGCAGACAACAAGCTAAAGTCACACAAATTTTTAAACCGCCGTAAGGCCCTTAAATAAAAGCCATACAAGTAGAACAGTAGAGTTAAGTAAAGATTAGTAAATTAAATTACACAACAACCAAAAGCAAGAATCAATCCTCTGAGAAAGAGGGCAAAATTCCCACTTTAAGTCTGGTAATCTTGGAATGAGTTACAAGAAGTGAGCAACCACGTTAGGCTAAGCTGACAATCAAATTACCCATGGAATTTAAATCTTCAAAAACTTAAGTACAGTAAACGTTCGCAAAGTCAAGCACAGAAAATAAGTTCTTAGCTATATCACAAGACAGGGAAAGCTCGCAAAGCAGTTACTTAAAACCACCCATCAAATAGCATAACTGGAAAACTTAACTTGTTTAGCAGCAACAGCTGGAATCAAAACTCCAGGAATACGTACACGCAGCAGGCGCCGCATAAATTACAATGTCACGGCTTAGAAGCCAAGGCTGCCAACAAACAGCATACACATTACGACACTAAAATCAAGAGCTGCAGCAATAAGGTGTTCAGGTCTCTCAAGACTTAATAAAGACCATAAAGTAACGTAACGTTCGCTAAGCAACTACTTAACTGTAAGTTAAGTGAATAAAGATTAAAGCTTTTAATTCTACATCTACATGGATACTCTGCAAACCACATTTAAGTGCCTGGCAGAGGGTTCATCGAACCACCTTCACAATTCTCTATTATTCCAATTTCGTACAGCTCGCTGAAAGAACGAACACCTATATCTTTTCGTACGAGCTCTGATTTCCCTTATTTTATCGTGGTGATCGTTTCTCCCTATGTAGATCGGTGTCAACAAGATATTTTCGCATTCGCAGGAGAAAGTTGGTGACTGGAATTTCCTGAGAAGATTCCGTCGCAACGGAAAAGCCTTTCTTTTAATGATGTCCAGCTCAAACCCTGTATCATTTCTGTGACACTCTCTCGCATATTTCGCGTGCTGCCCTTCTTTTAACTTTTTCGATGTACTCAGTCCTGTCTGGTAAGGATCCCACACCGTGCTGCAGTATTCTCAAAGAGGACGGACAAGAGTAGTGTACGCAGTCTCCTTAGTAGATCTGTTACATTGAAAGGTCTCTGTTGGATTCCTTTCATGTTTAATTTCTTAAATCTGTTGCCATTTATGGAATAAATTCCTTTTCTAAATGTACTGTGGCGTTTCTGACTATCTGGGAGGAGACTGAGCAGTGGATCGTGTTACTTTTACACATAAACAAGAACGATCTGTCACACTACTACACTTTAAAGCACAGTTTATATGTAATTCTTATATGTAATTCATGTCACACAGTCTCATACGGAACCTACATCCGCTTTCTTTTATATACTGTATATGATAAGATACTGTCATCCCCCTTCCCTTTTGTGTGAGAGGATGAATGAGCATATGTATTTCTAGTTGCATGCTTGAGGGTAGCAGACAAGGCTGTCTGCTAGAGAACAGTAGGACCAACGTAGGAACAGGTAGCTACGCTTCCTAAAAGCAAAGAAGTTTCTATTCTTAGTATGGTCCTGTCCGTCCGTTGTCATGTTGGTATAGGAAGCTGCCCCTCTGGCCACTTCCGTTGGTCTTTGTGAGCCACCCCTCAGGAAGCACGCTCGGAAGTAGGGCAGTTGCTGTGTGGCCGTGGCGAGCGTCTGAAGTGGTAAGATCTCCGGCTAAGCGCGTGTCTGTTAAGTCCGTAGGACAATGGATTTCTTAAGTTCAGCCTAACTGAAAATTTAATCACTTTTATTTCGGGTTTAGGTCTAAAATATCCGATGTTATCTTAAATTGCCGCGCAGTGTAATTATCGTGTGAAGTTCAGGTTATTTTTCGGTAGTTGCTTTGTTACTACTTTGTGAGTAAAGTGGAACCACGTGTTGATCAGTAACTCTAACTAAGTTCATCAATCTTAAATCCGAATGTGCGTGAGATTATAACGTCTCGTCTTGAGAATATTTTTTTAATATAGCAACTTTTCTTTATGCTTTTCTTTATGTTCAACCCACGTGGGGTGTACTTTGCGAGACCAGTACCACGTGCTTATATAACTGTTTGACCCATCAGGTTAATAGTAAGACGTTAGTAACCAGTTCAAGGTTTTTCTTTTGTCAATTGCTTTTCGATCTAATGTATTTTAATTATCAAAATTATTGTGGAGTTGTACGCTTTGTGTAAACCAAGTTGACCACGTGGAGCATGTGGTGTAATCATCAAAGTAGCCCTCAGCTATTCTTTTTGCGAAGACTTCACAAAGAGTTAATATGAATTTAGTATACCAGTGTGTGATAATTACATGACGGACAGGATTGTGATATGAACGTAATTTCTTTGGGTAAAAACTGAATCTGTTGGTTGTGGTTAATTTCTTCTTGCTTATGTTTCAATGTTCTTCGTGTGTTATTTTATGAATGGAGTGTTGGGTGCAGTTTCCCAAATCTTGGCTCCATATTTTATGTGTTCCGTAAAATTACAATCTCACATTTTTTTTTTAATCGTAAATAAGGCACCAGCTCAGTTATAACTCACGTATAATATGCTGAAATTTCAATGAACAATCTTAAAATAAATTTCCAAATATAAACTGATTTCTTTCCTTTTATTTAAATTCTCCTTTATATATATATATATATTACCGGTTTTGTCTGCTTGGTAAACCTAGACTAAATATCTGATGAAACAGTTGCCCAGTAATCCACGGTTAATCTCCCCAGACAGATCACGGCTTTTAACCCACTTTCATTGTCTATTAGCACCGATTTCAGCATACCAAATTAAAGTAACAATATTACAACATTATTCATCATAAGCAGAGATTTCGTTTACTGTACTAAACTGGCATTACAAGCGTAGGACACTTAAGAGAACCAATGGTAGATCTACCAACAGATGTCGAGTCCTCTTTCGAAACTACAGAATAATAGATACAAACTTACGCGCCTGGCACGGACTTCAAGCTTAACATTTAAAGATAAGTATCAGGTTGCAGCGCCTCAAGATTTAAACGCATCTAAAACAAATTTATAAAACAATAGTTTAAAACAGCAGAAGTGATTCAACATTGCTCAAAACTTGCAACAAATAAGGAATGACTAAAAAACAAGAACGCTGAACAGAGCACTTCAAAGACACTTTTACCACTTCAATCAATGGTCCATCGTCCGCAGCTCGTGGTCGTGCGGTAACGTTCTCGCTTCCCGCGCCCGGGTTCCCGGGTTCGATTCCCGGCGGGGTCAGGGATTTTCTCTGCCTCGTGATGACTGGGTGTTGTGTGCTGTCCTTAGGTTAGTTAGGTTTAAGTAGTTCTAAGTTCTAGGGGACTGATGACCATAGATGTTAAGTCCCATAGTGCTCAGAGCCATTTGAACCATTTTGTACCAATGGCCCATCTGAGTAAACGTTTATGTAACCTGAGGCTAACTCAGAGGTTCTAACATGCCAGCTGCCCGTACAGCACTTCCTATACACACATAAATAGAAACCATTAAACAAATCAGCAAATTTACACTCGCGGCTTTAAATAGGTCACAGTAATTGCAAGAAAATCGCGTCTTTCAAACTCCACCGGCGAGATTCACTGAGGGAATGAAACAATACGCACCATAACTTCTTTTGTACTCCATTTGCCATCATTCGAAGCAGTATTGCGGCCACCAACATCCAAACTGCACACGGCAATAACATTCCAGAAAATTGCTGGCACGCCCCAGCCAGAGGATCGATGTTAGCACAATGCCGCCACCGTTTAGTATCCAATAGGACAGTGCGGCGAAATTTGGCGTCAATGGCCTACGGCAGCAGATAACCGACGCGAGTGGCTTTGCCAACAGCACGACATTGCCTTCAGTGCCTCTCCTGGGCTCGTGACCATATCGGTTGGACCGCAGACTACCGGCAAACCGTGACCTGGTCGGATGAGTCTCTATTTCAGTTGGCAAGAGCTGATAGTAGGATTCGATTTTATTGCAGACCCCAAGAAGCAGTAGACCCAAGTTGTCAACAAGGCACTATCCAAGCCGGTGGTGGCTCTATAATGGTGTGGACAGTGTTTACATGTAATGGACTGGGGCCTCTGATCCAACTGAACCGATCATTGACTGTTAATGTTTATGTTCGGCTATCTAGAGACCATTTGCAGCCATTCGTGGACTTCATGTTCCCGAAGAAGGATGGAACTTTTGTGGATGACACTTCATCTTGTTACCAGACCGCAATTGTTCAAGACTGGTTTGAAGTACATTCTTGACAGTATGAGCGTATGATTTGGCCACCCAAACCGCCCGACGTGAATCCCATTGAACATTTATGAGACATAATCGAGAGGTCAGTTCGTGCACAAACTCGTCCAACACTTTCGCAATTGTGGCCACCTATACAGGCGGCATGGCTCAATATTTCTGTAGCACACTTCGAATGACTTATTGAGTCCATTCTACTTCGAATTTCAGCACTCCGCTGGGCAAAAGGAGATCCGACATGAGATTAAGAGGAATCCTGCGAGTTTTATCACCTCAATGTATCTTGGTGAATGGAGCAAACAGAATGGACTTGATAAAGAAGAAACAAAGGACGAGCGAGAAATACAGAAACAGTAGAAACGTTAGTACAGAATAGATATAACACACAGACAATTTCCTGCAATCCAAAGATTAGCCACTAGACGGAGGTTGTTAAGTCAGAAGCGCTTTACACTACAGAATTCCTGAATAAGAATTGAGAAAGAGAAGAACTGTGGAGTGAACAAAAAATATTATGCAAGATCCTCGGGCCGCAAAAAAGAAGAGAAAAAAAATGATCTATATGAACAGTTGGTGATCACAGACGCTATACGCAAGAGAAGGTTGAAGTTCTGTGGGCACCTATTCATAGTGATCGAATAGAGATTGACGGAGAAAATAGTCAACTACATCAGCAAACTAAAGGCGTCGACAAAATGGGGTGGGAAAATAAGAAAGTGCGTGGAGGAACTTGAGATCAATCAGAAAGAGACCTGGGATAAATACGGTAGATATTTCAAATGAAGGTTGACAAATTCACTGGGTTCCAGGAAAAGCAAAGTACAAAGAACAGGATCGTACAGACAGAAGAAAGAAGGAGGAACCTCAGTGGAAGAATGAATATGCTCCGGAAGGAGAGGAATATTTGCAACAAACCTGTTCTTTCCATGGTCCACAATAGGTCGAAGTCGAAAAGCCAAAAAATGGAATGTAACAATAACAGTTCCAGTTGCATAAAAATATTTTTATTGTCACAACTGGTGTCGGTCTTCAGTCCAGTGACAAGCGTTGAGGAATAATTCAGTACAATAGGAGTTATGCTGCGACTCAGCAATGGTCACTGCCCACCATATTCCCTGTTCCAGTCGCCAGTGGAGTGCAAGAGCAAAGACTGTTCGTGTGTCTCCACTGTACAAGTCAAATCTCTTTAATTGGGCTTTGTGGTCTTTCCGTGGGATACATGTACACTGATTGATATTTCTGTGAAATTTGAACAGTATACCACGCAATGACGCACAGCGCTTCTTTTGTGGCGTCTGGCCCTGGAGTCCGTTGACTAAACCATTAGTGCTTTTGCGCTTACTATAGATATTATGTGACGAAAGTTGCTGCTCTTCTTTTCATTATTGTCATTTCCTCTATCCATCCTATCTGGTTAGGTTCCCACACCGACGAGCAATACTCAAGTATCGGGCGAATTAAGTTTTTCACGTAACGTTAGCGACAGCCCCGGACAGTGCACAAGTCCCTCCCAATCACCCCCCCCCCCCCCCTCCACACCAATCCATATCCTGAGCTCCGCCCATGGTCTGCCGCATGTTCCAACATCAAAGTTGTTCGTATCACAGATATGCCAGTCATAACAAGGGAGAAAATCAGTAGTTAGTACGAAATACAGTTTTTCCGGTACTATTGTGAAAAGAATTAGAAATATGTTCATTAATATTCGAGTTGAAAAACCATCAATAAGAAAGAAAAAGAAAAATGGTATCCACACTGTCATTTTTATTTTATGAGCTTTCATCTGCACTATATCAAAAAATCTGATATTTGTTAACTGCAGTGAGCACAAATTTCTGTCATCTCGCGTAGTGTAAGAAATTCTTTTGGGAAATATTAATTGGTAGTATCGCCAAGGATGCTGTCCATTATCTCAATTGTCTAAAGTCAATGTCGCATAAACAAGGCAAAGTCGATGTCTTCGTTTGTTTCTGATTACCTCATTAAGACTAGAGAATAT
Organism: Schistocerca cancellata; assembly: GCF_023864275.1. Lineage (NCBI taxonomy): Eukaryota > Metazoa > Arthropoda > Insecta > Orthoptera > Acrididae > Schistocerca > Schistocerca cancellata. Next base: position 664,403,310 of record NC_064626.1, read on the forward strand.
AAGAGTGGGATAATGTAGAAATGCATAATGCAAGTAGTCAGATATTTATACAGTGATATTCTTCAGTAATATTTGCCTGTGTAATGGGTGAATTTTTACTTGTGAACTCTTATGACTGCTTGCTTATAGCAGACACGAGATTACTTTGAGTTCTTCTTCAGTGTTTGAGAGCTTTAGAGCTGCCTATTGTTAAACGTATGTACATAATTTCGTCAGTGTCATTCCAACACATCATATGGTACTTTAATGTCTGTTAGATATCAGTCTTGAAAGCAGTTGGCCACAACAGTCAAGATTAGGTACCTTGTGTATTATAACTTTATTGAGAGAGTATATCTATGTTTCATTTTGACAGTATTACACAAACTGCTAAGAATTACTATCAGCACAACACTGCTAGTATGAACAACCGTGGTAAAACAAAAAACGACGAACAAAAACACGACAGCGACGAGGACTACCAAAGATCATAGGGGTAAATGGGCGGGGCTTGTGCAAATGTCCGGGGCTGTCGCTAACGTTTCCTAGTTCTTCTGGGTGGCCTACCATTCATGACACCTCTTCCAGTGAATCATAGTCCGGCACGTGCCCTTCCTACAATAACGTTAATGGAGTCAGTCCACTTCACATGGACATGTGCAAATATTTTGAGGTATTTAATGGCTTAAACTGTTTCCAGTGATTGTTTGGCAATCATGTAATGAAGTAACAACATGCCTTTCTCTCTATATGCCTACAATACGTTAAATTTATTTATGTTTGGGGGCAACTACCAGTTACTGCTATAATCGTCAGTCCGCTGTAGGTCTTACTGCATTTCATGGCTATTTTTTTCCATTCTCCGACCGGTTGCAAAATTAAAACCACGGTGGTAACATCCGTTCCCATCAGACCACAGCACTGTCGGACAGGGCTAGCACTTGGATGGATGACCATCCGGTCTGTCGAACGCTGTTGGCAAGCGGAGTGCATGTAGCCGTTGTGAGGCATACTGAGGAGCTACTTGATTGAAAAGTAGCGGCTCCGGTCTTGTAAACTGACCCGCGACCGGGAGAGCGGTGTGCTGACGTATGCCCCTTCATATCCTATCCATTGACCCCTTGGTCTGAGGTTGACACGCCGGCCGATCGGTATCGTTACGCCTTCATGGCCTGTTCTGGCGGAGTTTAGAAAATCCGGTGTAGCTTCGCGCAGATGTGTTGCGCAGTGCCTCCCGCCAAGTGTGAAGTCCTGCTGAGGGGTTTCGCCTGATTTTTTGCAGTCCACATAACGTAACTTGCAGCGTTTCCTTCTTCATGACAATTGTCGGCCGCTTGCCGCAGGTGCAATCTGATCACCCTCAGATTTTCATCTCTTCGCTCACACGAACCGCTGGCTATGACAGCATTTTGGGAGCTGGCAACGAGCTGCAGACCAGCGTAGCGAATTGGCGGAAATCACAGGCGGCTGCCTTCTTGGAGGAGGGTACTGGATAGCTGGTGCCACACTACGACAAATATCTAAGTCGGAGTGGCTGCTATCTAGAGAAATAGATGGACTGTTTAGTTTGAGTTTTGTTCTGGTTTCTATATGCGACCGGTCAGAAGATGAAAAAAATAAGCCTCATATCACCATTCTGCCTTCATTACACGATCTGTACATGTGGTTGAGAAACGACACACTCAGTATTAATGACGATATTGACACTATAGGTGTGCTACTGTGAAAAGCGAGAATATCAGCAGTCCTATAAGTAGAGCTATGTCTGGAGTTCGGCATTTAAACTCTTTGGCAAGGCGTCCGTGGCACTATTTGTGTTATTTTACTCATCATTGTCCTATTTTCATTAATCAGCTGTTGATATCCTTCAACTGAAACGAACACAGCCAAAAATTATGTTAGTAACGTCATTGGGACTACGTCTGCCAAGTTTGTAGGACAAAAAAAATATGAGAACATTACAATATTGCAGAAGAAAAATTTAAACCTATATCACCAGGCAGCGATAGAAAGAAAACAAATTCAAAAATGTCGAAAGATGAACCGTATAGTTTACAGAGCGTGAACAATTACATTCTAAAACGTATATACATACATTCGTTCAGATGTTGTTTAGTTAAACATATACATAGTTTGTAACTGACACAAAATCGCACACTTGCTCACACATTTCTACCTGACTCTTTCTACGAACTTCGGCATTAGAAACGTAATGGCCGGCAGAAAACAGATGAGGATGTGATAAATATGCTGCACGTAGTTCTTTCCAGCTGCGCGTTAAATATACCATTTTTTCAGTAACTACCGTAAAACGAACAATGAGTTTGGTTCCTGTGTAACGACGACTCGGGAAATAAACAGTGGATATTGAGAGTACGAAGATTCAACAAAGTGTGTTTTTGTATAAATCCTAAAACGAAACTAATTTACCAATGGATTTTTTTATACTACAATTTGATTGTATATTTAACGTGAGTTCAACAGCACGTGGGGCCGCCGAGATACGAGAGGACGTCAGAAAGTAAGTTACCCACGTTGTCCCACTGAGCAACAAGAATGGCTAAGTGTCAGAAGAGAGTATGTGTTCTTGGCTCCCTGCAAACATCGTTCTGTTGCGGTACGGTTAACAGATGGATTAAAGCGTGCGATTGAAATGACACGGCGAATGTAAAGATACTCCAAAGTGGAAGCACCTGGGACAGTACGATTGTTGTGGGAAAAATGTCCAAATTCCACACGGATTCACAGTGAAATTCTGGCGGTATATGGGCCAAATGCTGTGTCGTACCCAGTCATAGTGAAATGATGTTAACAGTTTGACCAAGGCCGCACAGACGTGGATGGTGCTGATCGGGAAGGAAGGCCATCGACGTCAACAACAGGGGCCAAGTCCAGGCAGTCGAGCAACTGATTCGCGCCAGTCGCGGGTTTTGCAACAATGAGAACGTTCACACAGCGGTTCTCGAATGGCTCTATGACGGAGGAGAGGATTTCTGTTGTCGAGGAACTGAATGACAGGTAGAACGTTCCGATCGTTGTTTACAGAGACTTTGTGACAATGATGAAAAATAGTATCATGTGTTTGTGTCGCATACAATAAATGTTAGTTGGGCTACGATATAATGTGTAACTTAACTTTTTGAAGTCACTTCGAAGCTCTCTTACTCCAGCGACGACAGGCTATGGCCGTCTCCGAATGTAGCTATTATTAAGTTATGCTGGTTGGTTGGTAGATTTGGAGGAGAGGACCAAACAGCGAGGTCATCCGTCCCATCGGAGTGGGGAAGGATGGGGAAGGAAATAGGCCGTGCGCTTTCAAAGGAACCATCCCAGCACTTGCGTGAAGCGATTTAGGGAAATCACGGAAAACCTAAATCAAGATGGCCCGAAGCGGGCTTGAACCGTCGTCCTGCCGAATGCGAGGCCAGTGTGCTAAACACTGCGCCACCTCACTCAGTGTCATGTTATGCCAACAATTAATTGTGTTAAATATAATTACTACAAACAGCCCGACATGTTTGAGAGGAGGGAGGTATATACTTTGTAGTATGTCCTAATTTTGCGAATCAAAATCGACTTGGACTAATGAACTTTATTGTTCCTTTTTCAGTTTTTTTCTGGAATTGTGTTGATATTATTATGGTGTATATATCCTTGTGCGAAGATAATATTGATACCTGTCTAACGGTAATATGCATATATTATGGATGGTAATATAGTAATGAAGCCAAAGGACAATAAAATAAAAAAGTGAGCATCGATCTTTCTGAACCATTTCCATCTGTTACAGCAGATACGCCGAACTCAGCAGGATTAAATAGTAAAACCTAACAATAACGAACTGACAAGGCCTTAAAAATGAACAGAAACCGTTCTTGTGAATAAAATACAGCTTGTAAGGTGTATGATTTGAAACAGTAACCAGCCACAAGTGTGATCTATAAAACTTCACTTAAATCAAGTCGTTACCGATTTTGGGTTTCTAATAAATTCATTTCCACATGCTTCTTACCGATTTTCTCGCTTTCGTGCTCGGGTCTCGTTTCGAAGTCGTTATTCGTATTGTGCACTAAGATAAACAAATGGTTTTCCGTTCAAAATTCGGTAAACTTACGATAGATTTCTCTTCTTTTTGACCAATAAAGAAACTGAAATGTGGAAAATTCTTACATGGTGAATGTTTTTACGTGGTGAATTCGTCGTGTCTGCATTAACATTTTAAAGTTTCTAGTAGTTTTTTGGAACGAAGATACTTATAACAGTTGCTGCAGAATCCTGCTGTTTCGAGAATTGGGAACTCACGACAAGAGATAATTTGTTTTTATTCGAAGTGTATCCAATAAATACTGTCTAGTGTAATTCGTTTTCATCATTAGTATCCCCTCATATGGTCCCTGCTTCCAATAATTACCAAATCCTATTGGAGAGGAAGAAGATTAGAGTTTTAGGTCTCGTTGACGATAGGGTGATTAGGGATAGAGCAAGAGCTTGTGTGGGTCAGGGAGGGGAATTAAGATGGCGCCATACTTTTCTGATAAACCATAAGCAATCAAAAAAAAAAAAAAACAGCTAAAATAAAATAGTATGCTGCCATAACAGCCTTTGTATTAAATATTTGCCACACAATCCAAAGGCAGTTTCGTGATATCTCTGTTATGTCTTGCCAAACATCTGGAAGAAGTTGGAATAAATCTGCATAGACCAACTAATTATCTAACTTGTTCACGCAGCATAACGCACATCGCTCTGTTTTGTGAGACATGTAGGTGAGTAACATCTGAATCGGAACCCCCCGCCGGATTAACGATCACTGTCCGGTACACCGGTCGTCCTAAGTGCGGATTTTCCCACTCTCGACTGAACAAATGACGGTGTGGTGCCTTATCTCCGGCTGAAAAACACGATACACAACTAAGAGACGAACACAATAATGTTTACACGCATCACAGATAAATGGGGCCCATTACTTTCAAATCTTAGGTTAACTGATAGGAGTACTGGCACACACACACACACACACACACACACACACACACACATGCACACAAGAAAAAAATCTAAATCGTGAATTAAAGCGATCCTTGTAGCTACAGGGCAACGCTAGCAGGAACAGAAAGAAATGCGGATCACCCAACGAAAGTACATAGATGCGTTTGATATGTGGTGTACAAAGATACCGTAAATTCAGTAATCTGTACGAAGCGAAAACGTTCTCTGCAAAGCCTGTTAGGAAGGGAATATGCGAAACACTGACTAGAAGAAGGAGCAGGATTCGTACGAGAGCTGTTACTACATCAGGAAATAACTTCAGTGGATTCGTAGACGACAAAAACTGTAGGGGTAGACAGACGTAGTATGTTCAACAAATAATTGGGAATGTGTGGTGCAAGCTCTATTCAGAGGTGAAGAGGTTAGCACAGGAGAGAAATCGTGACTTTAATGACTGAGGAATGGTGTATGCAAGTTGCACAAACGAGGTTCTATGTATTCACGAACAAGAAGAGGAGATATAGGTTGCTTCTACATCACTCAAAGCTAACCTCTGTTGTGGTAGTGGAACATGAGCACCCCAGAAATTTATCCAGGGATGGAGGAGCAATCTAACATTGCCACTTTTTATGTGAATGGCTTGGTCACCCATATCCGTTGTCTTGCCTGACTGCGATCAGCCACGTAATGCTACATTTGGCTAAAGGAGAGTACGTTAGTGAGTTCAACAGCCTACATAATAAAATAAAGTTCACATATAAAGTCTTGCCAAACATTTGCATTAATTTCTTATATTTCAAAATTCAAATTAAAAAAAAAAAAGTTATAACTCAACCCACCCCCGTGAATACAGAAAAGCCAATTTTAATTTTGCCATCAATCGTTTTTTTAAAATGCCAATGTCGAAAGCAGAACATGAATCCGATCTGAAAACGATTCAATATAATATTAAATGTGCTGCTAAAAAGAATAACTACACATAATATTACGTCAACAACATAAAAAGCAAATACAAAAAGAAAACAGGTTCAACAAAGCTGATGATAGCAATCTGAATTACATATTACATGTTACATTGGCAAAATCAATGATAGGGTTACTTCGATTTTCAGAAAACAGAAATTAAAGGTGACTTTTACCACCAAAAATAACTTGGGTAGCGTTTTGAATAGTAGTGTTGACAAAATTACTAATTGTCATAGATCGCAGTGTTCATAAGACAACGTGTCCTGATTGTGATGGTTGTTGCATGGGATAAACTAGAAGGCGAGTCGAGGTTAGATTAAGTGAACATGTCACTTTGGATGGAAAGAGCGTCGCTGAAAAATGTAGCGTATTCCTGCAAGCAAGAGTAATTGTACATATTATATTAATCATTTATATTTTTGAATAGCGAAATGTACAAACCGTTGTTACTTTTTCGATCGACAAATGGGCTAGCGATTACCTTTCCATTAACACATATCGAACAATTTTTAGCATTGTTTTAATCTATTAATTTTGATGTTTTCCATATATTAACCAACACTGTGTGAACAAGGGCAGTAAATTCTGTTCAAAAATGGCTCTGAGGACTATGGGACTTAACTTCTGAGGTCATCAGTCCCCTATAACTTTGAACTACTTAAACTTAACTAACCTAAGGACATCACACACACACCCATGCCCGAGGCAGGATTCGAACCTGCGACCGTTGCGGTCTCGCAGTTCCAGACTGTAGCGCCTAGAACCGCTCGGCCACCCCGGCCGGCAGTAAATTCTGTAATCTAAAATACGGTAAATGTGTATAGAGGGATATGCACACCATTATGATATACAACGATGTCAGCTGTGCAATAATTGTAAACAGCGGCTTCAATGTGAACTGATATACTGACATTGATTGTTTACTAAGGGCTGTTTCTACAGGAAAGTGATAATGATTATTTCTGTTGCATCTTACCGGTAACTTTCTTTATCTACTCTGTACAAAGCTTATACAACTTCATTAATGTGTCTTATTGTAAAGTATTCTTATACGTTTCTGGCACTGATGAGAGACACGTAGTAGCCGGCCGCGGTGGCCGAGCGTTTCTAGGCGCTACAGTCCGGAACCATGCGGTTACTACGGTCGTAGGTTCGAATCCTGCCTCGGGCATGGGTGTGTGTGATGTCGTTAGGTTAGTTAGGTTTAAGTAGTTCTCTGTTTAAGGGACTGATGACCTCAGCTGGTAAGTCCCATAGTGCTCAGAGCCTTTTGAACCAAGACACGTAGTAATTGAAATCTAGATCTCCAGTAAACAGATTATTAGCGGCTGATTGCTGTATATTTTCTCTATTTTCTGATAAACGAGAAGTTTAGCAGAATCACAGGGAGTCACTTATAGAAGTATATGAGAATTCTGTAATTAATAAAAACTCTGTACTTCATACCCCTCTTGCGGGACGTCTTTGAAGTGAAACCAGTTGCAGATCGTCAGCAAAACAAGAGATATATGAATACTGCGCATTTCCTGTATATATTACCGTTCCTAACTGCTATGACATTAACTTCTCGTGACTGGAGTTCGTTTAAAAGACATCTTGATAGCCTGTAACCGTAAAAATTGTATATCATAAAATACACTACTGTAGTTACCAGCTTATAGGCATTTTTACATGCGATGAAGCATGATTTTTATAGTAATCCGCTTCATAATGCCACTCTCTCGTAACTGCAATAATGGATTTTATGATACACAATGTTTACAGTCAAAGGTGGTCATGATGTCTTTTTGAAAAGTCACGCATGAGAGGGTTGGTTGCAACCGAGGTCGCTAATGTGCGCTAGTGCTGACACGTAGGTACGCAAGTTCATCGGCCATATTTCGCCAGTAAAAGGAGGAGAAATAGTAGCATATCGTACCTCATCATCAGATTTCACGCCCATGTTCTAGGGTAAAAGCCCAGGCATCTCCACAACGGGTCACAACCTCGATGGTGGTCCCTCCGTCGAATGGGGCGTTAATCTGAGCACGTCCCTTGGTGCAATTAGACAGTAGTAGGCGCTGTCCCAGTATCTCCATCCCACCCCCCATATTATCATCATCACAATCATCATCATTGACAATGGCAACAATACAAAACACGACACAGTGCTTCATATGTACTCGTCACATTTTACCTACACGAGAAACTGCAAAAAGGCAGATCTGACACACAAACCACGCAAGCAGCTTCAACTGAAAATACTGCACCAAGCTGACAAAAACACACATGACCTGCAGTTCAGTTAGTGTACTGTCTGTATTTCATGTCAAAGTGAGGCAAACTGATGATGAAAACATAGTCTCGTCTCTCCCTGTGCGGGAATAACACGAAAGGTGTGCGAGTATGCGAGACGTAGAAACTGTGACAGTGAAAGTTTAGACTGATCAGGGAGACGTGAACAGACAGCCGAAGTGGTTAAGGCGACCGTTCATGATAAGTGGGAAATCCGGGTTCGAGTCTCAGTCTATTACAAAATTACTATAGTGAGCCATACAGCTGATGTAATATTGTATTCGCAGTTTGCGAATACATATGATAAACAAATAAGCTGGTAACAAATACAATAATTGCTCTCACTCTTTCACTCAGTAGGCTAGAGAGTATGATATGCACTGTCTTGTACCTTTGTATTCCATTTCTCCCTGTAGCATGGAAACAATTTGTACCTCCGTATGGATATCAGTTCACATAATTCTCAGCTTCCTCATTTTTTCCTTGGATTGCAGAATCAGCGTATGACCAATGAAGAATATTTATATTGCTACTCAACTATGCAACACCCCAACAGAAATAATTCAGGTTAACATACTGTAACGCTTTTATTCCCGTGCTACTTCTTTACAGTGTCCCAGCTTATCCACGAAATTGCTCACAAAAAAATAAAAATTTACAAAATCATCAGGTTCATCATAAGTTCATAGAATTGTAAACATACCAAGTGGTTGCATACATCAAAGGTCCCAAATAAACAATGGAATGGCCTCATTTACAGATATACAACACACTACAGCTTGTATCCCCTGTCAGCTTGGGAGTATATGCGTATCAATTAATAGTCTAATAATATAGCTATCTGCAAATTTTAAAGTATAGTCAATGTATTATTTCAGCCTTTTCTCAGTTATAACAGTTGATGTGAAAACCTTCACTCTCTCCTTTCATCCTCTGTATCTGAATTTCCCTCCCTCACTTCTTTCTCTCTGCCTCCATCCTCACCTTCATAATTTCCATGAATTAATTTAGTTATTTGCATTTTCCTTTTATATTTCTCAAAGGAACGAGCTTTGCCTATCTCACAACTACCCAGATAAAACTAACAGTTTGTACCGCACGTTACCTGGTATTTTATATATATGCTTTATTACTAAGAGTATATATTTCTGCATCTCTTTAACTCAGTATCAATGTATTACTTCACCATTTACTTAGTTGTAACATGTAACAGCTGTACATTTAACAAAGCCACAGCTCTAGCATATCTGAAACTTGCTCTATTTCTCGCAATCCTTTCAACCTCTCTCTGTGAATCCGAGGCAAAATTGTTATTTATGTATAATTTCACCACTGTTGACAACATAATTACCTGACTAAAGATTTGAACACGTCAGCTGATTACAAAAATGAGTACAAAAGTTAAGCTATATAAACTTAACAGAAAAAGACTTGTATACCACTTGAAATATTTTCTCTAACGTATGTGTTCGTCAGCTCAACCAAAGACCTCCAAAATGTTTTAAACTTATTCTGAAATTATAGTAATGTTTTGCTATATCTTCTTTGTACTTCGAAATACTGTTTCTGTTTTTGCGGTATGTTCTTCGCACCTAGTAGTTTCCAGACACCATCTTTGTTAACAAAATGTAGCAGTTTATATGTGACGTATCATGACAGAGGAATGAGTCTGTGACCACTGGAGGTATTCTATTTTAGTTGTCTTATTTCCACATTTACATTTAGTTTTTAGTCAAAAATCTCCAAAAACAATGTTTTCTGAAGTAGTGTTTTGTTTCTCCACTAGACAATGGCATAACTTACCTCAAAGCCGTAATACCACATACACACGTCAAATTAACACGCATAAATTTACCTGATGGCCTTTGAAATACGTTGTTGTTAAAATAGACAGTGACACGTCAAATTAACACGCATAAATTTACCTGATGGCCTTTGAAATACGTTGTTGTTAAAATAGACAGTGATTGGCAACAGTGAAAGTATTGTTTCATTCGGCATTCACCTGTATTTCTCAATCGATTAAATATTTGTTTTGCAGTTAAATTGCTTGACATATGAAGAGTGCTTGAAGAACCTGACCTTGATAATGGCTGTGTATACCCTAGAAAGCGTGAAACAACATACTCCACGTTGTTTTTGAATGGCGTTCACTGCTTCCACTGGGAAAGGTGCCCGCGAGGACTTACAACAGCTGCTTCACTTCACTAACAACAGTTCGGCTTCATCTTGGTTTCACAACAGACTGAATAATTGCTCTCCTTTCTAGGTCAGTGGAAATGACACTTTGCTGAGCTCATTTATGTTCTACTCTCCACACGCGGCGTTTATGATGTTTAACGAAACTTTTGTCCTTCCTATTCTCACTAACCACTGCAACTCCATGGCAATGAATTGCGGAAAGTGCTCCACGACTGTTAATCCACATACTGTTTACATGCAAAACATATAAAAAGACGACGAACAATGCGACAAGGCATATCCTGATGTGATACGGCTGGGACAGCTGAAGTGCGACGGCTGAACCAGGAGAGGTCAGACAAGCATTGGAGTGCGCGCGGCACGATCGGGAAGTCTTTGTTTGGTGCCGGCTGCACACGGCCTGCTGTGGACGTCTGCCGTATACTTAGCGCCAGACGAGACGGCCGAGTCCACACGGCGCGGCGCAGGCGACGGATGCGCCGCTGATTCACTGGCTGTTAAACCGAAAGAGCCCAGTAAACACGGACCTGGGACTGGGGCTGAAGCTTGTGTTTGGTGACAAGAGCCCGGGGAGAAAAACAGTAGCGTCTAGCATTAGGGTCGACAACTGCATCGTGCTGTGAGGGAACCGTATTCCAGTGGAAAGCACTGACAGACCTCGTCCGTGCAGAGCCATAGGTTAGAAGTACTCTACTAAAAGGTGTTATTAGGTTCATCCATGAATGTCGAAATCGCTCTTGCCTCCAGGAGAAACAGGGTATAGAGTCAGTCGCTGCATCTCTGTAAACGGCTATTTTAAAACTGCTAATGGCGCAAGAATGCTAATCTACATCCTCATTTACATTTACATCTGTACTACACATTTACACTCCTGGAAATGGAAAAAAGAACACATTGACACCGGTGTGTCAGACCCACCATACTTGCTCCGGACACTGCGAGAGGGCTGTACAAGCAATGATCACATGCACGGCACAGCGGACACACCAGGAACCGCGGTGTTGGCCGTCGAATGGCGCTAGCTGCGCAGCATTTGTGCACCGCCGCCGTCAGTGTCAGCCAGTTTGCCGTGGCATACGGAGCTCCATCGCAGTCTTTAACACTGGTAGCACGCCGCGACAGCGTGGACGTGAACCGTATGTGCAGTTGACGGACTTTGAGCGAGGGCGTATAGTGGGCATGCGGGAGGCCGGGTGGACGTACCGCCGAATTGCTCAACACGTGGGGCGTGAGGTCTCCACAGTACATCGATGTTGTCGCCAGTGGTCGGCGGAAGGTGCACGTGCCCGTCGACCTGGGACCGGACCGCAGCGACGCACGGATGCACGCCAAGGCCGTAAGATCGTACGCAGTGCCGTAGGGGACCGCACCGCCACTTCCCAGCAAATTAGGGACACTGTTGCTCCTGGGGTATCGGCGAGGACCATTCGCAACCGTCTCCATGAAGCTGGGCTACGGTCCCGCACACCGTTAGGCCGTCTTCCGCTCACGCCCCAACATCGTGCAGCCCGCCTCCAGTGGTGTCGCGACAGGCGTGAATGGAGGGACGAATGGAGACGTGTCGTCTTCAGCGATGAGAGTCGCTTCTGCCTTGGTGCCAATGATGGTCGTATGCGTGTTTGGCGCCGTGCAGGTGAGCGCCACAATCAGGACTGCATACGACCGAGGCACACAGGGCCAACACCCGGCATCATGGTGTGGGGAGCGATCTCCTACACTGGCCGTACACCACTGGTGATCGTCGAGGGGACACTGAATAGTGCACGGTACATCCAAACCGTCATCGAACCCATCGTTCTACCATTCCTAGACCGGCAAGGGAACTTGCTGTTCCAACAGGACAATGCACGTCCGCATGTATCCCGTGCCACCCAACGTGCTCTAGAAGGTGTAAGTCAACTACCCTGGCCAGCAAGATCTCCGGATCTGTCCCCCATTGAGCATGTTTGGGACTGGATGAAGCGTCGTCTCACGCGGTCTGCACGTCCAGCACGAACGCTGGTCCAACTGAGGCGCCAGGTGGAAATGGCATGGCAAGCCGTTCCACAGGACTACATCCAGCATCTCTACGATCGTCTCCATGGGAGAATAGCAGCCTGCATTGCTGCGAAAGTTGGATATACACTGTACTAGTGCCGTCATTGTGCATGCTCTGTTGCCTGTGTCTATGTGCCTGTGGTTCTGTCAGTGTGATCATGTGATGTATCTGACCCCAGGAATGTGTCAATAAAGTTTCCCCTTCCTGGGACAATGAATTCACGGTGTTCTTATTTCAATTTCCAGGAGTGTACATTTACATCTATACTACACAAAGCCCTGTGCAGTGCAGGGCAGAGGGTACGCCCCATTGTGCTAGTTATTAGGTCTTTCTTCCTTTCCAGTCACCTATGAAGCACGGGAAGAATGATTGCACAAATGCCTCTCTGCGTGCTGTAGTTAGTCTAATCTTGTGTTCGCATTCCTTGTGCGAGCGATGCATATCCGGTTGTTACACATACCTTGATTCCTCACTTAAATATGGTTGTAGAAACTTGCTAAGTAGGTTTCCACGGGATAGTTTTTGTCTGTCTTCAAGCGAAGGCCAGTTCAGTTCTTTCAGCGTCGTCGAACTGTCCGATGAGTCGGACCATCCTGTGACTATTCGTGCTTCCCTTTCTTGTATCCCCTGCCAGTCAATTTGGTATAGGTCCCACGCACTTGAGCAATATCCTAGGATCGGTCACACGAGTATTTTGTACGAAGTCTCCTTTGTAGATTGATTGCATTTCACTAATATCCCACCAATGAATTGCAACCTGCCAGGTGCTTTATTATAACTGAGACCATATCCCTTCAAACTGCCTACCCAAGTGTTTGTATGGGTTTGTACGAGCAATTCGAACTGTGCCTCATTGATATTGTAGTAGTAGGATACTACGTTTTTTTAGTTTTCTGAAGTGCACATTTTTTCTTTCCTGAAGATGTAAACCAGCTGCCATTCTTTACGTCACTTTGAAATCTTATCAAGATCTGGCTGAATATTTATGCAGCTCCTTTCAGACAGTACTCCATTACAAATAACTGCATCGTCTGCGTTCTTACATTACTATCAATATTGTCCGCAAGGTTCGTTAATATACATGGCCAGTAAGGTTCTCAACAGACTGCCCTGAGGCACACCCGATGTTGCTTAAACATCTATTGATGACTCTCCATCTACGATAGGCTGTAATGTATTGTACTGAACTGGGGACCTAGAAACAATGGACAGGCTTCATCCCCGGTGAGCCCTCAGTGGTTCACAGGTTCACAGCCCCACAACAGGCTACAGCAGTCCACTCACCCCACCGCCGCCCCACACCACCGAACCGAGGGTTGTTGTGCGTTGCGGCCCCCCGGTGCCCCCCCCCCCCCCCCTCTGGAAAATCTCACACCAGGAGAGTGTAACCCGAAATGTTTGAATGTTTGCGTGGTGGAGTAATTATGGTTTACGCATACGTGGTGACACGTGTTTGTGCAGCAATCGCCGACATAGTGTAACTGAGGCGGGACAGCCGGCCGGAGTGGCCGAGCGGTTACAGGCGCTACAGTCTGGAACCGCACGACCGCTACGGTCGCAGGTTCGAATCCTGCCTCGGGCATGGATGTGTGTGATGTCCTTAGGTTAGTTAGGTTTAAGTAGTTCTAAGTTCTAGGGGACTTATGACCACAGCAGTTGAGTCCCATAGTGCTCAGAGCCATTTGAATCATTTTGAGGCGGTATAAGGGGAACCAGCCCGCATTCGCCAAGGCAGGTGGAAAAGCGCCTTAAAAAGCATCCACAGACTGGCCGACACATCGGACCTCGACACTAATCGTCGGAAGGGCCCAGGCATTAGGAGGGAGCATTGTGGTCTGGGGAATGTTTTTGTGGCATTCCCTGGGCCATCTCGTCATTCTGGAAGTCACAATGGGTCAACACAAACACGTCTCTGTCCTTGAGCACCATGCGCATCCCTTCAAGCAGCTTATTTTTCCTCGGCACTGTGGCTTCTGCCAACAGGAGAATGCAGTTTGTCGCACAACTAGCAGTGGTTCAAAGAGCACTCGGATGAGTTTACACTACTCCTCAGGGCTTCACACCTCCCGGATTTAAGCACATTCGAGAATATGTGGGACCAGTTCGATCGGGCTGTTTGCGCCACAGATCCTCAGCCGACAAACCAAGCACAGTTGGCCACGGCACTAGAACCGGCATGGCTCGACATCCCTGTCAGTGCCTCCCAGAACCTCACTGTCTCTCTTCTTGTGCGTCTTGCAGCAGTCCACGCTGCAAAAAGATGCTCACAGTAATGTGACTGAAAAAAGGCTAACTAAACTAAACTCCGTTCAAACGGACCTCGGTAGGCCCAACGGTAACGACCGACCGCCATGCCGCCATGTCATCCTCAGTCGATAGGCATTATTGGATGCAGATATGGTCAGCACACCACATTCCCGGCGTTGTCAGTTTTCGTCAGGGGAGCCGCTACTTTTCAGTCAAGTAGCTTCTCAATTGACCTCCGATGGGCTGACTGCACACCGTTTGCCAACAGCACTCGGGAGACCCGAATGGTCACCCATCCAGGTGCTAGCCAAGCCCGACTCCGCTTAACTTTGGTGATTTGACGGGAACCAGTGTTACCACGGCCGCAAGACCGTTGGCAGATTAATGTCACTGGACAGTGTATATACAGTATGTAAAGGTATACATTAACTCGTCCCCCATCCTTGAAAAATCTCCTTCTTCATGGCATCTATAGAAACTATGAACACATAAATGAATGAATGAATCTGCGGATGAATACAATTACTTTCCAGTAGGATGATCGAACTTCACACTTCATGTGGATTGGTAGCTGATTTCTGCACGTATTTAGACTAATGTCGAGAATTCCTAGTACACCGAGCGGGTTGGCGCAGTGGTTAGACACTGGACTCGCATTCGGGAGGACGACGGTTCAATCCCGCGTCCGGCCATCCTGATTTAGGTTTTCCGTGATTTCCCTAAATCACTCCAGGCAAATGCCGGGATGGTTCCTCTGAAAGGGCACGGCCGACTTCCTTCCCAATCCTTCCCTAATCCGATGAGACCGATGACCACGCTGTCTGGTCTCCTTCCCCAAACCAACCAACCAACCATTCCTAGTACAGGCAAGCATATATCAGGTGTACCTAAATCTACTTTTACATATAGTGGTTGAATAAAAATATGGAAACACCACTGACACAACACGTTACCAGAATACGGTCTAGAAAACACGATGGCATTCAAAACAGCTTACAGCCGTTTCTGAATGCATAAATACACATTATACCATTCCTCCTGCAAAATAGTGGCAGGTAACGATGATGGAAGTGGATAGCGCTTCAAAGTTGACCGCAGAGGATTAATAATACTAGATCTGGCGACGGTGGTGGCCAGTGGCCAGGAGAGATACGACAGCTGAACCATGTGCTTACAAAACCAGTCCTGCGTGATGCAGGTTGTGTGGCCAGGGATCCTCTTGTCCCGTAACAGCGCATCACCATTGAAGAATAAACGTGGAACGGACCAGATCAACCAGAATGGTCACTTTGCAGAGAAAGTATGGGGCCCATTGAATACCAAGAGTGCCCAGGTAACAACCGAACCCTCGCCACTGTTGGGACATAGACTCGGCCAGAAGTTGGAAACAGTGTGTAACAAGACGCATCCGACCAAATGACTTTCTTCCATTGCTCCATCCTGTTACGTGCATTTGTGTCACTGATGAGTAGTTTTGGAATTCCAGCTCGAGCAGCAATTCCCAGCTTGTGGAGCTGTCTTCGTGTTGTTTTGCTGCTGACAGAGTTCGCGATTTGTCCGTCTGTCAGCATCACTCAACAAACCCACCCACCCATTCATCCACAAACACACGCACACGCTTCTGTCCTAGTTGTGACATGGCGGATGATGTTTTTCTGCTGTCCCTGATGCGGCACAAGTCTTCGATACGGTGCCTCATGAAACACCAAACACTTCCACTTCCTTGGTTGCGGAGGCACCTACCATGCGAGCACCAACATTTTATCCAAGTTAAAATTCATTTAGCTCCGACATAACGTACTCACAACTACACAGAGCATTATTCTGACCACGAAAGACAAAGGGATTGTGTTGAGGACGTAGGACGGTTGCCGTTCGTGGTCAGATACAACAGCGTAAACTGCAGGCTGGGCTACAATCTGCGTTTATGTTCAAGCATGCATTTCTCGCTGTGTTTCCGTATTTTTGTCGAACTCCTGTACATATCCATGCCACTTTGAAGTTCACGGCAAAGAGCACTTGACATTGAACGAAATGTTGGGGTTTCTGTCACTTCCATTCGCGTATTGAACGCGTGGACGATGTCTTCTTATATGCACCTCCGCGCCTTGTAGTTAAACCTTGGCTTAGCGATCTGTTTTCGAGCTATACGCAAGGGATTGTAGTATAGTCCTAGATTCGTCATTTAATAATGGTTCTTAAAACTATGTACGTCGGATTTCATGAAATAGTTAGCGTCTGTCTCCAAACGTCTGCCAATTCAGATTTCTCCCACGAGTGAGACAAACATATGACCATCTGTCCTGTCATTCTTTGCATACATTCAGTATCACCTGCTAGTTCTATTTGGTACCACACACTTCAGCAATACTGTAGAATGGGTCACACGAAAGTTTTATATACGATCTGCTTTCTACACTGCATTTTCCCATTATCGTACAAATGAACTGAAGTCTGCCACCTGATTTACCTACGATTGAGCTTATGCGATCATCGTGTTTCATCTTCCCTTAAATTATTACTCCTAGGTATTTGTGTGGGTTGGCTGATTCCAGTCGTAATTTATTGATACAATCATAGCATAAATATTACGTTTTTATGTTTACGAAGTGCACAAATTTACTTTAGCAACCTTTGCACTGCCTTGAAAAGTATCATTGGTGAGAGTCTGACCTGACCCACACAAATACCTAGGTATTTGTGTGGGTTGGCTGATTCCAGTCGTAATTTATTGATACAATCATAGCATAAATATTACGTTTTTATGTTTACGAAGTGCACAAATTTACTTTAGCAACCTTTGCACTGCCTTGAAAAGTATCATTGGTGAGAGTCTGACCTGACACTCGTGCAGTTTTTTCACATTGCACTTCGTCATATGTAACTGCAAAGTTTGCAAAAACTGTTGTTGTTGTTCTGGTCTTCAGTCCTGAGACTGGTTTGATGCAGCTCTCCATGCTAGTCTATCCTATGCAAGCTTCTTCATCTCCCAGTACTTACTGCAACCTACACCCTTCTGAATCTGTTTAGTGTATTCATCTCTTTGTCTCCCTCTACGATTTTTACCCTCCACTCTGCCCTCCAGTACTAAATTGGTGATCCCTTGATGCCTCAGAACATGTCCTACCAACCGATCCCTTCTTCCAGTCAAGTTGTACCACAAACTCCTCTCCTCCCCAATTCTATTCAATACCTCCTCATTAGTTATGTGATCTACCCATCTAATCTTAAGCATTCTTCTGTAGCACCACATTGTGAAAGCTTCTATTCTCTTCTTGTGTAAACTATGTATCGTCCATGTTTCACTTCCGTACGTGGCTACACTCGATACAAATACTTTCAAAAACGTCTTCCTGACTCTTAAATCAATACTCGATGTTAATGAATTTCTCTTCTTCAGAAACGAATTCCTTTCCATTGCCAGTCTACATTTTATATCCTCTCTACTTAGACCATCATCAGGTATTTTGCTCCCCAAATAGGAAAACTCCTTTCCTGCTTTAAGCGTCTCATTTCCTAATCTAATTCCCGCAGCATCACCCGATTTAATTCAACTACCTTCCATTATCCTTGTTTTGCTTTTGTTGATGTTCATCCTACAACCTCCTTTCAAGACACTGTCCATTTCGTTCAACTGCTCTTCCAAGTCCTTTGCTGTCTCTGACAGAATTACAATGTCATCGGCGAACCTCAAAGTTTTTATTTCTTCTCCATGGATTTTAATACCTACTCCGAACTTTTCTTTTGTTTCCTTTACTGCTTTCTCAATATACAGATTGAATAGCATCGGGGAGAGGCTACAACCCTGTCTCACACCCTTTCCCAACCACTGCTTCCCTTTCATACCCCTCGACTCTTATAACTGCCATCTGATTTCTGTACAAATTGTAAATAGACTTTCGCTCCCTGTATTTTACCCCTGACACCTTCAGAATTTGAAAGAAAGTATTCCAGTCAACATTGTCAAAAGCTTTCTCTAAGTCTACAAATGCTATAAACGTAGGTTTGCCTTTTCTTAATCTATTTTCTACGATAAGTCGTAGGGTCAGTATTGCCTCACGTGAACCAACATTTCTACGGAATCCAAACTGATCTTCCCCGAGGTCGGGTTCTACTAGTTTTTCCATTCGTCTGTAAAGAATTCGCATTAATATTTTGCAGCCGTGACTTATTAAACTGATAGTTCGGTAATTTTCACATCTGTCAACACCTGCTCTCTTTGGGAATGGAATTATTATATTCTTCTTGAAGTCTGAGGGTATTTCGCCTGTCTCTCACATCTTGCTCACCAGATGGTAGAGTTTTGTTAGGACTGGCTCTCCCAAGGCCGTCAGTAATTCTAATGGAATGTTGTCTACTCCCGGGGCCTTGTTTCGACTCAGATCTTTCAGTGCTCTGTCAAACTCTTCACGCAGTATTGTATCTCCCATTCCGTCTTCATCTACATTCTCTTCCATTTCCAGAATACAGGGCTATTACAAATGATTGAAGCGATTTCATAAATTCACTGTAGCTCCATTCATTGACACATGGTCACGACACGCTACGGATACGTAGAAAAACTCATAAAGTTTTGTTCGGCTAAAGCCACACTTCAGGTTTCTGCCGTCAGAGCGCTCGAGAGCGCAGTGAGACAAAATGGCGACAGGAGCCGAGAAAGCGTATGTCGTGCTTGAAATGCATTCACATCAGTCAGTCATAACAGTGCAACGACACTTCAGGACGAAGTTCAACAAAGATCCACCAACTGCTAATTCCATTCGGCGATGGTATGCGCAGTTTAAAGCTTCTGGATGCCTCTGTAAGGGGAAATCAACGGGTCGGCCTGCAGTGAGCGAAGAAACGGTTGAACGCGTGCGGGCAAGTTTCACGCGTAGCCCGCGGAAAATTGGCTCATGCCAGAACTGGAGACCGACAGCGCCGACTTCATCTTTCAACAGGATGGTGCTCCACCGCACTTCCATCATGATGTTCGGCATTTCTTAAACAGGAGATTGGAAAACCGATGGATCGGTCGTGGTGGAGATCATGATCAGCAATTCATGTCATGGCCTCCACGCTCTCCCGACTTAACCCCATGCGATTTCTTTCTGTGGGGTTATGTGAAAGATTCAGTGTTTAAACCTCCTCTACCAAGAAACGTGCCAGAACTGCGAGCTCGCATCAGCGATGCTTTCGAACTCATTGATGGAGACATGATGCGCCGAGTGTGGGAGGAACTTGATTATCGGCTTGATGTCTGCCGAGTCACTAAAGGGGCACGTATCGTCCTCTACCAAGAAACGTGCCAGAACTGCGAGCTCGCATCAGCGATGCTTTCGAACTCATTGATGGAGACATGATGCGCCGAGTGTGGGAGGAACTTGATTATCGGCTTGATGTCTGCCGAGTCACTAAAGGGGCACGTATCGAACATTTGTGAATGCCTATAAAAACTTTTTGAATTTTTGTATGTGTGTACAAAGCATTGTGAAAATATCTCAAATAATGTTATTGTAGAGCTGTGAAATCGCTTCAATCATTTGTAATAACCCTGTATTGTTCTCAAGTACGTCGCCCCTGTATAGTCCCTCTATATACTGCTTCCACCTTTCTGCTTTCCCTTCTTTGCTTAGAACTGGGTTTCCATCTGAGCTCTTGGTATTCATGCAAGTGGTTCTCTTTTCTCCAAAGGTCTCTTTAATTTTGCTGTAGGCAGTATCTATCTTACCCCTTGTGAGATAAGTCTCTACATCCTGTAAGATTACTAATAATATTGTCTGCCGGATTAATAGTATTATGAAAAGATGACAAATGCGAGAGTATCGTACAATTAGCATTGTGCGTGCCCTTTCGGCAGATGCCACAGATCACCACACACTTTACCTTACTGAGTAGACAAGCCTCTGAACCCCACGTTCTGTGAATAGTCGCGGACGTCCAACCATTTAGCGCCTAGTGGTAGTTTCACAGTTCATATACCTCTTTCCGTAAATGCTCACGACAGTAGCAGATTAACATTCGACCAGCCTCGCCGTTTTCGAGATACTCTTTCACATGCTCTGCCCTCATAGCCTCTTATCTCAATGGATTTCCCCATTTGCAGTCAATATCTTCGCTGGGGTGATCCCTCGTCCACGTCTGCTCCGCTTTCATACTTTAGTTACCGCGTCACGGTGAGCTAATCAGTGTATCATTCGCAGTAACTTGCATGCGGGAAGGGCTAAGCTGATTGTACGTCGTCCGTTACGTTTGCTGTGCGCACCGGATCATCGGGATTCGACCGTCAATCAATGGGAAAGTGTCGGCCCTTGGGGGATCACGCTTTTGCTACACTAGACGATGGTCGAGTCCACAAACGTGTAGCCCGCCACGGACTCAGGCTGGTGGGAGCAGTATTATGCTATCTGAGACACTCTCCTGCGCTTGCATGGGACCTGTGGTAGTAACCGAAGACAGGATGACCCCTGCGAACCACCTGTGCCCCTTCATGTTTGATGTCTTTCCCAATAGCGGTGTTATCTTCCAGCAGCATAATTGTCCCTGTCTCGGAGCCAGAACCGTGTTAGAGTGGTTTGAGTAGCATTATAGTGAACTCATATCCATGTCTCGGCGACCAAATTCACCTGATGTGCACCCTATGGAACCCATCTAAGTCCCTACGTGTGCCATCACCGCGTACGCAAATCAGAGCCCCGTTATTTACTCAAATTACATGACCTGTACGCAGATATCTAACGCCACATACCTCTAAAAACCTACCAACGAACTGTTGGATCACCGATGCGCAGAATCAGTGATGTATTTCGTTTCAAATATGGACAAACAAGCTATTAAGCAGGCGGCCATAATGTTGTGGCACATCGGTGTACAAAGAAGAATGTAATAGAAGGTTTAGATGACGACCGGTTTGGCTTCCGTATCGCGTTGCCAGCGTCTCAGCTGGGCTGAAGTCAAAAGGACACTCAAATACTGTCTTTGCTGAAATATAAGAAAGTCAAGTGTAAACTTAAGATTTAAAAATTTGAGGTTTTCCCACATCTGTTCTGAATTCTCACTGTAATTGAAAGCTACAGAGATTAACAAGCAGAAGAATATTTCTGCTGCGCCAAGGTTGGCAGCACAGGGTAAAGGCGCTATCATATTCATGGTTGCGTTCAGTGCAACGGACTTGTGATGTAAAAAGATATGAATGATACGATTCACTGACGACGTTTCTGTCGTCAGTGAAAGCGACGAAGAATTGAAGGAATCGGCGGAAGAAAGTGCTAATTCGCAAGAGCGTATTTTAATTGTTGCTGCTATACGTTTCATTAAATTCAAAGACAAGACGTTAGAAGAAAGAAGATGAAATAAATTATGTAATAGACACTTCATTCCTACGCTAAATATGGAAAAATTGTGGTGCATTTCAAAGCACAACATACAGCATGGTTAAAAAATCGTTGCTAAAATGAAGATTAGCGCTTTCATCCGGCGACCCCTTCAATTAAAGCATCTGTTGAATGGAATGAACACCCCAATGAGTACAGAATATGCACTGAAAGTAAACCGGAGAGAGGCAAAACTAGTGAGCAGTAGCAAAAATGAGATTAATTATAAACATAGCATCAAAAATTAGTGACCGGGAAATAGACGTTTTTATGTAATTCTGGTACCTTGCAAGGAAAATAACACATGACGGACGAGGTAAGGAGAACAAAAAAATGGTTCAAATGGCTCTGAGCACTATGAGACACAACTTCTGAGGGCATTAGTCCCCTAGAACTTAGAACTAGTTAAACTTAACTGAACTAAGAACATCACACACATCCATGCCCGAGGCAGGATTCGAACCTGCGACCGTAGCGCTCTCGCGGTTCCAGGCTGCAGCGCCTAGAACCGCACGGCCACTTCGGCCGGCTAAGGAGAACATAAAAAGTACATTAGCAGTGTCAACGAGGGCATTCCCGGGCTAAAGAGGCCTACTAGTCTCTAACACAGGCGTTGTTTTGAAGAAAACTTTTCTGAGAATGTACGTTTGAAGCACAGCATTGTATGGATCTCGGAATGTTGAAAACCTTTAAAAGAAGAAAATGGAAGTACTCGTATTTGAACTGTGCTGTTAGAGAAGGACGCAGAAAATTACGTGGACTGATGATATGAATTACTGAGGTTCTCTCCAGAATCGCCGAAGACAGGCTCACATAGTATAGTAGCGAGAAGAAGGATAACAGCGCATCAGGGAATAAGTTCCAGAGGGAGTAAAAATTACGGTGGGGGAATACAGAGTACCGAATATACCGAACAAATACTTTAGGACATATGATGCAGGTGCAACTGTGAAATGACGATGTTGGCACGGGAGAAGGAGTTGTGGCAAGCCGCATTAAGTCATCAAAAGACTGGTGACTCCTCCCCCTTCCATCCCAGAAAAAAGGAAATAGTAGAAAGATTCATTTCCAACACTGGCGATATTGTTGCTCCACAATCGTCGAAGTGTATAAGGTGCGAAAATGTCAGTAATTCGGTGTCTTACAAATAAGCCGCGGTCAATTTTTCCCGGCTGAATTTTGGGGAAAAGATGCAACTTATATCTTTTCCAATACTGTATATCGACAGCATAATATAAAAAGTAAGAGTGGTAACTTCAAGAGTGCAACGGGAAATTCACTGTTCTCATTCCTACGTTATAAGGCAACTGCAAGAAGTAGAGCTGAAGTTAGTTTGTACAGTATGTGACCAGGGTGCAACTAACCAGAGAGCCCTGAAGGAATTCTGCAGTCAGAAATCAATTGAATCCACTCCATTTCAATTTTTTTAGTCAGTGATGAACCCAATGCAATGATTAATGTCCTATACCTATTAAAGAATACTAGTAATACTCTGCTTCAAATTAAAACACAATTTGGGTTTAAAAAGAGGCCAGTTTTGCATTTATTCAGAGTGCTTTTTTTCTGGATCAGTGAAAGATGTTTAAGACTTTGCCAAAATTGCAGAGGAGTCATTCTGACTTTAGGGATTCTTTTGCTAAACTGGAAGTTACGATAGCTGCATCCCAGCTTAATCGAAGGTTGTTGCAGTTATTGAGACCTATGTACCTTTTAATATTTTACCTATACAGGCAACATACACTGCAGAATTTGTTGAAAAGATAGACTGCCTGTACGATTCACTAAACAGCTCCCATTGTTATCCACAAGATACAAATATTATATGCGTGCCCTCTCTGCAGTCACCACCTACTGAAATGTGGTATAGTTTATTGAAGGAAATGGAAAATTGGAAAGTGTTGGAGCTATGAACAGGAAGAGATAAGACAAAGATGTTCACTTTCGTAAGTGGGTGTCAAACTCCAACAAAATCACTAATGTTCATTTGTCTTCAATTTTTTAAGCGTGAGGACCCTCAACCAAGATCCACTGGAGAATGCTTGTTGTTGTGTGAGGCAACATCGCGTTTCAAACACAAATCCAACCTCCTTCATTTCAAAGCTCACTGAAAACATTTATAATCAATAGCATGCCCCAACCTATAAATCTATGAGGTAATTGTGAGGATGATAGATGTACGCCATTAAGCAATTTAAGGCAGTTTCTGGGATCTCATACTGGCAGCTTTCTTGACTCTACAAAAGATGACTGCATAGTTGATGAAAATGTTTTATACAGTGTCTTTGCTGATAACACAGCTGGTGGTGGTGACAGTGGTGGTGAAGAAGTTGATGTATAGAATGAAAGGCAAGCAATGGCATACATAGCTAGTTACATTCTGTTAAACATGTGTAGAACAACTGAAACCAACTCCGATGACTGTAAAACAACTCTGTTTTCACCAGCACCCACAGAGGATCATATATTTACAAATTTCAGGGAATTTCATACATTAAAAAAATAACTACTGTACGAAAATTACAGCCTAATGTCCTTTTAACAAATATTCGCAGTCAGTCGTATGCATTTTTAGAGACTTCAAGAAGAATATAATAATTATAATTCCAAAGAAAGCAGGTGCTGACAGTTGCTAAAATTATCGAACTATCCGTTTAATTATTCACGGTTGCAAAATACTAACACGAATCCTTTACAGAAGAATTGAAAAAGTGGTGGAAGCATAGAAGCAGACCTTAGGGAAGATTAGTTTGGATTCAGGAGAAATGTAGGAACACGCGAGGCAAAACTGAGCCTACGTCTTCTCATAGAAGACAGGTTTAGAAAAGGCAAACCTATGTTTATAGCACTTGTAGACTTAGAGAAAGTTTTTGTCAATGTTGGTTGGAATACACTCTTTGAAATTATAAAGGTGGCGGGGGTTAAATACAGGGATTGAAAGTCTATTTACAATTTGTACAGAAGCCAGATGGCAGTTAGTCGAGGAGCACCAGAGGGAAGCAGTGGTTGAGAAGGGAGTGAGGCATGGTTGTAGCCTATCCCCGATGTTATTCAATCTATGTATTGAGCAAACAGTAAAGGAAACAAAAATTTAGAGTAAGTGCAGGAAGGTGGAATAAAAACTTTGAGTTTTGCCGATGACATTGTAATTGAACGTCAACAAATGCAAAATGAGAATAATGGAATGTAATCGAATTAAATAGGGTGATGCTGAGGGAATTAGATTAGGAAACGAGGTACTTAAAGTAGTAGATGAGTTTTGCTACTTGGGAAGCAAAATAACTGATGATGGTAGAAGTAGGGAGGATATAAAATACAGACTGGTAATGGCAAGAAAAGCTTTACTGAAGAAGAGAAATTTGTTAACAGCGAGTACATATTTAAATGCAAGGAGTGTTTTCTGAAAGTATGTGTATGGAGTGTAGCCATGTATGCAAGGTAAACATGGATGACAAACAGTTTAGACAAGAAGAGAATAGAATCTTTTGAAATGCCATGCTGCAGAAGAATGCTCGAGATTAGATGGATAGATCATGTAACTAATGAGGCGATGCTGAATACAATTGGGGAGAAGAGAAATTTGTGGCACTAACTGGCTTGAAGAAGAGATCGGTTGGTAGGATACATTCTGAGGTATCAAGGGATCACCAGTTTAGTGGTGAAGGGAAGTGAAGGGGATAAAAATTGTAGAGGGAGAGCAAGAAATGAATACAGTCAGCAGATTCAGAAGGATGTAGGTTGCAGTAGTTATTCGTAGAGCCGGCCGTGGTGACCGAGAGGTTCTAGGCGCTTCAGTCCGGAACCGCGAGACTGCTACGGTCGCAGGTTCGAATCCTGCCTCGGGCATGGATGTGTGTGATGTCCTTAGGTTAGTTAGGTTTAAGTAGTTCTAAGTTCTAGGGGACTGATGATCTCAGATGTTAAGTCCCATAGTGCTCAGATCCATTTTTTTTTGAGTTATTCGTAGATGAAGAGGCTTACACAGGATAGAGTAGCATGAAGAGCTACATCAAACCAGTCTTTGGACTGAAGATCACAACAGCAATATAGGCAACAGGAAAGTTGGAAGACAAATTCTATTCATTGTTTAGATTTCCAGAAGGGATAACATATTGTGAAGCCCATTTTTGTGAACAGTATATATTAAGGAAATGTGTACCATCTTTTGATTTAGAAGTGTGTCAGAGATTGGAAAACACCGTTTGTGAGAAAAGGATAAATGTGGTTAAGCAGAAATTGAATAAAAAGTTTAATGGTGTTCGATCGTACAGAGATAAATTTTGCTGTGTTTCAAAAATAAAAAAGCAGTAGTTCACTTTTGTTTTCATTTTATTGTTTTCATCCCCATTTTGTAGCCGTGATAATTTTATCTTACCCTTGATGTTGTGCCTGCTTTTGTGTTGAAACATTTACACTTCTTTTATGATGTAGGTATATTTTAAAGGAAGTCAGTGGTTAATAATGCAAGTTTCCTGACATAAGATTATAGTTGTGACAAATTTTAGATAACAAGTAGGTCTACATGCTTCGTGGATTTCTAATGATGACATAGTAGCTGAGCATGGAATAGACAGTTCCATTTTTTTAGGTGGTGGTGTAATAATGCTAAACATCAAAACGAAAATTTGAAGGGTAATACTAATGTAGATACGCTCTGAATTTCGTCTTTGTTACAGCTGTGATGATGGGAAAATCGTTCACCAGCAACGTGTCACAAGTAAAAATCAGTTATTTACACTACAGGTACTGTTGTAAGGCTATGGTAGGCCATTTTTTTTACACGTGGTGGCAAATGCTTAATAAGATAGTTTCACAAGCTGTTAACAATAGGCATGTGGGAGAGACAATGTGTCAACTAAAGCAACTTAACTGTTTGTCTGCGGGTGGGCCTCTCACTCACGATTAAGTTGTGCTAATTTACCTACATGTGTGTCTCAAGGAAAATGCAATGATGTTTTATCTGTAGCATGTAAATGCAAGAAAGTAGATTCGTGTTTTACTTCCCATCGACTGAACTTGCGTAAGATAAGAAAAATATAAAAATAGTATAAAGAAATCAAAGTCCTCGTTTAGTAAAATTAATGAATCATTCGAACTATCCTGCCTCTGACGATGATGAAATATGCTTCCATTTGCTTTCGTGAATATTTTCCGTGGGTTTGCATAATCAGTTTGATATATGCATTAAAAAATACCGTACGTATTGTGATAGAAGTGAGCTAAAGTCACTTCTGTATTGCAGTATGTTATAGCTACGTTTAAATTGTTATATTCTGATGCTAGCCAAAACATCGCTGTGGATGTTCACAGGAGTTGTATTGTATTGTGTGTTAACCGGGGGCCAAGAAACGACGGAGAGGCTCCGTCCCCGCCGCAGCCGCAGTGGTCCACAACCCGACGACGACTACCGCAGTCCACTTCACACCCCCGACGCCCCACAGGGAACGTCTCACACCAGACGTGTGTAACCGCTATGTTTGCGTGGTACAGTAATGGTGGTGTACGAGCACGTGGAGAACTTGTTTACGCAGCAATCGCCGACATAGTATAGCTGAGGCGGAATAAGGGGAACCAGCCCGCATTCGCCGAGGCAGATGGAAAAAAATGTTCAAATGTGTGTGAAATCTTATGGGACTTAACTGCTAAGGTCATCAGTCCCTAAGCTTACACACTACTTAACCTAAATTATCCTAAGGACAAACACACACACCCATGCCCGAGGGAGGACTCGAACCTCCGCCGGGACCAGCCGCATAGTCCATGAATGCAGCGCCTGAGACCGCTCGGCTAATCCCGCGCGGCCCCTAGGCAAATGGAAAACCGCCTAAAAACCATCCACAGACTGGCCGGCTCATCGGACCTCGACACAAGTCCGCAGGGCGGATTCGTGCCGGGGACCAATCCGGAAAGACGTGCGTTAGACCGCACGGCTAACCGGGCGGGCAAGAGTTATATTAGTAAAATCAAAAGTACAAGAAATTACTATTTACGCTACAGGAGACGCAACCCAGAATGTTTACTTTTTCTTTAACTCATTTCCATATCAGTTGGGGCTCTGCCATCGCTCCATGTTTCGATATTTCAACACAGGATTTGGGCTTCTCATTTATTGTTGTTCTGTGGTCGCATGTTTTCGCCCGCAGACGCTAACGCTTCGCGGTTGAAATATTGAAATCTTGTAACAGCGGTGTCACCGTTCAGGGGTGCTCTTCTCTTCGGCCGACCCCTGCTATATCTGTCCGTCAGTGTATTGTTCAGATACACGGCTGTGGGATTGCGGTAGAGCGCGCTGGAGATGCTCGGACCCAGCGTGGCCGTGCGGTGTCGTCGCTGTGACGCAGCGGAGCGGACGCGCGCTCTGCCCTTGGCCGCGCGTGTCCTTGGCCGTGAACTTGGGCAGATAGCGGCGGCCACGCCACGCTGCGCGACGCTGCGCAGCCGCCAGACACGCCCCAGGGTCACCTCCCGGCGCTCTGCTCACACGGCTCGGCTCGCCTGTCACGTCCCACGGGCGTCCCCACCGGCATCTGGCAGGGGCGATTCCACGGCCTCGTGGTTGACTCGATTTGTCAGTTGGGAGGTTACGACCTCAGTGAAGAAGAGAACGTGAAAAGAAGCGGTGGGCGACAGTTCCTTTTTTGTGCCTTTACGCAGCTACTAAAATAAAGGCAGCCTGCGACGACAGTCTTTTAAAAGAAATGTACTCTGATTGGCACTCGAACCTAAATAATGAAAAGTGTG
Source organism: Schistocerca cancellata (assembly GCF_023864275.1). Classification (NCBI taxonomy): domain Eukaryota; kingdom Metazoa; phylum Arthropoda; class Insecta; order Orthoptera; family Acrididae; genus Schistocerca; species Schistocerca cancellata. The sequence continues at coordinate 664,432,095 of NC_064626.1, forward strand.
AGGTCATCCACACGAGTGCGAAAAGGAATCTGTTGAACTTCGGTTACACGATAAATCAGTCAAATCTAAAGGCTGTAAATTCAACTAAATACCTAGGAATTACAATTGCGAACTACTTAAATTGAAAGAAACACATAGAAAATGTTGGGGAGGGGGGGGGGGGAGCCTAACAAAAGACGGAGTTTCATTGGCAGGACACAAAAAAGTAACAGTTCTGCCAAAGAGACTACCTACACTACGCTTGTTCATTCTCTTGTAGAATACTGCTGCGTGGTGTGCCTTGCTTATAATATTGACTGGAGTACATCGAGGAAGTCCAAAGATGATGATAATGGTGATGATGTTTGGTTTGCGGGGCGCTCAACTGCGCGGTCATACAACATCCCAATCTTTACACAGTCCAATCTAGGCCACTTTCACCAATGATGATGAAATGATGAGGACAGCATAAACACAAGTCCTCGGGCAGAGAAAATCCCCAATCCGGCCGGGAATTGAACCCGGGACCCCGTCATCCGGAGGCAGCAATGCTAGCCACAATACAACGAGCTGCTGACAAGTCCAAAGAATATTTTGTTGACGATGAACTACATAGGGAGAAACGGCCATCATAATAAAATAAGGGAAATCAGAGCTCGTACTGAAAGATATATGTGTTCGTTTTTTCCGCACACTGTACGAGATTGGAATAAAAGGGTACTATTGTGAAGATGGTTCTATGAACCCTCTGCCAGGCACTTAAATGTGATTTGCAGAGTATTCATGTAGATGTAGATGTGTGTGTAATGTGTATCGAAACGGTGACCTAGAAACGACGGAGGGGCTTCGTCCTGCCGTAGCCCTCAGTGGTTCAGAACCCCACCGCCGCCCCACAGCGAACTCAGGGTTACTGTGTAGTTCGGAATTCGGGGACCGGCACGGCTTCCCGCTACGGAAGGAGCGCGTTATGCCGCGCGGCTAGCTGGGCGGGCAAATGTAGATGTAGATGTAGATACTACTTTATAATTATACCTACTACCGGCGTTTCCCCTTACCAATTTATAATAACCCATCATTTCTGACTTCCTCCAAGCTCCATTATAAGGACCAATGTTTCAGTGTAATGTGGCATCTCGTTTTTCCCAACTAGGTGCAACTGTAGGCAGGGACACATTATCGAAAGAGAAATATCGATACTCTTGATTAGGATCCTACGAGAAGTATTGTGCTCATAAAACTACCAAAAGGGAAAAAAACCGTTACCATGAGTTACCGACGTTTATATTTGATAAAAACATTAACATCCATTAGACTGGAATAGATTTAGAGTACATAAATTTCCTTGACACGGGAAAACTTCTGTTCACAGTCAGTACCAATTTAGAAAGCATCACTCATGTGAAAGCTTATCTGTTTCTCACATGACATGATGCGATCCATACATCAAAGGCAACAGACAGAGTCCATAGTCGTAGATTTCCGGAAATTGTTTTACACATTGCCCCACTACAGACCTGTTACTGGAGGTCCGAGCATTCGGAATAGGTTCCCACACATCGCACCCCAGCAGGAGCAGACACAACTAAAACATGCGAAGCTTGAGAAGAATCGACTTAAAGAAATCTATAAATCTTATACTGAAATAGTAGAAACGTCCTTTAAATTTCAAGTAAGTAATTTTGCCAGAAAGTTACATTGCAGTCTATTCAGCAGTAATATGAATATGAAGTTCTGTTCCAGTCGAATGTAAGATGTTGTCAGGTAATTATTAATTAATTTTTTGAGTTTTATCACTATTATTGATATTCTACACATTTCTTCTTTTTATTATGACCCTTTATGTAATACTTTCGCCACTCTCCCACTCTTCCACAGCAAATATACTTCTGAAAATAATATGACATTCGGACCTCCATCAGGCAAAATTAATACGTAAGCCAAAGTAAAACAAAAGATTTATAAGAGAAATACAAAAGGCGAAATTGTAATTTACAAAAATCTATACAATCTAGTAAGGAACATCAGTTATCTACAGTTTAAGGAACAAAATTTACAAAAACATAGAATCACAAATGGGCTTATATAATGTAGGAATACTTTCCCCTGAGACTGGTTGGTTGATTGATTTGGTGGAGGGGACCAAACAGCAAGGTCATCAGCTCCGTCGGATTATGGAATCATGGCGAAGGACATCGGCAGATTTCTGCCCTGTTGAGAACGTCTGAAGCATTATGGGCAGCTCGGGATCTTGACTTCCTAACGTGCTAATTGGATAGAGTCTCCGCGATATCCCAAGGGAAGATATCTAACAAATCTCTCAATCAATGCGAAGTCGAGTAACTGCTTGCATAAGGGCCAGAGGTGGAATAACGCGTTATTGTCTTGCTCAATTCGTGAAGCTCTTTCTCTTGGACAATTTGGAATATTATTACAAGGGAGACAGGAGTACAGGATGACGGCATCACCATCATAGCGAATGGAAACTTGATAAACAACAAACCGGAAGTCGAAAACATTTTGAATAATCATTTTTTAAATGTTGTAGAGAAAATAGGATCTAAATGCTCATTAGAAGAAACAAGGCAGTTAATGGAAGAGGCCTTACCCACACCTTTTGATACAACTGAAATTCCACCCACCTCTTCTTCTGAAATTAGGAAGATAATAAACTCTCTCAAGAATAAAAGCTCACATGGAATTGATGGCATTTCCAGCAGGATAATAAAAGCTTGTTCCCAAGAAATGTGGGATTCTTAGCCACATATGTAATAGCTCTCTGAAGCAGGGTATTTTCCCAGATAGACTGAAGTATGCCATTGTTAAACCACTGCATAAAAAATGGGATACGTCTTATGTCAACAACTACCGCCCAATCTCTCTTCTGACTGCCTTATCCAAAATTCTTGAAAAAGTAATGTATTGTAGAGTATCTTCACACCTTTGTAAAAATAAAGTTTTAATAAAATGTCAGTTTGGCTTGCAGAAGGGTTTTTAAATTGAAAATGCTATATATACTTTCACTAATGAAATATTAAATGCTCTGAGTAACCGGAAGTCACCCGTTGGGATTTTTTGTGTTCTATCAAAGGCTTTTGATTGTATAAATCATGGAATACTTCTAGATAAGCTCAAGTACTGTGGTATGAATGGGACAGTGCTAAAATGGTTTAAATCATACCTAACTGGAAGAGTGCAGAAAGTTGAAATAAGCAGTTCACATATTATGCAAAAAAACTGGTGATTTCTCAAACTGGGGAACAATCAAGAACGCGGTGCCGCAAGGTTCGGTCTTGGGTCCTCTGCTGTTCTTTATATATATTAATGACTTGCCATTCTATATTCACGAAGATGCAAAGCTGGTACTTTTTGCCGATGATACAAGTATAGCTATCACGCCCAACAGACAAGAATTAACTGGTGAAATTGTAAATGATGTTTTTCAGAAAATCATTAAGTGGTTCTCTGCAAATGGGCTCTCATTAAACTTTGATAAAGCACAGTATATACAGTTCCACACAGTAAATGGAATGACACCATTAATAAATATAGACTTCGATCAGAAATCGGTAGCTAAGACAGAACATTCAAAATTCCTAGGTGTATGTATTGATGAGGGGTTGGACTGGAAAAAACACACTGAGGATCTGCTGAAACGTTTGAGTTCAGCTACTTATGCCATTAGGATCATTGCAAATTTTGGCGATATACATCTGAGTAAATTAGCTTACTACGCCCATTTTCATTCTCTACTTTCGTATGACATCATATTCTGGGGTAACTCATCATTGAGTAAAAGAGTGTTCATTGCACAAAATTGTGTAATCAGAATAATTGCTGGAGCTCATTCAAGATCATCCTGCAGACATTTATTTAAAGAGCCAGAGATCTTCACTGTAGCCTCACAATATATATAATCACTTATGAAATTTGTTATTAACAATCCGAACGAATTCAAAAGTAATAGCAGTGTACATGGCTACAGCACAAGGAGAAAGAATGGTCTTAACTACTCAAGGTTAAATCTAACTTTGGCTCAGAAGGGGGTAAATTATGCTGCCACAAAAGTCTTTGGTCACTTACCTAATAGCATCAAAAGTCTGACAGATATCCATATAGCATTTAAAAGGAATTTAAAAGAATTTCTTAATGGCAACTCCTTCTACTTACTAGATGAATTTTTGGATATAGTAAGTGGGTAATTTCCCCAACCCCCACAAAAAATTAAGAAATATTAAGTGTCATATAATATTTTGTGTAATGCAATATCTTGTATAGACACCTTTTATTAACCTGACACGTTCCACATCATTACGAAGTGTCGTATTCATGAACTATGGAACAAGTACTAATCTAATCTAATCTCGATTTTTCTGGCATTGTAATCATTTGTTTCTCTGCACATGTACATCACATCTACCGATTCCCATCCCATTCGAATTATTTCTTCGTGGTGTGTAGTGTTTTATTTGTCGTAGAATGTTCCTCTAGTACATACAAACACTTGTTAAAAAAACTTAAATTAATTATTGTAATTCGTTAAGTCGTATTTATACATATACCCCCATTTCTAACTAATATAGCATATTTTAGTTAGTATATGGTCATATTCTTTACATTTTTCCCTGGAAAATGGCAAATATCTACCTCCCCCCCCCTCCCCACAATTCTTCTGAATTCACGATATGCACTTCACCTCACATAACAGTGAGTTTGTGAAAACTGTTGTTGTCCAGAAATATAAATCTGAACGAAAAAAAAGAAAAATCAGGTATGGGGTCCCCCAAGGGTCAATCTTTGGTCTAGTGCTGTCCCTCATACTTGTGTCCTCATCCAGTCTACAAGCGGAATTAGTTCTTTTTGCAGATGACACTAATATTGTAATCAATGCAAGCATACATAAAGAAACAGAATACATAATTAAAAATGTTCTTAAAAGTATTATTGATTTGTTTTCTGCTAAAGGTCTCACACTCAATTTTAAAAAGACAAAACGTATTCAGTTCCGCTCATCTAGGGGCAATACACCAGTGACATGTGTGACTTCAAAAGTCTTAGTGTCCATATCGATGATAATTTGAACTATAAAAAGGGTGTTAAGAAACTCCTAAAACAGTTTAGCTTAGCCACGTTGGCTGGGGAGAGGCTAACCAATAAGTTGACGTATTTTCCACATTTTCATTCCGTAAAGTTGCATGGAATGATGTTCTGGGGTAACTCGTCTTTAACACGTCTGTAATAATAATATGTGGTGCTCACCCACGGTCACCTTGAACACATCTGTTTAAGGGGTTGGCCGGCCGGAGTGGCCGTGCGGTTCTAGGCGCTCAGTCCGGAGCCGCGCGACTGCTACGGTCGCAGGTTCGAATCCTGCCTCGGGCATGGATGTGTGTGATGTCCTTAGGTTAGTTAGATTTAATTAGTTCTAAGTTCTAGGCGACTGATGACCTCAGAAGTTAAGTCGCATAGTGCTCAGAGCCATTTGAACCATTTTTTAAGGGGTTGGGCATTCCGACTGCAGCTTCACATTTTATTGACTCATCAAGTTTGTTGCAAATAATGCCCCACAGTTCAAAAGGAACAATGATGTACATAATTACAACACCAGAAGGAATTACATGCCAGAAGCCATTCATTTCTTCACATTAAGGTTGTCTTTAGCACAAGAGTTGTACAATGCTACAAGAAAAAGTTTTAATCGCTTACCCAGTCATATAAAATGTCTGACAGACAGCAAAATAAAATTTGAAAACAAACCGAGAAAGTTTGTCCTTGACAACTCCTTCTATTCTGTAGAAGAATTTGAGTTATTGTAATGTATAAAAGGTGCTTGGTAGGAACTAATACTCGCATCTGTATACATCTTTTCTTTTCTTTCTCTCTCTCTCTTTCTCTCTGTCTCCCTTTCTCTCTTTTTTTTAAGTAAAGCTTAGAAGTTTTCAGCTTGTAACCATACGTAAAAATTAACTTGCGATATGAACGCAAAATGACTTATTCCATGTCATTACGATTTATCACGCTAAATGATCTATGGAACATGAAACTAACTAAATGAGCAGATAGCTGCTTAAGCCATTCTAGACCCTAGACTGCAGACAAGTGTCTCGTTATATTATTCAGTTTTGTTGAAGTCGAATGTGTGCAGTAAGCTAGAGTTAAGAAAAAATGCCTAAAGAGAAGCAAAGTATTTAATTAAAATTAAAACAGTTTGTGTGTCAATATGGTGAAAATGTAATTTCGATTCTTGCCAAAATACTGTACTATCCGAGCAAACCATGTTGGATGATGGGAGCGACGACGAACGCGAAATACATTTACGCCCGGCCCCATCAGCCGCCGAACCGAGTGTCAACTTAGTTGGCGTGGATAATATTGCAAACTGTATGGCAGCAGAATAACTGTGGAAAAGCCATTTAACGTTCAGCAACATATGGCAAAAGGAAAACACAAACGTGGAATATAACGGGTTGAAAATGGAAAGACACTACAGAAAATGCTCCTAGTTGAATCCCATCAATCTTATTCACCATTCTGGGAAGGACGCAGAATTGTGCAGCTTTCCTTTGTGCGGGCATTCCATCGAGTGAACTTAACCATTCAAAATTTCGTGAAATCTTATAAAAATACAGAAGCAGATCTTATCCTGGTACTTCCACCTTAAGAAAGAACTATGTCAGCCGAAGCTACGAAAAAACAGTGCAACAAATCAGATAACAAGCTGAAAAGACAAAAAAATATGGGTATCAGTTGATGAGACCACAGACTCTTTGGGAAGATATACTGCAAATGCCATTGTGGGAACTATGGAAGAAGATAATCCAGGCGAAAAATTTCTAATTAACTGTGAATATTTAGAAAAAATAAATTATTCCACCATTAGTAAATTGTTCGACTGATCTACAGGTGCCATATGGCCCGAAGGCGTTAAGTATAGCAACAGATGCACTTTATACGGTGGCAGCTGCCGATTCACTAAACACATTGTATGGTGCATGTGACTTGTATAGCTCACGCCGTACACACAGTTGCAGAAGAGATTCGTAGTTAATTCAGTGATGTTGACACGTTTAGTAGGTGTATCAAAAGAGTTTTATTGGAAGTCCCTTCAGGTTTCGCAGCATTTAAATTGTTACCTACAGATATTTCCCTTACCACCGTCTCCCATTTTAACAAGATGGGGGTTCTGGATTGATGCCTATAACTATTGCTACCAGAATTTTATCGTTGTAGAATGTGTTCTTAATTAACTGAACAGTAGTGGTGTTGCTTCAAGTGGTCTAACCTAAGAATTAATGCTTAATGCTGAAATTTCAGGCAAACGTTCGTACATAAAATCAGATTCTGGATTTATTTCTGCTGCCATAATCGTTCTTGAGCAATTAGAAGTGCCACTGCCACTAGAGAAGCATATAGAACAAGTAATATAAATTGTGAATTAATTAGAAGCTTTTTATGGTAAAGCGGGAAAAGAAATGTCGAAGAAAATGGAAAAGATGTCAGAAAAATTTGTGTACCATTTCAATGATTTTTTGGGGTGAAAAGTTCTCTCTTACCCTCATTTTGTGTCACTCAAGTAGAAAGAAGTTTTTCTAAGCATAAGGGTTTACTGTCTGACAATAGGAAATACTTTTTATTTGAAAATTTGCACGTGGTATTCATTGTATATTGCAACTCAGAACTCATAAATCGAAGTAAAAATTAGGCTGAAACATATCTCACATGTAAACTATGTTATGATAATGTTAATAAAAAACGTACTACAACATAAGTTTCCATAGTTTAGCTTGCTTCTCATGTTCATTTTATTCTTAAATAAACAGTTTCAAATGGTAGCTGACTTGCTGGCTCTGAGCACTATGAGACTTAACATCTGAGGACATCAGTCCCCTAGAACGTAGAACTACTTCAACTTAATTAACCTAAGGACATCACACACATCCATGCCCGAGGCAGGATTCGAAACTGCGACCATAGCGGTTTCGCGGTTCCGGACTGAAGCGCCTAGAACCGCTCGGCCACAACGGCCGGCAATAAATAGTTTATTATGGCAAACTGACTTGCTACTGTATTTTACAACAGAGGTTATACCTCATTTTACCATATTTAGAACATATTTATTATGTCATTGTGCTTATTATGGTGAATTTTACGTAAAAAAAACCGTATCTCTACTGGTAAGGTTCTCTTACCATCTTAATTTTATTTACAAAGCTTGTATAGAACAATGTATCCTTTTCTTTGTCCGTAAAATTGTTCAAAGTTTTTATTTTACTTTCAGTGTTGATCACACAGTTACACAAAGTGATTACTGGTTTCGGTAAGTTGTGTTACATAATTCTAGCAACGAGAATTTACCGATGAAGGTGATAATTGTGTACCGCAACCATAACCACGTTGCGTACCAGAGCGAATAAGGCTCAGAAAAAAAGCTGCAACCTTAAGCGATCGCTGTCTACTCATAAAATGAGTGATTCAATAAAATTGTTCGTCCTTCGATGCTGCAGAGTGATTTTATAGAGCGATTAAGGCGCTATTACGGTGGCCGAGTGTACGATAAAAATCACCCATAAAAGAATAACGGGTTTTGCTTCATTTGCTGCGTAGCATAGAGCGTATTCGGAGCACCTTATTTTACGAATGAGAAACTGCCTTCGTCCTCTAATGAAGTATGAAAGCGACAAAGATAACCGAGATAAATGTATTAACGTAGCAGAGGTAGAGATCGCCCTCTAATAGCTTGCAATTGCATGTGAACGCATTTTAGGTGTGACTTGTGAAAGCTTTGGGTGTGATTCGTGTAAAATACCTTCAGAAATTCATGCCTTATGTTTTGAAAGACTGTCGTATTCTGACTCAGGTTTACCAATTTAGGTTTTCAGTCGCTGATCTAAATTGGACAACAACGCGCTTTCTTATATTCTTCCGCATCCCCACTGAGCACGGCAGGTCTCGGCTAATGATTCTATTTTCCAGTGCTCGAAATAGTTCCCCTTCTTGTGACTGAGTGAGAGCTCTCAAGGTGAACAATTGTCCATTTTTAACGCTTCTTGTTACAAAGTGGCCGAAGTATTGGAATAAACAACGTAAGACACTGGATCCAAGTTATCGCTTTGAATTCCTGGCACAAACCACAGAGTTCCCTTGACATTACTTGCAAACATTAAACTAACTTTGTCGGCAACGTAGATGTGGCGATGACAATAATAGTGATTCCAAAACAGTGCTCCCTCATTTTCCTCTTCGGGTTCACATGTCTTACTCGATAATTGTAATATCATTACAATAACTGTATCTATTAATAACGTTTTTTGTTTATTTTAAACACGTAAACGCTTTAGAATAGATAGTATTCGTATGACTGAACATGCGTATTCGCAGAAGTTTGTTAGGAAGACTGCGTGAAAACAGAGTGTAAATAATAGCACTCTAAGGGGAACATATGTATCGTTGGTTCGAATTCTATTCAATTCACGCAAAATTTAGAAGATGGCTTCCAAAACGTGGTAGTCAGGCCTGGTGCGTTGTGTTGTATTCTTGCAAGTTACGTCAAGACAGTGTGAAAGTTTGAGAGTATGTCACAGATGAATTGCTACTTTGTGCAAATAATGTGACTGGTCTCGTAGTTTATATTACCTTCTTGCAGGTAGTATAGGGAACTTAGCAGCATTCGTGTAAAGTTTTTAATACCTGCGACACATACATCACGTTCAGGACTCACGTGCAAGCTTTACGAGTCGTGTGCAAAATTATGTACAGCTGTGACAAATTTTACGTAGCATTGTTTTCGCACAAATTCTGCGAAATGACTAAATAAAACAGAATCTGGGAGTCGACCTCTTTGTTTTATAGCTGAAAGCTGTAATAACACTGTATCATTTAGAGGTAGAACGTTTTTTGGAGGGAGCACAAGGAACTACAGACCCACTTGGACACCGATTTCTACACGTACCCTACATCTTCATAGATTCGTTGTCGAAAATATTATTTTAACGCTTGCTTGCTCGTTTTGAATGGATTTTGGACATACGAATGTGTCTCTTATGGTTTTAGTTAAGAGTGAAATTTACGGTCATACTAACTTTATTTCATAACATGTACGACACACTTCAGACTCTGATATTTGTTGACGAAGAGTTTTCTAACTCATTAACATATGCCAAGGTGACAGAAGACATGGGATACCTCTTAATATCGTGTCGCATCTGCTTTTGCCCGACCCTGCACAGTAACTCGAAGTGTCATGAATTCAACAAGTCTTTGGCAGTTCCCTTCAGAAATATTGAGCTATGCTGCCCCTATATGCGTCCATAATTGCGAAAGTTCTGGGTGGCCAAATTCTTCGCTTGAATTGTCCAGAATGTTCTTCAAACAAATCACGAACATTTGTGACCCGGTGACATACAGTTCCCCACAGTCGTTTAATGAACAAAGTAAGAGCATATGGACTATCAGACCAATTGTGTGATTAGATTGAGGAGTTCCTAGATAACAGGGCGCAGCATGTCATTCTCAATGGAGAGAAGTCCTCCGAAGTAAGAGTGATTTCAGGTGTGCCGCAGGGGAGTGTCATAGGACCGTTGCTATTCACAATATACATAAATGACCTGGTGGATGACATCGGAAGTTCACTGAGGCTTTTTGCAGATGATGCTGTGGTGTATCGAGAGGTTGTAACAATGAAAAATTGTACTGAAATGCAGGAGGATCTGCAGCGAATTGACGCATGGTGCAGGGAATGGCAATTGAATCTCAATGTAGACAAGTGTAATGTGCTGCGAATACACAGAAAGATAGATCCTTTATCATTCAGCTACAAAATAGCAGGTCAGCAACTGGAAGCAGTTAATACCATAAATTATCTGGGAGTACGCATTAGCAGTGATTTAAAATGGAATGATCATATAATGTTGATTGTCGGTAAAGCAGATGCCAGACTGAGATTCATTGGAAGAATCCTAAGGAAATGCAATCCGAAAACAAAGGAAGTAGGTTACAGTACGCTTGTTCGCCCACTACTTGAATACTGCTCAGCAGTGTGGGATCCGTACCAGATAGGGTTGATAGAAGAGATAGAGAAGATCCAACGGAGAGCAGCGCGCTTCGTTACAGGATCATTTAGTAATCGCGAAAGCGTTACGGAGATGATAGATAAACTCCAGTGGAAGACTCTGCAGGAGAGACGCTCAGTAGCTCGGTACGGGCTTTTATCAAAGTTTCGAGAACATACCCTCACCGAAGAGTCAAGCAGTATATTGCTCCCTCCTACGTATATCTCGCGAAGAGACCATGAGGGTAAAATCAGAGAGATTAGAGCCCACACAGAAGCATACCGACAATCCTTCTTTCCACGAACAATACGAGACTGGAATAGAAGGGAGAACCGATAGAGGTACTCAAGGTACCCTCCACCACACACCGTCAGGTGGCTTGCGGAGTATGGAAGTAGATGTAGATGTAGATGTAGAGATGCCTGTGGGGTGGTGTCGACATGTGATACAAGTTGTTTGGGAGGGGGGGGGGGTTTATATTATTTCTTGGGAGCTGATTCTGGTACACGCCATTCGTCTGGGTCTCAGTAGTGAGACACACTCAAGAAACCTAAGTAAGGGTAGTCATAAAGTTTTAATTATCAATTGGAAAAAATATAACGTTAGGTATTGCGAGCTGGACAGATTAAATCTGTGTACCAGACCAGGACTCCAGCCTTGGACCCAGGTTCGAGTTTCAGTCCAGAACATATTTTTAATCTGCCAAGAAGCTTAGGATCAGTGCAGGGGTAATTTTCCCTGTGGAATTAATTCTTCGTTTGTTAGCAGGTGCTTGTTTGCAGTCCCAGGACACATGGAAAACTCCGCTTAACAGTACCGTAGCACGCCGCTAGAGAGGTAAACGCGGGATGGTGCAACCCATTGATAAAGTGGAGTATCGCAAAGTAAATCGTTTTTGACAGCAGCGGAAATATTGCAGCCGTGCCAGGCCAGTCACACGGCTAAAGAAGTCATCCGCACGCCAGTTAATCTGGCAGATCTAGAACTTCCTGCCGTTGTGGCTGCAGTGTCACTGTTTCAGGGGACGGGGGGTGTCACGTGTATTGCTTGTCTGTGTTACAGAGGCACGGTCAGTTCCCTTCATGTAGCTTCGACGTTAGAAAGTTAATTTGGATGTATGAAGACACTAAATAAATATCGCAGCTTTTAAGAGATGGCAGACTACGAAAGTAAAAGTAAAAGAATCGGTCAGGTTGGAGTAAAAATCGCGGCCGAGCGTTCCGTACCAACTTAATTACGCATATAGGCAGTTCATACAATCCAGGAATCGAGGATCTCGACGATTTATGCCTGTCATGAAGATATCGGTCGCAAGGATTGCAAGACTATTAAGAATGTTTTAATTCCAAATTTAAAGTCGGATAAGAGACGACAAAATAAAACTCTTTTGGCGTAATATAATTACAATTAACAGTTATCTGATTTTTTCCTTTACTTTTACCGTGAATCCTTCTTGCCAAATTTCATGATTTTACGTCAAGGGGAAGTACATTATGGTTTTAATGAGTGAGTTTACGAGTATCAAAACATGTGACATAAATGGTCGTTTCGTTTGTTCCACTGACTTAGAAGCTTAACATTTTTACGCATCCAGAATACTTTAGACCTGAGTATGCGACATAATTTTGATCTTGGTAGTCTACCCGTCCCTGAGGAAAAAAGTGGTTGAAATGGCTCTAAGCACTATGGGACTTAACATCTGAGGTCATCATTTTCCTAGACTTAGAAACTACTTAAACCTAACTAAGGACATCACACACATCCATGCCCAAGGCAGGATTCGAACCTGCGACCACAGCAGCAGCGCGGCGCCTAGAACCGCTCTGTCACAGCGGCCGGCCCAGAGGAAAATGGATCTCAACAGACGGACGAAGAGTCAGTCAGATAACAAATTGAAAAAAAAATTTCGTGTGAAATAATTACCAATTCACAATTTTAGGAATTCTTCCTTTACTTGTAATGTGAAACCTTACTTCTTTCCAGACTTTAAAATTCTAGGTCAACGAGAAGTACCCTGTAGGTTTTGATGAATGAGTTTGCGAGTATCAAAATATTTGACGTAAATGGCCGTATCTTTTGATTTCATTGACATAGAAGCTTCAATTTCGTACCCCATCACGGGACCGTAGGCCTTAGTATGCGGCATAAATTTCAAGTTGAGACGTCCGCCCGTCCCTGAGAAAAACGGTTTTTAACAGTCGGGCAGCCAGACAGACAGAAAGACACACAGACAACGAAGTTATCCTAAACGGGATGTATTTGTCCCGACAGAGGTACGGAGCCCTAGAAACGAACCCGCAGTCACCATTTGCCGACCCGCAGCACTAGAGTCCCGGAAGACGTTGTCGGCACTGGAATACTTCGTCGGCTGGTAACCAAGACACGATAACGCGGAGTATCTGCGTAAATATGGCACTGGCTCGAGGCCATTTGATTAACAGAATCGTTATACTGGAAGATGTGTGATTTACAGGAAAGAAGCCAAAGTAAATTGGGTATGCTCCGAGTAAGTGAACAAGCACTCTGGCGTTCTTAATATACACAAACGATTTAGGAGACGGGATCATCAGCACTGAGATTGATCGTTAATGACGCTGTTGTGTACAGGAAAATTTTTTTGTACGATCGTAAGGAAGCTCAGGAAGACTTGGACAAATCTCCTATTTTTGTAATGAATGGCAGTTCTAGATAAGTGTAATATAAGTTGCAAGAACCAGATAGTGAAATTTTATGGCAGATTAAAAATGTTTGCTGGATCGGGCCTTTTCGTCGGCAGGTGTTCTACCGACGTTTTTAATTTATTTTTAAACTTCCTGGCAGATTAAAACTGTGTGCCGGACCGAGACTCGAACTAGGGACCTTTCTCTTCCGCGGGCAAGCCCACAACCAACTTTTTTAATTTTTTAAAAAAATTCATTTGGTCTATATTATTCGTTGAATTTGTTCGGGGTGGACGTCCGATGACATCCGTTCAGGTTCTTCGTTGATACGTTCACTCAGTTTATTTTTTATTTATTTTTTTTATTTATTACCGAGGTTAGCTAACTCTCTGACCGAACACGCTGAGCTACCGTGCCGGCACCAACTGAGCTACCCAAGCACGACTCACGGTTCGTCCTCACAGCTGTACTTCAGCCAGTACCTCGTCTCCTACCTTCCAAACTTCACAGAAGCTCTCCTGCGAAACTTGCAGTTCGAGTCTCGGTCTGGCACACAGTTTTAATCTGCCAGGAAGTTTCATATCAGCGCACACTCCGCTGCAGAGTGAAAATTTCACTCTGTTAACTTATTTTGTTTTTTTCTTGTTTTGGGCCTCACATCTCCCCTTTTAGCCCATCCATTCGCTCTCTTTCTGTGCCTTCTACGGCTAGTTTAGTTGCTTTATTATTTCTTTGCCTTTGTAATGTAAAACGTGGAGATAAATGTCTTCTTCTGTGAAGCTAAAAGTTCCACTTTTCTTAAAACAAAGATATCATTTCTATTCTTAAAAGGAATATTCTTCTTGAAAATGAAATTCGTTTCTGATGGTCAAATAAATCCTGGCTTCCCTGCCGATATGAATCTGCCCTTCAGCAAGGAAAACAGTAAAGTGAACTTTTTCTTTCTCGAGAATAACAAAAACTTATAAAATTTTTTTTCGAAGGGTGGAAATTTTGTATCCCGTAAAACGCAAATTGATATTGGAAAATTAAATAGTTTCTTTGCAAACGAAATGGTTCTGTTCGAGGAGAGGACGACCGAGTTCGCTGCCTAAGGCGCCGATTTTTTTTCTTTTTTAATCAAAACTTCTGTTCAGCGACAAGGGTCAATACAACAGTTCAGTGGTCAAAATTCGTGCACAATAGTAGTTTATTGTGCTCCATTGTCAGGTAACACTATCAAACTTCGAATCTGATTTCGTCTTTCTTGTTAACTGATTAGTACATTCAGGTGGCTAGGAACCAGAGAACGCTTTGTTTTTCATTCTTGGATAAAAGGACTTGTCCAGGAATAGAATATCTTCATAGCCCTACGTAGATGGCGAAGTAAGCGTTAAGACTACAAGTTCTTGTCTCGTCCATTGCCAAATTTCAGGCTTCTCTCAGCGTATTAGACGTTACGTTACAGAGAGTTTATTTCGTGCAGCTCGCTGTTTGCGGAAATCTTTCAGTGGACAATTTTGCACAACAGAGATCGCAGATTTGAATTAAGCAATGGGATATTGATATTTGCCGATATCTTTTTCAAGTCCTTGCAGTTTTGTCTCAAATTGAACTCTGCTCGAAAATTATTGTCATATTGTATTATACAGCCGGCCGCTGTGGCCGAGCAGTTCTAGGCATTTCAGTCCGGAACCACGCGGCTGCTACGGTCGCAGGTTCGAATCCTGCCTCGGGCATGGATGTGTGTGATGTCCTTAGGTTAGTTAGGTTTAAGTAGTTCTACGTCTAGGGGACTGATGACCTCAGATGTTAAGTACCATAGTGCTTAGAGCCATTTGAACCACTTGTATTGTACATGTATGTACCTTCCTAGTCGTTCGATATCCTGCAACTGGTTTTAATGTGTAACTACTCTCTGCGAACAACGAGAGTAGCTGTCTAATATATCTTCGACAGTGTAGCTTGTAAAACTGCGATATCGATGAGCTATCCAAGTACGACTCAGAATACATCTTCACAGCTCTACTTCCGCCACTATCTCTTCTCCTACCTTCCAAACTCCACAGTAGTTCCCCTGCACATGTGGCGGGACTAGCACTTTTGGAAGACACGTTACGTCGGAAAAACAGCTTAGCCACAAATTAAAGGAATGTTTCCAGAATGAGTTTTCATTCTGCAGCGGAGGGTGCGCTGATTTGAGGTATAGTTCACAGTCGTGCTTATGCAGCTAAGTCGGTGTAACACTTGCACCCCAAGTCAAACGCGTCGTTCTCAACATGAAAAAATACGTAACTGGTGAATCATTTCATTACTTAAATCATGAACGCCATTTCTGCTAAAGATAGTCTCACGGTTAGGTTAACAGGCGAAAGCTGTTCCAGCTTTCAATAAAGTACTTGAATCCCACAGTGTACCGTATCACATATGAGTCTAGAAAGATGTAAACCAATAGGTAAATCACTTCAGGTGAACTTATCAAGCTTAGGGTCTTTTAATTTTTTTTAAATGTAATGGCTCTCTGGACGTGCTCATACAGCCATCTCAATAGCTGAATGTCAATTATGACGACACGAGCGTAAGGACAGCACAACACCCAGTCACCGAGAGTAGAAAGACTCCGACACTGTCGGGAATCGAACCTGGGCCCATTCGTCCATGCTGACATCGCACCTACCAAGGCGGACAAGGTTAGGTTAGGTTATTTAGATAACAGATAAATATATCTACACTCATGCTCATAAATTAAGAATAATTGCAGAATGTGGTGCCACACAACGTGGCACTACCCAAAACTGGCACTAATAGCATAGGCACAAAGGGAACACACACGATACAGATCTTTAAGACCACGGTATTGGAGATAAGTTGAGAAAACCGTCCCGAAATACATGTGCTACAATACGCCACTGTTTCCTGCGCATGTAGTCCGACATGAATAATGGATATGCTCACCATGCACACGTACACAGGCCGCACAACGGGTTGGCATACTCTGGATCAGGTGGTCGAGCAGCTGCTGGGGTATAGCCTCCCATTACTACACCTGTGCCTGTCGGAGCTCCTGAAGTGTCGTAGAGGTTTGAAGACGTACAGCGATACGTCGACCGAGAGCATCCAAGACGTGATCGATGGGGTTTAGGTCTGGAGAACAGGGAGGCCACTCCATTTGCCTGATATCTTCTGTTTAGAGGTACTTCTCCACGATGGCAGCTCGGTGGGGTCGTGCGTTATCATTCATCAGGAGGAAGGTGGGACCCACTGTAACCCTGAAAAGGCGGACATACTGGTGCAAAATGACGTCCCGATACACCTGACCTGTTACAGTTCTTCTGTTAAAGAAATGCAGGGGTGTACGTGCACCAATCCTAATCCTACCCCACACTATCAAACCACGACCTTCATACAGATCCCATTCAAGGACATTAAGGGGTTGGTATCTGGTTCCTGGTTCACACCAGATGAAAACCCGGCGAGACTCGCTGTTCAGACTATACCTGGACTCTCGTCCGTGAACATAACCTGGGACCACTGTTCCAATGACCATGTACTGTGTTCTTGAGACAGGCTTTACAGGTTCAAATGGTTCAAATGGCTCTGAGCACTATGGGACTTAACTTCTGAGGTCATCAGTCCCCTAGAACTTAGAACTACTTAAACCTAACTAACCTAAGGACATCACACACATCCATGCCCGAGGCAGGATTCGACCGGAGCGGTCGCGAGGTTCCAGACTGAAGCGCCTAGAACCGCTCGGCCACACAGGCCGGCTGGCTTTACAGGCTATCCTGTGACCAGGGGTCAGTGGAATGCACCTTGCAGGTCTCTGGGCGAATAAATCATGTCTGTTCAGTCGTCTGTAGACTGCGTGTCTGGAGACAACTGTTCCAGTGGCTGAGGTAAGGTCCCGAGCAAGGCTACCTGCAGTACTCCGTGGCCGTCTGCGGGCACTGATGGTGAGATATCGGTCTCCTTTGGTGTTGTAGACTGTGGACGTCCCGTACTGTAGCGCCTGGACGCGTTTCCTGTCTGCTGGAATCGTTTCCATAATCTTGAGATCACACTCTGTGGCTCACGGAGGGCCGTGCTACGAGCTGCTGTGTTTGACCAGCCTCCAGTCGCCCTAGTATTCAACCCCTAATAACGTCATCAATATGCGTTCTTTGAGCCATTTTCAACACACAGTAACCGTTAGCATGTCTGAAAACGTCTGCACACCTAATCACTGCACCGTACTGTGACATGCGCCAACACACCTCTACGTATGTGGACTGCTGCCAGCGCCACCGTACGACGACCGTAGGTCAAATGGACCGCATAGTCATACCCTGAGGTGATTTAAACCCGCAAACCGCCAACCAGAGCGTTGTTTCACCATGTATGAGCATTATCCTTAATTTATGAGCATGAGTTTATTTCACATATGTGCATTTTATTGATAACACTTTACTTTCCACTCTTTAGTCCATTTAATTTCTTCGAAGCATCGTCCACAGTGCAGCCACTTCGAATGCAGGTGACTGCTTGAGCTATTTCTTTACAGGATTCTAACCGCTTATCGCGGTTTTTGTAATCAGCATGCGCTGTGTTGTGAACAATTTCGTATTCTTCATGCTTTGCAATGATCACTGTGGCGGTAGCCACGATCCATATACACATAGACCTCATTTTATAAGTTAAAGGCACTAAAGCCAGCAAAGCGACAAGTATAGAATGGCGAACTTGATCAGAACTAGGCCGAAGCTCTAACGTTTATCAAAGATCTTCGGTAAAAAATATCTTTGATAAAAGCTTCCTTAGTACACTGTCAAAGATTTGACCAAACGGCTTTGATCAAATATATTTGTCAAGGATCTTTTAATACTCACCTAATGAGAGATATGAAATGGGGCAGTCTCGTAAAATCAATAGTAGGGAAGGCTAGTGGAAACCTGGATATCTGGGAAGGGGTTCAGCGAAAGTGCGGTGATTAAGAAAAGGAAATCGCATACAACACTCTAATATGACGATTTATAAATCATTGTTCCAGTATAGGGGATCCTTATTAGTAAGCATAGCACCACACAGTGAATGAATTCAGAGACCGTAACAGGTCGATTAGCTCATTCGAAACGGTAACAGAAATGCTGAGGGATCTTAACTGGGAGTCGTTGGAGACAGACGAGGTTGTCCTAGAGAAATCCTGTTGCGTAATTTTAGAGAATTTTTATTCGAAGAAAACTGTTCGAGCACTACGTTGCTGTTTTCGAATACCTCGCGTAGGGATCA
Source organism: Schistocerca cancellata (assembly GCF_023864275.1). NCBI lineage: Eukaryota > Metazoa > Arthropoda > Insecta > Orthoptera > Acrididae > Schistocerca > Schistocerca cancellata. The sequence goes on from NC_064626.1 coordinate 664,451,026, forward strand.
AGAGAATAAGGTAAAAGAGGTCATATCTTTTCCTCCTTCAATGCGCCAATGAAATACGATAGGAAATCGATATTATTAGTGCGATGCAGTGCACAGTGTCTTCCACAGTACAAAGAGTAAAGAAAAATTGCTGCACTTAAAGGTCGGCATGCGATTCCCCGCCCGGATTTAAGACATAAGTTTATCTAACAAAATCAGATAGGGTGCGTTTCGAAAACACGTTTGAAAACGAGGAGCTGGCAACACTGTCACATCGTGCAACGCATCAGAATTTATAGAGGAACGTGTATCATCCGCACTACTGAACCAGCCGTCGTAGCTCGCTGAGTAGACAGCTGGGACATCAGATCCACATCTACCAAGGAGCTGTGCTTGGGATCTTCGTTAGGTCCCTCATCTATTTCTAAGATGTCCGTTCTCTAGTTCTCGCCGTTAATAAGAAGGACGTAATTTTGCCACGTGACAGTAGCCTATCCCATGACAGTGTGAACCATGAAACTGCACGCACTTGTCTACCATCTGCGCTGTGCACAACCATAACTGGTCATGTCAGGTTCACGTAGGGCGACTTCCCGATGGTGCACACAAACGATGAATATGTGCTTTTGGTGCTGGGCGCATCCGATAAGTAATTTGCTACTGCTCGCGCGTATGCCGCACGGTACCCTCAAAGGCGCCATCCCGACAAGAGGGTTTTTTGTCGCCTGGAGCAACGCCTGCGGGAAACCAGTAATCTTCTTCCACCAGTAGAGGATAAAGGTCGTCCAGTACTGCACGTATTCCACAAACAAGGACGTGATTCTTGACACCATTCACCAATCACCTCGGCGAAGTACCCGTGATACTGCAAGCCAGATCCAGATATCTCAAAAGACTGGTTGTTGAAGTGTTGTACAATGAAGAACTCCATCCATATCATTGCACGTTAACTCAACACCAGCGGCTAGAAGACCGCCTTCAGTGAAGACACTGTCAAAGATTTGACAGCGGCCAGAAACCGCATTCAATGAGTACAGTTTTATGAATGGCTTTTGCAGCAAATGGATGATACCGAACATTTCATAAATAGCGCGATATGGGCTGACGAAACTAGCTTCACTCATGAAGGTATTTTCAAGCTTCACAATAGCCAATATTGGTCAGAACAGAACGTCGTGTCACCCGTGAACGTGGCTTTCTGGCAAACTTTGGCGTAAACCTTTTGGCTCGAATCGTGGGAGGAGCTCTTTCTGGCCCTTATCTATTGCCAGACAAGTTGAGTACGCCCCTGTATGTCCGCCGCTCGTGGTCTCGCGGTAGCGTTCTCGCTTCCCGAGCACGAGGTCCCGGGTTCGATTCCCGGCGGGGTCAGGGATTTTCACCTGCCTCGAGATGACTGGGTGTTTGTGTTGTCTTCATCATCATCCAGGAAAGTGGCGAAATTGGACTGAGCAAAGATTGGGTAATTGTACGGGCGCTGATAACCACGCAGTTGAGCGCCCCACAAACCAAACATCATCATCATCACGCCCCTGTATCGTACATTTCTTTGCGATACTTTTCCTGGCCCGTTAGAAAAGTCCCACTTGGTGTTTGGCGATAGTGCAGCAAATTGTGAAAGAAGATTTGGGAATGAAAAGGGTGGCTGCCAAATTCGTGCCAAGACAGCTGGTTCCTGAACAAAAACAAGATTTTGTGGAAGTATGTTGTGCTTTGGAAGAAGAGTCCCGAAATGATCCAAACATTTTTTCAAATATTATCACGTGTGACGAAACTTGGTGCTATGCTTACGATGCTGAATCAAAGCAACAATCAAGCCAGTGGAAGACTTCAAGGTGGTGCTATGCTTACGATCCTGAATCAAAGCAACAATTAAGCTAGTGGAAGACTTCACGTTCACCTCGCCCCAAGAGAGCTCGTCAGGTGAAGTCAAGGATTAAAACAATGCTGATTTGGCTATTTTGCGATGTGAGTTTTTTTAGATTTTGTTCCGCAGCGTCAGACAGTTAACCAGGCTTTCTAGTTGGAAATTTTGGAAAGATTGCGCAAGAGTGTGCGGCGGAAGTAGCCTTATTGGTGGCAGTTGGGTAACTGGGCTTTCCATCATAGCAATGCCCTGCTCACACAGCCCTGTTGTAAGGTGTCAGGCATATCCAACACCTTCCATGAAAACCCTGACATGATAAGCAAATCCAGTAGTATGTCACATAGCTCCGAATAAATCGTGACATTAAATTAATCAAAGTAATACGAGTAACGAGTGAGCAAATGGAATACCGCAGACTAACACAAGAATGCCTAAATGCATGTCATACCTTCACACTGTGAGACAGACGCAGTTCCGAGGGGAGAAACGAGAACCGAAGCCGAGAGCAGAACCGTGTTAAGCTAGGAGGCCCTACGATAAGGGACGGACACCCACGTCGCCAGCCAACCACCAGGACCACCCTCCAGCCATGTTAAAAGATAGAGCCCTCCAGAAGAACAGTACAGATCTTACGATAACACTAAAAGGGCCACACCAGCTGCAAGTTTTAGCGTGAGACTTTTTCGCGTCTCTGTTACGTTGCAAACGTTAAAAACATTGCCCCACCACAAAAAGTATAACGTTTCTCATTGGATAGACAGAATTTTTGTAGGCGGAGCTTAAGGTTGACATTGAGGCCCTGATTGGTCAGAGGAAAACACAGCTAGATAGTTTTTTTTAAACCAACTTCGGTAAATTGTAGTAAGGAGAAGTTAAGAGGGAGTTGCTTCCGAGAGGGCAAGCTGGACGGAGCTGCGCCGGCCGCCGCCCCCTGACGAACACCGACAAGGTAATGAACGCACGCGATGCCGCATTTTTGAGTGCATAAGGCTTCACTCAGAACTGCAGAAGTCTCATCTGTTACACCCCCTTTTTGCGTAATACTAGTGTCGATCGTCAATTAAAGCTCATGGTATACACATTTGCTACGTAAGTTAAAATCTGAAATGCGATGATTTTTCTGTTATATAATTATTGAGAAGCCACATCAGCCACTGTGATTTACGACAAGTTAGATAAGTAATTAAAGATAATTGAGGGTCACTGTAGACCATTTTGATAGTTTTCTCTTTTGTAAAACTTAATTTATACCTAGATTATAGATGTGATATGGCATAGGTCATCCTTCGATCCATTGTAGAACTTGGAACCCATTCAGGGAATATTCGTTCACATTTTTGTTGAACGCAGTTGGTTTTTATCGTCCTGTATTAAAACATTTCCTTTTATCAATAGTGCAATTTATAAACAATGTTTTGTGAGTAGAATAAAATTTCCGATGGTAAACTGAACTGCTTTTTCGACGTTATTTTACCAGCTAACTAAAAATAGGAAAGCCTTGAACCCCTTCCACTAAATTTAGTTAGTATTAAGATTCTTTTACAGGGAGTGCAGTGGAGCTGACGCTCAAATCATTAAGTATTTGGTTATATCATCGCTAGTCTCACTTAACTCTTCTGAACTCTACATGTCATGTGTGGTCTGGGGTCTCTTTACCAGCAACAGGTCCCAGGTTCAAACTAGTCAATTCCCTAAAAAACACGCTCAGAGCGTCGTTGCGCGAAAGTGGTAGGGAGACACGACTTAGAACAGACAGACGCCACGCAGAATGTTAGACTGCTTATTTTTTATTTTTTGTCCTTATGGGACCAAACTGCTGAGGTAATCGATCCATAAGCTTACACACTACTTAATCTAACTTAAACGAACTTACGCTGAGGACAACACACACACCCATGCCTGAGGGAGGACTCGAACCTCCGACGGGGGGACTCGCTCGAACCGTGACAAGACGCAATAGACAGCGCGGCTACCCAGCGCGGCAGCCCTGTCTATAGGACAATTCTTGGTCAAAAAGAGTGTGACTCCTGTTTCTCACCCGTCATATTAACCTAACCTTGCCCCTTGCAACTTTTTTTGTTTCCTGGAATTAAAACAGACATGAAAGGAAAGCGTTGTGCTAATGTTGCTCAGGTGAAGGAAAGAACGACGGAGGTTTCGAAAAATGGAATTAAAGATTAGACAAGTGTATTAGTGCAAGTAGAGAGTAGTTTGAAGGGGAGTGGAGGTTTGTACTTAAAATGTGAATAAATAAGTTTAAAAAAATAAGTTCGGTTTCTTTTAGGTATCCCTTCGTATATTCACAAAGTAATGGTTTCAGTTCTTATTGAATTCAAGTGTGTTGATTAGGAGCACACGAATTTCGAGGCTGAGGTGTTGAGGTGATACAGAGACACAGGAAATTGCCGTTCCCTCGACAGCGTCGTACAAAAGCCGCGAACAGCTCAAGGTGGAACCCGGGCCAGACAGCTTTACAGCGGTCGTGGATAAGCAAAACGACCCACAGCGCTTTATCTCGGCGTCTTCGTGTTGTGGCGCCGTTGCTTGCTATCGCCGGAGTCCCATTGTCTGCGCGCGACGAGGTGGCGGGAGGGCCTGGGAATGTTCCAGAACAGATAGTATTGTAGTGGGCAGTTTTCCAGTTTCCTTCACACTTGGCCGAGCCTTTAAACGCCTCGCTCAGTCCCGTGGAACGACCCGAGCGGCGCCGTCTTTCTTGTGGGATGGGGGGGGGGGGGGGGGGGCGTGGCGCAACAGTGTGTCGAATGCAGATCCAGGCGAGCCGATCTCCTTGAACGTGACCTTAAGACCGACTTCCACTCTTACCATTTTGAACAAGAATGTGGTCCCTCGTCCACACTAGAAATGCAACTGATTTTGTAGGAAAGAAGTATGATAGCACCATTTTTTGCAACAAAAACTCATTCTTCAGGGATGGCAGGTTTTACAGTATCATCTCCATTTATACTTTGACACAGCTCATTTTACAAGCAACTCATCTCTCTAGCAGAAAATCACATATTTGTTATTTTGTCAAACGTGGTTCTCGGAGACAGGGAATTCGCAACTGCTATCTGTCTACATCTATTCTCCACAAACCGCTGTACAGTGAGTGACGGAGAGCTGGTATCACTATCTTTTTCCCCTTTTCCTGTTCGATTCACGAGAGGCACTTGGGAAGGAGGATTGTCGGCAGACATCTAACTCCTGTGATTTTCTCGACGTGGTCACTTTGCGAAACGTCTGTGGCTTCTGTGTGATACACATTGTGTCTGTTGTAACGTTCTCCACTGGAGCCTATTGAACGTCTCCGTAAGGCTCTCAAGCCGAGTGAACGATCCCGTGTCGAAACACGTCGCTCTTCGTTGCAATCTCTCTAGCTGTTCTACTAATCCTACTTGGTAAGGGACCCAGATTGATGAACAGTTCACGGGAATCGGTCGAACGAGTGTTTTCTGAGCCTCTCTTCCGTGGATGATTTAAGATTATTCCAATGAATCTCACTCTGGCCGTTGCTTTTCCTACTGTTTGTTTTGTGGGGTCATTCCGCCCTAGGTCGCTCCGGATGATTACTCCCAGGTATTTTACAGTAGTCACTGCTTCCAGTGACATGTCGCCAGTGTAGTCGAGCAGTAATGGAACTATTCTCTTGTTTATGCGCAATACGTTACGTTTATTTACGTTGAGGGTTAACTGCCAGTCATTCCACAACGATTGCGTAGACGTCTGTAGGCTTTCCTGCATTTCGCTACAGCCCTCTGGCCTTGCCACCTTCCTACAGACAACAGCTTCGTCCGCGAATAGCCTCACAGAGGCTCCACTGTTATACACTACATCGTTGATATAAACAGTAAATAATTACTAGAGCATAACCCATGTTTACAGTTTATAGCTTGTTAAGTTTTTTTAATAGGCCTATACTTTGTTATGTTCCCTTCTTTATTACTACTAACTAAATCTAGGTTTGCACATGATTTTCTCGCATTGTTATTTTCTTTTCTAAGACTACGTTTGCAAATGATTTTCTAGCACAGGCTACGTGATTGATTTTACCATACTTTTATATATTACTAGCTATTGAATTGAAATGCAAGACACCTTGTTGGTACTTATCTACCTTTTGTGTCAGGGCAGTGATAATGTGTATGTTTTTCGGTGCTTGGAAGTTTATTTGACCTGCTTGTTGTGTGTTCAATGTTATCGCAGTCGTTAGGATTCAGGTTTCCGCGTTTTTCAAACGTCTACGTCTACGTCATCATCTTTAGTATCGTTTAGGTCTGGCTCTGATTCTGGTACCTCTAGAGATGAGCTGGGGTGGGGATATTTTCTATTAGTGTCCGTGTTTCTTCTGTCCTGAGGTCGGGGTGTATATCAAGGGTGTTTTGATTCATGTTTCTGGGAGGGTAGATGTATTTAAATCTGGGTTTGTTGTTTATTCTGGGACGGTTTGTTAATATGAAAGCGTATGTCCTGCTCTCAGTTTCACGAGGCATGTTTGGAGCGGTCTGACCTTTGGCGCAGTGGTGAACGGCTGTCTCATAAAATTCCCGGGGCTGCGATGTTAACCAGTTCCGCACTTACAGCTGGACGTCCGAGATGAGTCGTTTGCCCCTCAGAGCCTTTTTAAGGGGACCAAAAATGGCGTAATCACAGGGAGAGGGGTCCGGACTGTATGGAGAGTGGTCGAGAACCTCCCATTTGATTTTCTGCAGGAGTGTCGCGTCTGTGTTGGCCGTATGAGGCTTTGCATTGTCGTGGAGCAGAATGTCCCCGCGGGTGAGATTGCCTGGTCGTTTTGATTTGATCGCTTGGCGAAGGGTGGTCAAGGTTTGCAAGTAACGCTGGGCATTCACTGTTGTCCCGTGCTGCAAGAAGTGTATCAGAAGTGGGCAATCTTGGTCTAAGAAGAACGTCAGCGATTGGCAGCGTTGGACGATGGATACTGCTAGCTCTGTATAGTCATGTGACGTGCACGCGTGCCCTCTAGCGACGGGCTTGTGAACTTCCATGCTCTGGTCGTAATCATACCTCTTTATACACGCCACGATATTACCCCCTGTCACCGGTTTGCACATTCCAGACTCTGGCTCGTTTCTTTTTGAACGCCCCTTATAGTTGAAGGCTGCTTCTGTATTTATTAAGATGGTGACGATATTTATTCTACACTTACTAATAATTTTTTTATTCTTGGGAGGTAGCAATTCCAGCTTTACGTGTGTACTTCGCTTGTAGCGGTTAACTTTAACTAGTATTGTTAGGCTATTTAACATTTTGTGATTTAATCTTACCAGAATGTGAGTTATTGGATTTCTTTTGGGCAAGAGCAAAGGCTTGTGATTTATTTAACCTGTTCACTGCTTAAGAGAGGTTGCTGTACATGTTGTAGTGCTCTACCTATCCCCCCTGAGCTGGTTGTCGCCGGGGGCTGCATCCCAACGTCTACTACGTCTGGTGTCTGCTGTGTCGTCTGCTGGTTTGTAAACTGACCCGAAGCTCCAGCACTTCAGGAGTCAGAGCTGTGTGCGGCCTGCTGGCCAGCAGGTCTGCGTGACCTTGTTGCGAGGCTGGCAGGCGCCTCGCCCGACGCCTCACTGTGCTTTTCTTGATCGCCAGGTCTCTACACACACAAGCGACACGTTATTTCTCTGCCAACCATTTCGTCTTCACATACTTCAACAATGCGGAAAGGATTCATGCAAGTCCGTATTCTAAGTCACATTTTGCCACTATGTTGGTCTTAAGAAAACAGAACCACTCAATTTAATGGCACTGACTTGTTCCCTGCAACCAGTAAGTTCTTTCCGTCAGATTATGGTATGGCTCGGCATGACTTTCAATGTTAATTATTAATATTTAATGTTTTTACGAACTGTAACTATTTTTAAAAAACTTTTAAAGAATATCTAAATTGTTTGGCTTTTGGTATTTCACGTTTAATGCCTTTTCTTAAGGGCGAAAGCTCGAGTTTAATCTTTAATGTGTCTTTTAAGTCAATCTTGCACCTCATTGCTGTTGAAGAAAATAAATTGTTGTCGATAAGTAAATCATGTTAAAGAGTACTTGGTAGAAAATGGGGTTCAATAATTTTCCGCAGCCCCCCGTGGTAACGAAGGCTACTGACTGATCGACAGTTCTTAATAAGGGCAATACGCTGAATCATAGTACGTGTTCAGCCAGCTGGTCTTGCACCCATATGGATGAGCATTGTAACAAAGGCTACTGACTGATCGACAGCCTGCATATCCATCGCTTCAGAGATTTTTGCAGGACTCGGCTTTTCGCTACAGGATGTCAAATCAAACACCTTTCAGCCGTCTAATTTCCAAACTTATTTTTCGGCGATTTACTACACCATCTTCAGGCCCTGTGTTCGGACAACCATGTTACCAGTAAGAAATAGATAACCAGAAAATGGCGGTGGTGTAAGTCTTATATACACTGGTAATATACTACTAATAGTTGGGATCGATAAATTGCACTGATGTATTTTTATATTGTCCTTTTATTACTTATTGTCTATATCTACCTATATGATTATGTTCCATATACTACTAATAACTGTGATCGATAAATTGCACTGATGTATTTCTATATTCTCCTTTTATTAGTTATTGGTAGTGTATGGAAGATGATGATACAGATACTTAGGGGGTTGACCTTCGACAAGTTGTATATGTTTTACTACTTTATGATATTATATAATCAAATATTTTGCCTTCAGTCTGTACTCGTCAGTATATGACTACATTGTTTTACTTCAGTTGTTTCATGGGCATTGCATTAGCATTACACTGTGATTATTTATTTATAACATGAAATACTGACCTCCGTTTACTAAGTTTCTCTTTTTTATTATTATATGACGTATATACTTTGCTCACTAGTTTAAGTTAATACAATATGCGACTGTAGCTTCATATACCTTCCTGTACTGGTTAGTAAAATGGTTCAAATAGCTCTGAGCAGTATGGGACTTAACATCTTAGGTCATCAGTCCCCTAGAACTTAGAACTACTTAAACCTAACTAACCTAAGGACATCACACACATCCATGCCCGAGCCAGGATTCGAACCTGCGACCTTAGCAGTCGCGCAGTTCCGAACTGAAGCGCCTAGAACCGCTCGGCCACTGCGGCCGGCTCATACCTGTACACAGGGCATGGAGATGGCGTACTAAATAGCCGAAACTGGTAGCCAAATAAAATAAGTTTGGAAATCAACGCCTGAAAGGTGTTTGCTTTGACAGCTAGTAAGGAGAGCAACATGCCCAAGCGTAGTACTGCGTGTTCAGTCGGGTGCTCTTTTACCTGCAGGGATGAGCACTGTAATAAAGGCTACTGACTGATCGACACTCATAATAAGAGAAACACGCTGAAGTGTAGTACCGTGCGTTCAGCCAGTTGCTCTTTTATCTGCAGGAATGAGCATTGTAACAAACGCTGCTGGCTGATCGAGAGCATTTAATAAGAGCAACATGCTGAAATATAGTACAGCACGTTCAGCCAGGTGCTCTTTTACCTAAAAGAGGGAGCATTGTAACAATGGCTACTGACTGATCGACACCTAGTAATAAGAGCAACACGCTCAAGTGTAGTACTACACTTTCAGCCAGTTGCTCTTTTACCCGCAAGGATGAGCATTGCAACGAATGACCGACACCTTGTAATAAGGGCAACATGCTGAAATATAGTACAGCACGTTCAGCCAGGTGCTCTTTTACCTAAAAGAGGGAGCATTGTAACAATGGCTACTGACTGATCGACACCTAGTAATAAGAGCAACACGCTCAAGTGTAGTACTACACTTTCAGCCAGTTGCTCTTTTACCCGCAAGGATGAGCATTGCAACGAATGACCGACACCTTGTAATAAGGGCAACATGCTGAAATATAGTACAGCACGTTCAGCCAGGTGCTCTTTTACCTAAAAGAGGGAGCATTGTAACAATGGCTACTGACTGGTCGACACCTAGTAATAAGAGCACCACGCTCAAGTGTAGTACTACACTTTCAGCCAATTGCTCTTTTACCCGCAAGGATGAGCGTTGCAACGAATGACCGACACCTTGTAATAAGGGCAACATGCTGAAATATAGTACAGCACGTTCAGCCAGGTGCTCTTTTACCTAAAAGAGTGAGCATTGTAACAATGGCTACTGACTCATCGACACCTAGTAATAAGAGCAACACGCTCAAGTGTAGTACTACACTTTCAGCCAGTTGCTCTTTTACCCGCAAGGATGAGCATTGCAACGAATGACCGACACCTTGTAATAAGGGCAACATGCTGAAATATAGTACAGCACGTTCAGCCAGGTGCTCTTTTACCGCCGGCCGGAGTGGCCGTGCGGTTCTAGGCGCCACAGTCTGGGGCCGCGTGACCGCTACGGCCGCAGGTTCGAATCCTGCCTCGGGCCTGGCTGTGTGTGTTGTCCTTAGGTTAGTTAGGTTTAAGTAGTTCTAAGTTCTAGGGGACTGATGACCTCAGCAGTTAAGTCCCATAGTGCTCAGAGCCATTTGAACCATTTTGCTCTTTTACCTGCAAGGACGAGCATTGTAACAGTGGCTACCGACTGATCGACACCTTGTAATAAGAACAACATGCTGAAGCGTATAGGGAGTGCTGAGCCAGCTGGTGGTGGTGGTCGGTGCCGCGCTGGGGGAGCGGCGCGCCGTCACGTGTGTCGGGCAGACGAGGCGAGGGCGCCCAGTCCAGTGTAGCGGCGGCGTTGTTCCGCGTCCGCGCTTGGCGAGGCTGCCTTCCTTCGCTGGCCAGAGGCAGCCCTCCAGTGCTCCGGCTGCCAACGCGCGCCGCTGCGCTGCCCTCCCGCGTTCCACTCTGGCCGCGCGACGTGTCACGTCTCAGCTCAGGCTGGCGCGACATCCGCACCAGATGTTTGCTCGCCTTCGCTGGCACCTCTCTCTCCGGCGACGACTCTTGCGCACTGAACTGCGAACCCGTGCTGTGTCTATTTCAGAAACGTAGGTCAGTTCTCAGTCTGGCACCGCTTGCCTACGGTGTAGTGTGCGTCTCATAATATTCTATTGAGAGCACTTACTGTATCACTGCCAAATGGGTCACACCAAATGGACTGGCCGATTGAGCACTGACGTTGAGGATATACGCACGTGACGCCGTATTTCGTATGAAGGGAACTTGTTTGATGTTCTAAAGGTGGGTTGCGCCGTAAACGTGTCAAGATAAATCTTTTACACAAGTGACGAGGTTATTTCAAGTGACCTATTGAGCTGTGATACATGGAAGAATCCCGGAGATACTAAAATGTATCAGATAGATTATATAATGGTAAGACAGAGATTTAGGAACCAGGTTTTAAATTGTAAGACATTTCCAGGGGCAGATGTGGACTCTGACCACAATCTATTGGTTATGGACTGCAGATTAAAATTGAAGAAACTGCAAAAAGGTGGGAATTTAAGGAGATGGGACCTGGATAAGCTGACTAAACCAGAGGTTGTACAGAGTTTCAGGGAGAGCATAAGGGAACAATTGACAGCAGTGGGGGAAAGAAGTACAGTAGAAGAAGAATGGGTAGCTCTGAGTGATGAAGTAGTGAAGGCAGCAGAGCATCAAGTAGGTAAAAAGACGAGGGCTGGCAGAAATCCTTGGGTAACAGAAGAAATATTGAATTTAATTGACGAAAGGAGAAAATATAAAAATGCAGTAAATGAAGCAGGCAAAAAGGAATACAAACATCTCAAAAATGAGGTCGACAGGAAGTGCAAAATGGCTAAGCAGGGATGGCTAGAGAACAAAATATTAGGATGTAGAGGCTTATCTCACTAGGGTAAGATAGATACTGCCTACAGGAAAATAAAGAGACCTTTGGAGAAAAGAGAACCACTTGTGTGAATATCAAGACCTCAGATGGAAACCCAGTTCTAAGCAAAGAAGGGAAAGCAGAAAGTTGGAAGGAGTATATAGAGGGTCTATACAAGGGCGATGTACTTGAGGACAATATCATGGAAATGGAAGAGGATGTAGATGAAGATGAAATGGGAGATACGATACTGCGTGAAGAGTTTGACAGAGCACTGAAAGACCTGAGCCGAAACTAGGCCCCGGGAGTAGACAACATTCCATTAGAACTACCGACGGCCTGACAAAACTCTACCATCTGGTGAGGAAGATGTATGAGACAGGCGAAGTACCCTCAAACTTCAAGAAGAATATAATAATTCCAATCCCAAAGAAAGCAGGTGTTGACAGATGTGAAAATTACCGAACTATCATTTTAATAAGCCACAACTGCAAAATACTAACGCGAATTCTGTACAGACGAATGGAAAAACTGGTAGTAGCGGACCTCGAGGAAGATCAGTTTGGATTCCGTAGAAATATTGGAACACGTGAGGCAATACTGACCTTACGACTTATCTTAGAAGAAAGATTAAGGAAAGGCAAACCTACGTTTCTAGCGTTTGTAGACTTAGAGAAAGCTTTTGACAATGTTGTCTGGAATACTCTCTTCCAAATTCTAAAGGTGGCAGGGGTAAAATACAGGGAGCGAAAGGCTATTTACAATTTGTACAGAAACGAGACTGCAGTTATAAGAGTCGAGGGGCATGAAAGGGAAGCAGTGGTTGGGAAGGGAGTGAGACAGGGTTGTAGCCTCTCCCCAATGTTATTCAATCTGTATATTGAGCAAGCAGTAAAGGAAACAAAAGAAAAATTCGGAGTAGGTATTAAAATCCATGGAGAAGAAATAAAAACTTTGAGGTTCGCCGATGACATAGTAATTCTGTCAGAGACTGCAAAGGACTTGGAAGAGCAGTTGAACGGAATGGACAGTGTTTTGAAAGGAGGGTATAAGATGAATATCCTTTCTTGAAAATTGGTGTGACCTGTGCAATCTTCCAGTCTCTGGGTACGGATCTTTCGTCGAGCGAACGGTTGTACATGATTGTTAAGCATGGAGCTAATGCATCAGCATACTCCGAAAGGCAGTTGACCCTAAATAACGAAAAGTGTGAGGTCATCCACATGACTGCTAAAAGGAACCCGTTAAACTTCGGTTACACGATAAATCAGTCTAATCTAAAAGCCGTAAATTCAACTAAATACCTAGGTATTAGAATTACGAACAACTTCAATTGCAATGTTGTGGGGAAGGCTAACCAAAGACTGTGTTTTATTGGCAGGACACTAAGAAAATGTAACTGACCTACTAAGGAGACTGCGTACACTACTCTTGTCCGGCCTCTTTTAGAATATTGCTGCGCGGTGTGGGATCCTTACCAGATAGGACTGACGGAGTACATCGAAAAAGTTCAAAGAAGGGCAGCACGTTTTGTATTATCGCAAATACGGGAGAGACTGTCACAGAAATGATACAGGATTTGGGCTGGACATCATTAAAACAAAGGCGTTTTTCGTTGCGACGGGATCTTTTCACGAAATTCCAATTACCAACTTTCTCCTCCGAATGCGAAAATATTTTGTTGACACCGACTTACATAGGGAGAAACGATCACCACGATAAAATAAGGGAAATCAGAGCTCGTACGAGAAGATATAGGTGTTCGTTCTTTCCGCGCGCTATACGAGATTGGAATACCAGAGAATTGTGAAGGTGGTTCGATGATCCCTCTGCCAGGTACTTAAACGTGATTTGCAGTAGATGTAAATGTAGATGAAGTTCCGATACTTGTCGGCGCTTTACGTAGTCTTCAAGATGGCGTCTGTAACGGAGGTGCGTTCCAAGCAGAGAACAGAGAGTTTCTTTTGGCGCTTGCAGAATGTCTACAGGGACCTGACAGAGAACAAAAGCACGGTGAGTCGTTGGGGAGTCGTCTGTCATCACCGCAACAAGGTCGCACAAGCCTGCCCGATCTGCCGCTTGGCGGTGGGCCGCACACAGCCGTGTCTCTTGCAATGTTCGAACGTGCGGACACTCTCATTAGAGTTGATCGGCGGATCACAAACACTTCATTGCGCAACTGGTCGTGTCTGTTGGTAATGCTGACACACTCGTCCACCAGTTGACGTGCTCAAAAGTGTGTACCCCCTCTGTCCTATTCTCGATAGTAAAGAGCAGAAGAGAAGAATAGAAGAGCGGTATGAACTATGATCGATCCTCAGATTCCACATCTTCGTCCCTCCTACAACACATACACTTTTTTTTCTGAGTATTACTGATCGTATCAATGAACATTTTTTGTTAAGTTGATATGAACCGATTTAAGAGTCTAATACAAACTATGTTAGTGTTTATACATTTTATTTTATTTTACACACGTCACATCCGTGTAGCAGGAAGCAGAAGTGATCCACAAAACTACTGGCCAATATAAATGACGTCCATTTGCCGTAGAATCTTAAAACATAATTCTAGTTGAAACGTAGAGACGTATTTCGAACAGGCTTACCCCCGTCGTGCTAACCAACGTGGATTCGGAAGGCGTCAGTCGTCTCAAACATAGCTCGCTCTTCCAACAGATTACATCTTGAAGGCTATGGGCCAAAGCGCTAATGTAGAGACAGTTTCTACACTTTCTAAAAGAGTCTGCTTCACAACCGTCGTTTTCCTTGATTGGCGAGTCATCGACAGAAGACGAACATGAGGCATTACAAAGGGAAGTCTGTTGGCATCCTTCTCATTGCTGTTGTGTATTAATGACATCAGACACGTCCCATACGATGCAGTTGTCTACCATGAATTACTATCTGAGAAAATCAGCACAAATTTTCATTCAGATCTTGGTAAGATTTCGAAGAGTGGCAAGTTGTACATGTACATACATACTCTGCAAACCACTGTGCGTTTCAGGGGTACTTACCATTCGAGTCGGGTTGGAGCATAGGAACCATGACTGCTTTTAAAGCGGAGTGACCGCGCTGTTAGAGGCACCAAGTCACGGCTTGTGCGGCCCCGCCTGCCGGAGGTTCGAGTCCTCCCTCGGGCTTCATTGGGTGTGTGTGTGTGTGTGTGTGTGTCTGCTGTTCTTAGCAGAAGTTAGTTTAAGTTAGAGTAGTGTGTAAGTCTAGGGACCGATGCCCTCAGCAGTTTGCTCCCTTAGGAATTCACACATTTGAACTTTCAATGTCACTGAGCACGCTGTAATTAATCTCATCTTGTCTTCGCGGCAGCTGCGGGGTTGGTACGCGTGGTGCTCAGAATGCTTTAAGTGTTGTTGTGAAATGTAAAATTGTGCAGTCCACAACAAGCTAAAATGTACACTGAAGCGCCAAAGAAACATCATCGACTTGTGTACCCTTGATGACTGCACGACACAAAGCTTTACGCCTCGCCTGGTCCCGTCAACACCAACGTTGGGCTGTTGTTGACTAGAAACATGTTGCCTGGTCGGACGAGTCTCGTTTCAAGCTGATGGACTCTCTGTAATGGTGTGGGGCTGGTACATTTGGAGTGATATGGGACCCTTGATACGTCTGGATACCACTCTGACAGGTGACACGTACGTAAGCATCCTGTCTGATCATCTGCATCCTTTCATGTCCATTGTACATTCCGACAGACTTGTGCAATTCCAGCAGGACAATGCGACACTCCACATGTCCAGAATTGCTACAGAGTGGTTCTAGGAGCGCTCTTCTGAGTTTAAATACTTCCGCAAGTCACCGAACTCCCGAGATATGAACATTATTGAGTACATCTGGGATGCCTTGCAACGTGCTGTTTAGAAGAGATCTCCACGCCCTTGCACTCTTACGGATTTATGGGCAGCCCTGCAAGATTCATGATGTCAGTTCCCACCAGCACTACTTCAGATATTAGTCCAGTCCATGCCACGTCATGTTACAGCACTTCTGCGTGCTCGTGGGGGCCCTACACGATGTTAGGCAGGTGTACCAGTTTATTTGGCTCTCCAGTGTAGTATCCCAGGATTAGAATATCAATGAGCCGCAAATGTAATCAGTTAACTCATACAAAAACCTGAGTGTAATAATTTAGGGGGACATAAAACTGAATGAACTGTGTACGTCAGATGTGCCAGAAAATGATCGCAAAAGAAACCAAGAAAACCATTTGATGTTCGTTGATTTAGAAAAGGCCTATGATACTGTGCCAAGGAGTTCACTATGGATAGCAGTGGAATAAGTCGGAATGGATGGTGCATTAATAATGTTGGTGAAAAGAGGTACCACCAATATGAGGCAGTTGTGAAGATTTGTTGTAAGATATCAGAAAGTTTTAACACAAATAAAGGCTTAAGACAAGGATGATCTATCTCACCAAACTTATTTACGTTGTGTTAGAAGTTGTTCTCGGTTAATGAAACAGACAGTGCAGGAGATTTGGTGTGACGGTACAGCATCAAAGTTTACATGCATTACTGTTTGCCGACGATCAAGTACTTACGGCTATGGAAAAGGGTGATGCCATGTCTCAAATCAGGTAGGTAATAGATACTTACGAACAATGGAGACTCACAGACAATATAGATAACACAGAATATCTTGTTGTTGGAAGTGAGCATGAGGAGGATTTGGATTTTGAATTTGGCTAGGTAAGAAATGTGGAAGTGTTCAAGTATCCGGGTTCACTAATCGATAAATCTGGATAGTGTGTCTTGGACAAATCCCACTGAATAAGTCGAGGGAGAGCGGCTATTAGATCGTTAAATGGTATCTTTTGGAGTCGCCACGTATACAGACGAACAAAGATAGTAGTGCTGTGTGCTGTGGTTAAAAGCATGCTGACATGTGGCACAAATTGTTGGACACTGAACGAGAGACAAAGAGGGAAAACTGAGATTGTCGAAATGGTCGGGCTACGGTGCAGGATGACAGCGAGTCCCTTGGATCGACTGAGGAATGAATATGGAAGAAAGGAGATGAATGCGGTGGAAGCAGTCACAAATAGGACTGATGCTCGAGTACTGAGATGGTACGGACATGTCAGACCGTGGAAGAACAACGATGGCAGCAGTGTTTTACTGAACTAGTCACTACCAGGGAGAAGGAGATCTATAGCCAGAGCCATAGAAAAGAGAGGTCTATCGGAAGAAGACTAGCGGTGCAGAAGTTTGTCACATATGAGAACAGGTAACTGCCGACAAATAGAAAAACCTGCTAAAGTAAAAAGTGCATGAATAAATAAAACTTAATGATTAAACAGTTAGTTCAGTCATAGGTAAAGTTCTATGTTCATAGATACTGGTCACTTGCAAGCAGCCTATGAATGACGTGTGCGACCCATCTTACGATATTGTTCATGTGCGTAGGACTCGCACCAAGCAGTATTAACAGCAAGTGTACAAATCTCTGGTTTGACTGATCGACGCTGAAACATCTTAAATGCCGGATGGACATCAAATATCTCACTAAAGCTTACTTCCAATTGCTAAATAGGGAATCTAGGAATATGCCAGAGCCACCCACGTATCGTTCCAGAAGGATCGCGAAGGCAGGATTAGACTAATTAGAGAGCGCACAAAGGCGTTTAAACAGTAATTCTTCCCGTGCTTAACAAGCGAAAGAGACGGGAAGAAACTCTGATACTTGGGCAATGGGAAACAGCCAATGCCATGGACTGCACAATTATTTGCAGAGAAGAGAAGTGGATGTGACTGTAGATGTTGCATGGGGGCTTAATTATTTATTAGTGCAAATAATTTTACTGTCTGTCCGGTTACGCAGTCTCGTAACCGGTTGGCCCCGACTAGTATTACTCCGCAATATGACTGCATAGAATAACAACGAAGAATGAAAGGAAATTTCCGTTACCACAATTAATTAATTAAGTCCCCAGCAACTATAAAAACTACGAAACAACAAGGCACAAGTGTAACTGTTCTGTGTGTGGAAGTGTGATTCAACGTACACATCTGGCACGGTTCTTCCTCAATAAGACCAGATATTTTAAACACCATTTATACTGAAGTAATTTAAAAAAAAAAAACAGAAATACTATGATTGCATATAGAAACCAGAATTACACTCTAATACATGAACACAAGCCAGATGTTTTGTTGACTGAACCTGTAACCAAGAGGCATTGTTATTTAGCACATTTGAAATAAAAAATAAAAGATTTTATTTACCTTCATATATATTGACGAAACATACACTCTGATCATTACAACATCCGCAATCCAACAATATCTGGTGTCTAGCCCATCAAACAATATGACAACATCTGAACAAGCAATCTCCATGGGAACTTCTCAACAACGACTCACCACTGCTACATCTCAACAAGCACTGCCTACTGCTACTTCTCAATATGCACTCTCCACGACGACTTCACGACAAGCACTGCCTGTGGAGGCGGCTGAATAATACTCTTTGGCGCAATCTCTGGCGCTGTGACTCAGTGTAGCCACCTTTCATATGCCCCTCCTCCACGTGCTAGAATTTGATGGTATTTTTGCCAGCATTGGTGGTGAAAATACCACCAAATTCGTCCAAAAAATACAGACAAAATTAAAAAGTAATATTAATAAGTAAATATCACATACTAAATAAATTTTGGCTTTGCACTGACCCTTCAATAATCTAATATATAAAATACAGTAAGGAATACAAATGCTTGCATACATGTGATTTTACATAATAGTTTACATAAGTATTATTCAATCAATGGCACCAGAAATGACGAACAGGAGCAGGTAAGAGTCTCATAACATTTCATAAACAGTAAACACACAAAAAATCAGTTCGTACAAATATTCACATAAAATCCTTTCAATAGTTCTATACAAGTAGGACTCCTCAGAGTAGTTGATAGTTCCAACAGTAGCACCCAGCAATGATCAACAGGTGCAAATAGCAGTCTCATAACATTTCATCAGCAGTATTTAAACAGATTCAACAGTGGCACCCAGGAATGTTGAACAGATGCAGACACCAACAAGTGACATCATTTCATGAGAAGCAGTTCCATCAGTGGCACCCAGCAATGTTGAGCAGGTGCAGACACCAACAAGTGACATTATCTCAGTAGAAGTAGTCCATCAGTGGCACCCAGTAATGTTGAGCAGGTGCAGACACCAACAAGTGACATTATCTCAGGAGAAGCAATCCATCAGTGGCACCCAGTAATGTTGAACAGGTGCAGACACCAACAAGTGACATAATTTCAGTAGAAGCAGTCCATCAGTGGCACCCAGAAATGTTGAGCAGGTGCAGGTAACAGTCCATAATATTCACTATCACTAATCTGACAGTTCATCAGAGTTTATCAGCAGAAATTAAACATTTCCAAGTGGCACCCATCATGTTGAACAAGTGCAGATAACAGTCCATAATATTCACTATCACTAATTAGACAGTTCATCAGAGTTCATTAGCACAAATTAAACATTTCCAAGTGGCACTCAGCAATTTTGAACAGGTGCAAGCACGAACAACAGTTTGAATGCACACACAATTGCTTTTACAAAATTGTTATCAATGCTCTTACACTAAATATACAAATTATAATAAACACACAAATGGTATCAGATAACTGTCATATTAACTATTACAAATACATAAATATCAGTAAACCTATAATATTTATGGGTGTTAGTGCAAGCCACAACAAACAGGTAAAATAATATTTAGGAGATAGATCAGTACCAATTATTTGGGATTAGGAAAGGGAAACACACAAAACACACTCGCTCATCTTTCATCCACATATTAAGTACTACTGTGTAATTGAATAGTGTTAACTGTGTAAATGCAATTCTGTCAAAATTTGATGTTCAACATGTGTATCAAGTAGTAGTGGTAACAGTGTATAACAGTCAATAATAGTTAGTCAACGTCAGAGTCATCATGTCAAGACCAATGTTTGCCAAGCCAGATCAAAATGGACGGTTGCTGAACAACTGTCAGTGTGCCAAGATATGCAATTACTTCCTCTCTCCAAAAAAAAATATATACTGCTTATTGATTTAACAAAGTGTGCGTGTAGACAATCTTCCTTCTACTTGAGTGTTCTAGTCTGCCAACTTCATCCTCCTTGTTCCATATAAACCAACAAAAAAATATGCTCCTCACTTACTTTACCTCTTATCCACCAAAACTCCAATAATCATCAGCATCACATAATCTTAATACTTCAATAATACCTCTTACGTCGATACATATAAACTTATCATCAATATCATTTACCTTACCTCTTGTCCACCAAAACTCCAATAATCATCAACTTCACACAATCTCAATACCTCAATAATACCTCTTCAATATGTCGATACATATAAACCTTATCACCAATATCATTTCACTTCCAAAACAACTCTTTCCTCTAGTCAGTCTCCTCGAACAAGTACAGACAAAATCCTAGTGCATACTTCAATTTATCATCCCATGCAATCCGAAGGCACAATGTCCACACACAACCTCTGTGTAGTCCACCTGAGCCAAATCTTCTACTCATTATGAATTATAAAATACATTTTGGTTACCTTGTCCATCATAAAATAAAAGAAATGCATACACGACCTCTAACAGCCTTTAGTTCGAATAACTTTCAGTAAGTAAGTACGAGTACGGAGTGTTAATGATCGTAATATTTCACAGTGTGTACACCACTTCAAGAATCATGGCAAAACAGAAGCAAACATGTGGAGTATTTCTTGTGTCAAGTGTCACTATTTCAATTGCTCACGAAGAATGCAGTGTAATAACTGTCAATGGTCTAAACCTAGTGTTGGTATGTCATGTCGTTAGCTTCCTTCCTAGTAACATAAATTTATACAGCTTCCATAAAATCTCCAGCTCATGTGACTTCAATGAAGTTTCTTGTACCAATGTCGTTCGTAGAATTATAGCAGTTCATTCTCTTATCTTAAAATATAAGGCACTAAGCGTAAGCAAAACGTGCAATAGCGAGTAAATATACCAGTAGAGAACAGAATGTCAAGCACAATCCCTACAACGAGGCTCTGCCAAGCGAACAATCTATAATTAATACCATAGTGTGACCTAAACTCAATGTTTGTACACCGTATATCAGCATTTCTATATACAAAATTAAAGAATAGTTATGACAACAAGCAGAAATGTGTAAATATCCAATCCATAAGCAAAGCAGCAAATATGTATCTTACATAACAAACAGGTCATTAGCATCACATCAGCATAAGCAAATAAATGTTCATATTTAATCTTAATAAGTAAACATGAAGGCGCAAGCAGATAAATCACAAAGTATAACTTACATAAATAACCATATCAGTACAATTATTCAGGTGACAATTATAATTTAAATAAATAAGCACAGCAGACACATAATAAAAAAATATGACATCAGTGAAAAAGCAGTGCAGCCAAGCGATGCATAATATACGTAAATAATAACCCTGTTCATTAATCAATCATTGTCAAAATCAGATAACACAAAGTATAAATCACGTAATGGCGAGCAGCAAATTACGTCTAAAGTACGTACCTAAGTGGAAATATGTTACCTGAAAAATAAACTCAATTAATAGTTACCTTTTTAGTTTATTACTTCCTTCTTCGAAATTACATTCTTCCTGAAAATTTCTCGATAGCAAGTCCTCTTAACGTCGGACACACACAGAATTTACCTGAAGTTCTTAAATATTTTATACAACCGTATTCTGAAAAATACTGAACGTTACTAACATAATTTATCAAATCACCATAGCTTTATACTGAATTTATTCGGAGAAATTACACTGTGTATTTGTTTACGGCTGTCAGTGCATTCGCACTGAGCGCTCGATCAGCTGTAGGCGCGTGACGTAGGAAGTGATTGTTTACGGTCAACGACTGCCTTGTACGGCGCGCAGACTTGACTGTTGCTTTGAGTATGTGCCGCCGCCAAAACACAGCGCGGTATCCTTGTATTCTGCATGTTTTCGTATAACTGTTGGTTTCTCGAAAGTATGTCATTCCACAAAAATTTTAACGTTCGATATGTGATGTATTCCCCTAGAGCGCCGAGATTTAAGAGTTTCTACTTCGACAGTGTTATCATGAATAATTTTGCGAACTCTATATGGACCGTTATAAAGCAGAAAAAATTTGCGACACAAGCCTTTTCCTTTGTGAGACAAACGGTGAGACTTAATTAACACCTTTTGACCAACTGACAAGATTTTTAAACGACCAGGATGTTTAGCTGATTTCTCTCTTCTAGCAGCCGCAGATGCAATATTTTGCAGAGCCAGGTTCACAACTTCAGAATGCCGCAGTTTCCGTGTAGGCGGAAAAGGAAGGATTTCAGAAATGCGATTTGTCGGTGCTTTATTTTTTAATATCAATATAGGCGGTAAAGAAGTTGAATCATTAGGGAGTTAATTCAGAATGTTTTGAAAAATGTGAAGATACTGATCCCACGTTCTGTGATTCTGATGACAATAAAGTCGACACAATTTATTGATTTCCTTCATCCACCTCTCTGAAGCGTTCGATTGAGGGTGATAAAGTGAAACTGATATAACCTTATCAACATGACCCACTTCTTTAAGAAAATGTTTGATGAAAGCATTAGATACTGAGGGACCGATGACCTCTGCAGTTTGGTCCCTTTAATCCTTAAACCAACCAACCATTAGATACTGAACGAGCTGTTGCCTTGCGTAAAGGTGTAAAACACACATATTTTGATGTCAATTCCACTGCTACTAAAATGTACGCAAAACCATTAGTAGAACGAACCACTGGACCAAACAAATCGACTGCAGCCATCTCCTTTAATTTCGCTGGAATGATAGGAAACAACGGTGCTCTGTGAGAAATAGTTGGCGGCTTAGACTTTTGACATAATTTGCATTTGGCAAGAACAGATCAAATACGTTTTTCCATATTACTGAAGTGGCAATTTTCTCGTAATTTATGAAAGCATTTTCTGGGACCAAAGTGTGCATAACTGAAATGTGTGTACCAAATCAATTTATTGACCCACTCATCAGGAATACAAACTAACCAAACAGAGTTGTCGACCGATTTTCGTTTAAAGAGAACTTTCCAGATAGATCACAAAAAAGAGGTGTGGACAAATTGTCCAATCTAACAAAGTGTCTAAGAAAATTACAGACACCAAGGAAATTACGAACATCACGTTTTGTAGTAGGAACAGCATAATTACGAATAGCGTCTAGTTTCTCTGGATCAGGAAGAATACCTCTTGTAGAAATAATATGGCCAAGAAATTTCACCTGAGAACGACCAAATTCAGATTTTTCCAAGTTCACTGTAATGCCAACTCTTGCAAAAATACGTAATAATGAATCCAAAATTTTGCTATGCTCACTCCAAGAACGTTTAGCAATAAGAATATCGTCAACATATGAAATAATATTGTCACGAAGATAAACAGGTAAAATTTCGTTTAAACTATGAATGAATGCTGCTGAAGATACAGTAAGTCCAAACGATAATTTCCGAAATCACTTTTGGGTAAAATAGTCATATCCGGTTATTCTTTACCAACGCTCTAGATAGATTGATAGTTGAAGAGTTGTTTTGATAGATGCAAAGAATAGTAAAAGAGTAGGCAGCAGTGCAGAAAACTAAAAGAGAAATAGCACTACTACAGCGCGGGGCCCTGTGCACGCTACGGCACATATTCACTTAGCGTAGTGAATCCCCTGAGGACTCTAATTATTCGCGTCATTTCGCTGATCAATTTCTACAATTTGCACTTGTCTCTCTGAATTTCTGTCACGCGGAGGATGCCAATTAGGTCCCTCCTGTCTGTTACATGTAAATTCTTGGTTGTGTCTGTTATTAAAATTTCTGTTTTCCTGGCTATCTGCACGACTACTTCTTGTGTAATTTCGACTGTCACTTCTGAAATTATTGTTATATCTACTATCCTGGTTATTTCTGTAGTAAGAATTCCTATTATTGTATGAATAATTTCTGTCTTGATGATACCGATTACCATTTCCGTATGATTGATCATTCCGGTAGGAGTTTCCGTTATTATAACTGTCTGCGTAATTTCTGTTAGACCGTCTGTTATAGTCATAAGGCTGGTATCTATTGTCCTGTCTGTTTCGTCTGTCATTCTCAAAATTACCCATACAACGTCCATTTCGATCACTAACCCTTTTCTCTAAAAATCTATCGTAATTACTGTTACTGAAAAAATTACAAGAAGTTCCGTCGTAGTTGTCATACTCAAGTTCTTGTAGCAACGTCTTAAAAGTCTCAATATCGTCTTTACATCTTCCGGCTAAAGCAATTTGTCTTATGGATTGTGGCAGCTTAGTTAAACAAATGCGAATTAATTCAGTTGGGCTATAAGGGTTGGACAGGAATTGATTCTTTCGAATCATGTCTTCAAAGTATTCTGCTGGCGTGCGGAACTCAGACTGTTTAAAATTACGCTGCATAATAAGACTATGTTTGACTCTATCTTGCGTGTTTTCGGACCAATATGCTGATAGAAATGCATGATAAAAATCATTTAGATTATTACAATCACTAATAAGTGCGAGCATCCGCGTCGCCGGTTCATTTTCTAAATATCCACACATAAATTCCAGTTTGTGACTTAGTGGCCAATTTGGTGGAAGTGCGTACATAAATTGATCTAACCATGAACATGGATGTATGTCATTCTTAGAATTGCGAAAGATCTTAAATTTCCGAACAGTTAAGAAGTGTTTATAGTCAAAGTTTTCTCCTCGTGGCGACAAAGACCTACCGCGTCTGTCCCAGTCCGATTGTCGATTATTATCAAGTTCGCGCGCCTGGCGGTCTTTTGTTGCATCTCGTAAATGAAACAAATTATTTTCTTCAAACCCCTCTGCTATCTGTGATTCTAAATTTCTTCTGCTGTCTTTTCCTACGATTTCGCCTTCAATTTGTTTGACTTGCTTTCGTAATGCCTCGAATTCCCTTTTGACGCGTTCATTAAATTTTCCCTGATTTTCTACATGCTTATTTATGTTCTGGTACTCTTCGGTTTCTGTAAATGGCAATGGGGCTGTATCATCCGAATCTCTGTCCCCATTTAAACTAAGACTTGTCAATTTATCTGCAATCTCCTCAACTCTTCCCGATAAGTCACCTATTTGTTCTTTCTGTTTATTTACGTCTTCCGTAAGTGTCGTGACTCGGGTTTCAGTATTGACACATTTAGTGGTTAACTGTTCATACTGTTGTGTTAAGTTATTTATTCTGTCATTTGGTACGGATTCCTCGATTCTTTCAAGTATTTCTTCCTTATCGTGTGCACGTTGTAAATTTAACTCTGAAAATTTTTGTACAATCGCGCGATCTCTTTCTTCCTGTTCTCTATCCTGTTCCTTTTGTCTGATTTCTATTGAAATTAATCTATTATTGTGAGCATTTAAAATCGGTTGTACTTCTTCTCTAATTTCTTTCTTTAATTCATCTTTCATGTTTTTGAAACATGTCCCTGTTCGTGAGTCTAACCGTGTTTCCATTGTTCCCATATCTGTTTTAATTGTTCCTATATCTGTTTCTAACCGTGTTGCCAAAGTTCCCATCTGTGATCCCAGTGAGTCTAACCGTGTTTCCGTTGTTCCCCTATCTATTTTTAATTCAGATCGTTACTGTGATCCCAAATTTAATATTGCACTCATCAACTGCTCCATGTTAACTGGCTCGAAATTCTTTTCGCCTCTAACATTTCCCGCAAAACCAACTTCCTTCGTCATAGCTGTAAAGCTATCTATGTTCGATACTATTCCAGAATCTTCTGTCGTTAATCTCATATTCTGAAAATGTTTTGATTGTGAAAAATTTTGAACTGGTTCTGAACTATTTTCCTTGCTTATTAAATTGTTTTCTACTTCATTATTCATGATACTGTTTTCCTCTGTTGGCGAGTTCGCCATGTTAACAATTTTGTCATTCTCACTATCCGTCACTTTTGCCTTTTTCATCGATCGCGTAATCATTTACAAAACATACCAATCTCGTCACTATATGAAAATTACACACAATGACACTTTATCTCCAACAATACCATTCACACGAAATTTTTCCCGACAAACACGCCTAACGAACAATTAGAACCTTCACAATTGCACAAAATTGTCAAACCCGTATACAAGACAACAAAAATTAAGTTCTGCAGAAAATACCATTAGAAGAATGACAATTACCAAATCTACACATGCAATATAGACTACAATTACTAAACTACAAATTACTACAACAATACTACTGTCTGCTATTTTTACTATAAGAAGATTCCAAGGGACGATCCGAAGCAGCGGTCGCCACGTGCATGCGGGCTTAATTATTTATTAGTGCAAATAATTTTACTGTCTGTCCGGTTACGCAGTCTCGTAACCGGTTGGCCCCTGACTAGTATTACTCCGCAGTCTGACTGCATAGAATAACAACAAAGAATGAAAGGAAATTTCCGTTACCACAATTAATTGATTAAGTCCCCAGCAACTATAAAAGCTACGAAACAACAAGGCACAAGTGTAACTGCTCTGTGTGTGGAAGTGTGATTCAACGTACACATCTGGCACGGTTCTTCCTCAATAAGACCAGATATTTTAAACACCATTTATACTGAAGTAATTTAAAAAAAACGGAAATACTATGATTGCATATAGAAACCAGAATTACACTCTAATACATGAACACAAGCCAGATGTTTTGTTGACTGAACCTGTAACCAAGAGGCATTGTTATTTAGCACATTTGAAATAAAAAATAAAAGATTTTATTTACCTTCATATATATTGACGAAACATACACTCTGATCATTACAACATCCGCAATCCAACAATATCTGGTGTCTAGCCCATCAAACAATATGACAACATCTGAACAAGCACTCTCCATGGGAACTTCTCAACAACGACTCACCACTGCTACATCTCAACAAGCACTGCCTACTGCTACTTCTCAATAAGCACTCTCCACGACGACTTCACGACAAGCACTGCCTGTGGAGGCGGCTGAATAATACTCTTTGGCGCAATCTCTGGCGCTGTGACTCAGTGTAGCCACCTTTCAATGTGTATACTTACAAAGCGTGCTTGTGCTGGACTAAAATTATCTGGGATTCGTCAAACACGTGCTGAAATCAGCTCTGCAACCACATGAAAGACTGAAGTAATTATATTTCTCCGCAGATGCGACGATAGGCTATAAGCCCTACGTCGCCAGGACGCGAAAGAGATTTTCGGAATATGTAGAAGGAGCTCCCATCCTCTTTTCGTAGAGCTCTTGTAAGCTATGCCTCAGCACGGACGCATACTGGAGCTCAGCCATCGGTAAACACACGCAAATGGTTCTCAGACAACACGAAGGAGGAAGGCGCTATGGAAGAGATCAATAAAGCAAAGCAAACAGGCGCTGCTTTCCCATACATAAACTGCACCGCTGTGCACACAGGACTCCATGCGCAGAGCAAACGTTGTAATGCAGACTGCAGCGCGATAATAACAACCTCTACTTCACTTCTTGAATAACTTGTTGAGACGGTAAAACACAGGTCCGAGACACAGTTCACGGGAGCAGGGAAATTTGTTACGATGCAGATTTAGGGCATCTTCCTTGTCAGCCTGCAGATAAGCATAAAAAAAGCGAACGCTTGAACTTTTTTTGTTGGTGAAGAGCACAACTAGCCACAAATACTCTTAAAAGTCTTCATGTTTATGCCGCTGCCGGTTTCAGGCTCTCATAACCATCTTCAGATGGCCAACTTTTTTAGGGAAATTTTCATTAAAAATTTTAGAGATGTTTTTCATCGGGGATTCCTTAAGTATTACATGTAACTAATAAAGGTAAGAAAATTGACCTTCTAGAAGAACTAGAAACATACATTCACATCCTTGTTTCACCTCAATACAGTTTAAATCAACAAGCTAACAAACAATTTCTGTAGATATTCCTTGGGCTTTTTACACAAATTGAAGACAAACGGGTCATCAACAGTCATAACTCCCAATAAGAATGCTTTTGTAGTTCTTCATGCTTTCCCGGCGATCTGTTGACATCTTGGATATTCGGGAATCCAGCCGGATATTCGCGTCGTTCTCGCACGATATTTCAACAGCGTGAGCTACCTGAGACTCAGGTAGCACCTGAAGAAGACAGCGAGGCATGCTGTTAAATTACCTACACTGTGTGGCGTCCTGACAACTACCATAGAAGAAAATGAACAGAGACCAAACACAACACACATTGCATAGAGTACCACAATAATAAACATTTTTATAATTTTTCCTACGATGTTCTATAATTGTACTAAAATGTGTTTGTTCTGTTATTAACGTGTTTCACCTCGCTCACATATTCTTTGTTTAACGTTAGGCAGCTAACACTTTTGCTTGTTGTGAAATGACTGACATCCGTGCTGAGTGGAAGTCTTTGCATTGTAAACAAAAATATTTCATGTAAAGCTCATAAATGAGGCTGCAACAGTCATGAGGAACAATGCGGAGTAATTGTAAGCAACAGTTGTTCGTTTAGTATGTGTTTTTCTTTTTTGCGCTTGATCACTTTGTGCATCGCCCAGAAAAAGGCATGAGAAAGGCCACTGCAACAAACGTAGGTCTATATCTTATCAGATTCAGGCATATTATCGTGTTTTTGCTCTTGACATAACATATAAAGTTGCGCTAAATACTCAAATATCCTTACGTTGCAGGATCTGATGGCACGTTGGTAAGCAATATATTACTATAATTAAGAAAGGTAACCTCAGAAGATCAGCTTGATAATTCGAAATCCGTAATGTCATCAAAATAAAACCTTTGTAAAAGTATTTGTGGCTGGTTGCGTTCTTCAACTACAGTCCTTTTCGCATAGTGATCAAGATCCTGCGAGGATAAAATAATAGAATTTTTTATGTCGGTAATATAGAGAATAAATCAAACCAATAAAAACAACGCAAAGAACTTAACAGGGGATTTTAAAGCCCAACAGGGAAAGGGAAAAAAGGATAGAGGTATAACTAGAAAATGGGCACCAAATAAACAAATACTCGTTGAAATTTGCAGAACATCTACATCTACATGATTACACTGCAATTCACATTTAAGTGCTTGGCAGAGGGTTCATCGAACCACAATCATACTATCTCTCTACCATTCCACTCCCGAACAGCGCGCGGGAAAAACGAACACCTAAACCTTTCTGTTCGAGTTCTGATTTCTCTTATTTTATTTTGATGATCGTTCCTACCTATGTAGGTTGGGCTCAACAAAATATTTTCGCATTCGGAAGAGAAAGTTGGTGACTGAAATTTCGTAAATAGATCTCGTCGCGACGAAAAACGTCTTTGCTTTAATGACTTCCATCCCAACTCTCGTATCATATCTGCCACACTCTCTCCCCTATTACGTGATAATACAAAACGAGCTGCCCTTTTTTGCACCCTTTCGATGTCCTCCGTCAATCCCACCTGGTAAGGATCCCACACCGCGCAGCAATATTCTAACAGAGGACGATCGAGTGTAGTGTAAGCTGTCTCTTTAGTGGAGTTGTTGCATCTTCTAAGTGTTCTGCCAATGAAACGCAACCTTTGGCTCGCCTTCCCCACAATATTATCTATGTGGGCTTTCCAACTGAAGTTGTTCGTAATTTTAACACCTAGGTACTTAGTTGAATTGACAGCCTTGAGAATTGTACTATTTATCGAGTAATCGAATTCCAACGGATTTCTTTAGGAACTCATGTGGATCACCTCACACTTTTCGTTATTTAGCGTCAACTGTCACCTGCCACACCATACAGCAATCTTTTCTAAATCGCTTTGCAACTGATACTGGTCTTCGGATGACCTTACTAGACGGTAAATTACAGCATCATCTGCGAACAACCTAAGAGAACTGCTCAGATTGTCACCCAGGTCATTTATATAGGTCAGGAACAGCAGAGGTCCCAGGACGCTTCCCTGTGGAACACCTGATATCACTTCAGTTTTACTCGACGATTTGCCGTCTATTACTACGAACTGCGGCCTTCCTGACAGGAAATCACGAATCCAGTCGCACAACTGAGACGATACCCCATAGGCCCGCAGCTTGATTAGAAGTCGCTTGTGAGGAACACTGTCAAAAGCTTTCCGGAAATCTAGAAATATGGAATCAACTTGAGATCCCCTGTCGATAGCGGCCATTACTTCGTGCGAATAAAGAGCTAGCTGCGTTGCACAAGAACGATGTTTTCTGAAACCATGCTGATTACGTATCAATAGATCGTTCCCTTCGAGGTGATTCATAATGTTTGAATACAGTATATGCTCCAATATACAGACCTATATCAATGATATAGGTCTGTAGTTCGATGGATTACTCCTACTACCCTTCTTAAACACTGGTGCGACCTGCGCAATTTTCCAATCTGTAGGTACAGATCTATCGGTGAGCGAGCGGCTGTATGTGATTCCTGAGTAGGGAGCTATTGTATCAGCGTAATCTGAAAGGAACCTAATCGGTATACAATCTGGACCGGAAGACTTGCCCGTATCAAGCGATTTGAGTTGCTTCG
This sequence comes from Schistocerca cancellata, assembly GCF_023864275.1. NCBI lineage: Eukaryota > Metazoa > Arthropoda > Insecta > Orthoptera > Acrididae > Schistocerca > Schistocerca cancellata. The sequence continues at coordinate 664,481,257 of NC_064626.1, forward strand.
CAACCCCTAAGGTATCTACTTCTAAGAAACTCATGCTAGCAGCTGTTTGTGTTTCAAATTCTGGAATATTCCATTCGTCTTCCCTGGTGAAGGAATTTCGGAAAACTGCGTTCAATAACTCCGCTTTAGCGGCACAGTCGTCGGTAACAGTACTGTCGGCACTGCGCAACAAAGGTATTGACTGCGTCTTGCCGCTTGTGTACTTTACATACGACCAGAATTTCTTCGGATTTTCTACCAAATTTCGAGACAATATTTCGTTGTGGAACCTATTAAAGGCATCTTGCACTGAAGACCGTACGAAATTTCGCGCGTCTGTAAATTTTAGCCAATCTTCGGGATCTCTAAATCTATACATTTTAAAAGAAAACCAAGCAAACTTATGACATGGAAACATCCTGATTGGACACGAGGGGAGTGGCAGCTGCACCGTGTCTGCATGGACAAATTCTTCATTAGTAAATTCGAAATATTCAAGCACTGAGAGGAACATTTTCAGATCATTATTTGGTCAAAATCAAAATCAAATTCACCCCATTAAGGAAAAAAGATAGAGAGGAATTGGAGATAAAATGAAGCATCAAAAACGACAAATATCAGAAAAACATACAAAATACAACAGTAAGGAATAATCTGGAGGAACTGATACCAATTTTAAAACAACAAGCTGAAGAGTCGGCCACAGTTAATCAACGTAAAAAACATGAGCTGTAGACTACGGGATATGATGAAATTAATTGTCAAAGACATTAAGCTTGGAAAAAATTTCAAACTCACAAAACAGAAGAAAATGCAACTAATCTTAAAAAATCAGAAAAAATTATTAGAAAAAGAAAAACAAAGCGGCAATATCAAAAGGATCTACTGAGTTCCATTGAAGAACATTGTTGCAAAACCGGTTCCAAAGATTATTTCAAAGCCTTTGATAAACAATTACGTAATTAAACCCTCCCACACTACTGCTGTGAAATAAGATGGAAGAATAACCCATAATAACAAGGAAAACGCAGAAATTTTGGCAGAAGCATTCAACAAGCTATTGTACTGTGATGAACCTGTAAAGCTTTTAACAATAAACACCCCTGCAAAAACCAAACTAGAAAAGATAAACTCACCTGCAGTACAAGAAATAGAAATTGCGCATAGAGAAATAAGAAACTACAAAGCATATAGTGAAAAATCAAGTGTTTGCGGAAATGTGGAAGTATGGGCAACATTAAAAATTCCCAGAAGACTGGACCACGGCTATAAGAAAGGAGACAAATGTGATCCAGACAACTATAGAGGAATCTCGTTCTTGGATTGTACCTACAAGGTTTTCTCCAAGAACTGAATATCGAACTCGCGAACCCCGTCAGCACCAAAACAATAAGAAGCGTGCACCACAGGCAGAGAATTTCAAGACGAGCTGGAATTCTAAAACCAGTCATCAGTGATAAAGATGACTGTAACAGGAAATCATGGTGGCGAAGCCATAAAACTTGGACTATGGAGCAATGGAAGAAAGTCGTTTGGTCGGATGAGTCTTGCTTCACGCTGTTTCCATCTGCGGGAACAGTTTACGTCCCAAGAGTGAAACATAGCGGGTTCGCTGAAGATGCAGGGAAACACATCGTGATATTTTATCGGGTTCGTTGAAGATGCAGGGAAACACATCGTGGTAGTCTATGGACCCCATGGATTATCTACAAGGTCCCGGTACTGCCAAGGACTTTGTGATCATTTTGGCTGATCAAGTCCATCCCATGGTACAATGTCTTTTCCCCGGCGGTGACGCTGTACTCTAAGACGACAGAGCCCCTAACAGTTCGCACCACCCAGGGCTGGTTTTGTGAGCACGAATATGAATAGTCGCATCTCCAAAAGCCACCACTGTCATCAGATCCTAATATCACTGAGCCATTGTGGTCTGCTTTCGAGAGGAGTTTGCCTGATCACCATCTCCATCGTCGTAACCTCAGCTTCCCATTATTTTGTAGGAAGAATGGAGTAAGATTTTCTTGAAAACCATACAGGACCCGCATTTATCCATTACCAGACTACTGGAAGCTGTTTTGAATGCCAACAATTTTCGTACACCGCATTATGTACAGTGATGGTAGTGTGTTATCGGTTTTTTCATATTTTTTGTCTACCTCTGTAATATCTCTGCATTCACTGCACCTTGGAGCTACCATTGATGAACAACATTCTTCTAATATCTACTACTGAACCTAGATGCATACCTAAATAACACAGTTAAACCACGCATACGTACCTGGATAGAAATGCGATCCATCAATGCTATTAAAGCCAAGGTATAATACCGATACTCAGTTATCCAAGACGGGCGACCAATCCTTTTCAGTGCACCTAGATCAGAAATGGTAGATTAGTTCTTCAGCGCCAACCAATCACAGAACAAGAATTTAACTGTGATTTCGGCCAAACAGGTCGTGGGACACAATCTAGTGTCATTTATGTATGATTCACGTAACCACAAATTTAAACATACGCTTCTTGTCAATGATACTGGCATTAATTTGCATCTGAAGAATCATGCTTTTTTTCATTAGCCAGATTTATGAGTTCAGGTGTTCAGTTGTCCGTTGAGAAGATTAGTGTCTGCTTATTTCCTAGAATAGATGGGACAGTACTGCAGGGACTCACTGATGAAACCCAGATGTGATCTCGCAGTCAGAAATAAATAGAAAAGAGTAGATCAATAGATTAAGAATAGGTTTTGCGTTCTAGACATTTCCTGTTGAGTCAGTGCGAATTTTTCTCTCGAACTCCCAGTTACGAATATACTGTACTTTACAGTAATTCGAGTTTACCACCGAAAAATTTATCCAAGAGATTTTCAGACAATCGTTGAGTTATTTACTGCTCTTAAGGAGACATTTACGGTATAATATAACTTCTGTTATGGAAGAAGCGTCGGTGAAATGAAGACGGTAGCACGCTTACTAGCAGTTAGTTCGAACACCTCATTTTCTGTCAGAAATTTCCTTATCTTATGACTTGAAACGAAGTTTACCCTGAGAAGCTATCTCACACAGCTAGTTCAGAATCAGGATCAAGTTTTATAGCGACAAAAGCAATTGCTGGTCCCAGCGAGAACAAACGTGAAACTCGACGCTACTAATTAAGCTCTGACGTAACCTCTTTACACCAGAGCACACAGTTGACGTCACTAATTTTCGTAAAAAAGGACTGTTCGTTGCAAAGATGCTCTACACTGTTAGATTCATAGGAGGTAGTGGTTTTTCATGACCCTAGTAAGGAGATGCGTTAATTGCTTTGTGAACTGTCGAATATACTTCAAATTAACACAAGCAAATATTTTCCTTTTAACAAGTTAACATATCCCAGTGAAGTAGATAACAATTATTCAGGTATCCAAGACAGGTTCTGGGTTTATTTTAGGAAAAGTTTTGTTATTTTGTGTTGAACAAAAATAATATGTGCTAATCGGGATATCGAATGTAAACTGAGTTGCGATCCTCTCATTCTGCATCACGCATTCATTTCTTGGACTATAAAACTATGCATAGCTGCAGAATTTATCCCAATAGTGTTATTTAGTTTTTCAAAGTAGCAAGCAGTCTTTACCCATAAATTATGAGCAATTATTTGACTCGATTTTAAGAAAAAACTGTGCTCTTAATTCTCGAGAAGCAAGACATTAATTTAATCTATATTATTAGACTGAAGAGCATATTCATCAATGTTGTATTTTCCATTATAATTCAAACTCATGAATATGCAAAGGTACTCGTGCTTTAAAACATAACATTCGCGAAGCTGACAGCACGAACAACTCAAATGAAAAATAAAAGTACTCGCAAAAATATATTACTGAATGCGAAACAAGCGAAACGACAGTAAATTTTCTATGAAGACACCTCGTGTGGATTTTCATAAAACTGAACTGAAGTGCAAAGAACTTATATGCAAAAGAAAAACCAGTTTACAAAAAGCTGAAAATCACAGCGGATGAAAATGCAGCCAAGTATTTTCCATATCAACCTCCATTAACAGCGACTGAAAAACCTGTGGGCTTAAGTACATGTAAAAAGGAGAGAGAACCACCGTAAGCTTTTCGCCAAATGCATACAGAAAAACTGTTTTTGATCCATAAATAACAAAATGTGAAAAACTTATTATGTATGCTGTATTTACAGAGTCAACATTGATGACGCGTTATACATAAAAGGGAAAAGCGTCTCGTGTAAATCTCTGTAGAACGGCATTATGGTTAAAGCCGACTATATAAAAGTTCTGCAGAAGATGGCCATCCAAACAAGTAATATGTACAGATTTAATACATGTACTGTAGTAGTTCGAAGGCAAACATGAATCCCATGTCACCATAACGAGGATCTCAGAAAGTCAAGAAAAAATACTTAACGAAAATATTCACATGCACGTGAGCCAAAAAATTATGACCAGTGCCCACCACAAAATGGAGTGGTGGCGTTACAGGCACGGTAAGGAAAGTACGAAGTCTTTTCAGAAAATTCCGGAACTTTGTCCACAAAGATTTTCTACACTTACCTTTTACTTATTGTCCTTGGTCTCCTTCGAAATCTACATCTACATCTACATCCATACTCCGAAAGCCACCTGACGGTGTGTGGTGGAGGGTACCTTGAGTACCTCTATCAGTTCTCCCTTCTATTCCAGTCTCGTATTGTTCGTGGAAAGAAGGATTGTCGGTATGCCTCTGTGTGGGCTCTAATCCCTCTGATTTTATCCTCATGGTCTCTTCGCAATATACACGTAGGAGGGAGCAATATACTGCTTGACTCCTCGGTGAAGGTATGTTCTCGAAACTTCAACAAAAGCCCGTACCGAGCTACTGAGCGTCTCTCGTGCAGAGTCTTCCACTGGAATTTATCTATAATCTCCGTAACGCTTTCGCGATTACTAAATGGTCCTGTAAGGAAGCGCGCTGCTCTCCGTTGGATCTTCTCTATCTCTTCTATCAACCCTGTCTGGTACAGATCCCACACTGCTGAGCAATATTCAAGCAGTGGGCGAACAAGCGTACTGTAACCTACTTCCTATGTTTTCGGACTGCATTTCCTTCACAGTGCTCTCCTTCACAACTGACACACCACTCCCAACGCCGTTTCTACTTCCGGAAGCAGTCTTGTTACGTCTCTTGCTGGATCGCGCGAAGTGCCGTCTGCAAATTTTCTTTTACCTCGTCTATCCACGGGGTTTTCGACTTTGGAAATAAAAAAGCGTCCACAGAAGCCAGGTTTGGAGAGTAAGGGGGAGGGGGGGGCATGAGACAACACAGTGATTTCTCTTTTTGTGCAATAGTCACACACACCAACAGGGAAGAATGTGCGGGTGCGTTTTCGCATCAGCTGTGGAGGTGGCCTTGTATGGTTTTCAAGGGAATCTCATGCCATTGTTCCTGCAAATTAGTGGCAAACTCAGGTAATGATGATAGAGGTGGATGGCGACCGCGCACCCTTCCCTCCACAGCAAGGCTGGACAAGGCGTACCAAACTTCATGCGTGCAGCATGTTCGGGCCCCGGGCGAGCCAAAGTCTGACCTGTCACTCGGCTTTGCACGGTTCCTTCTGGGAAGTACCCGGAACAGCACGGCATTTGATTTATGATTGCGGTGTGGCATTTTGCGGTCGGCACAACTCTGAGTTTGGCAGAATTGTGGTGACAGCGCTGTTTATCCTCGCTATGTCTAACGCCGTTAGCTGAGTGGTCAGCGCGGCGGAATGCCACGCCAAGGGACCCGATTCGATTCCCCGCTGGGGCAGCAGATTTTCTCCGCTCTGAGACTGGGTGTTGTGTTGTCTTCATCATCATTTCATCCCCATCTGTGACACGCAAGTTGCCCAATGTGGCATCGAATGCCGTAAGTAGGGGAGAGTGGGGCACATTGAACCATAAAAAACATTTCTCCGTGTTACTCATCCAATAATTTTATTACAGAGTTGTGATTTACAGATGTTACAGTTTAATCATTCAAGTATCAAATGGCCTTATATGATTGCATTGTCATTAATTGTTTTTTAGCTGCAGGCCTTTGAAGAAAATTTGGTAAATGGTTCATTGTGCTCCACATGTGAGGTACAATGAACCACTTTAAACAGGTTCATTGAAAGAACCTATTTAGCATACAAAGTAAGTGTAAATATACTTTACACATAATGTGTACATATATTCCATGTGTGAATCATATAATTAAATCTGTAGGCACACAATCCTGTAACTTATTTTGGAATTACCGAACATCAGTGGACTCGAAGCTGATTCCAAATCTGAAATATGATTTTTGTCTCTTTGTCACACCATCAGTAGCAGGTCGTGGGAGCATATGAAGTATGCTGCTATCTGGAACAAAAGCTTCATCCTTTATCTAATTCTTTCTCCTGCTCCACAGAAAATACCTTACGATTGTCATAGTTTGGTGTCAATCTTTCTCTGGAACCACATTTAATGTCTTGAACATATCAATGAAGAGTTGGGTAAGGTATTAAATGAGATTTAGCTGCCCTTATTAAGAACATCCTGTACAGCTTCTTGCAGAACGTAATGGTCAGTTTTACCTCTGTCCACCTTCCTGCGGTATGAAAGAACCATCTTCAAACCTGATAATATAAAACAGGACTGCTGAACGTCTGTGATATAAAAGCCTTAAATTCCTACACATATGTTTTACCCATGCTAAGGAAACAAAGTACAGAGTGCTTGTATTGGACACTTAAAGTATTCCTGGGGCACAATGAACCATGGCTCATTGTGCCCCAGGAGAGCTTGGTTCAATGTGCCCCAACACTACATATTTAAAACAAAGCTCATGTGAGGTTATGTATGAACATTGTTAATATTTGAAGATCTACATCATTAAAATACAGTATTGATATTGTTACAATGACTTACTTTCTCTAAAATTTGCTGACAAAGGATTGAACAAAATTCAATCTATCTATGTCCCCAAAAATTACTTCACTGTCGCGAAACTAACATATCAACAGTACAACACTAATGGCGGGAACTAGATCCTGCAGAAAACAAGTGGCAGTTGGTAGAGCAGTACTGACAACATATGCTCAGAGGAAAAAATAATTTACCACCTTATACTGAAATCATGCTACCTGAGTCATTGTGCCCCGTGGTTCAGAGTGCCCCACTCTCCCCTACTTGCACTCGGCGGCCGAACTTCCCTGAATGGGGGATTTCCGGCCCACAATTCCGTACGCGCATTTTTACCCTCGCTATTTCTTCGTGGTATGAAGGACGTTCACAGGTCCACTTGCTATTTGCAGAAAAAGAAGCTGTCTAGCGATCTATCGTCACAGTCCTTTAAAATGAATGGGAATGACAGAAGAGAGGGATAAGAATTCTCAATTTGTATAAGCGACGAGTACTGCTTCTGCTTATTTTCTACGAAATGACATTGTAATACCATGCAGAAAGAATTTAATCTTTAAATGACAATGAAAGACCATGATAGACTGAGACGGTTCCTTGTTCTGTATATCAAGAACCGCTTAGTGATACATTGCAGGCATGGAGCACTTGAAGAAATTGGTGGTACGAATAGTGAAGTTTCTGAAGTCACACCCATATTTCATTTTCAGTTGCAATAGTTTTCAATGGAACTGAACAAAGAGTTTGGAGACTCCATATATGACTGCAAAGTGCGCTGGTTAAGTCTAGGGGCACGCCTGGAACGCTTTTTCGATTTAAATCTCACTATTGTTGAATTTATAAACGAAAAAGGAGTGCAGGAACGAAAATCAGAACATTCTGAATGAATTGCAGATTTCGCATTTTAAGTAGACTTGACTGCACACTGTCCACAGTAAGAAATTGCGAGGTAACTTCTTTCTGATTTGACGGGGATGCATTTAAAAAGAAAATCGCGTCGTGAAACGGACGTAATCTGATAAGGACAATCGAGTCCCCTAAGCTCACTGGCGTTAAAGAAAGCGCGAGGTTTGAAGAATTCATTGTGACCTCGCAAGAACGACAACGACAATTTTATAAAGCTTTTGAGGACACTATCAGTTTTACGTCTGTTCTCAAACAGTTTTTGAAACCGTTTGCCGATTCAGTTGAAAGCGTTCACCTGCGTGTGCAGATGTAACTGATCTGCAAGTAATTCCAGTTTTAATTACAAATCTTTTTGCGTTAAAACTGCCCAGAACGTCAAAATTGATTTTCTCAGGTACTTTTCAAAGTCTCTATAATGAGGTTGCAAAAGTGCTACAATATTTCTCTCGACATACTTGTGCGAAAGACCTTTGTTGGATTATCAAACTACACTCCTGGAAATGGAAAAAAGAACACATTGACACCGGTGTGTCAGACCCACCATACTTGCTCCGGACACTGCGAGAGGGCTGTACAAGCATGTACACGCACGGCACAGTGGACACACCAGGAACCGCGGTGTTGGCCGTCGAATGGCGCTAGCTGCGCAGCATTTGTGCACCGCCGCCGTCAGTGTCAGCCAGTTTGCCGTGGCATACGGAGCTCCATCGCAGTCTTTAACACTGGTAGCATGCCGCGACAGCGTGGACGTGAACCGTATGTGCAGTTGACGGACTTTGAGCGAGGGCGTATAGTGGGCATGCGGGAGGCCGGGTGGACGTACCGCCGAATTGCTCAACACGTGGGGCGTGAGGTCTCCACAGTACATCGATGTTGTCGCCAGTGGTCGGCGGAAGGTGCACGTGCCCGTCGACCTGGGACCGGACCGCAGCGACGCACGGATGCACGCCAAGACCGTAGGATCCTACGCAGTGCCGTAGGGGACCGCACCGCCACTTCCCAGCAAATTAGGGACACTGTTGCTCCTGGGGTATCGGCGAGGACCATTCGCAACCGTCTCCATGAAGCTGGGCTACGGTCCCGCACACCGTTAGGCCGTCTTCTGCTCACGCCCCAACATCGTGCAGCCCGCCTCCAGTGGTGTCGCGACAGGCGTGAATGGAGGGACGAATGGAGACGTGTCGTCTTCAGCGATGAGAGTCGCTTCTGCCTTGGTGCCAATGATGGTCGTATGCGTGTTTGGCGCCGTGCAGGTGAGCGCCACAATCAGGACTGCATACGACCGAGGCACACAGGGCCAACACCCGGCATCATGGTGTGGGGAGCGATCTCCTACACTGGCCGTACACCACTGGTGATCGTCGAGGGGACACTGAATAGTGCACGGTACATCCAAACCGTCATCGAACCCATAGTTCTACCATTCCTAGACCGGCAAGGGAACTTGCTGTTCCAACAGGACAATGCACGTCCGCATGTATCCCGTGCCACCCAACGTGCTCTAGAAGGTGTAAGTCAACTACCCTGGCCAGCAAGATCTCCGGATCTGTCCCCCATTGAGCATGTTTGGGACTGGATGAAGCGTCGTCTCACGCGGTCTGCACGTCCAGCACGAACGCTGGTCCAACTGAGGCGCCAGGTGGAATTGGCATGGCAAGCCGTTCCACAGGACTACATCCAGCATCTCTACGATCGTCTCCATGGGAAAATAGCAGCCTGCATTGCTGCGAAAGGTGGATATACACTGTACTAGTGCCGACATTGTGCATGCTCTGTTGCCTGTGTCTATGTGCCTGTGGTCCTGTCAGTGTGATCATGTGATGTATCTGACCCCAGGAATGTGTCAATAAAGTTTCCCCTTCCTGGGACAATGAATTCACGGTGTTCTTATTTCAATTTCCAGGAGTGTAAATAAGTAACGATTACGCGACAACGTGAGTGCGAAACTCTGCGAAATTGTCTAGCTGTATCCATGTGCTGGCAGTTTGTACCAGATAAAAATTATGTCTGTAGCGCGCCAAAAATATTTACCAGGTGGAGACGTATGAAACTGGAATTTCTCTATAGGTGGTGCTAGCCGTCAGTGTAGGGCCCGTGAGACCACGTCTGCAGCGTCATATGCTTCCTGTAACGGCTGACGACGAATGTCAGCACACAGTAACCCAACTTCCATTCATCGGTACCTGTTTCAAACCCGTAAACTTGTCGAGTTTTGTGCCCACGAACTACGATTTGCGGACAGCATTTCCTGCTGTCATTTGAAGAAAACTGCTGCAGAATCGCATAGAATGCTTGTCGACGCTTTCGGCGAACATGCTCTTGGGAAAACACGGTGGTTCAAAAAATTAGAAAGTGGTGATTTTCACGTGAGGAACGACGAGCGCGGGAAACCACCGAAAAAGTTCGGGAAACCACCGAAAAAGTTTGAAGATATCGAATTGCAGGCCTTACTGGATGACGATGATACTAAAACTCAACAGGAACTCGCGGAACAATTGAATGTGACGCAGAAAGCAATTTCTCTTCGGTTGAAAGCTACGGGAAAGGTGCAAAAAGTGGGAAAATAGGTTCTACATGAACTGAGTGAAAGACAGCAAGCCAATCTAAAGATCACTTCTGAAATGCTGCTCGCCAGATACAAAAGAAAGTCGTTTCTCCATCGAATAGTGACAGGTGATGAACTGGATATATTTTGAGAATCCTAAGCGTCGTAATTCATGGGTGAATCCAGGCAAACCATCGACATCCACTGCAAGACCAAATCGCTTTGGAAAGAAGACAATGTTCTGTGTTTGGTAGGATCAGAACGGCGTCATCTATTACGAGCTGCTAAAAGCTGGTGAAATCGTTAACATTGATCGCTACTAACAGGAACTGATCGATTTAAATCGAGCATTACCTGAAAAACGACCGGAATATGGATGAAAGGCAACACAAAGTCATATTGCTCCATGATAACGCCCCTTCACACACAGCGAAACGGATCACGGAAACGATCGAGGCCTTCAGCTGGGAAATACTAGGGCATGCAACTTATTCTCCAGACTTGGCTCCGTCCGATTATCATCTGTTTGCTTCTCTGGGACACGCTCTAGCTGAAAGACGCTTCAATTCGTATGAAAATGTACGAAAATGGGTCGTTGACTGGTTCGCTTCAAAAGAAGAACTGTTTTTTTGGCGTGGCATTCATAGCCTGCCGGAGAGACGGGAGAAATGTACAAATAGCAATGGAGATGATTTTGAATAAAATATTTTTTATCAGTTTCAGACAACAGGCGTGAAATTATTACAATCAAGTTCCGCTTTCATACTTCTACACCTGGTAATTAATACCGAAAACTTGTTTTGTTAGTGGTCTGTGTTGTTGATAAAATAAGAAATATAAAACCAAGTCATATGCAGCACAACTCTACTGCCATTTAAATGGGGTTCCTTCGCTGTTTTCCCCTCTATCCCCTCCACGCGTTCTGACAGCGCGGCTTGGCGGTGGGGGAAATGTGAAGCGAGGCTGAGTGCTTGGGCACTTGGTCCCGGGCATGGCTCGCGAACCCAAATTTTGATCGCTCCTGCTCCAAACTGTACCACAGAGGCTCAATAATATTGCTATCTTGTGACTGTGGTGGACAGGACAGATGCGACTCTACGTCCTTGTGCTCACAAAACCGGGCCTGTTCGATGCGAGCTGTGTGAACAGGGATCCTATCATCTTGGAACACAACATCGCCACCGGTGAACAGACATTGTACCACGCGATGGACCTGTTGAACCAAAATGGTCACGAAATCTTTGGCAGTAATGGGATCTTGCAGAGTAACCACATGACCCATGGAATACCATGATATGACTGACCAGGTCGTCACCGATCCCCAGCCATCTTTCACTCTTGGGATGTAACTTCGACCAGAAGTTGGAAACATTCTAAAACAAGACCCAACCAAATGACTTCCTTCGATTGCTCGGCAGTCCATGTTTTATAGCTTCGGCACAATGTTTTCCTGTTACAGGCATTTCCATCACTAGTAGTTGGCTTTGGAATTTCAGGCCGCCCAGAAATTCCCTGCTTCTGAAGCTCCCTTCGTGTTGTTTTGGTACTGACAGGGTTCGCGAGGCCGACATTCAATTCTGCAGTGACTTTTACATGTGCTGTCCTCTTACTTTTTCTTAAAATCCTCTTCAGTCATCGTCGGTCGCGATCACTCAACACCGTTTTGTGACTAAGCGGATGATTTTTTTCTACTTTCCCCGTACGCAGTATAAATCTTCGATACGGCGCCTCTTAAAACATCAGACTCTTGTGTTCCCTAGGTTACAGAAGCACCCACCATACGAGCAACAACAATTTGCCCACGTTCGGATATACTTAGCTCTGACGTAATACACTGACAACTATACAGGACACTGTTCTGACCACGACTGACACTTGGAACTTATTGAAGACATTGCAAAGGGCCGTTAGTGGTTACACACAAAAGCGCAATCTGCAGGCTTGGTCAGCATATTTACATACGTCAAAAAAAAGTTTTGCATCACTTCGGTTCCGAGAGTTCTGGAACCTTTACAGAAAATTGGAATTGAGATCAACATAAACATCATTTCCGCCCTTTTTTATTGCTCATGAAAACCACACATTGCATGTTGTACCACCGTACAGCGAGACCTTCAGAGGCTCAAATGGCTCTGAGCACTATGGGACTTAACTGCTGAGGTCATCAGTCCACTAGAACTTAGAACTACTAAAACCTAACTAACCAAAGAACATCAAACACATCCATGCCCGAGGCAGTATTCGAACCTGCGACCGTAGCGGTCGTGCAGTTCCAGACTGTAGGGCCTAGAACCGCTCGGTCACATCGGCCGGCCCTTCAGAGGTGGTGGTCCACATTGCAGTACACACCGTTTCCTCTAATACCCAGTAGCACGCCCTCTTGCATTGCTACCTGCCTGTATTTGTCGTGGTATGGTATCCACTAGTTCATCAAGGCACTGTTGGTCCAGATTGTCCCACTCTTCAACGGCTATTCGGCGTAGATCCCTCAGAATGGTTGGTGGGTCACGTCGTCCATACACAGGGTTCATGTCTCGATAACATGCTGACCGCTCTAGTCGAGCGATGTCGTTATCCTGAAGAAGTCATTCACAAGACGTGCACGATGGGGGCAAGAATCGTCGTCCATGAAGACGAATGCCTCGCCAATATGCTGCCGATATGATTGGACTATCGGTCGGAGGATGGCAATCACGTATCCTACAGCCATTACGGCGCCTTCCATGACCACCAGTGGCGTACGTCGGCCCCACATAATGCCACCCGAAAACAGCAGGGAACCTCCACCTTGCTGCATTCGCTGGAAAGTGTGTGTATAAGGCGTTCAGCCTGACCGGGTTGCCTCCAAACACGTCGCCGACGATTGTCTGATTGAAGGCATATGCGACACTCATCGGTGAAAACTGATACCAATCCGAAGCGGTCCATTCGCCATGTTATTGGGCCCATCTGCAACGTGCTGCATGGTGTCGTGGTTGCAAAGATGGACCTCGTCATATACATCGGGAGTGAAGTTGCGCTTCATGCAGCCTATTGTGCACAGTTTGAGTCATAACACGACGTCCTGTGGCTGCACGAAAAGCTTTATTCAACATGGTGGCGTGGCTATCAGGGTTCCTCCGAGCCATAATCCGTAGGTAGCGGTCATCCACTGCCGTAGTAGGCCTTGGGTGGCCTGAGCGAGGCATGTCATCGACAGTTCCTGTCTCTCAGTAGTATCTCCTCCATGTCCGAACAACATCGCTTTGGTTCACTCCGAGACGCCTGAACACTTCCCTTGCTGAGAGCCCTTCCTGGAACAAAGTAACAATGCGGACGCGATCGAACCGCGGTATTAACCCGTCTAGGCATGCCAACACGAGCCGTGTACCTCCTTCCTGGTGGAATGACTGGAACTGATCGGCAGTCGGACCCCCTCCGTCTAATAGGCTCTGCTCATACATGGTTGTTTACATCTTTGGACGGGTTTAGTGACAGCTGTGATTCAATATTCACAGTCAACGTCTATATTCAGGAGTTCTGGGAACCGGGGTGATCCAAAACTTTCTTTGATGTGTGTATATTCAAGCGTGTATTTGTCGCGGTGTTTTCATATTTTTGTCCAAACCCTGTATGTTCCTCTATGGTTTCCTTCTCTCTGTTAGAACGTATTTTGTGGTTTTGTGAGCTACATCTCATTTTGTACATGCCAACGCATTGCACTGTGCCGTCCGAAGAGGTCTCGGAAGACCCTAACGGTACTGACCGCCGTGTCATCCTAAGCCCTTGCTGATATGGAGGGGCGTGTGGTCAGCACACTGCTCTCACAGCCGGTGTCAGTTTTCGGGACCGGAGATGCTACTTTTCAGTCAAGAAGCTCCGCTATTTGCCCCACAAGTGATGAGTGCGCCCCGCTTGCCAACAGCGCCTGGCGGACCGGACAGTCACCCATGCAAGTTCTAGCCAAGCACGACAGCGCTAAACTTCGGTGGTCTGACAGATAACCTGTATTACCACTGCGACAAGGCCGGTGGCACATGAAGCACAAAATATATAGGGTAATGATATTCGTCATAATCAATCCATCTCAAATCACAACGTGATAACAATAACGATGTTCATACCTACAAAAACAGAAGAAAGAAAAGACCTTTTGTACTTATTAGTGAAGCGGACAGTGGCTCAGTAACGTGCAATATGCATAATCAAAAAAACGTTTTGTCATTTTCAAAATAATATGAAATGTCTGACAGGTGGTAATGCAACTTTTAAATGTAGCCTAAAACCGTTTCTTCTGGACAAAAATGGTTCACATGGCTCTGAGCACTATGGGACTTAACATCTATGGTCATCAGTCCCCTAGAACTTAGAACTACTTAAACCTAACTAACCTAAGGACAGCACACAACACCCAGCCATCAGGAGGAAGAGAAAATCCCTGACCCCGCCGGGAATCGAACCCGGGAACCCGGGCGTGGGAAGCGAGAACGCTACCGCACGACCACGAGATGCGGGCTCTTCTGGACAACTTGTCCTATTACATACACGACTTTTTATTTAAAAACTAGTCGTTTTTACAACAAATATAGCTTTAAATGTAGTTACATGAACAGAACTCAAAAATAATATGTTAATTAACAATTAATTTAGACCAGCCTGCCATTTAGCAACGTGTAAATGACCAGTATGAAGCCATCCAATGTAATTAGTTATGCGTATGTATCCTTTAAACTGACTCGTTCCACATCATTTCGATAAAAAAAAATGTTCACATTATCTGTGGACCACGTAACTAACGAATGTAGTAGTGAACAACTTGGAGTATCATGGAATCTATGTGATACAACATGTGAGTGACGAATTACTTTATACTGAGCCCAAAGAGCGTGTTCCTTTGGCATTTTCGTAGTTGCTACTTATAAAATTTTGACATGTGGAGAACTGGCAAAAGAAGACCCAGTTTCATACACTTAGATTTCCCACAGACATAGGTGGAACATGAACGAAAACGTATAAACCGAACTTTATAGCATATCGAGAACGTATGATTTTGATCCTTTACAGCTTTGTTCGTGTGGTAAGCACCGTTCAAGTTACTACACGAACAATAAAAACTGTGAATAACTGCACTCAGTTTCTATGATGTTACCTGGAGAATATGAATGTTAGTCCTTAACAGCAAGCACCCCGATGTGGGCATTGTTAGTTCACACTGTTGGCGCCCTCTATTGCGAAGTCTCCTGAGTTACGACGTTAACTTCTCTCGCCTAAAAAGAGACCAGTATCTCAAGTTTTATCATTTCTATTAAGCCTTCGGGACGCGGGCCCAAACTTTGGCTCCCTGTACCCTCGTAAAAAACTCAAGAACTTCCTGCATAAAACTGCGCTGCCTAGTGAGAAATAATATTCGACACACGGAAGAAAGAAACAGGCAATATGGAAAGCGCCGCGCCACGGCGGGAAAAGGTGGAAAATAATCCGACTCCCAAAAGAGGAAAACGACTCTACCAACCGCTGGCATTTCGTTTCAGAAAACAGCATTATGAATTAAACTGGCGATCATGGTGACCGCAAATACGATGGACGAGATATAACGAATTGACACGTAGAAGTTAATGCATGAAAGACAGTTTCACTACCACTCGATATGAAACATTACAAAACACCTTTGTTATTACAGTTTGTTTGTTGATCATAAATGAAAGCATGGCAGTTCATTTCTCTTCTGAAATATGATCCCCGATCTCTTTGTTTTATTTTAACCTGTTACAGTTTTACTTTCATTCTCGGAGAAAAACATAAACCCTTTTCTGTAAATATGATTTTGATTGTAAATAATGTTATAGTGTTCCCTTAAAGAGTGAACTGTTAGTACCTGCACCTTCGCTTGTTTGGGGGAAGAAACGTTTATTTGGGAGTGTTAATTTCGGAAACAGGTACTCGATAAGGCAAAGAATTTTCACTCTGGAACGGAAAGTGCGTTGATTTAAAACTTTCTGGTAGATTAAAACTGTGTATTGCACCAGCACTCTAACCTGTAATTTTTACCTTGCGCAATCAAGGTAGGAGATGAGGTGATAGCAGACTTGTGACTGTACGGGGCGGTTGTGAGTTGTGCTTGGATAGCTCAGTGATTGAACACCCCGTTAAACAACGCACTTTGGAAGTGCAGTAGATACTGTAGAACTAGTACTCCGTAGTCATATGGCCCTCCACCACTGATATATGTTATGATAGTAACATGGTGTGTAGTGTGTGCGCAGAATGACATGGCTGGTGGATGCACAGTTGGCGGGGCACATGAGAACAATAGCAGTAGAGGTTGCGAGGAGGCATTGTAGTGGAAATGCCAAGTGCTGAATGGGAGGTGCTATTCTAAACCGAAGCCTGTGCTCA
Source organism: Schistocerca cancellata (assembly GCF_023864275.1). Lineage (NCBI taxonomy): Eukaryota > Metazoa > Arthropoda > Insecta > Orthoptera > Acrididae > Schistocerca > Schistocerca cancellata. Next base: position 664,497,974 of record NC_064626.1, read on the forward strand.
AATATTTTGTAAATATTAATTGGAGCACCTCCAGGCCCACATTTGCATCGTTACCATTCAAAAAGATCTACTGTCGTCTCAACTTTGGTTAGCATCTAAAAAGAATTCCGCTGAAAATGCAACAAAAGCAGCGATTTATTTTCACCTGGCTCGCTAACAATTTGCAACATTCAGATAAGCATCACGATTGGCGAGTTCTCAATAAAACCTACATTTCTCTTGTTGCCATGTTAAAATTTGCTTCTTTTGCCATAACATAGTGGGGTAACTCAACTAACAAGTTGCTCAGATGCAGCTGCGAGAGAATTCAAAAGTGGTGGTTTATTAAGTGAGGAACTGAGGAAAACTTAGGTCAACAGCTTCTGAAAAACAGGTCCTTGATATAAAAATTAACAGGCCATGTCTTCAATTATGATATTGCAAAACCCACAGCATTTCTCTTTTCACCAGCTATTGATAGCCGTTAAAAATCATTCCTTCATCGAAAAAGTCTGTAGTTAGTCGAAAAACACGGTAGATAATGAAGTTTTGCATGGTAACCTTGTAGAAAAATACCCTCCTCTCATTCGCCAAAATATCATCTCGATATCACAAATCGTTTATTATATATGAGGTATGTTGTGGCTGTTTAATTCTTGCTTTATCGCTGGCACGTTCGAATGCAAAAGATTGTGCTACGTAAGATCAATTTTCTTGAGATTGGTGACAGCTAGAGACCTCCATCCAAGTCTAAAGAAAAATTAAATACCCTAACTAAATTTTGTATGCAGCAACATATTAATAATATGCACCAAACGTAAAATCATGGTCACCCCACATTTTCATTCCAAACTTCCTCGAATTTTGCGCAGTGTTTTACTTAAACTCAAATATAACGATAACTGTGACCATTAACGGAATGACGGGCACGTCATCATGAAGCTGGCATATAAAGCTATAAGCAACACAAAAAGAAATTTTCTTACCACATAGTTTTTGTAAAATATTTTGATTTGCCCCTCGATTCTCTCATTGCAGCACGGCGCCAACCGGTCGAAAGTTGGCAAACAATGTCGGCCTCGCCTCTTGAACAAACAAACGAAGTTGACCAGCGCTGAACAAACAAAGGAAGTTGACCAGCGCTTCAGACGGAAAATGGTCACTATGCATCGGCCACTCTATCTTGCGGGAACTCGATGTGAATGTCAATAGCATGGAATCAGTTTAGTAAAATGAGTTGGTGTGGATACTAGCTGAATGACAGAAAGGCGCCATTGTGTTTGGACATGCCTATAACCATTCCATGAATGAAATTGCTCAATTTGTCAGTGTATCAACGTGATTTGTCCTACATGTATACAGGGAATGGTGTACCACCAGTAGTCATGAAATGATGCGTAAAAACGGTTGTACAAGATCCTGACAGAACCGGAGACAAGTTTCACGTCTTATCAAAAACATTCGGTTTCGCTCCGAACAGGAATTGCTGCTGTAAGTGAATACAGGCTGATCCCAACCACTGAGAAGGGAACTGCATGCAGAGGGCGTTTGGAGCCTGAGGTCTCAGCAGTACAGAAAGCCGTAGGTCATCATAGACTAAACAACACTGATCATTCGTTGTGTGCATTGGTGGGCTAATGAGGCGTTTGATCCACAGTGTGTGAAGGGTGCAGTTTAGTACAAAGCTGGTTCTTTCATGTTTTTGGGGTGTTTTTCGTACCATGACTTGGGCCCACTCATTTAGTGCAGTGGAAACATGAACTAAGATGTTTATTGGTACTACGTACTGATGCGCTGTCTGCTATACCTTTGTGATAAGTACACTGCAAACACTCATGTCTCCCAGCCTTGTTCGCACGGATATCTTCTTTGTTTGGTGAACACCCAAGCACGCTACTGCCCCTCCGACAAGATCTGCCGATTTTAACTACATAGAAAATGTGACTATTGGGAACAGTGGGTGAAAACGTGAATCTCATACTCGAAATTTTGTAGCTCTGCTGGATCTGTTCATTAATGAGTGGCTTCAGCTGGATATGGCAAACCTAGCTTCGCAGCTAGCACATAGGCACGCCGACTGAGCCAGGTGACCAACAAAGCATCAGTCAGACGAGGGCAGAGGACTCTCCTGCTTAGGCTGTCAGGAGCCTTTGCTACTAACTCAGTGGATGCATTGTGTATGATGCCCGATAAATGTCACGATCAAACTCAGAGCTGCAGGGTACTGATTATAGAAGGGGGGACTAGGTAAGCAACACACACTAACTGGTGTATCGATACAAGGGACATGTTACAATTTAGCGTTTGGATACATGGTAAGGTGAGCGTAATGTAAGTAATAAAGAGACGTAAACTGTATGAACTCCTCCGTGACGAAAGGGACCGATTGAGAACGAAACAGTGACTTGAGAAGGAAGAGGAGTTGGGGAAAGATGAGATGTAACAGCAAATAAGACACCTAGATTTATGAATCAGGCATAACATGCCAAAATGCACTGAAAAATTGTACTTAACAATAAAATAATAGTTTAGGATAGTAAATACTGGAATAAATGTAGTGTAAGGCGCTGGCAATTTAGCCAAGAAAGCATCCAGTATTGTACATGGGTAAATACCTAATGTAAAGCACAGGATTACTAATACCATACTATTTTGTTGTGACTGGCAGTCAACGGCTCGAAGAAACCATTCCGAGGTATTCACTGCCAATCACAATCAATGACGGCACTAACAAATCTCACCTTTATCCTATCATCTTTTTACACTCTCCTTAAAACAACCAAATTTTACTTATATTTCAGTCTCAAATCATTTGTTATCTTAAAAAATATTTTTCAGTGTCAGACTTTACAGATAAAAACAAAACAGAAAATAAGAAAAAACATGACAAACAAGAACTGTAGTATGTATGGCCTGTTTTAAAAGTGAGGTAACAGATCTTTACGTTTGCAATAAATAAATATTATATACCTAAAGAAACTTCTAGACTCCCTTCTCTCTCTTCCTCGCCAAAGGAAGGCTAAAGGTGTTGCAACATAATACTAGTGTGACGTCACCTAAGAGTGATAAACATTTTTCCCAGCGTGCTTACTTACCTGTTGCTCACCTAGTTCTCCCAAATAGCACCCGAAATGGCTACTGAATTGTCTACACCCATCTAGCAATCATCCAGAGATCTTTGTCAATAAAGGCATACAGCCTCACTGCATGAGACAACCACAGGTGGAAGCACAAGCGGCCAAAGACACTGCTAGCTAGGGCATAGCCACCTATGGTAAACTAACATACGCAAACAAGCGACAAACGTTGGCAAGCCCCTGCATATCAGCAACACTGACTGGTAACTACCAGCTGCTATTAGAGCCGACCAACTGGCCACAGCAGGGACACCGACGAGCTCGCCCACAGACGCACAAACAATCTGCCAACATTCCCTCACACTGTGGCTCCGATATATGACCTATCGGACACAAGATCGATAACAAACCTAACTGTTGCAGGTTGCTGACGCTGAACGAGGACTCTGCACCAGCACCCAGCGCCAGCCGCCGAGCAGCACAAACGCACAACGTCAAGGTATCGACATGCATGGATACCCACTACTAACAAAGCCTATCCTTGCACGACCTATCGCAGGCAGCAAGACAACCGCTACTGCTCTTACCACTCGATCTAACTATCGCAGAGGTCTTTTTCCCTTGGCTCTTGCCTTGGCACTTTTTTTCCTCTGCCCTTCAAACCGCTACCCTTCGTTCGATTTCGACCAATCTATCTCCAGATGAGCGCGTATCAATGGCTAACCCTAACCAGACGTACGCAAACATCGCAGTACCCACATCCTGTGACACCTCACTTTAGTGAATACTAACCCCTATGCAGAGATGGCAGTAGACCTTTTGTGTTGGCCATCATGCCGGTGTGGGCGTGGAGGGGCTCCACCTCTTAAAAAAAAAATGCATGACACACGTAACAGCATTTTGGAATTTAGGTCAAGGTACTGGCTCACAGTGTGGTGAACACATTTCATCCCCTTACCAGCAAAACGCTGGTGCGAACTCGACTGCCACCACCAGAACTTCCACCATTTCTAATCAGAAACGGTACAGCACTACGGGAAGTACCTAATATCTAGAAAGAGACAGCAGAAACGGAAAATTTAATTTAGAATCAGGCAAGTTAAAACTTGATCTTCATTCGCTACTAAGGTTGGCACCTACACTTTATAGTATTGTACTTCATTTCGGACAATTCTTCTCTGTACTTTGTGAGAACAATAAAGTACATGAGAATACTTATTTAAAGTACATGAGAATACTTTATTTCACATACTTTTGATTTCTAGGAATCACTTTACGCAGTACATTAAAACTTCACAATTTTATCGTAGTTTTGCATATAATGGACTAGCTGAGTAACTGAACCATGAACAGAATACTCGTTTCTGAACGCAACCTAATCTCAAATGTCACTATTGCCAATGTCATAGTTTCAATTGAGAAAGAATGAGAGCCCCATAGTTTCCTGTTCTTTCCAGATACTAAGAACCACGTACTGTATGAGTCTGCTAGACTGGGAATTAAGTAAACATCTCTCCGTGGATTGTTTATTTCACCAAAAGTTAACAGACTTCAAAGTACTGCTCGTTACATAACGACGCTATATAGTCGCAACATTTAGGCCTTCCACACACGGAGAGACTGAAAAGGAACCCAACGGGCAGGCGGTCTGCTTTATCAGCTGATTGCCGACCAGCTGGCAATGCAGTTCTGCACACTGGACAATTCAGAAATGAGAAAGTAAATTTGCGGTGTGCAAGCGTGGGGGAGAGGGAAGTAATGTTTGTCATACCTGAGCACCTTTTGGTTACACTCGGTACGTCGAACACAGATTCAAACTAACAGGAAGATATGGTTCTTTGTTATTATTACACACGAATAAAAAAAGCAAAATTCTGGATTCATCCACACAGATGTATAAACTGTAGGCTGTATGTAGCAGCCAAGGATCTGTAACAGATAGTTTCGAAATTCATAGTTTTTTTAAAAAACGAATAAACAGTGCTACAGTGATTAGGCGCAGTTAACTTTCTTCAGCCGTAACACATCGTTACTTTTATGCTGAAAAAACCCAAATATCTTGTGACTTATATACGCGGAATTGTGGTGAAGGTGCTTTGTGCTCGTTAAATCATTTGTATGTTAACATCACTGTATTTACACATATTGGAGATTTGTGGCTTTTCGCTGTTTGTTTCCACGCAACAACGTAATTTTTACAGTATGATGTAGGCTGCTAGTTACACACGTAAAGTTACGGTTATATAGGGGAGTTATTCATTCACCTAGGGCAGGTAATGAGAGCTGAATTTGTTTGCTCCGCTGGATAGGAGTCAGCAGGACAAGGACACCGGGCGGCAACTCCAGGCGAGCTCAGGTGCAGAGACAAGGAGTGCATTACCAGAAATGAATACATCCTGGTGCACGGAATTCTGACGCTGAAGAGGACAGACAATGCTCAAAGGAATGGTGGAGTGTCAGGCAAGCTGAAAGATGGATTTTTACAGCTCTTTGAGAATCTATAATAATTGATAGTCAATCAGTAAAGCAAATCTGAATACATCTGAATTCTCATAAAAGTGAGGTGTATCCATTGACACAACAATATTTTCAATATCTTTAAAACGGTAGAAGTTAATATTTCACAGTGAATAAACATTTTCACAATGAACCTCTGAATCAACAACTTTTAAACACTTCATACGATTTCAACATAAAATATCTCAGATGAAAGTATTGCACAGTAACTATCATCCCTGAATGCCACATATCTGTATATATTTTATTTCTTGATTTATTACTTTTTTATAGCTTTTCATTATGAAAATGTTTGTCACAACATCGTATCCTCTATAACACTTAACAACAAATTTTAAGTGAAAGTGTGTAAATTGAATGATTCTGAGTTAGTTATGTTTATTTCAGTATAAAATGATACAAACTCATCATCTTCATAAATATTTAGCTCTAGCTATTTAAGAAAAGTAATCTACATTTTTGTATAAATAGTACACTAGCTAAATATACATTCATGTTCCAAGATACAGCATAACAAATTTTAAGTGAATAATTACTTGAATTGTGTTGTGCGTTATGCATTGATATATTTCAGTGCCATTCTGGAAGTACAAATGTAAAATAATAAAATAAAATGAAGATAATATTACATGAATGAAAATACTACCAAGGTCTACTTTGCACCAGAACGATGTGAAGCACAAAAGAAAATACATAAATTAACTGGTCACAAATGTATATAAAGGATTACAAATGTTAAATGTCCATATGTACAGTATATACAATTACATATTTTGTTCAGAGATAAATTCAGAAGATGACCGTTTTCGCTTGACTCGACGTTTATACGCGTACTCGGGAACATCCCTTCTGACAGTCCAGTAGTAATCTGCTAAAATAGTAGGGTTTCACTTTCCGGCATACCTCTTCTCAAATGTGACAATATGTTGATGAAATCGCTACCCATGTTCATCACTTACTGCACCACAATCTTTGGGGAAGAAGTCAAGACGACTATGTAAGAAGTGCATTTTCAATGAGATGTTGCAACCACGTTTTTCATAAGATGACAACATATTATCTACAATTTCCTTGTAATTTATTGCTCGTTTGTTCCCTAAGAGCTGTAAACAGATTGTCTTAAAACATTCCCAAGTATCCTTCTCATCACCTTGTAAGATTCCATCAAAAGCATGGTCTCCAAAAAGCTCTCGAATCTATGGGCCTACAAAGATGCCCTCCTTTACTTTGGCATCACTTAAGTAAGGGAACTTTTGCCTTAAGTACTTCAACATGTCACCATCTTAGTTCATTCCCTTAAAAAGGTTTTAATGAGACCCAACGTGCAAGGGCAGGAGCAGAATCTTTTTAAGGTCTGCTAGAGGTTCACTCTTAATTTTCTTTATACCTGGATGAAGAGATTTTCTGGTGGACCATTCATGTTTGCTGTAATGATATGCATGAACTCAGCTATCCCATTCACAGAGAAAGCAGCAATATTTAGAATACCCTAACTGCATACCTAATAGCAGTCATCACAAATCTGCCATTGAGAGTCATTATACTTTATGGCTTCTAGAAAAATTTTCGTGTTTTGGTATGACTCTTTCATATGCACACTATGCCCAACTGGAATAGAAGGAAGCTCATTACCAATATGTAAAAGCACTGCTTTTAAGCTCAACTTTGACGAATCAATAAATAGTCTCCACTCATCAGGGCTGTAATTAATTCTGAGAGCCTTCATTAGACCATTTATGTCCACACATGCCATAAGACTATCTTGCATGTTAAAAAAGAAGTGAATTGTTGCTCTCTTCTGTGGTAGAATGAAACATTTACATTGCTTTCAAGAAAATTGCGCTGCTGCGATCTTGATGCTAAAATCTCAGCCTTAGCTTTAGGGAGCTCTAAATCTCTAATGAGACCACTTAACTCATTTTCAGACAATTTTTGTAGATCATCAATTGATATATTTGGAAGAAACTCTGGATCTTGTGATGTACATGGTTCAGGACATTCAAAACCCCCATCAGAAATAATCTCGTATTCCGTCGGTGGTTCAGGTATTGGCAATCCGTCGCCACGTAGAAATGGACGTATAGCAGATGGAATGTTAGGATACATCACTGTCCCCTTCTTCTTCTTAGATCTTCCCTTCTTCATAGGAGAATCCATACCAAAGTAGCAGTCACTGACATGGTTAGTTGACTCACGCCAGATCATGGGCACTGCAAAGGGCACTGCACGTCCTTTCCCATGCATCCAGTTGCTGAGGTTGCTGTCATAAGTGTTGCAGATCAAATGTGGAGCCCAGGGTTCATCCTGATCACCTATTTTGCGCCCAAAATAACAACTGTAAGCTTTTTTAATCAATGGAGTTATTTGCTGTTTTTGTGAAGCAAATGTCACTTCCCCACACACATAGCAAAATGTGTCGGCACTGTTAACACAAAATCGTGACATTTTTGCTCACTTCAATAGCAGTCAACTTGGACAAATGGTAGTTAATCTGGAAACAAATGTGCAAAAATTATTACATGCATTAATAAAGTCAAGTTGAAGAGGAGGGAGACAAAAAGATCACTAAAATTGGTACGAAAATGTTTGTATCCAATATATTGCACACAAGTAAAACCAGGGACAATAATATAATTCATTTTTACTATTGTAGTTATTATGACTTTGGCAAACCATTATAATATTTGTTTTTAAACTTAACATAAAATCTGTATATAATTATGTCACAGTGATAAAACAGCGTAAAATAAAAACTAGAGCTAATTTTGAATTGTCTTTGCGATATTCGCTATCAGCACATTAGAACTGATAGGAATTGGCTATTTTCATTCGATTTACATTTTCATTGTTGCAGAGTGTAATTAAGCAGCAAGTGAATACAGCATAAATACCTCACATTTATTCATAAATGTGTATTTATTTAGCGAACAGTTTACTGTTTTGCCAGTAACTTTATTTAGATGTTAATTATTATTGATAATACAAAGTGGCCAATGGCATGTGTTAGCTGGCAGCATTTTTGAAAAGACTGCCAAAAGACGCTTCTGACAAGCAGGTAAAAATCACTTACTAAACAGTATTTAATGGTAATCTATTATCATTTACTGTGAGTGCACTTGTGCAAGAATACTGGCTTATTTATTTGTAAAAAAAACCTTTATTTATATTTATTGTGAATGGTTTGAATGTGACTGAATATTTTAATATTTCTTTATTTAAATATTGTTTAACATACTATTTTAGTCCGGAAGTAATAAAGTAGAGTCAAATGATGTCTGCGGAACTGAAATTCGATGTATTTTTGGTGGGGATGAACTTCAGCCAACGGATAAGCAGACTGTAGCGGAACACTATAGGAGTCAAGTGGAGAACAGGACTTTTTGGATGAAGAGCTCGAGGGCGTGATTTGAGATACTTCATGTTGAGTGCTGGAAGAAGGCAAACGTGCGTATGGTAATGTGCAGTGATTATTTTAGGCAGTGAACGGCCGCTACTATATTCTAACTTTTGAAGGGACTTGTTGTTTCGAGAGGTCTGAGTAGGTCACTCTGCCATTCTCGTAAAGCTCAAAATGGTTCAAATGGCTCTGAGCACTATGGGACTTAACATCTGAGGTCCACAGTCCCCTAGAACTTAGAACTACTTAAACCTAACTAATCTAAGGACATCACACACATCCATGCCCACGGCAGGATTCGAACCTGCGACCGTAGCGGTCGCGCGGTTCCAGACTGAAGCGCCTAGAACCGCTCCGCCACACCGGCCGGCCCGTAAAGCTCTCAGCGTAACTTTATTGCATTTTAGAGACTATTTCTGTCTGTATTATACTTGATTATCTTAGTACAACTTGCTGTCTATTTGAGATGTCCTTTCTTGAATAAGCATTTTTCAGCGTAATTCTCTGTCGCCTACATGAGTTACAGAGTTATGACAGAGCCCTTTTTATTAAATTATTGATTTATCTTTTATTTCATAATTATGTATATTTTATTAATTCGGAGTTCTATCTGACTGCAGATCACAGCCACAGATTATTATTTGCACTGAAGCAGTTGCAGGACATGAAAGCAGACATGCGTGGCTCGACCCTATGACTATATCGAGCTATTCTTTTTAAACAGAGCTGTGGGTAGCCGAAGTACCTCAATTACGACTATCCGCAGGCCGGCCGAGGTGTCAGAACAAGGTTAGTGATTCTGCGGTGTACGAGCAACGTAAATATTCAAAGGGAGTGGTATCAAAGCATGTGGGAAATATCAGACATGGTACAGCAGGTTGCTGCAGCGAAGGCATTACTCGCAACTAGGACAAGGGCTCGCATGCCATATATGAGTCATTCGATTAATAAAAAATGATCCTTAAACACGTATATGAAGAAATGGAGTTGCTGAAGGCATAAGCGAAGCTCTTTTATGGTCACTGTTGCACGAACGCTTATCTTATCGCCGGCCGGGGTGGCCGAGCGGTTCTAGGCGCTACAGTCTGGAACCGCGCGACTGCTACGGTCGCAGGTTCGAATCCTGCCTCGGGCATGGATGTGTGTGATGTCCTTAGGTTAGTCGGGTTTAAGTAGTTCTAAGTTCCAGGGGACTGATGACCTCAGAAGTTAAGTCCCATAGTGCTCAGAGCCATTTGAACTATCCGCAGGTAAACACGCAGCTGGATTGCTCGTATGGGATGCTGTTTGGAAGAGCACCTACGCCACAAGAAAACCGTTAGGTACTGTCGTACACAAAATAATACTATCGATATGATTTACAATTGTTTGTATGTTTGCTTCCATTGACGTACCGGTAATTTTATTTCAAACAATGGGTGTACAGTACACTATACATGTAATATAAAATTGTTTTCCCATTTCACACCCGCTTTCTCCACAAGTCTCTCCTTCATTAGCCTGGGAACTTGTATAAAATGGGACGTTTTTCGACTTCCTGTGGAAGCTGTAACGCCCCAATTATAGAACCTATAATGAATACTCTTTTATTGCAAAAAGAAATAGAAAAATTAGTCATCCTGTCAGTGATGACAGGTACTAACAAAATTTACATTCTTGACAGTTTGATAAACAAGAATGTTATGTAAATATTAATGCTTATCATAAGGAAAGGACTGAATGAAACAATACCATATGATACGAAATAGAAACTTTAAAGAAATAATTCAAAAAATTATTATTTACGAAGGTTAAAGTCCAGACCATAAATTGATCAAAGATAACATTTATCTTAGAAGAGAGTTGTAGCCGCATAGAGGTGTAAGTTGGCAGTGACTACAATGTAGCTCGGCGATGGGGTTGTTAACTTCACTTCTCTCTTGTACTCTTGCAATAGTAGTACGCATGTTAAGCGCTACTAGATTGTTTTAAAACCGATCTGAAGTTTAAAAGTGTTACGGTTGGAAGTATTAGTCAGAAGTCGGACTGAACTAAAATCATCTTTACCGTTTAGACAGATAACGGGATAGTTGATATATGTGACAGAAAAATAACTCGTGTGATTGTTTATTTGTGATGGAACTTAGCCTTCGTGATACTTAATAGTCACGAACATCAAAGGACACAGAAAGAGACTGACCGCCAACATAAACTCAATTATTAAACTTACAATTGCGCCGTGTTGTCAGAAGCTATCGTCAAAGTCAGAATTGCTGATGCTAACAGACGCAATTCCCTGAGTGAAAAATCGCTGTGTGTGCTCAGTGTAGGAACAAATCATTACGAAGAACAATAAACTTTAATTCAACCTTAATTCTTCGTGTCGAATACATCATTTAATGGACAATTAAAGTGTATTTGTGGAATTAACTGATTCTTCGGGTAACATAAAAGTGAAAAGAGATTTAGTGACAATGTAACTGTAAACAGCAATAAGTTTACACCGCAATACGACGCATTCTGAACATTGCTCAAGGATATGTTACCTCTGGGTTTACGTTGTGTAGTTGTTGAATACGCGACGTAGCAACGCCTTGACGAAGGAATAATAATTAACAACTCAATATCCTCGCAAAAAATCTTGATGTGACATCGGCTTGAGTGATAGATTGATGATTCAAGACATTATATTTCAACGTTTGAATACCCATTCTCAAACCGAGCATAAGAACTACAGTCAGCAAGTTCGCGTAAAAGTCTGTCGCGAACATACAAAGGACTTTTGGTTATCATTTCAGATCAAGGGAGTCATCGCGTTATCGAGTGGTGCAGTCGCTATATTTATAAGTGGAGAAGATCGATAGACATCGAACTCCATTGCTTTAATTACAAGCAAGGGCGGCGCACACACTCCGGCGTGCTGCTCCATCGAGACGTTGATATCAGTTTTGAGAGACAGTATCTGAAAAATAACCAAAACGCACGAGGAGTTTGTTTTTATAATAGTTACAGATTGGCATTGTCGTGATCGACGGACGCCGTTCCACGTCATCTCGACTGGGACAACCGTCACCATCGAGCCGAGACAAAAGGAGACGTCACAAAACTAATGTTCACAACTTGCCCATCAATCTTCAAATTAAGCCAGTACAGGGCTGTGTTCGAGGGCACGACGCAACGCCGTCGCTTGGAAACTCTGGCGCCGAGTCTACGGCAACTGGTTGGCAATGTGTTGGAAGCCAGTGACTGGGGCGTTCAGAACGAAAGAAACAAAGGGTCTCTGAATCTGATAAAAAGTTAATTGTTTATTTATCTTAACTTAAATGTGGCTGTAAAATGGTGTAAAGCTATATATGGGTGACAATTTTTAATTACTGCTGAAAGCAACAAATATATTTTTGAACAGAATTTTACTCTATTTGCTCATAAAAAGGTGGCAACTACAGTCGCATCCCTCTCTCCCCCTCCCCCTTCACCCCACCCTTTTTTGTCCTCTCAGTCCTGGCGTCTTGCACGTCTCCATCAACACAGAAATAACACCAAAAAAACTCATAAAGCGAGATAATTTCGACATGCATCAAAAAAATGGTTGCCATAATAGTGGTTTTAGGAAGCGTAAGGCAATGCGGCATTAAAAGGGGCCACAACAGCAGCCTAGAGATTTGAAAGCACTGCACAACAGAACGTAAGCAATACCGAATTTTTTTTCAAAATTTGTAACGAAATATTTACAATATTAAAGGGAGGCACAGCTGTGAATAATGTAAGTTGTAAGAAATTACAATAGGCTGTTCCTGACAGTAAATTAAGTAGCTTTCTGGACGTAAATGGGATAAGCTGTGATGAACAAAAATACCAATCTTCAACTGTAACGGAGCTGAACTCTTATTGAAGAGGACCGTGGCTCACATAGTTGTCCAGCAACAAGATTTAGGTTTCCCGTGATTTCCTTAAACTGCTTGACGCAAATGCCGACGTATTTCCTTAGAAAGGACGTACTCGGTTACTTTTCTCATCATTCCGTAATTCGATTTGTACTCCGTCTTCAGTCACCTTATTCTTGATAAAGCGTTCGACCTTAACATCTCTTTTGTAAAACAGACGATACTCATTCAGTTAACTTATATCTAATGTTTTACCATGTGTTCAAAAAGTTTCATTTCTAGCAATTAGAGATGCTAAGCGACATTGTTATATAACTCATGTTGATGATATACCGTAAAATAACGAGGAAAAAAATTCATTGAAATGATGAGACATGATCCCTGTCCTCAAGTGGAAGAATACTGTGAAACTTCCGCTTCATTAGTTGGAGGCCGTTTAAGAAATTTTCCTCGGTGGCGAAGGATTCCTACATCGCAACAAGACAGCAACAAATGAGCATGTAGATTCGTGGTTGAGGCGCTAGTCACGTATTCTGGAGTAGATGGATTCGGCCTGCAGTTTGCCATGAACACCGCCATTCGACTCCTTCAACAGATTGCAGTCGATAACGTCTCCGCTATTGTCCAACTGAATTTTTCTGTCGCCTCTAACGATCTTGGCGTCCGAACTACCTTTACCTTTGTTTTTAGTCGGTGCAGTTACTAGCTCAGGACCGTTGCTAGGCGTTTTGTCGCCCTAGGAGAGAATTGAAAAATGACGTCCCTCTTTGTTACTACCATTGGTCTCCCAAATATCCTCATTTGCTCCATTTTTTCGCTGTTTGATTTAAAATTATTTTTTTCCGCCTTTAGTCGCCCTTAAAATTATGTCTAATAGTAGAAACGGCCCTGTTATAGCCACATTTGTATTAGCATCATATCCCCACACATCATTAATTGTCTAAAACCGCTGTACGAGAGTGGAGTGATACGTGCAGTAAAAATGATTGCAAATAAAGTGAGTTTGCAGAAACAGAAATTTATAATTTTAATACCCTACATTAAGCTCAATGAATTTAATTTTATGATGTTGTTGTTGTGGTCTTCAGTCCAGAGACTGGTTTGATGCAGATCTCCATGCTACTCTATCCTGTGCAAGCTTCTTCATCTCCCAGTACCTACTGCAACCTACATCCTTCTGAATCTGTTTCGTGTATTCATCTCTTGGTCTCCCTCTACGATTTTTACCCTCCACGCTGCCCTCCAATACTAAGATGGTGATCCCTTGATGCTTCAGAATAAGCCCTACCAACCGATCCCTTCTTCTACTCAAGTTGTGCCACAAATTTCTCTTCTCTCCAATTCTGTTCAATACCGCCTCAGTAGTTATGTGATCTACCCATCTAATCTTCAGCATTCTTCTGTAGCAACACATTTCGAAAGCTTCTATTCTCTTTTTGTCTAAACTATTTATCGTCAATGTTTCACTTCCATACATGGCTACACTCCATACAAATACTTTCAAAAAAGACTTCCTGACACTTAAATCTATACTCGATGTTAACAAATGCCTCTTCTTCAGAAATGCTTTCCTTGCCATTGCCAGTCTACATTTTATATCCTCTCTACTTCCACCATCCTCATTTATTTTGCTCCCCAGATACCAAAACAGATTTACTACTTTAAGCGCCTCATTTCCTAATCTAATTCCCGCAGCATCATACGATTTAATTCCACTACATTCCATTATCCTCGTTTTGCTTTTGCTGATGTTCATCTTATATCCTCCTTTCAAGACACTGTCCATTCCGTTCAACTGCTCTTCCAAGTCCCTTGCTGTCTCTGACAGAATTACAATGTCAGCAGCGAACCTCAAAGTTTTTATTTCTTCTCCATGGATTTTAATTCATACTCCAAATCTTTCTTTTGTTTCCTTTACTGCTTGCTCAATATACAGATTGAATAACATTGGGGATAGGCTACAACCCTGTCTCACTCCCTCCCCAACCACTGCTTCCCTTTCGTGTCCCTCGACTCTTATAACTGCCAACTGCTTTCTGTACAAATTGTAAATAGCCTTTCGCTACCTGTATTTTACCCCTGCCACCTTCAGAATTTGAAAGAGAGTATTCCAATCAACATTGTCAAAAGCTTACACCCTTGTATAGACCCTCTATATACTCCTTCCAACTTTCTGCTTTCCCTTCTTTGGTTAGAACTGTTTTTCCATCTGAGCTCTTGATATTCATGCAAGTGGTTCTCTTTTCTCCAAAGGTCTCTTTAATTTTCCTGTAGGCGGTATCTATCTTACCCCTAGTGGTATGCGCCTCTACATCTTTACATTTGTTCTCTAGCCATCCCGGCTTAGCCATTTTGCACTTCCTTTCGATCTCATTTTTGAGAGGTTTGCATTCCCTTTTGCCTGCTTCATTTAGTACATTTTTATATTTTGTCCTTTCATCAATTAAATTATATATCTCTCCTGTTACCCAAGGATTTCTATTAGCCCTCATCTTTTTACCTACTTGATCCTCTGCTACCTTCACTATTTCGTTTGTCAAAGCTACCCATTCTTCTTCTACGTATTTCTTTCTCCGATTCTTGTCAATCGTTCTCCAATGCTCTCACTGAATCTCTCTACAACCTCTGGTTCTTTCAGTTTATCCAGGTCTCATCTCCTCGAATTCCCACATTTTTGCAATTTCTTCAGTTTTAATCTACAGTTCATAACCAATAAATTGTGGTGAGAGTCCACATCTGCCCCTGGAAATGTCTTACAATTTAAAACCTGGTTCCTGAATCTCTGTCTTACCATTTTATAACCTATATGAAACCTCTCAGTATCTCCAGGCTTCTTCCATGTATACAGCCATCTTTTATGATTCTTGAACCAAGTGTTAGCTATGATTAAGTTATGCTCTGTGCAAAATTCTCCCAGGCGGCTTGCTCTTTCGTTCCTTAATCCCACTCCATTTTCACCTACTACGTTTCCTTCTCTTCCTTTTTCTACTATCGAATTCCAGTCACCCATGACTATTAAATTTTCGTCTCCCTTCACTATCTGAATAATTTCTTTTATCTCATCATACATTTCATGAATCTCTTCGTCATCTGCAGAGCTAGTTGGCATATAAACTTGTACTACTGTGGTAGGCGTGGGCTTCGTGTCTATCTTGGCCAGAATAATGCGTTCACTATGCTGTTTGTAGTAGCTTACCCGCATTCCTATTATCCTATTCATTATTAAACCTACTCCTGCATTACCCCTATCTGATTTTGTATTTATAACCCTGTATTCACCTGACTAAAAGTCTTGTTCCTCATGCCACTGAACTTCACTAATTCCCACTATATCTAACTTTAACCTGTCCATTTCTCTTTTTAAATTTTCTAACCTACCTGCCCGATTAAGGGATCTGACATTCCTCGCTCTTATCCGTAGAACGCCAG
Organism: Schistocerca cancellata; assembly: GCF_023864275.1. Classification (NCBI taxonomy): domain Eukaryota; kingdom Metazoa; phylum Arthropoda; class Insecta; order Orthoptera; family Acrididae; genus Schistocerca; species Schistocerca cancellata. The sequence continues at coordinate 664,514,236 of NC_064626.1, forward strand.
TTTTCTTTCTCCTGATAACGACATCCTCTTGAGTAGTCCCCGCCCGGAGATCCGAATGGGGGACTATTTTACCTCCGGAATATTTCATCCAAGAGGACGCCATCACCATTTAACCATACAGTAAAGCTGCATGCCCTCGGGAAAAATTACGGCTGTAGTTTCCCCTTGCTTTCAGCTGTTCGCAGTACCAGCGCAGCAAGGACGTGTTGGTTAGTGTTAGAAGGCCAGATCAGTCAGTCATCCAGACTGTTGCCCCTGCAACTACTGAAAAGGCTGCTGCCCCTCTTCATGAACCACACGTTTGTCTGGCCTCTCAACAGATACCTTTCCGTTGTGGTTGCACCTACGGTACGGCTATCTGTATAGCTGAGGCACGCAAGCCTCCCCACCAACGGCAAGGTCCTTGGTTCATGGGGGGAAGAACTGTATGATATACCAAATTTTTATTCTCTTGGAAAAGAAATTTGGTTAAAAAACTACATAATGCAATTTCACAGCACCGATAACTTATTCAGTTCACGTAACACTGAAGTCAGATTTAACCATTAACAGTTACAATGATGAATCACTTTATCTACGCAACCAGTTTCAGTTGTAAGAAGTGGTCATGAGGCTCGACGCGTTTATTTTACGTCAGTGGCAATGTATGCTTATAATATTGGCGTCCAAAAATTCCTGATTAAATGTCGAATATAATGTCCAAACCATCACAACGTGCTGCAGAAAATATTTATGTGCGCGCATCCACAAATATAATATTATGTATCTGGTGGAACAGTGACGGTGTGGTGTAGTACGAATTTCTTCCCCGAGGTGTTACCATCATCGCTGAAATTTATGGCAACAACTGAGAAGTCTTGCACACCCAGTCCCAACGATCAGGAAGAGTGCATCAAGTGATGCTATTCCACGGTAACGCCCGCCCACATCTGCTAGACTGACGAAATACATTATACTGGAGTTGGGAATCATTCCGCACCAGTCTTAGTTACCCGATCTTTCACCCTCAGATTTTCACCTTCACCGCTCTCTGCCCAGCAATCTTCAAGGAATTACCTTTCCAGATAAAAATGTGCTGCGAACATGGCTCTACGAGTTCTTTCCCTCAAAACCACGTGATTTCTACAGTCGGGGAATCGAAACTTACGACTGTCGTAAACAGCGAAGGACGATATATTGTTGACGACTTAAGTCTCTGTTACTTGTATCTTTTGCGTTTATTGAATTGACGGAAAACGCTTTGCACTAGCCCAATATTTCACAATATAAATATGTTTTTCTCAAAGCCATTTTTGACTTTAGGAAAGAGAAGAACAGGGTTAAGAGGCAGAGAATGGCGGCGGTGGGCGCTATACGGCCTGACAAAACAGTGAAGCATCCAGAAAAAGTGGTCGGATGTCAATGTGACTTAGTGCACGTACTCATCTCGGAGGAGACTGAAGCAGTTCTAGCAGTCCAGCTTAGTTCACGTTAAGAAACTTGCTGAACAGTGCCCTAAAGTGCGAAGAGATGAATGGTGGTCATTTTCAACATCTCCCATAGTGAGATTAGTGCTGTATTTCCTTTCCTCTGCTGTGTTTCTTTGTACTCTGGAACTTTGATCTCTAGGCCATTTTCATTTGCCCCACCCTGTGGAAGGGCCATGAGAGTGTACTAATGTTTTTCGCGTACAGTGATGATACTAGTTGTATTCTGGTATGGTACGTAAAGAGCGTGAACAGCGTCTGGTGTGGAGTGGTTACTGAAAACGACACAGAGATGCCACGGACTAGTCTGAGTCAGCATTATCAGCATCTGATAAACTTCGAAAGGTCAGGTGGGCAAATCGCGCAACATCTACATTTGTTGGTCATGCGATGTGACAGTGGCCCGATGTTGGATGGCACGGGAACATGAGAACAGGCATACCCATGGTCAAGGTTCCAGTAGACAACAACTGATTACCATGTGGTGCACCAAACACATCGTAATATCTTCACGTCTGCGCCTGCCAACCAATGGTTCTGCAAGCCAATAATTAAGAGGACGAAAATGCTGATCAAATCTTGTATTCCCTCAGCTGTTCCCTGCGAACTGTACTAATAATAATGTCGACCCCCCTTTTGGGCAAAAAAACAGAAACAACACATCATTAGTAGTCTGTCTATTAATGATATCTTTACACCGTGGAGGACTACACTGGATTTGCGGTATGCTTTAGAAGGCGACAGGCGACTCTGAGTTACATCCCTGATAGCAATCACTTTAAGGGGTGGTTTTCTATCTTTGGCCCGAAAAAAGCATGTTCTTTGAAAATTTTTTTCTCGGGATCTGTTATAGATATCAGTGTTAAATTTGGTCAAAATGTTTATTGATATTTCCTCTACAAATTGGATTTTTTTCGACCGGAAATGTCGAAGAGCAAAGGCGGAAGTGCTGTCGGAACGAAACAAAATTTCGATGTGGACCTCCACGCGCGGTATGTCACAGGTCAGCCGGCTCGTCTGAAATCAAGATTGAGTTGACGTTAGCGAAGTATATAAGATTATTTAGGAGTGATACCTCGCTTAAGTTATTTGGACCATAGGAAACAAAATTGTGACCATTTGCAAAAAAAACAGGGGTTTTTCATCGATTTTTCGACTTCGTCAGCCAAGTAAAAATATTTATAGTTGATGGATCGGAATAAAAGTGGTACAACTCCTAGACAATTTAGTTAGCTTCGTCGGAAACAAAGAATCATGCCAATCGGTTCAGTAGATTTGAAGTTACCATACCGCGCGATAAGAAAAACGTCATTTCGAGAAAAACGCGTATGAAGTTTTGACTACATATACATGGAATATTATGCAACTTACGTTCAATCTGCTATTCCGGATCCATAAACTAATCCTTCCTCTTTCTCATAGAGGGCGTTCTGCTCGATCTGGGCCATCCTGCGCTGTTCCAGAGCCGGTCGTACGGCCGGTGACAGGCGGTTTTCGGCCGCTTGAATCCGGTGGTCGTCCGAATGCTCGGCGAACTGCGTCGAATAGACTCCTACGGTGACGACCATCGTTGTCGTGGTCTGCCAGGAAAGTCGCAGTCTCCACAGTCTTCACCAGAATGCAAATGCGTGGGGACTAACTTCCAAACACACGCGTTCAAACATTCATTTGAATTTTATAAGTTTCCTAACAAGCTCCGGTACAATAACTCGTCCTGCGAAAGAAAAAAAAACTGGTGCGTGAATAAGGCCGATTTCAGGCAGGTGCATTTTTTTCAAAAACGGTTCAAATGGCTCTGAGCACTATGTGACTTAACTTCGGAGGTCATCAGTCGCCTAGAACTTAGAACTAATTAAACCTAACTAACCTAAGGACATCACACACATCCTGAAGCAGGATTCGAACATGCGACCGTAGCGGTCACTCGGCTCCAGACTGTAGCGCCTAGAACCGAACGGGCACTCCGGCCGGCGTATTTTTTTTTTTTTTTTTTTGTTCAACCGTGAATAACAAACATTTCCGTTTAGTATTCAAAAAATCCGTTTCAGGGGTGGATTCTAAACACTTTTATGCATCCAAAAATGCAATTTAAAAAAATCGATTTTTTTTAAAACCAAAAGATAGTGAACTTCCCCTTAACTAGTAATCTTTTCCCTTGACTACCTGCCCGTGCGTCTTCTAAACTGATTTTGCCCTTTAACTGTGTTTGTTGTTGATAGCCTGCAATAGAGGTTATCGCAGTTATCAGAATCTAAATGAACTTGAATGCTGAAATAGTATTAATGTCATTATTTTTGTCAATTCTTTGTGGGTGATTAATATATCAACACAGCATTTATCTTTTACAAAGATTATGGTACAAGTTTATTGATTAAAAATTGGACAAAAAATATGTTAAGCATGATCTCACGACAGCACAAACGCGCAACGAACCGTTAGCAATCCAGTGTGGTGGCTGGTTGGCAAAGACTAAGGTTTGTGTGATTGACTTATTTACTCAGGCTCAAAATATGGATAACGCAATCTGAAATTATCTATCACTGAATAGACCTTGATAGATTTATTCTACACAAAATGGTTCTGAGGTTATTAGTCCCCTAGAACTTAGAACTAGTTAAACCTAACTAACCTAAGGACATCACACACATATCCATGCCCGAGGCAGGATTCGAACCTGCGACCGTAGCGGTCCCGCGGTTCCAGACTGCAGCGCCTAGAACCGCACGGCCACTTCGGCCGGCTATTCTACACACAAGTTATACTACGTTGGAGCAGAGATATTGTTTGCCCTAACAAGCTAGAGGTGCATTACAACACCCCTTTTCTCGACGTGCGACGCTGTCTCAGATGGCGGTCATGCTTCAAGAGCATAAAGAGCAGCGATGTGCGGTGGCTGTAATTCCCTGTCGCGGGCACCAAATATGCAGAATTACGACTGGCGATCTGTTAGACGGAATGTAATTACTCTCTAATGGAGCCTTGAAATCTCGGCAGATTCCAGCGCGTGGCACTCTCGTTTGCTAGTCATATACCGTGGACCAGTCTAATTCACTTATACGGTAGTGCACACAAGGAGAGCAAATATCAGAGCTGTCACGAATTAGATTGCCCTCAGCGCAGCGTATTGTCCGAGATGACTGAGGTCTAAACTGGCGGCACAGCTAAGTCCTCGCCACAGGCTCCCCAGTCAAGACCAGTGTTAGTGCGAAGTCAAACACAGGACAAGTGTCCCTAATACAACCCACTCATAACAGTAATTCACCAGAACCCTCTCCAGACCGGAGTCTGAACCGAAAGACCCACTCCAACCCGTCCGCAGCTCGTGGTCGTGCGGTAGCGTTCTCGCTTCCCACGCCCGGGTTCCCGGGTTCGATTCCCGGCGGGGTCAGGGAATTTCTCTGCCTCGTGATGACTGGGTGTTGTGTGCTGTCCTTCGGTTAGTTAGGTTTAAGTGGTTCTAAGTTCTAGGGGACTGATGACCATAGATGTTAAGTCCCATAGTGCTCAGAGCGAACTCCAACCCGGAGTCTGAATCACAAGACCCATTCCAGCCTGGAGTCTGAATTAGAAGACCCACTCCATCCCACAGTCTGAATCAGAAGACCAAGTTTCTCCTCCCCTCACTTCCCAGGAAACCTCGGTAAACTCCACAAAATCACTCCCGCAACTGCCGCCACAACGGTTTCGTGCCATTCACAAGACTCCATGAACTCCATTTCTCTTCTCTAACTCGTCTGCTCTACGCATCGTGTGGTGTCACCGCCAGACACCACACTTGCTAGGTGGTAGCCTTTAAATCGGCCGCGGTCCGTTAGTATACGTCGGACCCGCGTGTCGCCAGTATCAGTGATTGCAGACCGAGCGCCGCCACACGGTAGGTCTAGAGAGACTTCCTAGCACTCGCCCCAGTTGTACAGCCGACTTTGCTAGCGATGGTTCACTGACAAAATACGCTCTCAATTGCCGAGACGATAGTTAGCATAGCCTTCAGCTACGTCATTTGCTACGACCTAGCAAGGCGCCATTACCAGTTACTATTGATACTGTGAATCATGTACCGTCAAGAGCGACGTTCACCATTAATGGATTAAAGTTAAGTATTCCACCAGCTACGTCCGTTTTTCTAAATTCTAATTTCCTTGTCCTGTTCCAGACCTCACGCCCGCCTGCGTGAGCTAAAACGCGTGCCTTTCGGCTTCCTCTAGTAACACGGTGTTGGCTCTCCTGCCAACCACAACACATCGCCAATCGTAATCAAACAGTATTCTTCTCTTCTCAGGAGAATCAGCCAATCCCTGACTCGCAACATCCCCTCGCAGGAAGGAGGAGACGTTGTGCTCCCAACTTGTTTTTTTTCCGATGGCCGTCTTAGCAATGTGTTTTTTGAGTTTCCATGTAGCTCTAAAGTGAATAACACATAAAAATCATGGAGATCATTATCTGGATCGCCTGAACGTTACCGTGTGCCCGACCAGGGGCTTTCGCTAAACTAAGAGAAGTGCTTTTGCGTCCCGAAGATCATTTCAGAGTCACCATAAATGTTGCATTCCTTCAAAAACTGTTCTGAAGGCCTCAGGCGTCCCAAAAAACTCTGCACACTCCCTCGAAAGCTTCCGGTCCACAGTGACCATGTAAACTTGTGAATTTTTACGGCCACCATCCCTGTTCACGAAGGGCGTTTAAGACGCTGTCGTGACATGTTGGTTGGGTGATCTAGATTTCTCTCACACCCGCAGCTCCAGCTGTGGCAACAGGCAACTAAGAGGAGGGCTTAGATAAGCCGTTTTCTGCCTCTTCGACCGAACGCATTGTCTGCATACTATGGGAGAAATTCTTGGACCCAGCATTCTATCTGAAAAGAAAATTCATTACACCATACAATGTTCCCATCATCACGCCTATTCTGCGATGTTGAAGGCTGAATACCATTGAACTACAGAGCTGCAAATAATCAACGCACAGACTTCATACACCACATTTTATATTACAATATCTACGTAACATATTTGTGAAAACAGGGAGATGCCACTACTGAGTTGGGGTTTGATAAAATCCAACGACAAGAAACTTGTCCGTCTTTCTCCACAAACGAAGTTAGACAGATGTTAACTACAGTAATGCCACCTGCAGCTTGCAGAAGTAAACTGCCGAAATGTTCAGAACAAATTACGCGTGATCTCCTTCTGTCTGCGAATTATCTACACCATGCAATGTGTCTTGTATCCAAGTTTCCATGTCCTATGTTGCTAGTGCTCTTCTAGCGTGGCATTGTCCTACATAGCATGTGTTACTCCATCGTTCCAGTGTAGCTGGTGTCTTTCTTTTTTCTGTGTCGTGAAGATCTCCAGTGTCATATTTTTAGGACATATTTTCTCTGACATTCTTCTAAGATGTCCACACAATGTCCGTTTTCAGCTTCTCCTATATCCTTGGTAACTCCCATCTCGCAGCAGTTCATTTCTCATTTTGTCTCTTCTTGTTTTTTCACAACTTCGTCTCCAAGACTCCATTTCTATTTCTTTCAGTTTCTGCTCATTGATCCTGGAAACTTGCCACATTTCACCATTATGCTTTCAACTGTAGTTTTGTATATACTCCTTTTAAAATTTTTTGGCGAATTTTTATTCCAAATAATTAAGTGTATTGCTTAATTGTATCTTTCCGTTTCCTGTTCTGTGCTTCATTTCCTCGTTGCTTCCACCTTTTCCCGAAATGATTGTCTCTAAATATTTATATGATTTACTATACTATAGATCCATCATCCATAACAAGATCCCTTGCTATACCTCGGACAAGCAAGTTTTCAATCATTACAAGTTTATTTTTACACCTTCTACTCATATTCTTCTCTAAGCTTCCTTAACATATACCACTGGAGAAAAAAATCGCTATTGCAAGAATGAGCTGTGCGACCAAACGAAAGTTGGTAGGCGTGTTTCTACAAGTGAAAGACGATGTCTATTCATATTTCGCTCCAGTCGTATAAGAGTGGCGCTAGTAGCACGACTATGAGGCTGCAAATCAAATTTGCTTTAAATACACGCTGTAGCGGTTGTGCTCTGTAACGGTTGTGATCGCATTTGAAAGAAGTCGTGTACGAGAAAATGGATTTTGCTTCTTGGATATTGCAGAAAGAGTTGGCAGAAATGTAGCCATTATACATGATTGCCGGCAGCGGTGGTCGCGAGAATGTACGGTCGCAAGATAACCGGACTCCGAACGGCCACGTACACTACTGAGAGGAAAGATCATCGTGTTCTGCGTATAGCTGTGGCGCGTCTTACTGCATCTGCAGCAGCAATCTGCTGTAGCGTACATTCAACTGAACTCAAACCACCACCATTTGTGATTTCAGTGGTGTCAAACTAGAGCTCATTGGAGGGCAGGGCAGAGGTCTCTTGTGTTTTATGATGAAAGCTGTTTCTTCATCGGTGCCAGTGATGGCCGTGTGTTTGTTAGAAAGTGGCCAGTTGAGCGCGTGCAACCAACCTGTCTGCGTGCTAGACACGCTGGATCTATATCTGGAGTTATGGCCTGAGTTGCGATTTCGTATGTCAGCAGGAGCACTCTCGTGGTTATCATACACACCGTGACTGCAAGACCGTAAGTCAATCTGGCGATTCGACCTGTTGTGCTGCCATTCATGAATAACATTCCAGGGTGTGTTTTCCAACAGGATAGCGCTCGTCCACATACCACTGTTGTAACCTAACACGCTCCACAGAGTGGATATCATCGGACGACGACTGCCGTGTGGTCCTCAACCAGTATTAACTATCCCTGCATTGACTGAGCAAGTCCAACACGCATGGAACTCCATCCCACAAACTGACATCCGGCACCTGTACAACACAATGCCTGCACGTTTGCTTGCCTGTACTCAATATTCCGGCGGTTACACCGGTTACTAATGTGACAGCATTTAACGTTTGCCATGGCTTATCGCTCCTTGTAATTTGTAAGTAGGCTGTTTAGGTTTTTATATTGGTAACGCCACGAAGCGCTCTGTATGAAAATCACTGGGTATGCTGTGTGCAGTCTGTGGCTGGATAGCGTTGTTGTAATATTCGCTATTGTAGTGTCGGGCAGTTGGATGTGAAGAGCGCGTAGCGTTGTGCAGTTGGAGGTGAGCCGCCAGCAGCGGTGGATGTCGGGAGAGAAATGGCGGAGTTTTGAGAGCGAATGATCTGGACGAGTGTCCATCAGAGACAGTGAATTTGTAAGACTGGATGTCATGAACTGCTATATATATTATGAGTTTTGAACACTATTAAGGTAAATACATTGTTTGTTCTCTATCAAAATCTTTCATTTGCTAACTATGCCTATCAGTAGTTAGTGCCTTCAGTAGTTTGAATCTTTTATTATCTGGCAGTAGTGGCGCTCGCTGTGTTGCAGTAGTTCGAGTAACGAAGATTTTTGTGAGGCGAGTGATTGATGAAAGGTATAGGTTAATGTTAGTCAGGGCCATTCTTTTGTAGGGATTATTGAAAGTCAGATTGCGTTGCGCTAAAAATATTGTGTGTCAGTTTAAGCACAGTCATTTATAACTTTTCTAAAGGGACGTTTCAAATTAACCTGTTATATTGCAATGTTGATCACTTAAGTTGATTACTTAGGCAATGTGATCTTGAAATTTCATTGCCCTGTATTAATTATTTTTTGGTACTGCGATTCTTTCCGTCTTTGTATAGTACACACCCTCTTGTACTTGGGCCAAAATGACCTGCTCGTGCCGGCCGGTGTGGCCGAGCGGTTCTAGACGCTTCAGTCTGGAACCGCGCGACCGCTACGGTCGCAGGTTCGAATCCTGCCTCGGGTATGGATGTGTGTGATGTCCTTAGGTTAGTTAGGTTTAAGTAGTTCTAAGTTCTAGGGGACTGATGACCTCAGATGTTAAGTCTCATAGTGCTCAGAGCCACTTTTTTTTGACCTGCTCGTCTGTGAAATTTAGGAAGAACAGGGTATCATCACCTATTCCAATTCCCATGTTTTTGCACTTAACACGGTAAGCGCTACCTTGCCTCAATCCTTTGTTAACCCTAAGTTTCTGTGATAATAAATTCCCAACTTTATTTAACTCAACAGATATTGTTTTGACATGCACGTAGAAATAGTCGCTTTTGATATGACCATTGTAACCTCTCCCCCATATACTTGCCCTAGATGAGGAATGTCCCCTCAGATCTATTCAACACCCATAGTTGGCGTTATAGCCCTCGTTGGGAACCGCTGCTGTAGACGAAGATGTAGTCTCGTTGCCGTCGCGTAATGCGGACGGCAGGTGACGCAAGCGGAGAGCGGCCCTCGGTGTGACGCAACAGGCGGCGACCTCTGCGTGACTCAGCCTGGGAACGAATCCGTACAAGGGGCAGCCCTCGCGCCGCTGCCGGTTGCCGGCTGGTCTGCTGCCCTCGGGATCGATCTGGCGAGCCTCTGGAAGCGCCACGTCAGCCCAAGCTGCCCAGCAACAGCTGCCGAGGGTGTCGTCAGCCGGCGTGGCCGCGGCGGGGCACCGCTGCCGTGACGAGCTGACAGTGCAGGGGTTGCGGCCAAGGCCGGTGCGGCTGGCTTCCTTCCTTGTAATATCGTCGGGGTGCCCACACTCCCGCGAGGAAGTGTGGTGGGCAACACGGCTTCCTCGCCCGCGTTAAAGCTCTGCAGCGCAGACGTTTCGAAGCGATTCGCATTTTGGCGTGGCAGAAGCCGTACACTGGTGTGCGAAACTTGAGGACGAAAGTTAAGTGTCACTGGCAAGTAGCATTGCTCGATGAGACTTGGACGATATGGAGAACGAACTGCTGTCTTCTGACTGGCTTGATGCCTCCCGCCAAGAATTCCTACCTGTGACAACCTCCTCATTTCACAGTAGCACTTGCAACCTACGTCCTCAATTGTTTGCTGGATGTATTCCAATCTTGCTCTTCCTCTACAGTTTTTGGCCTCTACAGTTCCCTCTAGTACCATGGAAATCATTCCCTAATGTCTTAACAGATGTCTTATCATCCTATCCCTTCTGCTTGTCAGTGTTTTCCACATATTCCTTTCCACACCGATTCTGTGCAGAACCTCCTCACTTCTTACCTTACCAGTCCACCTAATTTTCAACATTCGCCTATAGCACCACATCTCAAATGCTTCGATTCTCTTCTGATCCGGTTTTCCCACAGTCCATGTATTACTACCATACAATGCTGTACTCCAGACGTACGCTATCAGAAATTTCTTCCTCAAATTAAGGCCGCTGTTTGAAATGACTTCTCTTGGCCAGGAATGCCGTATTTGCCAGTGCTAGTCTGCTTTTCATGTCCTCCTTGCTCCGTCCGTCATTGGTTATTTTGCTGCCTAGGTAAAAGAATTCCTTAACTTCATCTACTTTGTGACTCTCAATATTGATGTTAAGTTTACCGTTGTTCTCATTTCTGCTACTTCTCATTACTTTCGTCTTTCTTCGATTTACTTTCGGTCCATATTCTGTACTCATTACGCTGTCCAATGCGTTCAGCATCATGTAATTCTTCTTCACTTTCACTCAGAATAGCAAAGTCATCAGCGAATGCTATCATTGATATCCTCTCACCCTGAATTTTAATTCCACTCGTGAACCTTTCTTTTATTTCCATCATTGCTTCTTCGATGTACAGAGTGATCAGTAGGAGCAGTAGGAGCGCAAGAGTGCATCCCTATCGTACACCCTTTTTAATCCGACTCCTTCCTTCTTGGTCGTCCTCTCTTATTCTTCTTCTTGGCTGTTGTACATATTGTATATTACCAGTCTCTCCCTATAGCTTACCTCTTTTTTTCTCACAATTTCGAACATCCACCATTGTACATTATCGAACGCTTTTTCTAGGCCGACAAATCCTATTAATGTGTCTTGATTTTATTTTGTCTTGCTTCCATTATCAACCGCAATGTCAGAATTGCCTCTCGGGTGCTTTTTACCTTTTCTAAATCCAAACTGAAAGACATTCTCAATTTTCTTTGCCATGCTTCTGTATATTGTTCTTCTAAGCAACTTGTATGTATGAGCTGTTAGGCTCATTGTGCGATTATACTCGCACTTGTCAGCTCTGCACTCTTCGGAATTATGTGGATGACATTTTTCCAAAAGTCAGATGGTACGTCGCCAGACTCATACATTCTACACACCAACGCGAGTAGTCGTTTTGTTGCCACTTCCTCCAATGATTTTAGAAAATCTGATAGAATCTTATCTACCCCTTCTGACTTATTTGAACTGAAGTCCTCCAAAGCTCTCTTAAATTCTGATTCTAACACTGGATCCCCTATCTCTTCTAAATCGACTACCGCTTCTTCTTCTATCACATCAGACAAATCTTCCCGCTCATAGAGGCCTTCAATGTACTCCTTCCACCTACCCACCCTCTCCTTTGCACTTAACAGTGGAATTCCCGCTCCAGTTTTTTATGTTACCACCCTTGATTTTAATGTCACCGAAAGTTGTTTTGGCTTTCCTATATGCTGAGTCATTCCTTCCGACAGGAATTTCTTTTTACATGTCTGGTGCAGAGGGTAATTGAAAGAAATTCACAAAGAGACGAACACAAATAAAACTTTTCTTCAAAGACAATAATTACGCTGCAGTGACCGTGTTTAGAAAAACCCACCAGGGTAGCCGAGAGCGCTAGCGCGGTGCTTCCTGGACTCGGGTAGGCGCGCCGGCCCCTTATCGAATCCGCCCGGCGGATTAACGACGAGGGCCGGTGTGCCGGCCAGCCGAGATATAGTTTTTAGATGGTTTTCCACATCCTGCTAGGTGAATACTGGGCTGGTCCCCACGTTCCGCCTCAGTTACACGCGTCTCAGACATTTGAAACACGTCTTCACTATTTCACGATTTACACTAGACGCAGACAGTTGGAGTACACTGATTCCGTCCTGGGGGGTACGAGGTGGCGGCAGGAAGGGCATCCGGCCATCCCTAAAACTAACATTGCCAAATCCGTTGTAACCACGCCGAACCTGCGATCGCTGCGGGAGTATGGCATAAGCGAAAGAAGAAGAAGAAAAGTGACCGTGATTAAGAAAGGTCTTATGCACGTTACAAACGGCGGGACATGGTTCTTAATATGGTGTGTGGCCCCCACGGACAGCAAAGCACATTCTGCGAACGCGCTGCCATTCTGGCCACAGTGTTAGTGCCGCGCTGAGTGGCTGCGCGGTTTGAGGCGCCATGTCACGGACTGTGCCGCCCCCTCTCGGCGGAGGTTCGAGTCCTCCCCTGGCATGGGTGTGTTTGTTGTCCTTAGCGTAAGCTAGTTTAACTAGTGTGTAAGTCTAGGGACCGATGACCTCAGCAGTTTGGTGCCTTAGAAATTCAAACACATTTGAACAGCTTTTGAACACCGTGTTGGTAAGCCGTTCTTGCGGTAGAGCATTCCATTCCTCCACCACCCCTGTTGACAACTGTTAGACGGCTTTTACTGCGTGTGGACGTCCTGTAATGCGTCCCCCCCGTACGTGCTCGACAGGTTTAAGTCGGGGGAACGGGTAGGCCAGTCTCTTCACCGAATATGCTTCGTTCCCAGAGCTTATCCACCTGCCCTGTACGATGCGGTCGCAGTTTATCATTCATAAAAGCGAAGTCAGGGCTAATGCACCCCTGAAAAGACGCACGTGGGGAAGGAGAACTATGTCAGAATGACCTTTCTCCGGTGAGTGTATCAAGTTCAAAATTTTGGTGGTCAGCTCAGCCATCCAACATCACGCTTCTACACGCCATAGCATTACGTGTTCCCACCTCTTGTCATATAAGGTACGTCTAGCGTTGCCGAACGTGATCGTTTTGGTGGTTAATGTGCTGTGGTGCTTAGACGCATACAAGTGTTGCACGGCTGTACTGTCCTCCAAATCTTTGAACATGATATGTCAGCAGACAACGTCATTCTGACACTACTCCTTCCCCACGCTCGTCGTTTCAGGGTTACATTCAGCCTAGACCTCTTTGTTATGGGTGACAATGCGTGGCTGTATATAACAGCACAGGTGGAGGAACTCTTGGAATGAGATGGTATTTGGCGAATGGACTGGCGAATAGACTTAAATCCCATTGCCCGTACTGTAGCACATCTACAAGGACCAACTGTTGTCAACCATACTGTTGGATGAAACCAACGCCCTACCAAAATAACTTCAAATAAATCCTTACCAACTTCGTAGCCAGCATGGCACCACGTCGCTGAGGATGCACTGCCCTCGGTGGTAATCACACACCCCATTAACAATCATGTCCCGCCTTTCGTAATATCCAAGAGACCATCAAGAATCGCGGTGACTTTAGTGTAATGATTATCTCTGAATAAAAGTGTCGTTTGTGGTCATCTCTACGCGCTTTTATTTCAATTACCTTCAGTACTATACTGTAACAGTTCTCTTTATGTGTGGTCCAAGTTTCATCTAACTGTTTTACATGACACTGACACATCATGCGAAAGTTGCTATCGTCCTTAGGTTCTGCACACCAGTGTTCTTTCTTTGGTTTACTTTCAGTCCATGTTCTGTTTTCATTACACCATTCAACCCATTCAATAGGACCTATTACTCTCCCTCACTTTGGCAGAGTACGGCAGTGTCAGTATTGAAGTTTTTAGGGTATATTTGCACCCTGAATTTCAATGTTTCTTCTGAACCTTTCTTCCACTTCCTTAATTGTTTATTCGATGTACTGACTGAGCAGTAGAGGACAAAGATTGGATCACTGTCTTCTCTCTTCGTGTTCTATCCTCATTGTTTCCTCTTGGCTCTTGTGCATTTTTTTTTTTCATCTTTCCCTATACCGCATACCTATTTTTCTAAGAATTCCAAACACCATGCTCCAATCTTCATTTATGCACGTCCATTAATAGGCACCGAATGGAACTATTACTCCTTCGTCTTTTGGTTTGGCTCTACGGCTTCCCTCTTTGCAGATGACTAGCATATTTTGCTGTCCTTCATCGTTTTAGACACAGTTAGGAATATAGCTAGCATATTTCGAGGAAACAAAAAATATTCAAACGAGATAATGAATATAGAAAGCTGTATTGCTTGTAAAAAGCATGCATTGCAATATTTTTTCACGGGCCTTAAGCCGTACAGAATTCTGCTAACTGGTCGCTTCTGCCAGATGTGAACCCAGCGCCTGAAGGACTCTGCTAACGCGTTTGAGCATACGTGCTTTGCCCACGTTTCGTCTTTTTCTTAAGTGGCTGCTTTTGTGGAAAGGACGCTTTGCTGGCTCCATTGTAATGCGAAGACCGTACGTGAGCTTCCGACTTCTGCTGATTTGACTGACCGCATAGCTCCAAGATAATGCTCTCAAAGTTCCATTAGTACTGACTTCCATAAATGCCTTGAATGTTTGAATCCAAAGGTTCAGAGGCAGAACTGAGCAATCTTTTCATCTCCAGTGCATCTAATGTTATTAATAACAACTTTGTTGAATAATATTGAGATTTACTCCGTATCGATGAATTCATCCGGAGAGGATGCTGTAGAACGTATCTTCTGAAATACTGAGTTCCGAAACACGTAAGGAAAACGTTGGTTGCATCTGTTCATAAGAGTTTTGCTTTCAATGATATTTCTGCAAAACATTGCATTAGACCAGTTTGATCACATAGTGAGTTTCAAAACACGCTACACATCGCGGAACGTAGCAACATTTTCATCAATACTATATAATGAACCCCAGAAAAAGTTATGTCTGTCAGTGAAATTTGCATTAGACTAGTTTCATCACACAGTGAGTGACACAACACGCTTAATATCGCTGAACATAGCAACACTTTCATCAATACTGTATAATGAAACCTAGAAAATATCCAGGAAAGCCAATAGGAGTGCTCCACTAAATTACAGGCCCATATCACTAATGTCGATATGCAGCAGGATTTTGTAACATATATTGTTTTCGAATATTATGCATTATCTCGAAGAGAACGGCCTATTAACATGTAGTTGATACGGATTTTGAAAATATCGTTCTTGTGAAACATAACTAGCTCTTTGCTCACACGAATTGTTGAGTGCTATCGACAAGGATTTTTTAATTGATTCTGTGTTTGTAGATTTCCAGAAGGCTTTTGACACCGCATGTTACAAGCAGCTTGTAATCAATTGCTTGCTTATGGAATAAAGTCTCAGTTATGCGGCTGGATTCGTGAGCCAGAGAGGTCACAGGTCGTTGTAATTGACGGAAAGTCATCGAGTAAAGTGACTTCTGGCGTTGTCTAAGATAGTGTTATAGGCCCTCTTCTGTTCCTTATCTAAATAAACGATTTGGAGACAATCAGAGCTGTCGCCTAGGTTGTTACTCGATAAATCAATCAAATTTAAAGGCCTCTGCCAGGTGCTTAAGTGTGATTTTCAGAGTAGCCATGTAGATGTAGATGTAGGTATATATGTTGGTGGAAACTATCAAATGTACGTGGAACAAGATACAATAAATTCTTTTTCCTCGCTTTTGAAATTGGCAGTTTAACTGTAGCTTTTCATCAAGACTATGATCTCCCGCTAAAAAGACATTCATTTTTTCAACTTTGGTAGTCATTTCGTCCTAATTTGCGAAAAATAATATTGCATGCTGATAACTTTTTCTTTGGTTCCGTCTATTTATAAATAATTATTTTTGTGTCATACGCGTTACGCCTTCATTCCTTGCAAGGCTTTTTCAGTGGAAGATTTCGTGGATTTTGGTCTACATGTTGTGTTTTTGTGGCTTTGTTATCGCTGTTCTGCTTCTTATCACATTTGAAATTATGTTTTATGATGAAAACTAGTGTTCAGTTCCTAGGGCTGTGAAGTCTGAAATAAAAAAAAATCCAAATGGTAGTTATGAGAAACGGAACTGCGATAACAAAGGCACAAAAACACATGTAGACCAACATCCACGAAATCTGCCACTGAAGATGTCTTGCAAAGTATAAAGGCGAAACGCTTATAGCAAGGAAATTGTGTTTCACTCAGTTGTAATTAGACGGCCCCAAAATAAAAATTATCATCATACCGCAACGTTCATTATTGTCTTTATCGATATTAATACTTCAGTTAAATACAATAGTTACTAAGTGAGTGCCGGCCGAAGTGGTCGTGCGGTTAAAGGCGCTGCAGTCTGGAACCGCAAGACCGCTACGGTCGCAGGTTCGAATCCTGCCTCGGGCATGGATGTTTGTGATGTCCTTAGGTTAGTTAGGTTTAACTAGTTCTAAGTTCTATGGGACTAATGACCTCAGCAGTTGAGTCCCATAGTGCTCAGAGCCATTTGAGCCATACTAAGTGAGCACTCTGAGCATTCAGTTCCACTCACTATTAGTTTCTCTACGAAACTTGTTACAAAGCATCGCTGTGTTTGGCGTACCTTTTATCCTCCCGTGTAGCGTGTTCCCGAAAACGTGTCTCCGCAAGAGTCTGCATTACAAGTTTATGTTTAATAATTACTGATCGAAGTGGTTTGCAGTAGGATATGTTAAGATGTTTACTTGCCGGCCTGTTTCCTGACATTTCATTGCAATGAACTCTACTACAGACAACACCTCTTTCATAGATCATTAACAGCATAATTTCGTTGCTCTTATACGGCACTTTATCCCTGATAGGTTGTAGTAAAGGCAAACAGATGGAGCTATTTGTGTATCCCAAGGCCGCGCGCTGTTGGCAAGCTGGGTGCAATCAGCCCTCGTGAGGCCAATTGAGGGGGTACTCGACTGAGAAATAGCGGGTCGGATCACGAAAGCTGACGACCGCCGGGAGCCACATGCCCCATCCATACGCGCATCCACTGACGCTTCTCGGCTATTATCGCTCTGCGGTCGGTCATCGTCGTAGGGCCTTCCGAGAGCTGTTCGTAGTTTTAAGTATCGTAATAGACGGCAATTCACATTAACAGGAAGCAGACCAAAACATTCTTCGACAGCATTATTGACAGGGCTGCCTCTAAAACTTAATGGTCCCACATTATTATCCTAGGCGTGGCATTTTTGTGTTGCTAGTCTACACGCTGCTTCGGTGAGTGCCCTTGCACGGTATGTTACGGCACTGTCCACATTGTCTGCGCGAACGAGTACTTATATTTGTTCCATGACGTACGTACAGGTTTTCAAATCTGCATGTATATTGTCCCTGCTATACATCACGCCACCTTTTATGGCCATTGTTCATTATATGCTCCATTACGCCATATATTCAGTTGTTATTTTCGAAAGTCACATGCTACTGAATATTTCAGCAAAATTTTCTCCTTCAGTTTTAATTTAGCACCTTTCACGTCAGATTATTTACCATAGATAGTCGTACTGCAGCCACCGCACACCTCAAAGAACTGCCTAAATCTGTTTCGTGTGGCAAAAATATTGTGCTACATTCTTTCCCTTTCTGTAAAGATCAGTAGTGACACATTATGAGTTAAATGTGGTCGTTAATAGCGGCAGATGAAGGACAAAATTACGAAAAAATTCGAATTTCTTTAAACTGCGTAATTTATTAGATTGTTTCTTTAAGAATAACATCGCAAAGTTTCACAGTCGAAGTCTGGCTGGAAATATTTTTTAAAAAAGTTTACTTGGGCGCCTGCACCCACCACGCCCCCTATGCTAGAAATTTGTTCTGCGTTAATTTTTCGTTTACACTATCGAAACGAATATTAGATGCGTCTCGAAGGCTGTGAGAAAAATTATCTTCTCTTGTTTCTTGGTTTACAAAGTTGCTTTTTTTTATACTAGGTGCCACAATCTTATTTCAGTTTTTAGTTTTGCGTATATCAATCTGTTTACAAATATATTATGGACAAGCTATCAGGGATAACTTAGATAGTGTGAAAACAATGCAGCAAAGTGTGTGGGCAATATTCTTTCACAAACTTACCACCGATGATAATACTCAACACTCCCTTTGTAACATATCGTGATGGAAACATCTTCAGGCAGAAGCCAGAGGGAAGCCATGAACGCACAAACTTGGTTTGCCACTTACAGTTTTAGATGATGTAAAACCAACTTTCAGGTAGCTAGCCAATCCCGAAAGGCTGAAAAAAATGTGTACATGGGAAAACAGAATACGAATGAGAGCTACAATCACCTTATATGGATGCATTGTTCAATAACATTATTTGTGTCGTCAATTATTGTGAAGACAGCTGCATGTGATGCCTGTATAGTGTTCAGTAGTGGAAATGTAGGTAGAATTAAGTGCCTGCGGAGACTAGGCTTCAATTCAGGTGCATTCACAGTGAAGATATTCAGAAGCGTCGATAAAATGCGACTAGACAAAGCTCAGGCAGCAGAAGAAAAGTGCAGAAGTTGGATAGGCAAAGGAGGCAGGGGAGGAGATTACTCCAGGAAGACGAGGGAGAGAATAAAGATTATGGATGTGAAAAGCATTAGTCACCAGAGGTATAGCAATATTGTCAAAGATTGAAATAAAAACTTTAAATGCCTCGAATGTCTCATTCGAGTCAATTTTGTAGCGGTTGCTGGTGTTACTGCCATGATGAAAGTAACTTTAACTGCGAATTGCCCTAAACTAACTTTTTTGGGTTATAATGTACCTTTTGCCAGGAACTATAAAAACTAACATCCTGAAATTTGGCTTAGTTTTTAATAATTAATTACTAAATAATCCTGTGCAGCACTTTGCCGTTATCTTTTGTCTGAGAAAAGTTCTCCTGTAAAATTCGAGAGAAGTAGAGCAGTCCAAGGTAGCAAAAAACTGAGAAATAAATTTCAAAGCAACTATGATCTTAAACAAAATCGGTTCCACTCGTTCTATTAGCCTCTTGTGTAGATGTAAACTGTGAAATTACAGTTTTATTGCTTGATTATTTTACGAGAAAATGTACATTATAGAAAAAGTGGTAACTAAAAATTCAAATCCTTATAAAATGTATGCCGATGCCCATCATGTGAGAGCGGAGTGATTCTGCTGTTTCTTTGTATGAGAAGTGACAGTTTTATTCGCGTCTGCAGTGATTACAGCTCCAGATAATTCCTGACTTTTTATTCTCTGTTTCCCGATCTGCTAATTTTTATATCACCAACAATGTGCAACTCTTCCTGTACTCCCTACACTATTAGAAGCTGCAGTAAAGCACCACTTTCAGCGCTGTGAAGTTCTGGAAATAAACTGCGATTTCGACCGTGGAAACAGACCATTAAATACATGCAATTTCTCATTTCACGGAACATCTCCATTAGCTAATGAGTGAATGCAGTTGATGAGTCATCCCTATACTTATTTATGTCTTGTGAGGACTGTTGCATTAAATGATTGCCGTGGTCTATTACATTCTGCGGCGTGTGTTACAAAGTCCTTTCACTTTTATGAGTATGTTCAATAAATTATAAATGTATGTTGTTTTTTAAGAGTCTTTAATTTTCTCTGTGTTCTGGTTTAAAGCGATTATGCCGTAGAGACTGGAATCAGGCTGCTTTCTGTCACTGACTGCAGGTGTTTCATATTGTATTTAAAGATGCTTGGGCAAGTGAAAGAATTTTACGATGAAAACACCGACAGCTGCTAAAATGAATCACTCTGCTGCGAGCTTCGATTATACCCCCACGTTCAGAAACACTCACTTTAGTATCCTCAAGTGGTCCTTGTTACTTTGTTTACGAATAACTTGCGCTCGCGTTGCAAAGCATAATGAACTACTATATTTATCTCTTTATCATGATAGCTACTTAACACAGCTGTATTTAATGTATTTTTATTAATCGCTACCCAGTGGTTAGTACACTGGACTCGCACTTGGGAGGACGACGGTTCAGACCCGCATCCGGCCACCCTGATTTAGGTTGATTAGTTTGTTGGTTTGGGGGGGACGGGACAAAACAGCGAGGTCATCGGTCCCATCGGATTAGGGAACCATCCCGGCATTTATCTGAAGAGAGTTAGCGAAATCACGGAAAACCTAAATGAGGATGGCCGGACGCAGATTTCATCTACATCTACGTGATTACTCTGCCGTTCACAATAAAGTGCCTGGCAGATGGTTCAATGAACCACCTTCACGTTGTCTCTCTACCGTTCCACTCTCGAACGGGGCGCGGGAAAAACGAGTTCTTAAATTTTTCTGTGGGAGCCCTGATTCCTCTTATTTTATCGTGATAATCATTTCTCCCTTTGTAGGTTGACGCCAAAAGAACGTTTTCGCAATCGGAGGAGAAAAATGGTGATTGAAATTTCATGAGAAGATCCCGTCGCAACGAGAAACGTCTTTGTTTCAATGATTGCCACTCTAATTCACGTATCAAGTCTGTGGCACTATCTCCCCTATTTCGCGATAATACAAAGCGAGCTGCCCTTCTTTGTACTTTCTTGATGTCATCCATCAGTCCCACCTGACGCGGATCCCTACGGACAACCGTGGTGTAAGCAGTCTCTTTAGCAGACCCAAGCACCTTCTAAGTGTTCTGCCAACGAATCGCAGTCTTTGGTTTGCTCTACCCACAATATTATCTGTGTGATTGTTCCAATTTAGGTTATTTGTAATTGTAATCCCTAAGTATTTAGTTGAATTTACAACCTTCAGATTTGTGTGATTTATCGCATAATCGAAATTTAGTGGATTTCTTTTAGTACTCACGTGAATAACTTCACACTTTTCTTTATTCTGGGTCAATCGCCACTTTTCTCACCTTGCAGATATCTTATCTAAATCATTTTGCAATTCATTTTCATCACCTGATAACTTTACAAGATGGTAAATGACAGCATCATCTGCAAATAATTTAAGAGGGCTACTCATATTGTCTCCTATGTCCTTGATATAGATCAGGAACAACAGGCGGCCTTCCTTGGGGAACGCCGGATATTACTTCTGTTTTACTCGTTGACTTTCCGTCTATTATTACGAATTGTGACCTTTCTGACAGGAAATCACGAATCCAGTCGCACAATTGACGCATATTCCATACGCACGCAGTTTGATTAGAAGATGCAGCTACAAAACGGGGCGTAGAATATCTCGACGCACTGCTGAGCTGCAAAGGTGTAGCGGATGACAATCAAAGCAGTCCTGCCGTGAAAAGAAATGGCACCACAGACCATCTGTTTTGTGCGTTGGGCCGTAAGGCGGGCAACAGTCACGCTGGTAACCCACCATTGTCGCCGGCCGCTGCGACCGAGCGGTACTAGGCTCTTCAGTTCGGAACCTCGTGACCGCTACGGTCGCAGGATCTAATCCTGCCTCGGGCATGGATGTGTGTGATGTCCTTAGGTTAGTTAGGTTTAAGTAGTTCTAAGTATAGGGGACTGATGACCTCCGAGTTAAGTCCCATAATGCTTAGAGCCATTTGAACCCACCACTGTCGGGGGGATCCCAACACTGTCGGGGCGCCTCCAGACATGTCTTCCCTGGTCATTGTGGTTCGTTTCGAAGCAGGAACACAGTTCTACTCCAGTCAAAGAGATTCTAGGCCGAAGACGTGTCTGGAGACGCCTTGGACAGCAGTAGTAGTGTACCATCTTGACTGTCGTCCGACATACGGTCCGACAATCAGGAATGATGATCTGGGGAGCCATTCCTTTTCATTGCAGGACTCCTTTGGTTGTCACCCACGGCAGACCTACAGTACAGCGGTACATCGACGATATTCTGCGCCCCGTTTTGTTGCCCTTTATGGCGTACCTGGGCTTACATTTTGGCAATCTGAAGCCGACCCACATACGGCGAGAGTTTCTACTGCTTTTCTTCGTAATTGACAAAACCTTGGGCAGAAAGATCGCCGAATCTCTTTTCATTTGAGAACGTTTGGAACATTATGGTCAGAGCCTTCCAACCATCTCGTGAATTTGACTACCTAACACTCCAGTTGGACAGAATTTGGCTCGATATCGCTCAGGAAGACGTACAGCAACTCTGTTCTGTAACTCTGTTAGTCAGTACCAAGCCGAATTACTGCTTACATAATGGCCAGAGGTGGACCAATACGTTATCGACTTACTCAGTTTGTTAAGCTCTTTCTCTTGAATAAGTCATGCAGTTTTTTCGATGTTGTACTTACCTGTTTGACTGTACATGTACACCACATATACCGATTTCGTCCTACTCGGGTAATTCCTTCGTAGTGCGCCGCTATTTATTTTTTGGCCTGAGAGTATGTTTTCTCTGCTGAGCTACTGAGCAGTGGATTGTGCTGCCCGGGCGGGCAATGTGGTTGCTGGTCCTACGCTCCCATGTGTTTATATGACGTGGGTGTGACCACCCATGGATGACTGACCCGACCGGCACACATTTATGTTCCCATAATTTTCGGTGGCACCTGAAGATGTTTCACGCTTCGAAACATTTCTTGGAATAAATTAAGAAATTATTGGCAACTGAAGTGGATTTTTATTCTATAAATATGTTCCTTAGTTGCGAATGTTCACTTAATAAAATATTTTTATACATATATTTCTAAAAATATATAGATTTTACTCATCATAACCAGCTGAGGCATTAACAATATATTCCTAATAGTTTTAATATGCACTGAAAGGTGTAGAAAGGAAATGTTTACAAATGCTGCATGAAACACAACCTCGTCTCTAAAAACAACGAAAACCTGTGGAAAATGGCGAAACTGTTAACGGTGATGTCTAGCGTGCACTCCTTTATGCGATTTTAAAACCAGTCACTAGACTGAAGTAAGGATCAAAAAATATAATTTGTTGTTACTGGGTACACCATTCTCTAGTTACAACTGCCGTACTGAACTTGACAAGGAGTCATTAAGGTCATCCAAAATTCACAGTTTCACATCTGACCAAAATAGTTTTTTCGACACTAAGCCGTTTTACCGAAAAATTCCGGATCTCTGTGTTGCCTTAAAAAATTGTTAGTATCTAAAGGGGGTTTCACGTTTCTCATTGAATCTTGTCTAAGTGGAATATATATTTGTCTTTGTTCGTACACATACCAAACAGGGAAGACAGCCATATGAAATAAAGCAGTTAAATACGTCAGTAACGCAATGCGAGTGTTTCTACGGCCGCTTACATTCATATCATCACATGGTCACAGTTGGCCTCTCTACAAGACAATAAAAGTGGCTTTCCTCCGGTCACAGAACTAAAAGCGCCCAAAAGGTGTCGTTGATGGCATTAAAAAACTGTGCGAGTAGAGAGTCAGTCACGTCACATCCCACTTATTTCATGAACGGTTCAAGTGGTCTAAACGAGGTTTGTGGCAAATGATGGTAAAGAGAGGGGCATCTAATTTTGTTGCGTAATTATTACATTTAACTTTTTTTATCAACCGAGATACTAAATTACGTAGGTTTTTTTAAAAAAATAAATCGATGTGCTTTGTTAACACCATTCGATGGCTCTTGAAAAGATGAATGCAGGAATACGTGTTGGAACACGTAAATAGCATTCTCAGTAAAGCAGCTCTTCAGAAACCCAAACTATGATTTGCTGAGAATGTTATTATTACTAAGTCGACATACTATTCTAGAAAACATCACCTTCTCAAAAGTTACGGAAAACGATGTCAGCAATGTCTGCCTTATCACATTTGTTAAAGAGGGGTTTAACAACAACAAACTTCGGCTCTCTGGAAAATTACCCTGAGTTAGTGATGCATTACATGTTTCAGATAAGACTAGGCTTAGGCTATATGGGAACAAATTTTTAGTACACTACTGGAAACACAACGAAAACCATATGAGTTTTTATTTCTGGGAGAATGTATACTCTTCTTAATTTCAGAAGGAGAAGCAGGTGACACATCCATACGACTAAATTTTATGAGAGTTACTTTTTCGGCGTACGGTTGATTGTCTCTATGTTTTCTATCATATTTAAGAGATGACTACTAAACATATTTGCTGCCTGTGACTCATCATTTATCCTGTTCTATGGCTGGTTGTCCTTATAGCCAAAAGTCTGTTGTCGGAATTATTGATTTCTGACAATATATGCATGTTCCTCGTTTTTTAATAAACTTTCTAATTCTGAATAGTTTCTGTAGCGTACAATTACTGCAGGATTTCTGCTTGATCTTGTCAACAGATAAATTTTGCTTTTCCTTTTACAAGGTACTTTAATCAGTCTAGTGATCCATGGTTTTTTTACATGGCTATTTGATTAGTTTATGTGGGAAGCTATTTTCAAAAAATGAAGTGTACTTATAATGGACTAGATTAAATTTTATGTTAATAATTGGTTCACTATAAACTTCATCCCATGTCTTCTCTTGTAAACTATTCTTAAAAACATTTGTCTTGGAGTGAGTATTTATTCTCAGTGATTTCCACTGAAGAGTATCCACACTGCAAGGCACTATGTTATTCATCCTAATTTGATCAGAGATAACGATCATGAACAGAGACAGCATTTGTCACTGGGGGAACAGTTATGTTCTTGCATTGAGCTTCACCAAAGAAAACGTTATCAATTAGGGTCCTGCTGTCATTATCTTTATTCTTCGAAAACAAATGAGTTCCTTTTTTCTCTGTGTGGTTCTGCAGTAGGTGGAGTTTAAAAGCCCAAATGTAGTCCTCAAATACGGGAAAGAAACACAAACACGAGCTTTCAGCCACAACAATGTGATTCATACAACACGTATATAGTTAGCTACGATCGTTGTAAATGGCACATACGTTAATTTGCATTGAATCATAAGAGACTTACGAAAACTATTTCAAATGTGTGGACGTACGCATGTTTAAGCGAATAGTTATTGTGGGAACAAATAGACAGTCGGAAGGCCTGACTGAAACAACTGCGGAGCATGGTATAAGAGACACACGGTGATGTATATACAATAATAACGAATCCCAGCAACGTTGGCTTTGAATTGTTGTGCATTTCTCGAATATTTTTGCGCGAAGTTTGAACGCCAACATTAAAAAGCGTTATATAACAGCACTTCTTTTAAAGAGCCGTCCAATGGCGCCAAAAAAGAATATCGTTTCATCTGAAAACATTCATGCATCATTCAGTATTCCGGTTGATACAAAAGTATGTTGTATTACTCATGTCAATATTATAGAAATGTTATACTTTTTATATTAATAGTACTATTGTATTAATCAAACAACGTAATTAGTTGCTCCTCTGCGTACTATTTTTTGTCAAAAAGCTCGTTTCGTTATCGTGAACCGTTCATGAAATACGAAGATTGTTACGTCGTACACGACTGACCCTGTAAGACTGAGGCCAACAACTGTGTTATTTTAGTAGTGTCGCATACAACTGCAACTTTCAAAATAACACTGCAGCATCTTCAGTACAAGGTCGGGCTAAGAACCTGTGACGCAGATTGGTTTGTAATAAAGCAGGTGAGGAGCATCTCTTAAATTCAAGCTGAAACGATGATCCAGTTTGTTTACTGTTCATTCAAGTTCAAAAGTAATGATATCGTAAACATCTAGTTAACGCATACTGGAAATTCTGCAAATTGAAGTAAAAACTGTGAGTGAAACTAACGCTAAACATTTGATAAATGTGACAGCAGCGGTGTTAACAGGTTGTAAGAATTTACAGGGATTTGTGTGTCGTTTTAAACAGTACGATAAACACTCTAGAACTACGTGTCATTTAGAATGGCACAAACGAGCACGTATGTTACCTTCGTGCATGAGGGAAAGTAACTGCCCAATAAGACTGTTCTTATGCTGCTTAAAGAAAAGAAATGGCGGTTTAATGGTGAAGTTCTGCACGCCATAATACGGTGGGTAATATAATGCTTATATCTGACAGAGAAGTGTAAACATTGTTACGCATCAGAATTTGGTAAGCCATGAACAGTGACATAATTGTGCAAAATCACTATAATGATTTTGTATAGGTATTTTTTTTCATTTGCGTAATAGATAGAATTACTTTCTCACTAACGTAGAATTCTTTTATAAATTACGAACTTGAAAACAAATAATATGTTCCTTGCAAAACGTGGGATCCACCTCTGAAACAGCATTTACTGTTAATAACAGAACGTTAAAACAAGTAAACTTTACAATTCCTTCGATTGTGATCTGTTTTGTGGATATAAAACAATTGTGGGCTGGGAGACATCTAGGGGTTGGTTCAGTCGTCCAATCGGAAAGGGTTTTCTTCCTCCGCGCACAGAACGATAGAGCAAAAATGGAACTAGTTCCATATGATATTTCAAACAGCCAACATGGGTCTAAGAACTAAGAAGAAAAAAAATACTAATTTTGTGAGATGGTTGCCCTCCTGTTGAACTGAGGCAGGGATATCTGGTAAGAAGGGTGGAAGACACAGTCAGAGTCGGGAAGTGCCATTTTTCAGTTTTCAAAGAGATATTTTGTGACTGAATGTGAAAAGTAGCCAACTGATATGTGGTAACATGATTATGAGGTGTATTACGTTTGTTTATAGGCCAGCTTGCTTCCACAGCTAACTTTGCGATAACGATCGAAACATATATTCCATTTCAAGTTGGCTTTAGTCTCTGGATCTTCGGGCGACGTTTGTTTCGTGAAGTTTCCAAGCCGAAAACCAACAGGCAAAACCGCGAAAGCCTCAACAGTTTTGTTTGAAATAGATACTTAACGATATAATGTGATCATAGTATTACATGTCATTTCTTACAAAAAAAAAAGTAGTGAAGTACCCAGAAGGGAAGGAGGAACGCCATACGATCCCACTCATCAGTACGACTTTGCATTCACTGATTCGGCTGGGAAGGGTGCCGTTAGGCCGTTGTATCCGCTTCTGAGACGTTGACTCACAACTGTTGTAACTGCTTCTTGGTATTCTGGATACTAGCATTGGGACGGTGTTGACGTCGGAGCTGGTCCCACACGTGGTGTATCAGTGACATATCTGGCGATCATACTGGCTTGGGAATACCTCCACATCACGGAGACAGATCATAAACACAAGCCTTGCCCTGTTGAAAAATGGTGGCACCATGATACTGGTCCGCACCTCGTGGTCTAGTGGCTAGTGTTGCTGCCTCTGGGTCCCGAGGTCCCGGTTTCGGTTCCCGGTTGGGCTGGGGATTTCTCCGCCCGGGGACTGGGTGTTTTTGTTGTCCTCATCATCTCATCATCATCTCATCATCAGTCGAGTAGTGGAGAGACTGGAAATGGAGAAAAATTGGAACTTGTACTGGTGCTGATGACCACCATGTTGAGCGTCCCAGAAACCAACATCACCACCATGATACTGTCGCAAGAGAGGTAAGACGGGAGGGCGCAAGATGTCTGTGACATACTGCTGTGTTGTCAGAATTCTCTCGAACAATGTCGGACGTGACCTCGGTCGTATTCGAAGGCCAGGAGTAACATAGCTGTGTTTCTTGAAAACATTGTAGGATTGGGACCTCTCCTCGGGTCGCCGGGTAATAAAGTATTTCGTAAATGGTCTGAAGCACAACTTATAGATTTCAAAGCGTGGTATCCTGTTGCACTTGTATAATATTAACCGTAAGGATTTGGGACACTGATTCTAGACTCATGTGCTACTGGATTATACGTAGCTGTTGTGTGTATGAGTGTGACAGAGAGAGAGAGAGAGAGAATAGAATAGTGTGTCGTGTCACGAGAATGGGATATCGTAAAATCTACATAGTCGTCGAGCGCACGATGTGTAAGAACAGTGATGTTAATGAATTTGATCGTGTCCACCCGTGACTGACTCACTGTTCACGTAGGACTCTATCACTGTAAGTGAGATAGCACTGGGACTATCGCATGTCACCGTGTCAGGGGTATACTTTGAGTACTTCGATTCGGGGAGTCACTTGATACGGACAACAACTTCTTGTTGACAAGGGTTGCCATGGAATATGTGACAGCAGGTGTATGGACCTCCAAGCAGGAAATCCCTCTTCATACCGGTGTGAGCAGCCATTGCATCCAGAGCCAAATCTTCGCCACGGGATGCGAACGTAACGCCTCACTCTCATACGATGCGGAGATAGTCATGGGACTAGGAGTATCTCCATCGGTTACTCGAAGTATGGAACAAAATTCCGGCGCCACGGAACTCCTAGATGCACGCCAGTGTCAAGACAATGGGTGACACCTGCCATCAGAGTACTGTTCAGCAAGGTAGGTCATAAATGTATTCCCGTGTTTACGTGGGTGTCGTGATCCATCTGCTAATGTCTTCAATTGGTAAGCGATACACAGCATCGAGCAGACCTCCAGCTAGGCAATGCACCACCCCATGTCTTCTGTATTGTGCGAAAACGAATCGAGCAATACTTAGTGCACACAACTCTGGCTACCTCCCTTCATCCCGTCAAAGCCGCTTGACCGACTAGCGGGATATCCGCGCCTTGGACAAGCTGATAAGCTCTGGATGCAATGGATGCTCACGCCGGTATGAAGAGGAATTTCCTGCTTGGAGGTCCATACACCTGCTGTCACATATTCCATGGCAACTGATAAACCAAAACATTATGGCCACTGTTCAACGCGACGTTACACGCCGCCTGATGGCATTGTGGGCATGTAACGCGGTAACAAAAGTGTGAAGGAACTTTGACAAAGGGCTGATTGTTATTCCGCAAAGTTCATGAACGAGTATCTCGAGAAGGCGAAGCTGGTCGAATGTTCACGTGCTACTGTCGTGAGCATCTACGAAAAGAGGTAGCAGGACAATGAAACTACCACTAGGCGCTAGATGGTTGGACGTCCACAACTCTTCACAGAACATACCGTTCAAGGGCTATCCACTTTGTGAAGTAGGATAGATGGTGACCTGTGATATCTCTGCCAAAACAACACAATACTGGTGTCAACTGCAGTTTGGGCTCCTGCGGCATCCCGCTGCAGTATAGTATCTGCTATCCTAGTCATGAAGAGTGGTGAGAATTCGCCTCCCTTCAATAATATTAACAAACGAGTCCTATTACCATACACATCTAATAGCTCCCCACACCAATATTCCATGAGCTAAGAGAGGCATGCTTCTGGAGAAAACCTGATTCCTCTGTCGTTTCACCACGTCGGCTATGGATACGTTGACATATCTGAGCGCCACAAACAGAAACGAGAGTCATTGCTGAACACCACTAAATGTCAATCTACGTCACAGTTGTACACCGTAAAAGTCCCTGTTCTCTGTGCTACACTGAAGCCGCAAAGAAACTGCTATAGGCATGCGTATTCAGATACACAGATATGTAAACAGGCAGAAATCGATGCTGCGGTCGGTAACGCCTATATAAGACAACCAGTGTCTGGCGCAGTTGTTAGATCGTTTACTGCTGTTACAACGGCATGTGAAAGGCTCAAGTCAGTTTGAACATTGTGTTATTGTCGGCGCACGACCGATTGGACACAGAGTCACCGAAGTAACGATGAAATGGGGATTTTCCGTACGACCATTTCACGAGTGTACCGTGAATATCAGGAATCCGTTAAAACATCATATCTCAGACATCGCTGCGGCTGGAAAAAGATCCTGCAAGAACGGGATCAACGACGGCTGAAGAGAATCGTTCAAACTGACAGAAGTGCCACCCTTCCCCAAACTGTGGTAGATTTCAGTTCTGGGCCATCAAAAAGTGCCAGCGTGCGAACCATTCAAAGCAACATCATCGATATGGGCTTTCGGAGTCGAAGGCCCACTAGTGTAGACTTGATGACCGCACGACGCAAAGTTTTCACGCCTCGCCTGGGTCCGTCAACACCGACATTGAACTGTTGATAACTGGACATGCGTTGCCTGGTCGGACGAGTCTCTTTTCAAATTGTATCGAGCGGATGGACGCGTACAGCTCTGACAGGCGACACGCACGTAAGCATCCTGTCTGATCACCTGCATCCTTTCACGTCCATTGTGCATTCCGACGGACTTGGACATTCCAGCAGGACAATACCACGCCCCACACGTCCATATTTGCTACAGAGTGGCTCCAGGAACACTCCTCTGAATTTAAAGACTTCCGCTGGCCACCAAACTCCCCAGACATGAACATTATTGATCATATCTGGGATGCCTTGCAACGTGCTGTTCATAAGCGATCTCCACCCCCTCGTACTCCTACGGATTTATGGACAGCCCTGCAAGTTTCATGGTGTTAGTTCCCTCCAGAACTACTTCAGACAGTAGTGGATCCTATGCCACCTCTTGTTGCGCCACTACTGCGTGCTCCTGGGGCCCAACACAATTTAGGCAGTGTGTGATGACAGAGGTGAACACTTGGCAGCTTGCGCTCTCAACCCAGCTTCAGTAATCTGTTCCCGACTGTCAATGGCGACACTCTGCCTAAATTTCATATGTTGCCATCTGTCTGTTTGTCTGAGCCAGCCGAGCAATCACACGGTTTTCCTGTGGTGTAGTCCGTAGTCCTGGACGGACTCGCGCCTAATCTGTTTGCCACAATGTTGTCCTTAGTCCACCTCGTCACCATTCGTTCTGCAGACATTCTACTACAACCAACTCCCTGTGCCATCCGTCAGTATGATGCTCCCATGTCTCTCTTACCAATGACTCGGTATTTCACCAAGTATGAAAGATGCACTTTATAACAATACCTCCACTAACAGTTAATTAGTTCAAAAATTATCACGTCGCGCACTCAAAGTATGATCTTTTTATTGCGCAACTAAAAGGCATTTAATGTGGCAGGTATTGCTACATCAATTGATTACAGTCACTGAAGAAAATTAACAATAATATCACTTATCTTGTATTTGCAATCCAACGATGATCTCGCTCTGGCTTTGGCTCGTAATTAAAATTGTTGTCCAGGCGGCATGACTGTTGCTGTTGGTGCGAAAGGCACTCGGATGTTAATTATGCCGACTTGAAGAACTTACGAAGACAATCTTTCAGGATTAATTTAATGATTTATGTTTTTCGTTGCAATGTGCTTCATCCTTTTTTGAACAATGGTCACTTGAAAATAATTCTTCAAACTCACTTTTCAAAGAAATTCACATTTATTAAACTTTTTATACCTTCGCATGTTCAAAACATTACTTCATCATACAATTTCGCAGGCGTTACTGCTCTTAATAAAACTCACAATATTTTTCGTTGTCCACAACTCAGACTCATCTTTTCATTTCCAACACAAAGTCAAGCCTGTTCATATTATTCAACACAAAAACTTGACTACTCTGCGCGCTTCTGAGCCATAAGTCACAAGCCAGCCTCAAAGATAACAATAAGTACAAAGATATTCACACTAGATAATATATCGATTTCCTCAAAATATCGACGTGCCTACATATAAAAATGAAACCAAATTTGAATAGAGTGAAAAATATGAGACATTACGTAGAAAAATATTCATTAATCTATGGTACCGAAAAATTGGGTCGGCAGATGGTAATGGTTTCGCAAATAAAGAACCATTACAACTTCCTCTGAGCCGTAAGTCACAAGCCAGCCTCAAAGATAACAATAAGTACAAAGATATTCACACTAGATAATATATCGATTTCCTCAAAATATCGACGTGCCTACATATAAAAATGAAACCAAATTTGAATAGAGTGAAAAAATGAGACGTTACGTAGAAAAATATTCATTAATCTATGGTATCGAAAAATTGGGTTGGCAGATGGTAATGGTTTCGCAAATAAAGAACCATTACAACTTCCTCTGAACATTCTGCGTTGCGACTGCGGTCTATTCCTGAAAAAAGTACCAGAACATGTGACCTCAAACTAGCCTTCAGGTACTCGCACCAGCCTTAATGTGTAGGAATAGTTTTTTTCTTTGCTAAAAATAAACTCGCATAACGATGAAATTTTAATCAAAGCATCCCACAAGCACTGGAATACGAGAATATCATTGGCATCCTGTCAAGGTGATGACGTGTAACATTTTCCATCTCCATCGCTGTATAGATCGACTGCGTAGTTGCTGATTATTTTTCTTTAGAGATGTTGTTTAGAAAAAAAATATTGTCCTTCTAGATTGGTGAAACGTGATCTTAAAAA
Organism: Schistocerca cancellata; assembly: GCF_023864275.1. Lineage (NCBI taxonomy): Eukaryota > Metazoa > Arthropoda > Insecta > Orthoptera > Acrididae > Schistocerca > Schistocerca cancellata. The sequence continues at coordinate 664,546,562 of NC_064626.1, forward strand.
GGAGAAATAAAAAATCCTGGGAACTAATGATTTAATAAATATTACAATCGAAATTCAACTGGAACAACTGGAGACAGGTTGACAACGAAAGGACACAGAGTTTCTTAAAAATGGCTAAAATTTAACTGATGGTCTGTAGCTGCTTACGGGTAGGATCGAACAAAGAAAGAGGCTATTTTTTTCAGTGACTTCGTAGTTTAAACATGAAGCGGCCTTCGCCCGGCGGTTACCTTGGCCGTGTACACACACGTGCGTGTAATAGGTTTTTGTCTGGCGTCCTTCCTCTTGGGTTGTCAGGCGGCAACTCCGAGAGGAAACGATTCGGGTTTAACGATCCACACGTAATGGGTTTTGCATCAGGTCTCCATAACATCAGAGGTGTAAGGTGTGTGGATCAAGGCCGATAGCAGGTATTTTAATTGTTCTAGTCGTGTACGAGCAGCGAGTTCTCAAACGACTGCTAAAAGTTTTTTCTTATTACAGCATTTCATAAAAGGGGCTCTTAGTTATGCCTGCGGTCCCATCTGAAATTGTTCGAAGATGGTGGCTATATCTTTTTATTACTTTATGTAAACAACAATTGTTCTGTGTTTGTTGATTTTGTATTGAATGTTATCATATCGTCTTTTACATTGGCTGTAGTGTCTGTCGACAGTTTCGACCAAACACATATCTTTTTCTAGCCTTCCTTATTACCTTTTTTGCCTTTGGTGACGATCATTCCTGTATTAGCATCATGTTTGCTAATCGCTCGCTCTTTGGGGCACTCTTGAAAAGATCGAGATACTGATTGCATCCAGAAGATCAAAAATATTTATTTCAGGAGTGAGCTGTCGAACAAATTGTCGAGGCAATTATTTCACAGTGTTTTCTTTATTACTTACCATGGATGACTTATGTGTAGTTCATCCAGTCGATAAGGAGCAGGAAAGTCACCTGCTACTACCGTGTGCTCGGTATATTTCCGTGTCCTCAAGTTTACATTTTCTTTGAATAACTCTCAAACTGAGTCAGTTGGTAGTTGATGGTTTGAGACACAACATCGTTGTTACAGTCTACGGAAACCAGTCCATAGACGTTGGCCACAGGATTCCAACGTCCCTCGTAAGAGAAAAGTTCAAATTTTTATGCACTGGTGTGAACACCATGTGTTACACGACAAATATCAAAACGGTTGCTCATTTCCTGCCTCACACGAATCAGCTGGTCTCTCGTTATCGAATTCACAGCTTCAACAATAATATGCCAGAAACTTTCAAGAGTGTCGGGCGTAGGTGGGATAAAAACGCGGTCTTTTACATAACACCACTGATAAAAGTTCCTGATCATCATCCTATCATCCTCATCGACTGCAGGTCGCCGAAGTGGCGACAAATTGAAACACCGGCACGCGGCGAACGGTGTGCCTGACGGGGAGCCCTAGCCATACGCTTAAATAAAAAACTGATAAAAGTCACAAGGTATGAGATCTAGATACCTGAGAGGAGAAGAAGAAGTTCATCGTCGGTGGGCTCCCAGATCTCCAGACATCACGCCTTGTGACTTTTATCTGCGGAGTTACGTTAAATACCGCCTTTTTATCCTCCCTTAAGCCCGACACCATTGAAAGTCTGCGACATCGCGTTGTTGAAGTTGTGAGTTCGATAACGAGAGACCAGCTGCTTTTTGTGTGGCAGGAAATGAGCTCCTATTTTCATATTTGTAGTGTAACACATAGTGCTCACACTGAATGCATAAAAATTTGAACTTATCTCTTTCCAGGAACATTGGAATTGTGTTTGTCTCTTTCGTAGTTTGGAAGCAACAAATGTTTGAAATCTGTTCCTTCTTTTTGAATAGCCCTGTATGATAAATAACTTAGAAAGAACGGCTAAGTGTTCTATTTTATTACATTACTGAGAAAGCGCCGATGCGTAACAATTTTTATTTTAAATTTCTCACTCTCAGTATTTGCTCTCCGGCCTGTTACAGTAATTGCGTGATCTGCTTGTTATTTCTGCTCATGTCTCGAAGTTAAACGAAAAAGAAAAGTATATTCCACACTAGTCTGCCATCCGAGCGACCTTTTCCGCAGAACAGTGAACACCTGATCTCTACAGGGCGACTCAAGTCTCTACCCAGTAGCGAATGTCGGTGCATTTAGATCTCCATCGGTTACAGACTAGGGACGGCGGCTATGGCTGAAACAATCGGTTTTCGGTTATATCGTTTTTTTCCGCGCCAGTTTAGTCTGACTGCTACAATCTCTCAAAATAACCGATTTCCATTTCTTTCGCTATTACTTACTGCAATAAACGTGGAAATCGAATAAAGATAGAAAAATTTTGACTCACTCAACTTCAAGGTAGATAGAATCAAAATATTAAATTAAATAGGCAAACAGAAAACTTAATCCGTCCTCCGTTCGGTGCTTTTCTCGAAAAGTGATAAGTGGTTCAATACTACACAAAGCACCATTATTCTGCTACTGATTCTAATTCTGAAACTCTGCTAAAAAACCGTGTTGTAATCATATCGCTGTTCGGGCATTAAGAATCGTCACTGCTAAAGGGTTAATTACAGCTGAGGCTTAAGAGCCGGACGAAGTGGCCGAGCGGTTCTAGGCGCTTCAGTCTGGAACCACGCGACCGCTCTGGTCGCAGGTTCGAACCCTGCCTCTGGCATGGATGTGTGTGATGTTCTTAGGTTTAAGTGGTTCTAAGCTCAGATGTTAAGTCCCATAGTGCTCAGAGCCATTTGAACCAGTTTTGAGGCTTCAGAACTATATTTTTCTTGTCCGATTTCAAGGACTCCAAGCAGAAAAAGGCATATTGTGTAGACATAGACAGGAGACCAGCGACTTTGTGATTTTATTGTATATTATGAACGAATTGTTAATTTTCTGATTTTTCACTGTTACCATAATTTCCTTTCTCTCATTATTTCATAGAAATGGCAAACAGATTTGTAATCTTGTAAAGCAGATGAAGCGCTGTACTTAATTGCTTCGTCACTATGTAAAAACAATTCCAGACTAGAGCTGGTGCCGTTCTGCAATAGAACGGATGCCCAGCGACGGCAGCGAGAGCCTGGTGTATAGACACACTGTACGTACTCACAACAGGTACATGGTTGTCTCAGCAATGGTGTACCAATTTTTTCGCCATGTGTTGGCTGCTAGTTTCTGTCGGCATTGCTATGAAAATATCATTGATCGCTTTCTCTATTTTCTATAATAACGCAATATTTCTAACCAATGCAAATTTTACGAATAAAAATTGCTCCTTTTTTAAAAAAGATTTATTTAAAAACTGCTATTATGGCTAACTGATATTTAGGTTTTTTAAGCTGTTATTGGTAAAAAGTCAAAAACACTTGTTACAACCGAGACCGAGCAAATACCGAAAAATATAGGTTATTCAGAACTAAAATAGTGGTGTAGGTTTTAAACTGTCGGTTCTTTTCCATCGCTATTACATACCAGGCAGGCCTTCTTTACTCCTTGGAACAATCTACAAGTCGGTTGCTATGTTGAGACTTCACGGTTGAGGCTTTCTGTCAAGTTCCGGATAGAACTGAAAATCATTAAAAGACATCGCTGGTACCGACCTGAGCTACGTTCGGCAGCTAATTGCAAGCTGTATTCTGAATTTCTCCCGGAAGCCCTCTTCCACGTACGAGCCAGTTCCTCGTGGATTACATACTTCCTGAAGGCTTTCGATACTATTCCGTTCTCTCGTCTATTGAATAAAATATGAGAGTTCTGAATATAAGAACGTCTCTGTGGCTGGACTGAAAAGTTCCCAGCAAACAGAAGACATGTCATTCTTGGTGGAGAGAAATCGTTAGACGTAAAAGTAACTTCGGGTGTACACCAAGATAGTATTATAAGCCAACCACTTTTCCAGTATATACAGTTTATCTAACCTCTCTGCCAGCTCATGTATTTCCGAAACGATACAAAATCTGAAAAATACAATTGGCCAAGGTTAAATCTATCTCAGGGGCTCACACAACGGGCGGGAAAGCACAAATCCATAAATGAAAACGAACTTCACTTTCAACACAAAGTTAGGCTATTTTTTAAATGGCACATACAGAGTGTTTCAAAAATGACCGGTATATTTGAAACGGCAATAAAAACTAAACGAGCAGCGATAGAAATACACCGTTTGTTGCAATATGCTTGGGACAACAGTACATTTTCAGGCGGACAAACTTTCGAAATTACAGTAGTTACAATTTTCAACAACAGATGGCGATGCAAGTGATGTGAAAGATATAGAAGACAACGCAGTCTGTGGGTGCGCCATTCTGTACGTCGTCTTTCTGCTGTAAGCGTGTGCTGTTCACAACGTGCAAGTGTGCTGTAGACAACATGGTTTATTCCTTAGAACAGAGGATTTTTCTGGTGTTGGAATCCACCGCCTAGAACACAGTGTTGGTGCAACAAGACGAAGTTTTCAACGGAGGTTTAATGTAACCAAAGGACCGAAAAGCGATACAATAAAGGATCTGTTTGAAAAATTTCAACGGACTGGGAACGTGACGGATGAACGTGCTGGAAAGGTAGGGCGACCGCGTACGGCAACCACAGAGGGCAACGCGCAACTAGTGCAACAGGTGATCCAACAGCGGCCTCGGGTTTCCGTTCGCCGTGTTGCAGCTGCGGTCCAAATGACGCCAACGTCCACGTATCGTCTCATGCGCCAGAGTTTACACCTCTATCCATACAAAATTCAAACGCGGCAACCCCTCAGCGCCGCTACCATTGCTGCACGAGAGACATTCGCTAACGATATAGTGCACAGGATTGATGACGGCGATATGCATGTGGGCAGCATTTGGTTTACTGACGAAGCTTATTTTTACCTGGACGGCTTCGTCAATAAACAGAACTGGCGCATATGGGGAACCGAAGAGCCCCATGTTGCAGTCCCATCGTTCCTGCATCCTCAAAAAGCACTGGTCTGGGCCGCCATTTCTTCCAAAGGAATCATTGGCCCATTTTTCAGATCCGAAACGATTACTGCATCACGCTATCTGGACATTCTTCGTGAATTTGTGGCGGTACAAACTGCCTTAGACGACACTGCGAACACCTCGTGGTTTATGCAAGATGGTGCCCGGCCACATCGCACGGCCGACGTCTTTAATTTCCTGAATGAATATTTCGATGATCGTGTGATTGCTTTGGGCTATCCGAAACATACAGGAGGCGGCGTGGATTGGCCTCTCTATTCGCCAGACTTGAACCCCTGTGACTTCTTTCTGTGGGGACACTTGAAAGACCAGGTGTACCGCCAGAATCCAGAAACAATTGAACAGCCGAAGCAGTACATCTCATCTGCATGTGAAGCCATTCCGCCAGACACGTTGTCAAAGGTTTCGGGTAATTTCATTCAGAGACTACGCCATATTATTGCTACGCATGGTGTATATGTGGAAAATATCGTACTATAGAGTTTCCCAGACCGCAGCGCCATCTGTTGTTGAAAATTGTAACTACTGTAATTTCGAAAGTTTGTCTGCCTGAAAATGTACTGTTGTCCCAAGCATATTGCAACAAACGGTGTATTTCTATCGCTGCTCGTTTAGTTTTTATTGCCGTTTCAAATATACCGGTCATTTTTGAAACACTCTGTATATGTTTTTCTGCTGAAATGAAAACTAGAGGTACAATCAGTGACGGCAGACTAGTTTTCACTATTTTAAAACTCATACCTTCTGAAATATGTAGATTCTAAAAGGTGCCAACGACGCCGCAGTTTGTGGCGTAATGCGGAGAGCAAGGGTTGCCTACAGGAGGCTTCAGGACAGTACGGGCAACCCGCATTACGGCGTTACAGCCCTACGGCAGAAGCTGTGGCATCGCTTCCATTATTTAAAGTATTCCACAACGTATACGGCTTAAAGCAGTGACATAAAGTCTGGCATCCATAATTATACGTCTAGATTTCATATCGGTAGAAAAATATACATGTGCTTTTTTTTTTTAAAAAAAAAAAAAGATATAACTCCGTGTTGAAAGTGGTGTTCGTTTACTTGTCGAGATTGTGAAGTCCTGCCCATTCTGTGGATCCCTGACATGGGTGCATCCCCGATGAGATGCATTTTCCTCACTTTGTTTCATTTCGGAAATATATGAGGTGGCAAACTTAGATAGGACACCCTGTATAAACGACCTAGTGGATGACGACGGAAGTTTCATGAAGCATTTCGCGGATGCTGTTATGTGTACAGAGAAGAATCGACGCTAGATGGCTGTAGCGTGCTTCAGGAGAACCTGCAGAGTATCAACGATTAGCGCGGGCATTGGGAGCTGACCTTCGGCATAAGGAAATCTAACTATAAATAGGGAGGAAGACACGGGTGCCGAACAGTCACAGGAAGCAGTCACATCCATTAAATAAAACTACTCGCAATTAAAGCAGAAACCAGACTGAGATGCATTTAAAAATCCTCAGGAAGTGTCCGTCGACGAAAGAGGTATCTTATAAACCCCTCATGGAAAACCTCGCGTAAAGCCTAAAATTCGACTTCGTGTCCCAGTCCGGCAAAAGTTTTCATTGCCGTCATTCGCTTATACAGCTGATGGTTGTTAGTATTCACAACTGCGAGCACATTTCATTTAACTCTTAAAGGAGTTCCAAGGTACAACACTCTCCCCTATCGGATAAGTTTCCATAATCGGGGATTTATATATTAGGCCGCCATTACGGTCGGTCCACCCGAACAAACTTAGCAGAAGTGATATTATGAAGAGAATAGCGCTCAGGAAATGAAGGTTGGACTTTTTTTGTCAGATAAAGCCGGTGTTTCAGCTTACATAGGAGAACCACCACAACCTTCCTCACGAGACAGTTCTAGATCTGGGCACGATAGGGATTTCGTGGAGGCATGGTGTCAGGACGGGGGCAATCCGGTTACCACACCGACAACAGGAGTAGCAGCCGAGCTGCGCGGCGCGTTTGCAACAGGAAACCGCACAGCCACTCCAACACCGGCGCAATTCGCAGCGGCTACACGAAGCAGCTTCCAGTAGTCTGCGAACAGCAGCTGACTCTCACATCACGATGGCACAAAGCCCACAGTCGCTATCAAGAGATACTCCTGACCGTAGCTCTAACGAGGACTACGTAGTTACAGGAACCATGTCCAAAACTGGGTGGCAGTTATTCTGCAATTTATACCACGTTGCGGGCCATGATTTAGTCTACCATACTGAACTGCGTACGCTGTGACAGCTATGCTAGCCGATAGGAAAGATAGGTTACCCACTAAAGAAGTAACAGACGGTCATGCCATACTGATAGGGAGAGTTGGTATGGCTACCATACGTTCATCATAAAAAAAGAGGATACTGCATATAAAAGGAGGAGGAAATACTTTATCGATAAAATCATGCGGTTTACAACTTAAAAAAGCATGCGAAACTTCCCTAAATTAAAAGAATGATTTTCCGTTGCTATTTTAATACTAAATATACAGTACTTTGGCAGTTTATTCGCCATCACTACACTCAGTTATCTCGTTATTGTATTTTTCACTTTCAAACCACGAATACTTGAGGGCTGAAGACATCTCTCTTAACAGTTTTTTGTTTCCCAACAAATATTCATAAAAGCTCAGCGTTTGAAACTTTACCGGACAGCTACGGTCGCAGGTTCGAATCCTGCCTCAGGCATGGCTGTGTGTGATGTTCTTAGGTTAGTTAGGTTTACGTAGTTCTAAGTTCTAGGGAACTGATGACCTCAGAAGTTAAGTCCCATAGTGCTCAGAGCCATTTGAACCATTTGTACCGTACACACACAACACCTTTTATGTTTTCTGTTTTAAATCTATCCCTGTCTTTGGTCCACTGTGCGTTTGCGAGAGAAAAGATGCATTCCATTATGACCAGATTTAGAAAAAAAAGTCTTCAATTTTCAGCAAATCAGAATGACAAATAGTGTTAGGTGACTGATGGAAATATGCGCACTATAGCTGCTGGCTGATTTTGTCTCCTTTGATAGTCTTTCAAAAAATTTATAAAATTACAGAACTGAACAAAGCACAATGTGCCGTTATCGCTTACATTTCTTTGTTCGTTGAGATTCGTGAAAGTTCGCAGCATCCTCGCAAACAGAAATTCTTGAGAACTACGTTCACTTGAATGGTCCGAACTGTTGATATTGAGCCACCCACTTCTGTAGATATTCACTAGAGAACTATACACAACTGTCATGTCTTTGCCATAGCTGTTACACTCCTGTGGATGACCTTCTTCCATTTTATGTGTAAGTATCGACTTTATTTTTAAGTGCCTATAATTATGTTTCAACTTTCCCTCGAGAACTTCTAAAGTAGATTCTAAAACAGAAATAGATTCAGCCAAAGAATTTGATTGTTTACCAAGTCAGTATATTCCTGTCGAAAAACGACATCAATGAGGGAACAAACAACAACCTAGGGTCATGAAATGTATTCACAGTTGCAAATATGAACAGTCATCAGGTTATAAGGGAATGACGACAATGAAAATTTGTGACAAACCGGGACTCGAAACTGGATTTCCCAGTCCGGCTCAAACTTCCATATTTCGTCGTCCTTGCGTCACAACCTGTGCCGATACACACATAACTGATTCCTGAACAGGAGACAACATTGTAATTGAAAGTACTCGTCCGACATCGGCAGATAAATACGATGTTTCAATGCCTGTTTTCTTAAGAAGAATGTGCAGTGTTCCTTCGGACATACATAACAGAAGAAAATGAATTGTTCTTCTTAACAACACAGGCACCGCAATTTCGCACCTAGCTTCACTTAGTTCATCCTCAGAAAAACTTTAAGGACCAGAAGAGCACAACTTTCAGAGAAAAGTAAGATTTAAATTCTGGAAACATATAAATTAACCTCTCTGTACAAGGAAATAAAGATAACTACCTAGTTTTTGTATGGTAGAACAACTGCTGATATCTAATCTACAGCATCACAAAATCCTTTCAACTCCTCTATATGTACAGTATATATGGAAAACTAATTGCATATTTTCCAAGCAACTGAATCAGTATCAGCCTTCAAGCCAGAATCAAAGCAATGTTGAATACAATTGTGTAGAACATATTTCTAACAATTTTGAATTAAATAACTTTTTAAGTGGCTGAACACATAGTTCCCTGCAGCTCTTCAGATTCCACTGTTGCTATTATCACCAACAAAAAGCTAAAATTTCCTTTTCTATAGCAAGCATTTCTAACGTGTCCTTTATGTAGGTGGCTATTGTGTCTGATTTTTCATTAGGTGTGCATTGTGTTTCAGTCATTTTCGCATTGGTCCCACCTGCTTTGCTATCAAAGTATTGTATCAGAATAGGGAACACTTTCATAGGATCGTGATCGCTTCCATCTGTTGGAACACTGAAGCAAGAATCACCACGCAGCACACCTGCAGTAACTTCTATTGGATGTGTGATAAAACAGATGTAACAACAGCTTCACCTATGGTGAAGGCAAAAGGAACTTGCTTAGCAATAGTAAAGACATTGACTTACAGCTATGATGGTGACAAACTGTATGAAAAGCCAGAGTACCTTTAGTCTGCACACACCAAATCATTCTCCTTGCTTTGATTTGGAACAAAAAGTTTTGTAATCTTAGAAGATGAGCTTACATCCTGCAGATGTGCCTAGTTTTCAAAACTGCTGTCATGTGCTTCTAGATCGAATGTACCTGAAGATAACGTGAGGGTTTTTGAAAGAAATAATCCGCGCTGGTAGTAGAATAGTTCTTATTAAAAGTCGCGACCGCTTTCGCGCCATTACAATGAAGAGCCAAAGACATTGGTTCAATTTCCTAATATTGTGTAGTGCCCCCACGAGCACGCAGAAGTGCCGCAACACGACGTGGCATGGACTTGAGTAATGTCTCAAGTAGTGCTGGAAGAAATTGATACCCTGAATCCTGCAAGGCTGTCCATAAATCCGTAAGAGTACGAGGGGGTGGAGATCTCTTCAGAACAGCATGTTGCAAAACATCCCAAACGCGCTCAACAATGTTTATGTCTGGGGAGTTTGGTGGGCAGCGGGAGTGTTTAAACTCAGAAGAGTGTTCCTGGAGCCACTCTGTAGCAGTTCTGGACGCGTGTGGTGCCGCACTCTCCTGCTGGAATTGTCCAAGTCCGTCGGAATGGACAGTGGACGTGAACTAGATGCAGGTAATCAGACAGGATGCTTACGTACGTGTCACCTGTCAGAGTCCTATCTAGACATATCAGGGGTCCCATATCACTCCAACTGTACACGCCCAACACCATTACAGAGATTCCACCAGCTTGAAAAGTCCACCGCTGACACGTAGGGTCCATTGCTTCATGAGGTTGTCTGCATAACCGTACAGGTCCATCCGCTCGATACAATTTTAAACGAGACTCGTCCGACGAAGCAACATGTTTCCAGTTATCGACAGTCCAATGTCGGTGTTGAAGGGCGCAGGCGAGGCGCAAAGCTTCGAGTCGTGTATTCATCAAGGGTTTCAGCTCCGAAAGGCCATATCGTTGATGTTTCCTTGGGGGTTCGCACGCTGACACTTGTTGATGGTCCAGCATTGAAATCTACATCAATTTGCGGACGGGTTGCAGCTCTGTCACGTTGAACGATCCTCTTCTGTCGTCGTTGGTCCCGTTCTTGCAGGATCTTATCCCCTCCGCAGCGATGCCGGAGATTTGATGTTTTACCGGATTCCTGATATTCACGGTACAGTCGCGAAATGGTCGTACGGGAAAATCCCCACTTCATCGCTACCTCGGAAGTGCTGTGTCGCATCACTCGTGCGCCGACTTTAACGCCACGTTCAAACTCACTTAAAACTTGATAACCTGCCATTGTAGCAGCAGTAACCCATTAACAATTGCGCCAGACACTTGTTGTCTTACATTGGTATTGCGGACCGCTTCGCCGTATTCTGCTTGTTTACATATATCTGTATTTGAATACGCATGCCTATACCAGTTTCTTTGGCGCTTCAGTGTAGGAGACGTATCATCAGGTGATAAAAATTCTTTTCAACAAATCTCGTTCGATGCCTCAGAACATGTCCTACCAACTGATCCCTTCTTCTGGTCAAGTTGTGCCACAAACTTCTCTTCTCCCCAATTCTATTCAATACTTCCTCATTAGTTATGTGATCTACTCATCTAATCTTCAGCATTCTTCTGTAGCACCACATTTCGAAAGCTTCTATTCTCTTCTTCTCCAAACTATTTACCGTCCATGTTTCACTTCCATACATGGCTACACTCCACACAAATACTTTCAGAAACGACTTCCTGGCACTTAAATCTATACTCGATGTTAACAAATTTCTCTTCTTCAGAAACGCTTTCCTTGCCATTGCCAGTCTACATTTTATATCCTCTCTACTTCGACCATCATCAGTTATTTTGCTCCCCAAATAGCAAAACTCCTTTACTACTTTAAGTGTCTCATTTCCTAATGTAATTCCCTCAGCATCATCCGACTTAATTCGACTACATTCCATTATCCTCGTTTTGCTTTTGTTCATGTTCATCTTATATCCTCCCTTCAAGACACCGTCCATTCCGTTCAACTGCTTTTCCAAGACCTTTGCTGTCTCTGACAGAATTACAATGTCATCGGCGAACCTCAAAGTTTTTATTTCTTCTCCTTGGATTTTAATACCTACTCCGAATTTTTCTTTTGTTTCCTTTACTGCTTGCTCAATATACAGATTGAATAACATCGGGGAGAGGCTACAACCCTGTCTTACTCCCTTCCCAACCGCTGCTTCCCTTTCATGCCCCACGATTCTTGTAACTACCGTCTGGTTTCTGTACAAATTGTAAATAGCCTTTCGCTCCCTGTATTTTACCCCTGCCACCTTTAGAATTTGAAAGAGAGTATTCCAGTCAACATTGTCAAAAGCTTTCTCTAAGTCTACAAATGCTAGAAACGTAGGTTTGCCTTTCCTTAATCTTTCTTCTAAGATAAGTCGTAAGGTCAGTATTTCCTCACGTGTTCCAGTATTTCTACGGAATCCAAACTGATCTTCCCCGAGGTCGGCTTCTACTAGTTTTTCCATTCGTCTGTAAAGAATTCGTGTTAGTATTTTGCAGCTGTGACTTATTAAACTGATTGTTCGGTAATTTTCACATCTGTCAACACCTGCTTTCTTTGGGATTGGAATTATTATATTCTTCTTGAAGTCTGAGGGTATTTCGCCTGTTTCATACATCTTGCTCACCAGATGGTAGAGTTTTGTCAGGACTGGCTCTCCCAAGGCCGTCAGTAGTTCCAATGGAATGTTGTCTACTCCGGGGGCCTTGTTTCGACTCAGGTCTTTCAGTGCTCTGTCAAACTCTTCACGCAGTATCGTATCTCCCATTTCATCTTCATCTACATCCTCTTCCATTTCCATAATATTGTCCTCAAGTACATCGCCCTTGTATAGACCCTCTATATACTCCTTCCACCTTTCTGCTTTCCCTTCTTCGCTTAGAACTGTGTTTCCATCTGAGCTCTTGATGTTCATACAAGTGGTTCTCTTATCTCCAAAGGTCTCTTTAATTTTCCTGTAGGCAGTATCTGTCTTACCCCTAGTGAGATAAGCCTCTACATCCTTACATTTGTGCTCTAGCCATCCCTGCTTAGCCATTTTGCACTTCCTGTCGATCTCCTTCTTAACAGATGATAATTTACACTCTTCATTGGGCATCTAAATACCAATACACGTTAGTTACCTATGGCGTAGTCTATGGGGTAATACAAGTAGAATCGCTCCACAAACAGGAAATTGGCTAAGCGGCACTAGGCAAGGCGGTTGGCGATGACTTGCTAAAAAGAATCCTTATGAGCTGAGGATACGTCTTCTAGTCATCCGAAACCAGTCATGACTTTTAATAAAAAGTATTCTACAGTCATTGGGGATTATTTCTTTCAAAAATGTTGAAATTTGGCTGTGGTTGCCCGCAGTTTCAAATAACATGTTCGTAACATAAGGGTGTTGAACTCTAGTACTATAAATACCCTATAGATTAATACAATAAAATTTTAACACTTACAATATTTATACGACTTACCTTTATTAGCAACTGATATGTATGCTCAAGCAGGGAAAACCGAACATGCTGCTTCGTTTTAGTTTCTTCCTCTTCTGAATGAGTTGCATTTCCCCATAAGCACATCATTAAACATTGACTTTCTTTTCGGCATTTTGTATTTACGTTCGTAACTTAATTTGATGCGAAAGACACAACTATTTCCCAACAAGCAACACAACCTTAACCTCAACCTTCAGTGCTAGCAGAAGCAACATCAACATAGCATAATGCGAAAGAGAGAACATAGCAGTTGTTTACAGGATAAAAAACTTGTTAATAATGCCACCAACGACACAAAGATAAACTTACAAAATGAAAAGTATTCGAATTGAATTTATTTACGATTAATTACAGCGACGACTGATTTCCTTTGTTCAAGATTCGCCTTTTTTCTCGGAGTTCGAAAGAGACAACAGTTTGTAGATTTTTATGAAATCCATCCAGACGTATTTTCTTGCCCGAAAAAGAGGTAACCTTAAGTGTGGGAAAGCGACGAAAATATGCTGAGTTATCCTTGAGCGACGACAGATGACAGGGAGTATCATATCAGATTGACGCCAAAAATGCCTGACTTCTAGTATTAACATAACATGTTTAAACCATTAAGAAACCAATCTGACGACGCTGAAGACATTACCCGTACTTACGTCTATATAAATACAATTTCAGTTGCTTAAAACTGACCTGCAGACATTAACAACAGAATTAATATAATGTTACGAATGACTGGCTGACATAGCCAACCAACCACGAAACTGCGCCCTGCACGGGTAGACGGGAAGTAGTAAGGCGCTGCCTAACGGAATCTAAGACTAGCCTTCACACAGAGAACATTTGTGCACTACGAGTGCTTTTTTCGTTTAGTTAAAAGTATCTTATAGTTTAGCTTTACCTCGGGAAGCGTTTGTACCCAGTCTAATACTGTCATCGAGACTGTGAACACCTAAAGATCAACAGTGCTCCGTTTCAGTTAAGAAAATTTTGTAACCCTTTATGCTGAATAGTGCGACGCTTTGAACTGAAAAAAAAAAAATCCCAGAGGCAGATACAGTGCTTTGTATTGCGAATATCATGGTGCTCACAGTGTTATAATCAGCTCCCACAATCATTACTGTGATTAATTATTTCAGGCTGGCTACAGTATAGCGTATATTGTGAAAAAGCATTGTCCTCATTTTAGTCTGAGTTAATAAATGAGATGGCCGGCCGCGGTGGCCGAGCGGTTCTAGGCGCTCGCGACTGCTACGGTCGCAGGTTCGAATCCTGCCTCGGCATGGATGTGTGTGATGTCCTTAGGTTAGTTAGGTTTAAGTAGTTCTAAGTTCTAGGTTACTGATGACCACAGATGTTAAGTCCCATAGTGCTCAGAGCCATTTGAACCATTTACTGTCTGTAAAATTTAGTGTAACGATTCAGGGGCAAAGAGTCCATATTCCACCACTTATGCTACCTGTACAAAGAAACGAGAGCGCAACCTTCAATTTTTTCGAGCATGGGTAGGAGATGCCTTGCTCTTCTCTTTTGTCTTTTGCTCTCCTGATGTTGCCACGTGAACATCGTTCTCTGTGTACCCGGACAATTTCCGGTATATTAAGCTAATTCTCCTTGAAAATGGGTTCGAATAGTTTATTATAATATCAGTTGACATGTTTATATTAATAATCACTGTATTGACAGTTCTATTGTTCAGTAATTTCGACGTCGTACCGATGCTCCATTGGTGTATCTTGTTAATAATTTTCAATATTTTTTCCTGTTATCGTACAATATAAACCTGTAATCATTCGAAGAAAAAGTCCTAGAATTTTAATTAATCACACGACTTAGAGCTATTATCAGTTCGTGATGTGCAAATTACATTTTCAAAAATTCCAGCGGTCCACATCTGTAGTTGCGCTGCTCCTAACACCAATCTGTACCAATTACAACATGCATTATTTCCCTGGTTCGGTAGTTATTTAAAGAGCGGAGTTGGAAGCCAACTCATACATTGTGGTAGTATCCCCAAAAACCACTCCAAATGCGTAAAAGTTTTTTTAAAATTACTGCTACCAGTCACAAAAACTTTGTCAACTATTATATTAATTATTTAGCGACCTCATCTTCAGGCTAAATGGCATTACAAAAACAACTTTACACTAATGTCATAATGATATTACACAGGCTTGGCATTACAAAAACAACTTTACAATAAGGTCATAATGATTTGTAATTCCATTTAGCCTGAAGATGGTGTTTAACCCTCGAAACATGTCGCTAAATAAATAAGTAATATAATAGTTGACAAAGTTTGTGACTGGTAGCGGTAATTTAAAAAAACCTTTATATATTTCTTGAGACAGTCACGGTAGAAGAATAGTCAAAATAGCTTCGAATTCACTCCAAATTCACTGTCTTTACGTCAGATATTATAATCTGAGCTCTATGAAAAAGGAAAAAAAGAAAGATTGTGTTTAACGTCCCGTCGACAACTAGATCATTAGAGGCGGAGCACAAGCTCTGATTAGGGACGAACGAGGAAAGAAATTGGCCATGCCCTTTCAAAGGAATCATCACGGCATTTGCCTTAATCGATTTAGGGAAATCACAGAAAATCTAAATCTGAACGGTTTTCTTCCCACTGCGAATCCAGTGTGCTAACCACTGTGTCATTGCGCTCTGTGCCGTGGCATACGAGCAGAAATTCCGTGAGCTTTAGAAGATATGTCAGCTGTTACCGGCGGCTGTGCTCGCATGTCAGCAGTTTTGTTATGATCAAGATGGTGGGTATGTAAGTACAGTACGTGCAATAACATCAAATGTCCTCACATGACTGCCTGTTTCGGTAAGCTAAGCTCGTGATATGCTCCCCACTGTAACCTCAGCGTCCAGAGGAAAAAGGAGAAAAGCGCACATCTATGCATTGTGTTACTGAAGTAGAGTGGAAGTAACACATTGAAGACTGTATAACTATTGCATTCATTACTTTCAATCGTATCACGTAGCACATGTCAATCAATCAATGCATTTTCACAAACATGATAAAGTTCAAAAGTCCAAGAGTAAATAGCTTTTTCGAAGAGTAAATATTTGTCACTAATTCGCGTAATATTCTTGAAATCAATAAGTATCTTGTACTACACACTTTCTGAAGTATACTGTGTTGTTCCTGAAAGTTCAAGCTGTCTCCTTACCAAATCCCATCGAAATCGGTTTAGCGGGATAGTAACAGTAAATTTAAACGTCATGCACGATGCGGCAGTTTTACACCCATCTCAATGTTTATGAGGTCATATATCCTGAACTACAGGTCGTACAATGATATTATTTCGCAGATACATTCAGTGGTATATGAAAACAGTGTCTGCAAAATGTGACGCTAATTCAGTTGGTACTGAACAAGAAATCAATTAAAACGTCATGCGAAAATGAAGAGCGAAAATGTAGTAAGCGATAAACTTTCTCCTCTTCATCATTTTGTGGGGGCTGTCAGCGAGAAAAAGTTTCCGAAAAGTTTGAAATTATGTGTAAAAGTTTGTTGCAAGTCACTAAGGGCCCTCGTTCTCAAATACTGGATGATTAAAATCTCGGTATTCGAGCGTTATCATCCACCCTTCTTTCTCAGCACTACCTTTTTGATAAGTAGGTGGTTCCTACCCCACAGCGATTCTTTCGACAGTAAGTACCACGTTTTGTTGACATCGGTCAAGTGGTTTTGGCGTGTTACATGGATACATACAAACATTTTCGTAATACGTTTGGATGTTTGTATTCTGTGAACTGATTTTGATGAAATAAAGCCTATACGGTGCCCAAAGCTATGCGCATGTTACCTGCGGTACTCCATGAGAATTCATCTAGTAGTTTTGGAGATTAGGGTGCTCAAAGGCAAAGAGACTGACGACTGTTTTTCAGATTTATTATTGGTATACTCTTGTTTTTCTCAGAATTTTGGACACCTTTCACCATTTTTCATTGCTCAGCGCTTTTTAAAGGTCGACAAATCTTATGAACGTGTCTTGATTTTTCTTCAGCCTTGCTTCCATTATCAAGTGTTACAGCAGATGTGCCTCTTTGCTGGATTTACCTTTCCCGAAGCTAGTCGTATCACAGAAAGCAACCGTGCTCTAGAGTAGACAGCACGGTATTTCAGCGTGTTTGGTCAGAGGAGGGACTACCCTCCGTAATAATAACAATAATAATAATAACCTAGCGAATGGGTCAACGATGAACTTGAACGGCGTTCCGACCAAATGCAACGAACAAAATAAAAAAAGGGGGTAGCGTCTTTGAGTAGTAATGGAAACGTCCTCGGTCCCGTGTTCGAACGCCGCCACACCTGAATTTTGAAAAAAGAAAAAGAGATCAGCATTGGCGGGCGAAAATATCCGGCATAAGAAGTCACCTTCATTCTGTCAACGGCCTTGTCAAAGAGGTTCGGAGCACTCTCTTGCCCATGGTGTGGGAAATTGCCCCTAAAGGCGGGAGAATCAACAATGATCCATGGCAAGAGCATGCAGAAGGTAATGGAAACCACTGCGTTAAAGACACATATGTATATTCACAGGACACGTGGCATGTGATTGAAAAAGTGTCATGATGATCTCTCCATTGGCAAAACAATCCAGATAGTCCCCCATTCGGATCTCCGAGAGGAGACTGCCAAGGGTTAGGACTATGAGAAAAAGACTGAATAACCCACGAAAGGACAACGTTCTACTAGTCGGGCGTGGAATGTCAGAAGTTTGAACGTGGCAAGGAAGCTAGAAAATATAGAAAGGCAAATTCTAAGGCTCCGTCTAGATATAGTTGGGGTCAGCTGAGTGAAATGGGAGAAGACAAGCATTTCTGGCCAGATGAGTATAGGGTAATATCAACAGCAGCAGATAATGGTATACCGGGAGTAATATTCGTTATGAATAGGAAGGTAGTGCGGACAGTGTGTTACTGTGAATATTTCAGTGATAAGGTTGTTCTCATCAGAATCGACAGCTAACCAACACCGACAACGATAGTTCACGTATACATGCCGACATCGCAAGAAAAAATGAAGAGACTGAGAAAGTACTCGTATATGAGGATATTGAAAGGGTAACACATACGAAAGGGAGATTAAAATGTAATAGTCATGGGAGACTCGAATGCCGTTTTTGGGGAAGGAGTAGAACAAAGGGCTACAGGAGAATATGGAATTGGTACTAGGAAAGAAAGGGAGGCAAGACTAATTGAGTTCTGCAGTAAACTTTAGGTAGTAATAATAAGTGGTTTGTTCAAGAAGAGGAGATATACTTGGAAAAGTTGGGAGATACGGGAAGATTTCAGTTAGATTACATCATGGTCAGACAGAGATTCCGAAATCAGATA
The DNA here is from genome assembly GCF_023864275.1 of Schistocerca cancellata. Classification (NCBI taxonomy): domain Eukaryota; kingdom Metazoa; phylum Arthropoda; class Insecta; order Orthoptera; family Acrididae; genus Schistocerca; species Schistocerca cancellata. The sequence goes on from NC_064626.1 coordinate 664,564,982, forward strand.
CTGGATTGTAAGTCGTACCCAGGAGCAGATACAGACTGAGATCACAATTCAGAAGTGATGAAGAGTACGCTGAAGTTTAACAGACTAATCAGGAAGAATCAATACGCAAAGTAGTTGGATACGGAAGTACTAAGGAATGATGAAATACGCTGGAACTACTCTAAGGATATATATGGAGCAATAAAGAATAGCTCAATATGCAGTACCGTTGAAGAGGAATGGACATCTCTAAAAAGGGCGGTCGCAGAAATTGGAATGAAATACGTAGGTACAAAGAAGGTAACTGCGAGGAAACCATGGGTAACAGAGGAAATACTTCTGTTGATCGATGGAAGAAGGAAGTACAGAAACGTTCAGGGAAATTCAGGAATATAGAAATACAAGTCGCTGAGGAATGAAGTAAGTAAGAAACGCAGGGAAGCTAAGACGAAATGGCTGAATGATAAATGTGAAGAAATCGAAAAAGAAATGATTGTCCGATGGACTGACTCAGCAAGCCACACTAAAGAAAAATAAGAAACGTTCATAGGATTTTTCAACCAGGAAAAAGCATTGGACAATGAAAAATGGCGCAAGATATTCGAAATTCTGAGGGAAAAAGAGATAAGGTGTTGGAAGAGCCAGTAATATACAAAAGCCAAGAGGGAATAATAAGAGTGGAAAACCAAGAACCAAGTGCTCATTTAAAAAAGATGTAAGACATGGATGTAGTCTTTCACCCCTACTGTTCAATCTGTACATCGAAGAAGCAACAATTGAAATAAAAGGAAGGTTCAGGACTGGAATTAAAATTCAAGGTGAAATGATATCTGTGATACGATTCACTAATGACATTGCTATTCTTAGTGAATGGAATGAACAGTCTAATGATACAGAATATGGACTGATAGTAAATCGAAGAAAGACGAAAGTAATTAGTAGTAGCAGAAATGAGAACAGAGAGAAACTAACATCAGGATTAATGGTCACGAAGTAGATGAAGTTAAAGAATTATGTTACCTAGGCTGCAGCAAAGCCAATGACGGATGGAGCAAGATGGACGTCAAAAGCGGAATAACACCAACAAAGAGAGCATTCCTGACAAGAGAAGTCTATTATTACAAGACAAATGTCATAATTTGAGAAAGAAATTTCCGAGAATGTACATTTAGAGCACTGCATTGTATGGTAGTGAAACATGGACTAAGGGAAAATCGCACAAGAAGAGAATCGAAGCATTTGAGATGTGGTGATACAGACGAATGTTGAAAATTAGGTGGACTGATAAAGTAAAGAATGAGGAGGTTCTGTGCAGAACCGGAGAGAAAAGGATAATACAGATAACACTGATAAGAACAAGGAAGAGGATGATAGGACATATGTGAAGAAATCACTGAATAATTTCCATGGTTGTAGAGATAGCTATTAAGGATAAAAACGTACGGGAAGACAGGGACTGGAGTACATCTAGCAAACAATTGAGGACCTAGGTTGCAAGTGCTACTCTGAGATGGACGCTGGCACTGAAGAGAAATTTGTGGTAGGCCGCATCAGACCAGTCAGAAGACTGATGACTCAAAACAAAATACTATATGACTGATGTGTACTGCTTATGGCTCAAATTCGTAGAACAGAACTATGATATTTTTGGAGGCATGTGGGAGGAATTTGTTGACCTATGAAGTACACAACTGCTGCAATGTGTTATGCCGCTTGACCAAACCATAAAAAAGAAAGAGAACGCATGTGACAATCTTTATGTAAGGATGAAAGTATCCACCTTTATTCAGCCATGAGCAAATTACTAAGTCCCACCAAAACATAGTATTTTCATGGACGTAGCGCGTTATGAAAATGAAACCTGATAACGTAGAGGCCTCCTATGTGTATTTTCATCTGTTCTTGCTTCTCGACTCATCTGCATTCATAGCCGCGACACTCGTACCGTCAGCTGGAAGCAAAAGTAATGGCGTGTATCCATGTTTGGACTGGGACGTGCAGTGAACAATACAGTTCTATAATCCAGATGCTTGCTCCTCAATTCATCGGAATGGACTCAGATTCTGACTTTCGTAGTTAAACGAAAAAGGTAAGGCATATAACCACTTAAAATGCTTGAAAATAGATCAGTCTCTTTGGTTGCACGATGAACGAGATTGTCAAGGAGAACTCATGAAGCAGACACTGTTTTTGTTTCATAGAAATATATTCGGTAAATGATTCACAACAGGGCGATTACACAAAGTGATTCGTGATAACAAATGCAAACGGCGTGGACACACGTTAACTACAAATTCCTAACACCACCGAAGCATGTGGGTTGCACAAAAAGGGCATCAATTCTACGTAAGAATTTATTTCGCACAAGTCTGACATACATGCGTCTACTAGAAAAGGAGTGAGTGAAATGCTGCCTGCAGATCACAGGACATTCAAAATCAGCGTTTACGAGTTCATCTCGTCTTCAAAATATACTTCGCAACAGAGTTAAAGAATACCTTGTTCAAAATCCCGTAATTCCCACGCATTGTGTAGCTTAAATTTGAAATTTGGCTCAAAGGTGCGTACAAAGTTTCTCTGTAATTTTGCAAAAGCGTGGGGACCTGCGACATCAATATTGTGTTCGACGACACTTGAGACGCGGATATCTGCCACGGATGCCAACTTCAGGGGGCTCCAAATTCATATTCTTGAAGAAAGAAAGTTTGTCTCATAAAGCGCCTAGCATCCAGCGCACGTCGGTCTATCGATTGTTCATATGATTTTGAGACGAATCTCTGTTGGTTTTTGAACTTATTCAAAGCTGATATCTGAACGAATAGTAAGTTGATATTTGAACGCGTGCATAGTGTACGTAACGTTTCTGCCAGGGTAAACTCCGTCTCATCTCGGGGGGGGGGGGGGGGGGGGGGGACTTTCCCGCAGACAAAAGGGGACGAGGCTATACGAGCTTAACCAAACAAAGCCGAACGGATGAATGCAAATCGCTGTTTGTTTATATGGTTGAGTAGGTGTGCGAATGATAAGCGTTGTTATAATTATTAGCGAAATCCATAGATCCAGACTACTTCAGTGGAAATAAACGACTAAAAGCAATAACAGGTAAGATAGATAACATATAACCTTCTCGGTGTATTCAAGAAAATGAAATTTTGACAGGAAATTTTTGCTAAATCACTACACCACTAAGTGCTAGTTGTGCAGTCCCCGGCTAGCAGCCGCTTAATTCTCTTCCCAGAACAGCGCGGAAACCGCGTTGTACGAACACGTAATGACGTCTAACGGGAGAACAAACGGGGAATAACTAGTCTAGTGATTCTGGCAAGTTATAGTTACAGAATTATTGATGACGAGGTTGTTAGAACGAGGAAGGAGAAGAAACGGGGACATCACACAAGTTATATCGAAAAATATGACGATTCCATATGTATATAAAAATTCCTTACTGTTACTAATACTTTTCAGTCTCATGCGTGAGAAACTGGAGCATACGCACGAGATGTGAAACTACTTCCTGACATAAAACTTCTTCCTTGTAGTAGGCCTAATAGGCATTTGGTACTGATACTTCGTGAATTATTTTCTGTCGTGTTATTTATGTAAATGAGGTAGGTGAAAACGACAATTTGTGCCAAAACAATCTCTCTTATTTGGTGTGTGTTACAATTGCTGCAATATTATAAGGGTCTATTTCGTTTTATCTAGCAAACAGTGACAAAATACTACTACTACTACTACTTTTACTACTTGGCGCTACAGCCCTTGTAGGGCGTTGGCCTCCCGGACAACCTCTGCCCACTCTTCTCTGCTGGCTGCCTTGGCTCTCCATCTTCTCACTCCCATCCTTCTCAAGTCCTCCACGTTTTCTAGCCATCTGGTCCTTGATATACCCCTTATACGACCTCCACCGGGTTTTCCTTTGAAAACTTTCTTGACTTTGCTGTTCTCCACCATTCTTTCTACATGTCTCAAACAACGTAGTCTATTACTCTTTATTTCAGTCACGATATCTGGTTTGTTGTACAACTCTCTGATCTCATTATTTCTGATTCTCCAAAAACCCCTATCATTCACTGTCCCATAGATTTTCCTAAGTATCTTCCTTTCCCATCTCAGCAACAACTCCTCATCGTTTTCTGTCATAGTCCAGGTGTCCGAACCATACATCACCACAGGTCTAACTACTGTACAATACACAGTCAGCTTCAGATTCCTACTAAGGCTCCTTGCTTTAAACACTTTAACCAGTGCAAAGTAGCTCCTGTTAACAGCTGCAATCCTTGCATGTATTTCTTCGCTCGTATCATTATTCTCAGTTACCAGTGACCCAAGATATTTAGAGCTCTCACAGCGTTCATATTCTTTTCTGTTAAAAGTCATGCTTCTTTCTCCTGCACTATAGCTTTTCCTTGATGTTAACATAAGTTGGTCTTTGACTGATTAATGGTCAGCCTCATCTCCGCACCATATCTTTCTATTTTTTCAAGCTTTTCTTCCAGGTCCTGTTTCCTCCTGGATAACATATCAATGACATCCGCATTTGTAAGCTCCTGAGTCACTCTATAGCAGTGTTCCCCCAGGGTTGTTGCTGTGTGTCTTTCGCTTTACACTCTCCAAGCCGGCATTAAACAGAATAGTGGAGAGCACATCACCCTGCCGCAGTCCTTGGTTAACTTCAAATGCCTTTGATAAAGTGCCTTCGATCTTTACTTTGCATACTGTTCTTCTCAAAGTCATTTGAACCAATCTTATCGGATTGTTAGGGACTCCTGCCTCTTACATTGCCTTCCAAACTTGATTCATTTTGATGCTATCATAAACTTGTTTGAAGTCAATGAACAGCTGGTTGACATCGATGTTGTACTCATATTTTTCAAGGATCTGTCTGATAGTGAAAATCTGGTCTGTAGTGGATCTATTAGTTCTGAAACCACACTGGTAGTCTCCTAGGTACTCTTCTACACATGTTCTTAACCACCCATGATTTTTCCTAATACTTTATATACTATACAGAGTAGCGCAATTCCTCTATATTTCCCGCAGTCAGCTTTGTCATGTTTATTATGTATAGGGCAGAGTACTGCTGTACTCAACTGTTTTGGTATATTTTCTTTCCGCCATATTTCCACTATAACCTTATGCAAAATCCTTGCTAATTTTTCTCCACCATATTTTATCATTTCTGCTGTGATATTGTCTTCTCCCGGAGCTTTATTGTTTTTTAGAGTCTTGATACTAATTTTAACTTCTTCCAGTGTGGACTCTGCTACGGATCTCAGGTGCTCTTTATCTCTGTTTACTTCCTGCTCCATCTCTTCTGCCATACCAGTATCAACTCCGCCTTCGTTTTCCGATTCTACATTCAGTAGTTCATTGAAATACTCCACCCATTTGTCTAAAATCTGCTCTTTTCCTCCAATCAGATTTCCCTCCTTATCTTTGCAGAAAAGTGCTCTATGTTGAAATCCTCTCCTTATATCTTTAACCCCGATATAGAATTTCCTTGTTTCTTGAGCAGTATTTCTCTTCTAATCCATCGATCCACCGTTTTTAAAATTCTTTCTTTTTCCTCCTACATTCCTTATCTGCTTCCCTTCTCTTCTCCTGGTATTCTTCTACAGTACCTCTAGTTCTCCTCTGCAGCATTCTTTTTCTTGCCTCATTTCTTTCTTCTATCTTCCTCCTACAGTCTTCATCAGACCAGCTCCGGGTTCTCGATTGCTTCTTTCTGCCCAGTACAGTTTCAGCTGTCTGATGTATTATTCCTTTAACCTTTTCCCATCTCCCTTCAATATCTTCTCCTTCTCGCTCTTCGACTTCATTAAGTCTATTTGTCAAGATAGTTTTATACTTTTTTACTGTATATTCAATATTTCTTAACTTGGTATTGTAACCTCCCCACCAAATTCCTTCACATCTAGTGTAACCTCAAAACAGAAAAATCCCTAAACTTCTCAACAGTAAAATTATAATTATGCCGTTCACATTCAGTGTAACGTCCCAACAAAAAAATAAATTCAGTAACCTGGTAATAAAACAATGTAATTAACGTCTCAATTAAATTGTCGCTCACTTATAACTTTTCAATAACTGACTGTGAATTTAACCTGGTAAATTTTGGACGTCAGCAGTGCTGCGTCATGGCCCTGAAAGATCATTCTGAATAAAAAAGAAAAATTCTTACCTCAATGAAGTCGCCGGATAACGCATATATATCTGCTCTTACAATATATTTTTCTGGCACAGCCCTGTGCAATGGTGGCCGATAGATTTGTCATTTATGAAAAGAAACAACTGATTTTTCTTTTGCAATAATCGGGATGATCATGGATTGGAGAGATTAGTAAATTCTTTAAATTGAAATGAATGGTTGTTAAAAGTTACTTTTTATGAGAAAGATTATTATTAGGACATTTTTAAAACATTTACGTGGGTCTTGAGATAACAATACTACATATGCGCGAGGCTGCTTTTACCTTATACAATAATGCTCAGGCTCCGCCATCGCTGCACCACGACCGGCCCAGCCAACACGATACACCAGTACAGACTAGACTGCTCGCTATCAACAACTTACTCCTACAGCTACACAGTTCCTACTGCAGTCAACACTGCTCTCTGGTCTGAGATTCTCTTATACCTTACATATCGCAGGCAGCGCGTGAGCAATACATCGAAATTACATCTGCTCGGACCTCTTACAGTATCATCAAATCTTGGCATGATAGCTTTCTTGGTCTGTCGATAATTGGCTATTCTCTGTCTGTATTTGATTCTTACCAAATAATGATCACTATCTCAATCTGCACCACGACAGCTATCCACCTCTAAAATATCTAAAGCATGTCGTCTATCTATGAGTATGTGATCAATCTGATTTTTTGTGATCCCTTGTAACTTTCCTTATATCCTTCCTTTGCATCCATGTGTTTTTAATAATCTTGTTATTGCTCAAGACAAGATCAATTAGTCTGATACCATTATCATTAGAAACTTCATGCAGACTCTCCTTACCAGCTTCTTTCCTATATGCAATTCCTTTTCGTTCTTGAGCACTGAAGTCCCCCATAACCGCCTAAAGATCATACTTTACCACCCTTGCTATTTCCTGCTCCAATTGCTCACAGAATACATCTTTTTCCACCGACTCTGCATCTTCTGTTGGTACAAATGAAGGATATATTGAAGAAACGGGCTTTCATTCGTAATACGCAGATTCTTCCGCTAATAGGCTTAAAGTTCAATGTGGCAGCCTTTTGAGCATTATCAACCAGGAAACCTGTGCCTCCATATCCTCTGCTTCCACAGCTGTAAAACAGTGTGCTTGTTCAGTATTCTCACACTCCATGTCGCTAAATACCAATTCGTGTGCTGTTTCCGTTGCCAAGGCCGTTTATACGTTACATCCATCTGGCTTTCTTTGTCCTTTGGTTCCGTAACAAGTTCTTTTTTCCAGAGTAAGGTTGTTAGCCTCAAGTCCAACCCCCATCTTGGAGGATCTGGATTTTTTTTAGGGAACACTTCCCTAGGAGGATTGGCCACCCTATAGAGCCCCCCCCACCTCCCTGTCCTATGTTACAGGACACACTTCGTCTGTCTCATCCGCCGAGACCAGTCTGGTTTGGGTGGCGCTGTCAGCAGTTACGCTACCGCCGGCACAGCTGTCTGCTTCATCAGAGCATGCAGACCTCCCCGCCCGGCACTGAAGGTGCTTACGATAAGGCGGTGTCCCCGGGAGGGAGCAACAAAATAGACGTAATCAAATCGAGAAACCATACTTGGGTACTATTCTTGTTAACAGGTTTTTCGGCATTAGACAACGACATTTTGACTTTTCATGTAGAAAAACGTTTGACGAAATTTGATGAAGTAATAGATTCTTTCGCAGAAAGGAAAACAAGCCATGTGAAGGTGTAGCAAGATTAGAGAGAAAAAAATTCTGGGACCTAAGCATTGAAGAAAAATGTACTGTCTCGTTTTTATGTACTGTCTTGCTTGTCTCTTGTCTTTACTGCTTTTACGCTTCCTATATTTATTTTACGTTACACAAAAGAGAAAGTTATTGGCTCATAGGCAATAAAGAATAAATATTTCCTGAAGAGTTTTTATTCTCCCGGTCACAAATAATTCCACCCAGAATTAATTGTGAGGTTTTTTTAAGGGGGTATGATATCAAACAGACCGACTGGGAGCGGGAGAGGCACCACATGACATTTTAATTTCCACTGTCCTGTATATTGGTTTGATGGCTTCTGTTACAAAATATACACGTTTGAACTCCAGTGAACGAAATACAGTGACGTGTGATAGAATCATGCTGTTTGAAGTGGCGTCGCACAGCACTTTGGCACACTTAAGACCAAATACCATGTCTTATAGTTCTTTAAACCTATATTTTTTATAGATGAAACTCTTCAAAAAGATGTGCGCTACAGAATCAACATGTTTTTGAAAACTTTTTTTAAAAATTTTTGACGTCTTATCTCAAAAGCTCGAAGGGTGCAGGGGGGCACCACTATCAAGCTATTGCTCGGCTCAGGAATTCAGGGCTGCACTAAGCTATGGCTCAGTACAAATTTTTCAATTCCGTGAAACAGTGGAGGAAACAACATTGATTCCTACCACTGTATAAACTCCTATAGTATTTGAACAAATTTAAGATACCGAGTTCTCATGCATCACCTATGGATATATAAACGTGCATGCCAATTTGTAAGCAAAGATAACAGAGACGAAAATTTTGTCCTCCAAAAAATATTGCAGGACTGAACCTAGTATGGGCCGGCCGCGGTGGTCTCGCGGTTCTAGGCGCTCAGTCCGGAACCGCGCGATTGCTACGGTCGCAGGTTCGCATCCTGCTTCGGGCATGGATGTGTGTGATGTCCTTAGGTTAGTTAGGTTTAAGTAGTTCTAAGTTCTAGGGGACTGATGACCACAGCTGTTAAGTCCCATAGTGCTCAGAGCCATTTTTTTTGAACCTAGTATAATAGATTATTTGATTATCAGAGGCGGTAATGATTTAGCAAATAGGTTGAAAATGGGTAGTTCAGTCCCTGTTCACATATTTGAATAACAACGTCATCACAACATAGCAACATTCAGATGAAACAATCAAGACAGCTAAACAAGAAGTAAATGCTAAACAAATGAAATGTATCGTAATAAAGTGACTAATTTGTATCACGAGAATAAATTACAGCAAAGTGAACCGTCCTGTAAATGTACCATCATACCTTAGCAGATCGCGGTACGATCAAATGCTCGGAAATTGCACAGAAGCATGATTGCAATCTTTTGTTTATTTATTAGTTGCCGTTGTTATGCGTGACCTACACCCTTGTAGGTACTTCAGTCCGTTTTTCACATTTATTTCTATTCTTAAAATCCAAACTGCGCTAAAAACGTTAAGACAGGTCGTTGAGATAGTACCAATAAAAGTCACAAGATCGTAGGCCGATCAAAAGATCGAGCAGAACCCGAGATTTTCCGAATTGTGACGTAAACTGAACGAACAGTTCGAATCGCGTTCAAACGAAGCCCTGCTAGTAACACTTCGTGGGCGCCATGTTACAACTGGGCTACGAAGCATGAGGATCTTTGGCCGACACGCCTAAACAGCTGAAGTTCGATTTCCAGCTGAGATCTCTGATAACGTCGCTTCTGCACGGCCATCTATGGCGTCGTCTTACGGTCACCGCCGACCGGCTGTGCGGTGCGGCGAGGCGAGTGGGCAGCGGGCGGCGCGGCGTCGGCGTCAGCGTCAGCAGTGCGAGGCGAGGAATGCGCGCGTCAACAGGGCGCGGCCGGCCAGCGCTCTGCTCGCCATTAGCATAGCCGGTTGCCCGCAGTAAACACGCCAGCCGGTTGGTAACGGGGGCCCGTCCAGCACTGCACCGGGCTGCCGACTACCTCACGTGGTCTCCGCACGCGCGCCGCGAGATTCGCTAGCCACGTGTTATGACTTACCACTCGTCCCCCAACCCTCCGATTTTTTAAAAAATTAGGACTCCCATGTGTAAAACAGCTTCGAACGTCTCATCACATTACAAATGAGTTAATGTGTTAAATATATTACGTTAAGCAAGTAACGAGTAAAAGTTAAGTGAAGGTTTGAAATCTGCTTGTCGCTAAGTGCTCTCATTATCATAGAATGGATGAGTGGAGCCTTGATAATCTGCGCTTCGTTTTAAGCAAAAGCTAACTTTTTCGCTCTCGTTTATATGTCATATCTCCATAACTATATGCGGTACAACGATATAATTTTGCAGATAATTCAGTTGTGTATATTAATACTGTCTGCAAAATGTGTCGCGAAGAGGGTTGGTATTAGAGAGGTAATAAATTAAAACGCCATTCCTGACGCTGAAGTTTTAGTTTATGAATACCGAAAACGTAGCATGCTATAAACTTTTCTCCTTTCATCATTTTGTTGTGGGCCATCAACGAGTAAAAGTTTCATATAGGTATGAAATTATGTGTAAAGTTGTTGTAGTCGTTAATTGCTTTTATTCTCAGTCGATAAATATAATCTGGGAAATTTGCGCTCTGTAAGTCATGCTGTCCGCAGCTCGTGGTCTTGCGGTAGCGTTCTCGCTTCCCACGCCCGGGTTCCCGGGTTCGATTCCCGGCGGGGTCAGGAATTTTCTCTGCCTCGTGATGACTGGGTGTTGTGTGATGTCCTTAGGTTAGTTAGGTTTAAGTAGTTCTAAGTTCTAGGGGACTGATGACCATAGATGTTAAGTCCCAGAGTGCTCAGAGCCATTTGAACCATTTTAAGTCATGCTGCCTCAAAATATACACCCCATTCCCCACTGTAACACGTGACGTATTCCATTAAACCTCTAACGTATGATTATAGCTCTTGTTTTGTATTGTATGTTAACCGGGGACTTAGAAACGACGGAGAGGCTCCGTCTCCGCCGCAGTCGCAGTGGTCCACAACCCCACGACGATCACCGCAGTCCACTTCACCCCTCCGCCGCCCCACACCGAACCCAGGGTTACTGAGCGGTTCGGCCTCCGGTAGACCCCCCCAGGGAACGTCTCACACCAGACGAGTCTAATCCCTATGTTTGCGTGGTGGAGTAATGGTGGTGTACGCGTACGTGGAGAACTTGTTTGCGCAGCAGTCGCCAACACAGTGTAACTGAGGCGGAATAAGGGGAACCAGCCCGCATTCGCCGAGGCAGATGGAAAGCCGCCTAAAAACCATCCACAGACTGGCAGGTTCAGCGGACCTCGCCACAAATCCGCCGCGCGGATTCGTGCCGGGAACCAGGCGCTCCTTCCCGCACGGAAAGCGGTGCGTTAGACCGCACGGCCAACCGGGCAGGCCATTAGAGTTCTTTGTGAGTAAACGATGACAGTGTTTTAAATTTTTAATTTTGGTCTGTAATTATGTGTTCTAAGACAAAAAGAAATCGACAATGAAGGAATTATCCGAATGGGACGGAAATTGGTACAGACAAACAAACGATTACAAATTCCGAAAAATTGGATGTTTTAATCAAGAGAAAGAGCTTCATAAATTGAGTAAGTCAACAATGCGTTGGTCCGTCTCGGGTCCTTACACAAGCTGTTGTTCGGCCTGGGATTGATAGAGTTGTTGGGTGTCTACCTGAGGGGTATAGTGCTAACTTCTGTCCAATGGTGCGTTACATCCTCAAAATCCGGAGGTTATAGGTGGGCCTGCCATAATGCTCCAAACTTTCTCAATTGAGGGGAGATCTGGCGACCTTGCTGGCGAAGGTAGGTTTTGGAAAGCACACAGACAAGCAGTAGAAACACTCGCCGTGTATGGTGACTTTTCTTTAAAAAAAGAAGCACTACACATTTACTAAAACATGAATGTTTTACACTGGGATTTTGGGGAGAGGAAACATTGTATGTTAAGTGTGTGGGCTCGTTGGGTAGGATCTATGAAACTGAAGGTACGTGTTGGATTTTTGTGTATAATGGGAAGATGGAGAGTTGTTTAGTACGTGGTTAGGGCCGCATTGTAAGGGATGAAGATGCAGAAGTGTGGAGAGGGAACAGAGGAGCAGACCCTATGTGGAATGGGGTAAGTGCGGAGAAGTTGCAATTGATACTGTGGATAAAAGAGAGAATTACATTGCCTGGAGGGGAAATCGGTAAGCTGCATTGCGATGGGGTATGGAGTGTGTGAAGATCTACGGACGGTTGGGTGTGTTGTCAGGGCACCGTTCCAGGATTTATTAGGGTTTAACGTCCCGTCGAGGACAGCATGCCTAGGAAATTGACCGCGCCCCTTCTATGGGAACAAGACTTCAGCTATTTTGGGGAACCACGGAAATCATAATCGTCTGTGAGCCGACATGGACTTTGACAGCGATTATGCTGACTGTGAATCCAGCATCGTATCAAAGCATCACCTCGTTCAATCTCTTCTTCTGAAATCATCTAGCGTCGACAGGTGTTTTGCGCAACATGGGTACCAGTGATATTTCAAAAGAAGGTTTTATACACGAAAACAAGGTTTTCCACAAGTAATGGTATCGAAGGGTATTAGTAATTTGCAGTGCACTTAATCTTTGTATCTTTTTCACCTGCCACTGGAATGGATAAACCAGTATTGTAAACGACAACAGAGCAACATCTTTCAAAAATAGGTAAAGAATTGTTTCCCAATGCATTCTACATTCACGTCGCAGTGAATCGGTTCCACTGAACGTAATATCTTCGTTGGACAAAAATTTCTTCTCATCAGTTTATTTTCTGAGATTAGAAGTGACATGGGGCGATATCTGGGGAATATGATGGGTGAGTCGAAAGAGATGAAAGGAAGTAACAGTTTAGATAAGAGTAAGACAGGTTTGTAGCCTCCCCCCCCCCCCTCAAACACACACATTATTCAATCTATATACAGGGTGAGTCACCTAACATTACCGCTGGATATATTTCGTAAACCACATCAAATACTGACGAATCGATTCCACAGACCGAACGTGAGGAGAGGGGCTAGTGTAATTGGTTAATACAAACCATAAAAAAATGCACGGAAGTATGTTTTTAACACAAACCTACGTTTTTTAAAATGGAACCCCGTTAGTTTTGTTAGTACATCTGAACATATAAACAAATACATAATCAGTGCCGTTTGTTGCATTGTAAAATGTTAATTACATCCGGAGATATTGTAACCTAAAGTTGACGCTTGAGTACCACTCCTCCGCTGTTCGATCGTGTGTATCGGAGAGCACCGAATTACGTAGGGATCCAAAGGGAACGGTGATGGACCTTAGGTACAGAAGAGCCTGGAACAGCACATTACGTCCACATGCTAACACCTTTTTATTGGTCTTTTTCACTGACGCACTTGTACATTACCATGAGGGGTGAGGTACACGTACACACGTGGCTTCCGTTTTCAATTACGGAGTGGAATAGAGTGTGTCCCGACATGTCAGGCCAATAGATGCTCAATGTGGTGGCCATCATTTGCTGCACACAATTGCAATCTCTGGCGTAATGAATGTCGTACACGCCGCAGTACATCTCGTGTAATGTCGCCGCAGGCTTCCACAATACGTTGTTTCATATCCTCTCGGGTTGTAGGCACATCACGGTACACATTCTCCTTTAACGTACCCCACAGAAAGAAGTCCAGAGGTCTAAGATCAGGAGAACGGGCTGGCCAATTTATGCGTCCTCCACGTCCTATGAAACGCCCGTCGAACATCCTGTCAAGGGTCAGCCTAGTGCTAATTGCGCAATGTGCAGGTGCACCATCATGCTGATACCACATACGTCGACGCGCTTCCAGTGGGACATTTTCGAGCAACGTTGGTAGATCATTCTGTAGAAACGCGTTGTACGCTGCAGCTGTTTGGGCCCCTGCAATGAAGTGAGGACCAATGAGGTGGTCGCCAATGATTCCGCACCATACATTTACAGTCCACAGTCGCTGTCGCTCTACCTGTCTGAGCCAGCGAGGATTGTCCACGGACCAGTAATGCATGTTCCGTAGATTCACTGCCCCGTGGTTTGTGAAACCCGCTTCATCGGTAAACAGGTAGAACTAAAACGCATTCTCTGTTAATGCCCATTGACAGAATTGCACTCGATGATTAAAGTCATCACCATGTAATTGCTGATGTAGCGACACATGAAACGGGTGAAAGCGGTGACGATGCAGTATGCGCATGACACTACTTTGACTCAGTCCACCGGCTCTCGAAATGTCCCGTGTACTCATGTGTGGGTTCATGGCAAAAGCAGCTAACACACCAACTGCACCCGCTTCTCCTGTGACGGGCCTGTTACGGACCCGTTTGCGTGCTACGACCATACCTGTTGCATACAGTTGGCGGTAGATGTTTTGCAATGTGCGGCACGTTGGATGCTCTCTGTCCGGGTACCGTTCTGCATACACCCTGCAGGCTTCAGCTGCATTTCGTCGACACTCGCCATAGATGAGTATCATCTCCGCCTTTTCAGAGTTCGAATACACCATGGTCACAGTTCCTACAACACTACACTATCACAAACGTCTGATAACACGGTGTACTACAGTTGGTCTGCGTGCGGAGACGAATGCAGAATAACAATAGCAGCAAGCGCTACATGCGGACACTGCGACAGCTAGACCAAACCACAACAGTGCACTACAGCCACACTCGTAAACACGGTCGTCATGGTAAACATGTCCCTGCAGATGCTGCTCGCCGACCGTGGCCCATGTTTGTTACAACAGGCAACTGAACGTCGGAGGTTTCAAGCGTCAACTTTAGGTTACAATATCTCCGGATGTAATTAACATTTTACAATGCAACAAACGGCACTGATTACGTATTTGTTTATATGTTCAGATGTGCTAACAAAACTAACGTGGTTACATTAAAAAAACGTAGGTTTGTGTCAAAAAACATACTTCCGTGCATTTTTGTATGGTTTGTATTAAACAATTACACTAGCCCCTCTCCTCACGTTCGGTCTGTGGAATCGATTCGTCAGTATTTGATGTGGTTTACGAAATATATCCAGCGGTAACGTTAGGTGACTCACCCTGTATATATAATGGCAAAGGATATGGAATACTACTAAAACGGAGTGTATGGTGTTATGAGAAGAGGTCATAATATGAGCATAATCAAAGATAGAACAAAGATAATGAAGTATGCTCGAATTAAATCAGTCATTGTTGAGGGAATCACATTAGGAAATGAGAAACAGCTTTTATTAGACGAGTTTGGTTATGAGGACAGTAAAGAAGATAGAAAATGCAGTCTGGCTACTTCACGAAAAACGTTTTCTTAAAATATTTCAATTAAATTTATTTATTTGTCGTATGGTTTTGCAATTACACAAAAGTATCTACAGTCAAACGCAAGTGTCCAATTGTGACAAACAGTCAAGAGCACTGTGAGTAACTTGATCTAAAGCCCTCTGATCACCGTTAACTGTTAGAAATTGGCACTCCTTAACAACGTGATTGTTTGCTCCTTCGCTCCCTAGTTGCAGTCAGCAGATGGACGGAAACCCTTTTCTTCACGGTGTAACCACATCTTCCTTGTCCAGTCGTAAAGCAGTTCACCCTCTATCAGATATGGCACGGTACCTCGAATTCATCGACTTTCTTTGTTGGATCTTGAACCAGGTGGTCGTTCTTGTGTGAACGTTCGTTCTAGCGTTGTCCTCATTTGGAGGTCAGTCGAAATAACCGATACTTTTTAAATTAACCCAGCGTTCTTTACGTGATTGCAGACAAGTTGTTTGTGGTTCTGTTAGGGCACCATACAAGGGAGAGTTTTACGAGAGTAATATTTTTGAGCAAGTTTATCTTAACTGATTTACCCCTTAGCTCTTGCGGAGCAAAATATTAGCTGAGATAGGCGGCCACTGGCTTGGAGCAGATCTGACAGTACCAGTGATAACTCTCCTGGCTTCTCTAAGCTTGCACATCAATTTTTGTTGTGTGGGCACGCTTTTCTCACACAGGAGCGCAAATTCTCCAGCAGAATACACAAGACCGAGTGCAGCTGAGTGTAGAGTGTTGGCGTGCACATCCCTGCTGCTTCCGACAATCTTGCGAGGTAAAATTACTCTTGAGCCAAGTTTCTTAGCTAACTTGATGAACTGTGGTTAGGACCGACCCAGAATGATTCCTTGATATAATGAATTGTTATGTGGTACTTCGATTCTTTAGAAAATCACATGTAGCTTTCTTTGGGCTTCTTTATTGTTTAGGTGGAAGCAGTAACCTCAGTTTTAATTGAGTTAGGGTGAAGTCTCCATTTATGGAAGTAATCATTCAATTTCATCAATCATTTATCAACACACTCTCACAGTGCATCAGGTCTTTACTGTGAAAGGCTAATGCTAGGTCATCTGCACACTGGATTTTCGTGGAGTCCGTGTCCGTCGTATCATGGATATACAGATTAAACAGTGACTCACAATTTTGTTTTAGATCCGAAGGCTTTAAGAAACTCTGTCTATAGACCATCAAAGCCAGCAGCTTTATATACCTTTAGCACATCAAGTTCTTCAGTGCGAAAGTCACATGAGTAGTATGGATGTGGTTCTGCAAAAGTCCTGTTTATGTACAATTCTTTCTTCACCCTTCGTGTGCATGCCTTATCTATTTTAGTTTTCGAAATCTTCATTCGTTTGGCTGCAACAAATTTGCAGACTGTGTATGTGACTGTACGTGACAACTTTGGGTTTGTAGTTTTCTTATAAGGTTTCAGGCCTGGAAATTGTACCGTTTCTTTACGCCACTATCGTGTCATTATAGGATTCTTGATATTTAGCATATAACTCATCAGATTCTTGAGACCATCCGGGGGTGTACTCCTTTCGAAACCCATGTGGACTATATTTCCTTTTATTTTAGTATTAAATATGAATGTAAGTTTTCTCTAGCACAATAATGGGGTCATACGTTCAGCGTCGTAGAAAAGGCTGGCCAGGAGGGCAGCTGCCTGAAGCGCAGTGTGTTTTTTTCTCTCCCTAAAAAATAAGTCGGGGGGGGGGGGGGGCCGAGGGAGAGGGGGGCGGGGAGGCACAAAATTCAAATCTTGCCAGGAACGGTCAGACCCAACAGATCTTAACAAGGAAAGATATCCCCCATACTGTAACACATCACTCCCTATCACTCATTTCTAGTCTAGGTGGCATCCTGTGACTAATCGACGTTGGAAGACACTCAGCTCTCCTGACAGACCAATTCTCCTGTTACCATTTCTCTACTGACGACACATTGCTCCCTTTGTACTCTATGGGATCAAAAGTATCCGGACACCCCCAAAAAGATACGTTTTTCATATTAGCTGCGTTGTGATGCCACATACTGACAGGAACGCCATATCAACGACCTCAGTAGTCGTTATACATCGTGAGAGAGCAGAATGGGGCGCTTCGCGGAACTCTCTGACTTCGAACGTGGTCAGGTGATTTGGTGTCACTTGTGTCATATGTCTATACTCGAGATTTCCACATTCCTAAACATCCCTAGGTCCACTGTTCCCTGTGTGACAGTGAAGTGGAAACGTGAAGGGACACGTACAGCACAAAAGCGTACAGGCTGACCTCGTCTGATGACTGACAGAGACCGCCGACAGTTGAAGAGGGTCGTAATGTGTTATAGGCAGTCATCTATCCAGACCATCACACAGGAATTCCAAACTGCATCAGGATCCACTGCAAGTACTATGAAAGTTAGGCAGGAGATGAGAAAACTTGGATTTCATGGTCGAGTGGCTGCTCATAAGCCACAGACCACGCGGGAAATGCCAAACGACGCCTCGCTTGATGTAAGGAGCGTAAACATTGGACGATTGAAGAGTGAAAAAACGTCGTGTGGGGTGACGAATCATGGTACGCAATGTGGCGATTCGATGGCAGGGTGTGGGTATGGCGAATGCCCGGTGAACGTCATCTGCCAGCGTGTGTAGTACCAACAGTAAAATTCGGAGGCGGTGGTGTTATGGTGTGGTCGTGTTTTTCACGGAGGGGGCTTGCACCACTTGTTGTTTTGTGTGACACTGTCACAGCACAGGCCTACATTGATGTTCCCACTGTTGAAGAGCAACTGGGGATGGCGATTGCTTCTTTCAACACGATCGAGCACCTGTTCATAATGCACGGCCTCTGGCGGAGTGGTTACACGACAGTAACGTACCTGTAATGGACTGATCTGCACAGAGTCCTGACATGAATCCTATAGATCACCTTTGGAGTGTTTTGGAACTCCGACTTCGTGCCAGGCCTCACCGACCGACAACAATATCTCTCCTCAGGGCAGCACTTCGCGATGAATGAAATGCCATTCCCCAAGAAACCTTCCAGCACCTGACTGATTGAGCGTATGCCTGCGAGAGTGGAAGCTGTCATCAAGGCTAAGGGTGGACCAACACCACATTGAATTCCAGCATTACCGATGGAAGGCGCCCCGAAATTGTAAGTCATTTTCAGCCAGGTGTCGGGATACTTTTGATCACATAATGTACATGCGAGTTCGACTCTCGTAACACCTTGTTGTCATCTCCGCATTACATGGGGGTATCGGGAATCGATAGTGTATGTCGTTACTGTAAATGATAATCGTCTTCCTGTCTTCCCGTATTTCATAACTACTTACTGACGACGTGGCGTAGCGAAATAGAGCTGTGGCGGTAGCCTCATGGAGCGAAAAAGTCGTTTCGTCGATCCCACTATGTATTTTTGAGGTATTCCAGACGCTGTTTTCGTTTCTTATGGTACTTTCGCATTATGAACTGTCACTTCGATTCTATTTGATGAGCACTTTCAATTCAAACAGAACATCAATTTCGATATTCCTTATGAACTACTTTTATTTTTTAATGGGCATAAGAGGAGAATCCTTCGTAGATTTCAAGAAACACGCCACGAGTCTGGGCACTAGTAACTACAGCCTTCCCGTGAAAGAACAGAGGAAGCTGAGTTTCTCACGAGCGGTGTTATTGTAATATACGTTGCAGAAGTTTGTTGACTCCAGTAGGTGCGTGAGCTCTTCAAGGTCGTCTAGCCCTTTCAACAGACGCAAACTATGCGCCGACAAGGAGTTCACCTCCCCCTTCCTTCCTTTTCCATAATTAACTATAACAACTGTACATTCATTGCGCGTATGACATACAGACACACTAAACTGAAGAGAAAAGAGAGCCTATACCTCAATATTTCCAGTTGTCTCGAGAAATTTCCCCCAAAATGGATGCGAAGGAATGACACCTACGTCTCATCATCTCTTGTAAGCTGTTGTACAATATTCACGATCAACCTCTTTCGAAATGGAAACGCCTCAAGGTGTAAGAACAGTAGCTTAGACGTACAGAGTTCCTTGTCTGAGGCACTCTAAGAGTGCCAGTATATTAGAGGTAGTGCCGGTTCAGTGGTACAACAGTACATCCAAAGATTGTGCGCCTTACCAGACGTTACTACCCTGTCGAAAACAGCATCGTCAGGTCACAAGTGTTGCCATCGTGCAGAAGAAACAATGGGTGGCGCCGACGAGACTTGTTGTTCAGCTGAAGGCTGCAGCAGCGCGACACCACGTCAGCTCCGACTCACAGTGAGATACGTGACTTCTGGGTAGCCGGCGTCAGCTGCCCGAGCGCAACGTGCGGTGACTGTAGTTCCACGGCCAGACGTTTTCTCAGATATTAACGTCACATCCTGAACAACTGCGGATGTTTCAAAAAAATTCTATGCTCCCCCGTCCAAGATTGCTTTTCTATACGACCTGCTCGATATCACGAAATAACTCAATAGATTAGATTATAAATTTTCTCGGGGAAATTAGTCACTTCTCACAATACTTGTATTGAACCCGAAGCTTAGGAAGAAGAGTGGTATTTATTTCCTGTGGACTTTATATATGTCATCAGAAAAGCATTACATATCTGAAGAAACGAAAATCCGACATAGAAATAGATTCTGTGAAGAGAGTCACAAGGGCAGTTTTGGGACGCTGTTGTTATACATGTGTTTCAACGGCGTCTAGTAGGTACGATGTTCGGGCAGCTGACATTTATTTGCCGATAATCTCCAGATGGACGCAATCCATAGGCTTGAAACTAAATACGAAGAAATCCCAAGGAATTTTAGTATCACAGCAAAAGAAAATCAAGACTGAATTCAGCAAAAATTTGTTCTCTGTTGTTCTTGATCATATCCTAATATCAGATCAAAAACTTAATAATATTTCGAGTGGGTAGATAAAAAGGAAAAGAAACATTATCGCCACGCGCTGGAAGAGTTTCGCTCCAAATATTTCGAAACATTCTTTAACGCAGTTTGAACTGGAATATTTCTGTCAAACCTCCACTACTGTTGTATAATCCAACACAGATGAAGTATTGAATTCTGTAGACAGAACTATGAAGGCCTGTATGCATTACATCGGCAACATTTACCTCTTTGACAGCCTCAAACGCCCAGTGAATATGGTAATGACCAGAACAGTCACACGACAGCCATATTGCATTCAGGGTTCATGGGCTCCTCAGTATGTTCGCTCGCCTTCCTCCCCCCCCCCCCCCTCTCACCAATACCTTAATCGCAGATCAGATGCCCATCATCTCACCACAAACATGTCTGTTTAATCGAGACCATAGTTGTACACTGTTGTATTTAAGGATAACTTCCTTTTGTAATGTGTCTAATTTTAACCTCGAAAATTAAATGTATGGTGATTTCTCATTGTCCAACAGTGAACAAAGCTGTTTCTTTTTTCTTTAATTATGCTACTTTCTCGTCATTTTTCTGCCATTCATTATCTTTTGCTTTCGTCCTGTATAGGTAACTAGTATTCCAATTCATTCTCATGTTGATGTCTCTAAATAATACTATTATTCTAGTCTTGACAAACAAATACAAACTGTTTTTCCGTCTTTAGTTATTAATGTGTTTCCTGATTATGGCAGTAGTATGTCTAAGCTTTCGATTCCACACTAAATATAAGAATAATAGAAACACATTTGCCTATTTAATGTATTGATGAAATTTCGATACTCATGTGTAAGGGAGAGTCTTATAGCCCTAGTCTTTCCACTATAAACAAATTAATGAATATCGCTGTACTGATGCTGTAGATAATCACACTATGATAAGGCTGATTGTTGGCATGAGCATAGTTGAGTATTACTTGGTATTGATTGGCTAAAACCATTTTCTCGATAGTTTTCTATATCGTAGTGCCAACGTGGAAGCAGCGGGATAAACTTTGTTCTGGCACACTTTTGATATCAAATTGATATACAAATTAATTAAATAATGACAGCTGATTCATTTATGACCTTATTGTTATGCTATGTATTTTTTCATGTAACTCGCACCCCCCCTCCCACCACCCCTCTAGAAACACCCAACCCTCCCCTTCTCCCTCGCCGCTTCAAGCACACATTTAGGCCTGAGTTATTCGAATAGCCCTCTGCCACTCCATCAATTTTATGAATAATTAATTAAATTGGTCTATTAATTAACAGCTCCACTACCAACTCCCCCCTCCCATCCCCTACCTGGAAAGTGGCGGGAAAGAGACACAGTTGATTGGCTACTTGGCGGGAAATCGGCTGCAGCGTATGGACTATGCTTTAAGCAGTTTCTGGTAGACAAGGCAATTGAGGAATATTGTTTATTTAAGCAATTTATCGGATACAAGGCAGTGTTTGGAATATAGTTTATTTATTTAAAGAATTTGTTGGGGAATTTATTACAGTGTATGGGGTTCTGTTTATTTAAACAGTTTGTCTCCTGTCAATATTTTGCTGAAAAACCTTAGTTCTACAAGGCCTAACCTCTGAAGTACTCCTGTTCTTACTAGGTTCATATTTTTTCTACTGCGTGTAAGGCTTCAGATAAGATCACTGTCTGACAGCGTCTCGATTTGCAGGCTGAGGAGACTACATATCGCAAAAAAAGAAAGAAATCGTAATGTGTGCGTTTAATAACAAATGATACATTTTCACGACTGCCAGGTACATTAACTTTTCTTTTCTTCGTATTTCTTAATGAAACGCAGCAGTGTGTGTTGCGGTCGAATTTTGAATGCTTTGATGCGGCAGGACGGCTGTCTCGCATGGATTTGGCCTTTTTGTGGCCAAAAGTGACGAGAAAAAATTACTAATCCCTAGCTTTGCAATGCTATTGTGATAATTTGTGGTAAGGTCTTATGGGACCAAACTGCTGAGGTCGTCGGTCCCTAAGCTTACAAACCACTTAGTCTAATTTAAACACACACCGATGCAGGAGGGAGGACTCGAACCTCCGACGGGGGCAGCCGCGCGGACCGTGACAAGACGCCTAAGACCGCCCGGCTACGCTGCGCGGCATTGTTCTCATAATGCTCAAGTCTAAAAAATTGTATTACTGACTCGTTCTAAGGAAAAATGTGTTCAGTGAAAATAGGGTCACCTGTTGCACGTGAGATGGTATTGTTCCCCTGTTGCCTCGTTCTCCTCGATCCACATTCAATTTCGCGTTTAATGCAATTTGTTCTTTCAGCTGGATGGCCACATAGATATAAACCAAGGAAGGAAATCGCTAGCTTATTGCGCGTAATGCAACAGCGAACTTAACAAGACTGACACGTGATCTGCTTGGCAACAGAATCTCGTTTCCGTCAAGGACTAACGAGAGTCTTTGACATCACACAATGTCCATACTAACGTAGAGAAAGGCCGCAGTGAATCAACTAAATCGCCAA
This sequence comes from Schistocerca cancellata, assembly GCF_023864275.1. Taxonomy (NCBI): domain Eukaryota; kingdom Metazoa; phylum Arthropoda; class Insecta; order Orthoptera; family Acrididae; genus Schistocerca; species Schistocerca cancellata. The sequence continues at coordinate 664,587,648 of NC_064626.1, forward strand.
GGGCAAAAATGCGATAGTACGCCTTGACGTTCGTGTCAGTGCTTTGTTCGGAACAACCTTGGGCGAGATTTATGCGTCACGATAAAAAGAAATGACCGTGCATGACGACATCTCTCATTCGGAGTTCTGTATTTGTTCGAACAAGTGGTCCGTAGTCCGAACATGACGACGCACGATAACAGAACTCAGAAAGACAGGAGAAATAACTCGGCGCAGCGAGTAAACAGGTAAAGCAGGCCGGAATACCTTTCCTGCGGCGAACGATGATTATGTCATAGCTTGTCCGTGGGAGGCCTGAGCGTGCGCAACAGTTTCCTGGGCGGCCTTGGGTCGGCGTCTCCGTCGCGTTGTTATGCAAAGCGGCCAGCGCTACAGCGAGCACGTTGTCTGCCCACTACACGCACACCCCACGAGCTGTCGGGACCTGCCGATATGGACCGCAGAAATGGTTATATTAGTAAGGGGCAACGCGATTCCAGCATATTTACGAGAACCGGCGATAATTTCTCGAAGAGAAGACTTCCCGGTTCATGGTTCGGATCGGTTCATGTCTTCAGCACTCGGGTCCAGAAGGAGGACAATTCTTGGCTATGCTCTTGGACGTTATTTGTCAGTTGCGTATTCTTTTACTTCTGACTCCTGCCCTTCTGTAACATGAGAAATTTGGCACCGGCTTTCATTCAAAAGCATTCCACTAAGATCTGTTCGATTACCTTAAAAAAAATATTGTAAATACTGGGTGATCAAAAAGTCAGTATAAATTTGAAAACTGAATAAATCACGGAATAATGTAGATAGAGAGGTACAAATTGACACACATGCTTGGAATGACATGATGTTTTATTAGAACCAAAAAAATACAAAAGTTCAAAAAATGTCCGACAGATGGCGCTTCATCTGATCAGAATAGAAATATTTAGCATAACAAAGTAAGACAAAACAAAGATGATGTTCTTTACAGGAAATGCTCAATATGTCCACCATCATTCCTCAACAATAGCTGTAGTCGAGGAATAATGTTGTGAACAGCACTGTAAAGCATGTCCGGAGTTATGGTGAGGCATTGGCGTCGGATGTTGTCTCTCAGCATCTCTAGAGATGTCGGTCGATCACGATACACTTGCGACTTCACATAACCCCAAAGCCAATAATCTCACGGACTGAGGTCTGGAGACCTGGGAGGCAAAGCATGACGGAAGTGGCGGCTGAGCACACGATCATCACCAAACGACGCGCGGAAGCGATCTTTCACGCGTCTAGCAATATGGGGTGGAGCGCCATCCTGCATAAACATCGTACGTTCCAGCAGCTGTTTATCAGCCAGGCTGGGATGATGCGATTCTATAACATATCGGCGTACCTCTCACTCGTCACGCTAGCACTCACTGACGTTTTGCTGTCCAGCGCCATCTGTCGGACATTTTGTGAACTTTGTTTTTTTTTTTCTTTTTGGTTCTAATAAAACCCCATGTCACTCCAAGCATGTGTGTCAATTTTTACCTCTATCTACATTATTCCGTGGTTTATTAAGTTTTCAAATTTATACTGCCTTTTGATCACCCGGTATATGACAGGATGAAATACGTTTAAAACAGTGATGTGATTTGTATATTACAGCCAACCGTTTGCAACAAGATCTAACTTGACTTGGTTTGGGCAAAAGCTATGGGTATCTTCATCAGAAAACCCAAAACAGTTAACTTAACAGGTTACAAAACGATTAACATGGAGGAAAACCAAGAATAGATGGTTACATACCGAAAAAATTCAAGAGACAAATATACTCACACGTAGCGACAGAAGAACAGATTTACGAGCAAAATGCCTTCCTCATATAAAATACCCTTTTAAAAACATATTTAACACCATATAAAGATTACAAGTAATGTAACAATGGTACTTGTCACTAAAAATTATAGCTACGTGACGTAGCACACTGTACGTTACTAAGGGCTGTAAGAAGGAACAAAAAAAAAAAGTTTCAAATGACTGTGAGCACTATGGGACTTAACTTCTGAGGTCATTAGTCCCCTAGAACTACTTAAAGATAATTAACCTAAGGACATCACACACATCCATGCCCAAGGCAGGATTCGAACCTGCGACCGTAGCGGTCGTTCGGTTCCAGACTGTAGCGCCTAGAACCGCTCGGCCACTCCAGCTGGCAAGAGGGAACAGGCACTGGAGGTAGTATCAGAGTAATAAGCTCATAGGCCGAAGTTGCCACGACGTGGACACGAAATAAGTCACACCATATATTAATAGTCGAAGAAATTAGCAGCTTACATTAACAAAAATATTTTAAATAGCACAGAAGTGTTTATCATGCGCCGGCCGTTGTGGCCGAGCGGTTCTAGGCGCTTGAGTCTGGAACCGCGCGTCCGCTACGGTCGCAGGTTCGAATCCTGCCTCGGGCATGGACGTGTGTGAGTCCGGAGGTTAGTTAGGTTTAAGTAGTTCTAAGTTCTAGGGGACTGATGACCTCCGATGTTAAGTTCCATAGTGCTCAGAGCCATTTTTGTTTATCACGCAAGTCAGCAGAAGTAAATTGTCGAGGCTGTTCGGTCTTCAGTGTAATACTAGAGTAAAGATCTAAAAACAATTCCTAAACATTTATACTTTGACAGCGTTATTTTCATTAACAACAGACATGAATTGCACTTTGCTACGGTCGCAGGTTCGAATCCTGCCTCGGGCATGGGTGTGTGTGATGTCCTTAGGTTAGATTAGATTAGATTAGATTTACTTTCATTCCAATTGATCCGTAGTGAGGAGGTCCTCCAGGATGTGGAACATGTCAGAAAAACAACAATACATGACAAATATTTACAACTAAAACAAATAAGCTCATGTACCATTCCACAGGTCCCAAGTGGAATGATCGTCATTTTTTAATGAACACTAAGAGTCATTTTACAAATACTAATGCACTGAATTTAAAATAAAAAAGTTTTTTATTTATTTATAAGGTAATAAACATGTAATACAACTACTGTAATACTTATTTACAATGAACACATTACTGCACTGAAATGGTGCAGAAGTTAGATTATACTTACACACAACCACACACACACACACACACACACACACACACACACACACACACACAAATTTTCAGTGAACACATTACTGCACTGAAATTGTGCAGAAGTTATGTTGTACTTATATACAAATCAGTTGGTTTTACTAAGAAATTCATCAATGGAGTAGAAGGAGTTGGCCACCAATAAATCCTTTAGGCTTCTCTTAAACTGAATTTCATTGGTTGTTAAGCTTTTTATGGCTGCTGGCAAGTTATTGAAAATGTGTGTTCCTGAATAATGCACACCTTTTTGTACAAGACTAAGTGACTTTAAATCCTTGTGAAGATTATTCTTATTTCTAGTATTGATTCCATGAATTGAGCTGTTGGTTTGAAAAAGTGATATATTTTTAATGACAAATTTCATTAAGGAATAAATATATTGGGAAGCTGTAGTTGGTATCCCTAGTTCCCTAAACAGGCTTCTGCAGGATGTTCTTGAGTTCACACCACATATAATTCTTACTGCACGTTTTTGTGCCCGGAAAACTTTAGCTTGGCTTGATGAATTACCCCAAAAAATAATCCCATATGACATTATGGAATGAAAGTAAGCATAGTATGCCAGCTTTTTCATTTTTATATCCCCTATGTCTGACAAAATTCGCATTGCAAACAGAGATTTGTTAAGACGCTTCAGCAGTTCTGTGGTGTGCTCCTCCCAGTTGAATTTATTATCAAGCTGTAATCCCAAGAATTTAACACTGTCCACTTCTTCTATCTTCTTGTCATTGTATGTTAGACATATACTCTTGGGACACCCCTTACAAGTTCTGAACTGCATGTAGTGTGTTTTTTCAAAGTTTAGTGACAAAGAATTGGCTAGGAACCAGTGATTAATGTCCACAAATATTTTATTGGCTGATCTTTCTAAGACTACACTTGATTTGCTATTTATTGCAATGTTTGTATCATCGGCAAACAAAACAAACTTGGCATCTGGTAATGTTACTGATGAAAGGTCATTGATATACACAAGGAAAAGTAAGGGCCCCAAAATGGAACCTTGTGGGACCCCACATGTAATTAGTTCCCAGTTGGATGATGCCTGATAGCTTGATACATGTCTCTTTCCTAATAACACCCTTTGTTTCCTGCCAGAGATATAAGATTTGAACCATTTTGCAGCATTTCCTGTTACACTATAATATTCTAGTTTACTTAAAAGGATATTATGATTTACACAGTCAAATGCCTTTGACAGATCACAAAATATACCAGTTGCCTGCAATTTTTTGTCTAATGAATTAAGCACATTTTCACTGTAAATGAAGATAGCCTTGTCAATATCAGAACCTTTTAGAAATCCAAACTGTGACTTTGACAGTATGTTATTTGAGATAAGATGGTTATAAAGACGACTGTACATTACTTTTTCGAAAATTTTTGAGAATGCTGGCAACAGTGAAATTGGACGGAAATTTGATGCTATTTCTTTATCTCCCTTCTTAAACAGTGGCTTAACTTCAGCATATTTCAGCCATTCAGGAAATATTCCACTGATAAACGACTGGTTACACAGATAGCTTAATATGTTACTTAGCTCAGAATCACATTTCTGTTGGGGTAGTGAGGGTCAAATTCATATTATGGAAGTTACTTGAAATGTCTGGTCTAAGGTAATACATAGCAGCATCTACCGAACCTGACAACATCTGTCACCAATGTATCATTTACTCTTAATGCTATTTGTTCCTCTTCATGTCTGGTTCTACCGGTCTCCTCCTTCACTATATCCCATATTGTCTTTATTTTGTTATCTGATATGACTATCTTTTCCTTGTAATATATTTGCTTTGACATCCGTATTACAGTCTTTAATATTTTGCAGTATTTCTTATAATGTGCTATAGCATCAACATTGGAAATGTTTCGGATTGACAGATACAGTTTTCTTTTTGTTTTACAAGATACCCCTATTCCTCGAGTAATCCATGGCTTCTTTGTAGACTTTGCTGTAACCTTGGTAAGTTTTGGGGGAAAGCAGTGTTCAAATAAGGTAAGCACTTTATTAGCAAAAATGTTATATTCTTCATTCATGCCATGAGCACTGTAAACATCAGTCCAGTGAATGTCTCTGAGGAGTGTCCTAAAATAATCAATTTTTGGCTTACTGATTACCCTCTTGAGCTCAGATTTAACAGATTTTATATCCTGTTCAGTATTAACATTTAACAGAAGGAACTGCATGTCATGGTCTGAGAGGCCATTGACTATTGGTTTTGTAATATAATTTTGTTCATTGGACTTTTCTATAAAGATATTATCAATGGCTGTTTGTGAGCAAGTGGCTATCCTAGTGGGGAACTTTACTGTGGGAATTAAGTTGAATGATAGTGTTACTAACTCAAATAAGTTCTTATTGGGAGAGTCTTTAAGGAAATCTACATTGAAATCACCAGCAACCACTATTTCTTTGTTTTTGGTTGTTAAATGGGCCAGTAGAGCTTCAAGGTGGTTTACAAACAGATTAAAGTTACCTGCAGGTGCTCGATATACACTTAATATTATGAAAGATTTTTTGTGAAAATCTAATTCTGTTGCACATGCTTCCATATGCTGTTCTAGGCAAAATTTATGAATGTCTATGTTCTTAAATTTATGACAGTTCCTGATGAATGTGGCAACTCCTCCTTTCTCCATTTCTGATCTACAAAAGTGAGATGCTAACCTAAACCCTGTAACACTTAAAAGTTCTATACCAGTGGTCACATGATGTTCAGAGAGGCAGATTATGTCAGCTGGGTTTGAAGACTCTAATTCATCTATGCAGATAGTTAATTCATTAATTTTATTTCTCAGTCCTCGAATATTTTGATGCAATAAAGATAGCTGACATTTCACATTGACTGAGTTAAAATTGGGTGGAGTTAAAATATCTACTGACAGTTGAAAATTCTTAACCAATGGCTGTTTATGCTGATGTGATAAGCTGGAATTATGTTTTTTGATTTCTTTCTCAAACTGAAGGTTTGTCTCAGTTCTAACCTCTCTTAAAATTTGCTTTCTTTCTGTCCTCCCTACCCTAAAAAAGGGTCTTTTCTGAACCCTATAACCACTGGTATTTTACCACTCATGACAGTGCCTCCCCCCTTTAACTTTCCTGCTATTTCCCCAGCCAATTTACCCTTCCCCTTCCTGTTGAGGTGAAGGCCATGCCTAGTATAATCCCACCTACTGATAAAATCAACATGAACCACACCAATGTGTGACCCTGCACCCGACATGAGCAGCCGTTCCAGCTCCAAATTAACTCTCTTGACAGAAGAGTTCAAATGAGGTCGGTCATGGCGCCCAAGAACAGATACAAACTCAACACTGGTATGCGTCGATGCTGATGCAATCTTCGCCAGGTCACACTCTATACTGTACCCAGGATCTCTGTCAATACTGTTACCTGCCCCACCCACTATAACCACGGTGTCTTCCTTAGTGAAATTTTTGCAAAGTGATCCTAAATCCTCTGTCACCTGCTCCAGACCAGCACTAGGTTTAAAAAAATTGGTGACCTGGTATTCTGATCCTAGTTCATCCTGCAAGAGTTGGCCAACACCTCTTCCATGGGAACTACCTAACAACAACACTTTCTTTCTCTTTACTGATTTCCCTACATTCTTACTTTTCAATTTGCTGCTGAAAGTTTGTTGTGCCCTGTCTACACCTGTAACTGCTTGAGGCTCACCAGCTTCTAACTGAAGCAACAGGTCAAATCTATTTTCCACATTCACCATAAAGCTGTCAGACAAAGTTCTAGGCCTGTTCCTCCTGTTGCCTGTTGCCACTTCCCACCTCTCTTTACCCTTCTCCCTCCTTAACCTGTCAAGATCTCCCCTGGCCTTGTCTAACTCAGCCTGAAGGGCAGCAATTTTCCCCTCCTGTTCCAGTATCTTCCTATCTCTACTACAAATCCTACAAAACCACTGATGAGTCTCATATACTTCCCCTATTCCCACGCCACTACAGTCACCCACATGGAAAAAACTACAGCACCCTTAGGTTTAAGTAGTACTAAGTACTGGGTGACTGATGACCTCAGAAGTTAAGTCCCATAGTGCTCAGAGCCATTTGAACCATCTGAATTACACTCTGAATTCGAAATTAACACTGTCATCTGTGTCTACGAGGGCAAGGGAATAAGTGAAAGTATTTATTTATTTATTTGCTGGGTAGGTTGACAGCACTGACTCAGCAGTCATATGCATCAACTTCAGTGTTATTCTTGTGCGTTAGCTGCGTCGTGTCAGTAAATAGCTCTCTGTTTATATTGATTTCAAAGCGATAGCTGTCTTGGTGAACGAAAAATTTAAGATTAGATAAAGCGGTTTGAAGGTGGACACGTATCTGTTCGCAATAAGGACGTTCAGATGGGCCGTGTATTTCAGAAATGGGCAGCAACATCGAGGAGCTTAGCGACCGGTTCGTGATGATCGTCAGGTCTGATTTACTCATATTGCGAGTGAGTAGAACATTTCATACGGTGCAGCATTTGCATCGCCCATGAATCTCTAAACTATCACAAAGTTTGTGGTCGTTGGGTACCACTTCACTGGACAAACAAACACAAACAGGAAAGTTTATGGAATATTCCGTCCGTTCTTGGAGGAACATAGACGTATTAATAACTTTAATACAAAGTATTAATATTCCACAATAATATTTATTAGTTCGCTATGAACCGTCGCCAGTGAGGTAGGGCATAACTACTAGAATGACTGAGCATGAGATGAGTTGCGAGTGACAAAGAGAAATTCCACCTCTGCTGAAGAAGCTGTGAATGAATGTCATTCAAATGATATGAAATGTGATGTTCTCCATAAAGGAACTAAATGGAGAAAACTAACGTTACATGAAATTCTGGCCATTAATAAACACCAATCAAAGAATCCTGACCTGGTTCTTAGTGACCAAACACAGTTATTATTACTCTCACCATTAGCTGATAAGCCTGTTATAGCTGTTTCACACCCACATTCCATAGACATCTTTCTTCCACCCCTTTATTCGGCCCGTTCGTCACATTCATAACTTTGCTCATATGACATAGTGGCCTGCGCCATTACACACTTGTAGAATATTCTGTTTTATACAATCACACAGTTTTAATATTTGAAGATACTGCAATATAACATTTAATTGTTCAGTGTCTCTTTAGGTATTACTTCATGTCTGGTTTTGTATCGATATAGTCATAAAATGTCACATTATCTTTGTACAGCTATGAATTCTCGCTGAAATAGTGTGGGCTATCTGTTTAGCATTAGGTTATCTGACGATGGCCTAAGAAGTCGAATGCTGGGTCATAACGAACTAATAAATATTATTATGCAAAATTAATGCTTTGTATTCAAGTTATTAACAAACGGGAACGTTTGGAAATCTCGAAATCACATTTTTGAAGGGGAAGGAGAAGACTTTCTCAGTCGCTTGAGAACTTTGATGAGACGTGGGTCTGTCACTCGAACAGAGTAAGCGACAGAGCATGGTGTGGAAGTATGGTTTAGAAACATCCATATTCGTCAACACAAAAAACATTCAAAAGGCAAAATTTTGCAGGGAAGGTGATGACGTAAGCATTATGCAATATGTAAATTCCTGTAGTGATTCCTGACACTCCCAAAGGCTAAGCAATGAATAGTGACAACTATGGTGAAGTATTGCGAGATGTGACACCCAGACTGAAAACGAGAAGCAGAGGCAAGCAGCTTCCAGAGGGTGTGATTTTGCTTCAATATAGTGCCCGCCCTCATACAGACCGGGAAAAGTAACCACTGCGTTAAAAATCTTGGTTTTGAGCTACTGGTTCATTCACTGTTAATTCCTGACCTAGCTCCAAGTGATTGTCACCTTCTTGGTCTGATGAAGTAGTACCCGTGAGAACCCAGATTTTCGTCGAATGACGACGTCGTATAAGCGGTGCCAGAACGCATGTTCACGATCCTACAACGGCTATTGCAGCCCAGAATAAGGAAATTCCTCAAGAGGTGGACAAACCGCATAGATGTTGAAGGAGTCTATGTGGAGAAAATACACTGAAGAGCCAAAGAAACTGGTACACCTGCCTAATATCGTATAGGGCCCCCGTGAACACGCACATGTGCCGCAACAAGACGTGGCATGGACTCGACTAATGTGTGAAGTAGCACTGGAGGGAACTGACACCATGAAGTCCATAAATCTGTAAGAGTACGAGGGTGTGGAGATCTCTTCTGAACAGTAAGGTGCAAGCCATCCCACATAAGCTCAATAACATTCATGTCTGGAGGGTTTGGTGGCCGGCGGAAGTGTTTAAACTCAGATGAGTGTTCCTGCAGCCACCCTGTAGTAATTTTGGATGTGTGGGATGTCGCATTGTCCTTCTGGAATTGTTCAAATCCGTTGGAATGACAATGGACATGAATAGATGCAGATGATCAGACAGGATAGTTACTTACGTTACGGTGCAGAGTCGTACCTAGACGTGTCAGAGATCCCATGTCACTCCAACTGCAAACGCCCCACACCATTACAGAGCCTCCACCAGCTTGCACAGTCCCGTGCTGAGATGCAGGGTCCGTGAATTCATGAGGTTGTCTCCATACCCATACAGGTCCATCCGCTCGATACAATTTGAAACGAGACTCGTCCGACCAGGGGACATGTTGCCAGTCATCAACAGTCCAATATCGCTGTTGACGGGCTTTGTGTAGTGCGGCCATCATGGGTCCGTGAAAGGGCCTTCGTCTCCGAAAGCCCATATCGATTATGTTTCGTTGAATGGCTCGCACCGCTGAAACTTGCTGATGGCCCAGCATTGAAATCTGCAGCAATTTGTTGAAGGACTACACTTCTGTCACGTTGAACGATTCTCTTTAGTCGGAGTTGCAGGATCTTTATCCGGCCACAGCGCTGTCGGAGATTTGATGTTTTACCGGATTCCTGATGTTCACGGTACACCCGTGACATGGTCGTACGGGAAAACCCCCACTTCTTCGCTACCTAGGAGATGATGCGTCCTATCGCTCGCGCACCGACTGTAACGCCACATTCAAACTCACGTAAATCTTGGTAACCTCCCGTTGTAGCAGCAGTAACCGATGTAACAACTGCACCTGATACTTGTTGTCTTACATATGCTTTGCGGACCGCAGCGCCGTATTCTGCCTGTTTACATATCTCTGTATTTGAGTACGTATGCCTGTATCAGTTTCTTTGGCGCTTCAGTGTACGTTACTTGCAATATTGTTTTCCAAATAGACGTCTGTTTTTTAAAATTGCCTCTACTTCTTGACATTTCCTCGTATTTAAACGCTATAGATTTCTTAATAGAAGAAAAAACAAGGAAGAGTAGGTTTTATTGTCCATCTAAGATGACTTGATTACGGGCGAAGATCCTTTTTGGAAACGTTTGGAATAAAACCGACCGTATTTCTCTTTCGGAAGAAATTCCCGATCTTTGACCTCAAGCCTTTTAAGTAAACAATAGGAAGCTGCATGTTCGTGTTGGGGTTCAATCTCTGATGTCTCCAAAGCGAGCCTAGTGCCCTAATCATTGCTCCACTCTACCGGAAATCGATGTTACGTCGTCTTGGATTGATTAGCAGGGAGGATTGAAAGGGAAGAAGTAGGAAGTGCAGCAAAGCTTGGAATATGATATCTCTTAACAGATTAAAACTGCTTGCCGGACTAGGATTTGAAGCAGGAACCTTGCCTCTCACGGACAAATGGTCTTACAAGCTGAACTAACTGGGAAAAATTACTGAATTTCAGGTCCGCCTACACGCAGCACTCAGCAGCAACTGTTCTGTAAAGTGAAAAAGTGTGACTTGCGAGTGAAGTTCTGCAAAAGCATGTGTTTGTGTGTGCAGTCCAACAACACTGAGAAGGCAGATGAGAAAGGATATTTCGAAACTGGCACAAGCTACCAATAGACAGTAATGTACGGAGGATCATACATAACCTACGAATGTACAGAAATTAAGAACTGGATGGAGAGTACCCACCGACGATGGCACGAAAGTGCTTACACAGGTTTGGGCTTGTATAAAAACAATTGCTTGCGTAACAGGCTGACTTGAAATCCGGTAATTTTGTTTGCAAATGGTTCAAATGGCTCTGAGCAATATGGGACTTAACATCTGAGGTCATGAGTCTCCTAGAACTCAGAACTACTTAAACCTAACTAACCTAAGGACTTCACACACAATCATGCCCGAGGCAGGATTCGAACCTGCGACCGTAGCGGTAGCGCGGTTCCACACTGAAGCGCCTAGAACCGCTCGGCCACACCGGCCGGCCTTTTGTTTGCAAACACGCCTACTGCGAGAGCTGCAATATTAAATGGTGAGTTATCCATCCAAAAGTCACAACCTACTCCCTCATCTGTGAATCGTTTAAGTGTGATCTGCAGAGTAGCCATGTAGATGTAGATCCAGGCCCGCAACCTCGAGAGAGCCCGTGGTATTAAACGTCAACACGCAAGAAGAAACATCGCTTCCGTAGCCCGGGGAGGCTTACAATGTGCTCTAAACAATTGGCTTTAATTAGGGAGATAACCTTCCGCAGCGTGCTCGCGCCGTGGCCATTGCAATGTGCTGCTGACGCGGCGTCTACTACATTTTTTGCCGTGTTGTCCGAGAAGAATGAAAGAGTACCACCAGCCGTTATCTGCGTGTAGGTTGCGATCACTGGGCGCCGCGTTCTTTCCCCGCGCGCCTGGACCTTGGCCTTCATTACGTAAGGAAGCCGCGAGTCGCGCCAGAAAACAGCAGACGCCAGCAGCTCCTCTCCCTATCGGCCGCAGAGGCGTCGAAGTCTCCGGGCTGGAGTCCGCCTGACGTAAGAGGCCGCCGCCGGCTGCCCTTCCTGGCTTCTGGGAAAAGAAATGTCTGCGCTTGTTTGTGGAAACAAGTGTGACGCACGTTGTGGCGCAGCCTTATGTAACGGGGTGGGACGCAGGCCCCGGAGTGCCGTTAGGTATTCGGGCGCACGGGAGCTCGACGATAAACAAACCCTAGTAAACAGGAGACGCACGTGTTCCAACAACTGTGTGGAACGTCGGTAGGTGTTTACAGGTAGTAGAACCTTTAAAAGCAATCGGCACAAGTCGACAGCATGCGGATATTACACGGGAATCCGAAATGAAACCAGGGTGACAGCACTGTTGCTTTTACACCCGAGAATCAAGGAGCAGAGGTAGTAACAGCGTACGCTCCAGTATAGGAGTCGACTAACCTGTTACTTTCTGGCAGCAGTGATTGTCGTTAAAGTTACTTTTCGATAACTGGTATTTGCGACAGTTTTAAACAACATCTTAGGAATTCACATCCTGTATCCCTTCGCACTCGACTAGCATTGAAATGTTTCTTCTGTTATTTGTTACACTCACAGGTACAGGCAAGTATATCTGGTAGCTAGTATATCTGGCCAGCTGAACTTTGTCTACGCAGCGAAAGTGATACGTTCTTGGCTATATAAGCGATTACTTCACCTACGGTTAGCGCTTTCTGTAACCCAACTGACAAAAAGTTATGTGACATGATATTGTCAATGTCTGCAGCTATTCTTCCTCAGTTGATTCACGATAAACTAAAATAACGTGAGAAGCGCACACGATTGAGTGGAGAAAAATTCACTCCAAGAAAACAATTTGTAGAAAGTACAATTTACATTTGTTCTTCATCAGCTTTAAATTTTCACTCTGTGAATTTTCAAATGTCCAGGGACATTCCCAATGAATGGCCAGTGCGTTCAGTTCTTCAACCACAGATAGATTATACATCGATAAGGTGAGACACGAGGTTCTTAGTACGAAGACCGGTCGACAGATGGCACATGATTTTGAATGTTACAATGCTGCTTTTAGCTGACGTATACTGTTCTTGAGAACAGTAGAAATAACGTTATAACCATAGACCGTAAGTCATACATGATAGCGTGACGCAAGCTTCTTGGAAAGAAGTACCAACTTTGCCGAACAGATGGCACGGCGTTGAATGTTATACTGCTACTTTTAGTTTTTATTTGTTACTTATCTTGTCCTTTAGAATAATGGCCAGAAAAATAAAACAGTCGAAATTACTAGTGACTTCCATGGTAGTATGAATGCCGTAAAACAGATGGCGCGCGTATATTTATGACTCAAACCATGAGAAGTTACTTGTAATTTGTTTGCCGGCCAGTGTGGCCGAGCGGTTCTAGGCGCTTCAGTTTGGAACCGCGCGACCGCTACGGTCGTAGGTTCGAATCCTGCCTCGGGCATGGATGTGTGTGATGTCCTTAGGTTAGTTAGGTTTAAGTAGTTCTAAGTTCTAGGGAACTGATGACCTCAGATGTTAAGTCCCATACTGCTCAGAGCCATTTTTTTTTTTTTTTTGTAATTTGTTATAACGAAAACTGCCACTCCTCAATAACAGCTACGTTGTTTCTTGACTACCCTTACCAAGTTGAGCTCTGTCACACAGTACGCGTGTCTACACGCCACTGAATGAAGTGTCCACTTAGAACAAGATCAGACTCAAGAAATACAGTATATCTCACCTTGGCTGCTCCTGACGCTTCTTCGACACTCTCCCTAAAAATACCTCCCCCGGTTACACTGCTACCTTCCGCAGCTGTGCCTACCTATTCATCATCTTCTGTTTCAGTTACAGGCGATAATATCGACTGTTTGTTCGAATCCATGCTGGCTGATTTCATTATGCTCGCATTTAAAATTTCCTGGTCCGTCAAAGTATCTCTTCTCCTGCAGTCACACACCTTCTTTGATGTGAGATACAGCTCATCTACAAGCTTATAATGTAACCGAAAGCAAAGGTGACTAGCGTAATTACAAGCGTCTGCGAACGTTCTCCAGAATAAAGCTAAGTGGACAACTTGCTCCACTCGTACCAGTAAAACAAGATACGCGCCAAGGCTGCCTTCTGTAAAAGACCTTGCTCGCCATTCCAACTGATCCACTGCTCCTGAAATTTCAGCACTGCGTACAAGGACTGAAAACATTGAATACAAAAATGCTTTGCCTCACGTCATCGTCAGTTCGAGCGAGGAGAAGGATTTAGCGTACACATCGTATGGAAATACACCAAGGTCAGTGGGTTCAAAAATGGCTCTGAGCACTATGGGACTTAACATCTGAGGTTATCAGTCCCCTCCAAGGCCAGTGGGGAAAGTGCTAACACCAATAAGTCTAAACTAATACTCCTAGACCCACATAGAAAGGAGATGGGCAAGCGCTAGTCAGACGTGACGAATCAGAAAAAGGCAACTTGACATGATTCTGACGTCAAATCAAAGCGAACTAACATCAATAAACTGACAAATGAAGCTGAACGTCTTACGAACGATTCTGGGAGACCGTAATATAAGGGCCTTTGACAAGATCAATAAAGCTTTGTTAATGGTTACGTCCTTAGAAAAGTATACGAAGTTTCAACAGTTTATTTGTACCTGGAGATGAAGCGTATGAAATTGTAGCTCTGTCCTGCTGACATGTTTGGAGAGGCAGACTTTTTAAACCATCTTTTAAAACTGTTACGCTACGTCTTATAGATGGGGGTCAAGTATCAAAGATACTGCTCGTATATCTAAGTACTTTGCACCCTCAAATTGCTAAGAAGCGATAACGAAAGATCTTTTTATGACTTTAGCCCCAAAAGACAAGTGTTTTCCACTTAATGTGGGCTATATCAATCCTTCCGTCACGGCTGCAAAATACTAACGTGAATTATTTACAGACGAATGGGAAAACTGGTTGAAGCCAACCTCGGGGATGATCAGTTTGGATTCCGTAGAAATATTGGAACACGTGAGGCAATACTGACTCTACGACTTATCTTAGAAGAAAGATTAAGAAAAGGCAAACCTACGTTTCTAGCATTTCCAGACTTAGAGAAAGCTTTTGACAATATTGACTGGAATACTTTCTTTCAAATTCTGAAGGTGACAGGGGTAAAATACAGGGAGCGAAAGGCTATTTACAATTTGTACAGAAACCAGATGGCAGTTATAAGAGTCGAGGGGCATGAAAGGGAAGCAGTGGTTGGGAAGGGAGTGAGACAGGGTTGTAGCCTATCCCCGATGTTATTCAATTTCTATATTGAGCAAGCAGTAAAGGAAACAAAAGAAAGATTCGGAGTAGGAATTAAAATCCATGGAGAAGAAATTAACACTTTGAGGCGCCGCTGATATTGTAATTCTGTCAGAGATGGCAAAGGACCTGGAAGAGCAGCTGAACAGAATGGACAGTGTCTTGAAAGGAGGATATAAGAAGAACATCAACGAAAGCAAAACGCGGATAATGGAAGGTAGTTGAATTAAATCGGGTGATGCTGCGGGAATTAGATTAGGAAATGAGACGCTTAAAGCAGTAAAGGAGTTTTGCTATTTGGGGAGCAAAATAACTGATGATGGTCGAAATAGAGAGGATATAAAATATAGACTGGCAGTGACGAGGAAAGCGTTTCTGAAGAAGAGAAATTTGTTAACATCGAGTATAGATTCAAGTGTCAGGAAGTCGTTTCTGAAAGTATTTGTATGGAGTGTAGCCATGTATGGAAGAGAAACATGAACGATAAATAGTTTTGACAAGAAGGGAATAGAAGCTTTCGAAATGTGGTGCTACAAAGAATGCTGAAGATTAGATGGGTAGATCACATAACTAATGAGGAGGTACTGAATAGAATTGGGGAGAAGAGAAGTTTGTGGCACAACTTGACTAGAAGAAGGGATCGGTTAGTAGGACATGTTCTGAGCCATCAAGGGATCATCAATTTAGTATTGGATGGCAGCGTGGGGGGTAAAAACCGTAGAGGGAGGCCAAGAGCTGAATATATTAAGCATATTCAGAAGGACGTAGGTTGCAGTAGGTACTGGGAGGTGAAGAAGCTTGCACAGGATAGAGTAGCACGGAGAGCTGCATCAAACCAGTCTCAGGACTGAAGACCACAACAACAACAACAAACATATCAATCCTTAGCTGGAACAGACTGTAAGACTAAAAGAAGAAATGCACCATTAAGGGAATTATCCGAATACGACAGAAACCGATAGATGTGATGTACATGTACAGACAAAAAAATAATTACAGTTTCATAAAAATTGGATGATTTGATCAAAAGAAAGAGCTCCATAACTTGAGCAAATCACTAAAGCGTTGGCCCACCTCCGGTCCTTATGCTAGCAGTAATTCGGCTTGGCACTGATTGACAGAGTTGTTGGATATTCTCTTGAGATATATCGTGCAATTAGCGCGTTAGATCGACAAAATCCCGAGTTCGTTTGAGGGCCCTGCCCATAATGCTCGCAACAGTCTCAACTGGAGAGACATCCAGAGACCTTGCTAGGCAAGGTAGAGTTTGGCAAGTACGAAGATAAGCAGTAGAAACTTTCACCGTGTGCGGAAGGGCATTATATTGGAAAGTAAATCCAGGTTGGCTTGCCATGGCGTGCAACATGCAGGGCGTAGAATATCGTCGGGGCACTTTTGTGCTTGTACGAATCCGCGTATCACAACAAAAGCGATTCTTCTATGGGAAAAAAAAGAATTGCACCGCATATCATCATTCCTGGTTGTCTGGCCGCATGGAGGGTGTCAGTTTAGCCACAAATGTCCGGGGCGTGTCCAGACACTTCCTCGGTCTGGAGTCTCAGTGACTGGATAGAATTGTTTTTAGTGATGAGTTCCGCTTCGAACTGAGCACCGATGACTAACGAACTATCTGGAGACGCCCCGTACAGCGGTGGGACACCAACCTGAGTGATGGTCTGGGGTGCCATTTGTTTTCATAGCAGGATCACTTTGGTTGTCATCTGCGGCACCATTACAGGACAGCGGTACATCGACGACATTCTACGCTCCTGCCGTGTGTTTCCGCAAGTTAATGCCCGCCCGTACACGGCGGGAGTTTGTACTGTACTGTACAGAATTTGGCTCGATATCCTTCAGACGGACAACGAACAACTATCAATTAATGCCAATCCGAATAAGTGCCAGAGTCGGACCAACACATTATTGACTTTCTCAATTTGTGAAGCTCTGTCTCCTGAATAAATCATCTAATTTTTCTGAAATTGTAATCATTTGCTTGAACGTACAAGTATGTCATATTTCGTCACATTCGAATAATTTCTTCGTGGCGCACCTTTTTGTCTCTCTTAGAGTAAATACTATACACAACTGTTATGAAGAAATTACCTGCGACAAAGTGTAGGCAGTAAGATAAGCAACGCACAAACGAATAACCAAATGAAGAACCCTATCCACATGAAATACGACTATCGAGCAAAGAATTGTGTAAGTTTTTCGAAGTATATTAACAATTCAGTCAAAAATGGATCAAATGGCTCTGAGCACTATGCGACTTAACTTCTGAGGTCATCAGTCGCCTAGAACTTAGAACTAATTAAACCTAACTAACCTAAGGACGTCACACACATCCATGCCCGAGGCAGGATTCGAACCTGCGACCGTAGCGGTCGCTCGGCTCCAGACTGTAGCGCCTAGAACCGCACGGCCACTCCGGCCGGCAACAATTCAGTCCTCGGTTCAAACGTCAGTGAGGCGTGTTGTGGCTAAGTGAACGAAGAGATCCCAACCGTCGAGAGACTGTATTAAATAAAGGTAAGAACAACTCCATTTTGCGGACAGTGTAATTCAGTACAAACATTACGGCACATCGTAATATTTAAAGATCAAACGCGTATGTGGAACTGGAACAGGAAGAAACTGGCCATGATAAACAGAATCTTGGAAAACACAACAAATATTACGGAAGTGCCACAAATTGACTGGAAGCTGCGGTATATATCGAACGCGTAATATAACAGCAACACCTGGAGTATGAGCACTGCGTACCTAAAGAGACATACAGACGACCTGATTTGGTCAGGTGGTCGGACGGCTCGGGTCAGATGAGTTGTCTGACCGTATGGAGCTGTGTCGGCTGACGCCTTGTCGGGCTTTTGTCAGTTGTATTGATTGGCAGGTCTCTAAAAGTATCGATATTTATTGTACAAATATTTAATAAAAATATCGATTCTGTCGTAATGGAAAAATCGATATTTCGATATATCTGTCGATATTTTCAGTAGCGACAAGAATTTGAAAAAACATGGTCGAAGTAACAGGAATGATTAACAAACATTTAAAAATTGACAAATACATTACTATATCCAACATTAATCAATAAAAGACACGCAATTAACTATAAAATCATATATTTACGAAAAACTAACTAATGAAACCGATAACCATCACCGATAGACAATAATAGACCTCTTTGTTTAATATGTTCCGTAATTAGCCTGCTTCTGTTATCTAGCATAACTACGTTTACTTAGGAAGCCATTCTTTGGAATGAAACAGAAGAGGATTGACGTATTGAGTATTTTTGAGCAATTTCAGACAAAAAAGGTGTGAAATGGCGACTAAACATTTCAGACAGGAGAGTCTATTTCTCATTAAATACCCGTGCAATAATGTGTGTGAGTTTTGTACCGAGTTCATGCTACTTTTATATTTTCTTGATCCATGCAGTCAGGGGGTAAGAGAAACGCACTCTTTGCTTCTCATACAGTAGTGTGACCAAATATGTGCATTTTGCACCTTGTACTAGTCATTTGCAATGGTGGAAATGACACAAGGAGGTAACAAGCTTTCATGAATATGCGGTATAGAAACATTCATTGTTCAAATCTGGTTCTCATTTGTAGGGCTGAATGTGAAATTAAATTAAGCGCGTTGTAAGACGTGTATTGTCAGACTGCAAAGATTGGTAGTAGTTGGAATGAGAAAGAAATTTGCTGATGAGAACTATAGTGCCTGTGAATTGAGAAAAGACGGACAATAAAAATTTCACTTTCGACACACAATATTAAATACCGACTTACCGATACATCGACAGCTTAAATATCGACGATACAAGATGATATTATGTTGTAGAAACAAAAGTATTTTGATATATCGATATATTCTGCCCATCCTCTGTCAGGTGGCCGTACCACTCGATCGCCCGACCGCATAGACCGTTAGTAGCGCTGTCGTATGATAACATTTCGTTAGTTGTGCTTGGACTTCAGCGTGAGAAGATCGTGCGTACGTGCATCGTAATGGTCACTGTTGCTATTAAGCGACAAGTCATTATGGGCTTCGTAAAACTCTATAAGGACTGTTTGTGGTATACTTCTGAGAAGCAATACTGTAACAAAGTTCTCAGAAACCAGGCACGACAAAGCCCTGCAGGGAAACTAAAAACAGTTGAAGGTCTTGAAACACACATGAAGGAAACACGCCACCTTACATGCAGGAAAAGGCGCGCTACAGGTATCATTAAAAAAAACAGGAGATATGCAACGCTCATTAGTTAAAAACAAGAAAAAAAGATATTAATGTCTGATGTTATAATTTATGGGAAATTAGGAAAGCTCAGTATACAGTAATTGATAGCGAATTTAAGTGATATGATCCCGTGCGCTCACCGATGCCTTCATCTCTTCATCGGCCAAGTACAGATTAAGTCATTCCAGCATTACGTGCAGACAAATAGTTCCACAGTTATTTCAAACATACGCAGTTCTGCTGAACAATGTGAAGTAGAAGAGCAAGAATCCAAAAACAGTGCTTACATGGTGAATAACTTTGCAACGAAGAATAATGGTATACAATAAAACTTCTTTTCACATGAAACAAACTCTAAATAAGTGATTTACATTCTAAAAAAGTGTTTTTCTTTACATGTATGTTGTTCCTCTGGACTCTGTATATTGATTCGCACGTTTCAGGGATTTTTTCTGAAAGTAACTGTTGAAATATTTCAGTACTGTATTTGAGATTTGCATAGTACCTTCCAGTAGCCAAAACTCTTTAAAGTGGCAACCTGTCGTCCTTCAGTGTGACACTGTTTTGCTTCGAAATCAGTGGCCCACCAATCGCTGCAGTATAATGAAACAGCCGTAATCCAGTCTCAGATAATTGGGAAACACATCACTATCTAGTATTCTCAAAACGTCATACGACTAATATGCTTTCGTTTCAGTAACCATTTTTTCGCCCACACCACTCTCCTTTTTACGCGAGCAGTTCGCAGCAACGTTACCAGAGCAATGCCAACTTTCTTTTGTTTCCATAGAACTAGAGGCGTATATTCTCGACAGAAGTAGAGAGGCAACTGACAAAATCTTGGGCTTCGTCAGACCGTGTTCATGCCACACCTAATTTCGTCGATCCGCTGTAAAGTCGTGTGTAGCCGCTTGAAGACAAAATAAGTAAAGCAAAAAGGGGAAAAAGGGAAAAAAATGTAAGAATTTGTTTTTCATTCAAGAGACATTCCATTTTTTTCATCTCGTAATTTATGTTTATTTAGTCATTTATAATTGTTTATCAACACACAGTGGAAAAAATAGAGTAGGGTTGAAAAAAAACGGTGTGTTTTTGTCGATAATAATAAAACTGATCATTTTACGGCGGAAGAAGCCGACGCCGTCGAAGGCGAATTTGGTGAACGTAACAGAATATTCTATAGTGGAAACGTCTGGAACGAGGTTCATTAAGCCTCATGAACCAAAATGAGAAACTAATTGAATATTAAAGACGGAACTCAAGCGCAAGTCACCGAAGGGACGTTGTAAATTTGGGAAATTTGTGGTAAGGTTCTATGGGGCCAAACTGCTGAGGTCATCGGTCCCTAGGCTTACACGCTAATTAAACTAACTTAAACTAACTTACGCTAAGGACAACACACACATCCATGCCCGAGGGAGGACTCGAACCTCCGACTGGGGGAGCCGCAGTGACTATGTGTCGAACGACTTGCACCAAGCTGGATGACACATAACGATTAAATTTTAGCTGCAAAAGCATCAACCGTTATTGTTTTGACGTGACTATCATAATCATGGAGCGTATTCTTTTCCAGAATCGAGGCTAGTTGTAAAGGATTTAGGACCCAGATGGTATGACGGCTAGTAGGGCAGGGGGGGGAGGGGGGGGGATTTTCTTACAAAATTTTGTCAACGTAATAAACTGTAAATATTCGTACTTTTTATTTAATGCCAAAAAATCGGCTTTCTTTGTGTCTACCTATTCTTTAAAATATTGCAAACTATACTTGCGGTCGACAACGCCTACATAAGACAAAAAGTGTCTGGCGCAGATGTTAGATCGGTTACTGCTGCTGAAATGGCAGATTATCAAGATTTAAGTGCGTTTGAACGTGGTGTTATAGTCGGCGCACGAGTGTTGGGACTAGCAACTCCGAGGTAGCGATGAAGTGAGGTTCTTCCCGTACGACAGTTTCATGAGTGTACCGTGAATCTCAGGAATCCGGCAAAACATCAGATCTCCGACATCGCTGGGGCCAGAAAAAGATGCTGCAAGAACGGGACCAACGACGACTGAAGAGAATCGTCAAATGTGACAGACGTCCAACCCTTCCGCAAATTGCTGCAGATTTCAATGCTTTGCCATGAGCAAGTGTCAACGTGCGAACCATTTAACAAAACATCGATACGGGCTTTCGGAGCCGAAGGCTGGGCTCGTCAACACCGACATTAGACTGTTGGCGGCTGGAAACATGTTGCCTGGTCGCACATGTCTCGTTTCAAACTGTATCGATCAGTTGGACTTATACGAGTATGGAGACAACCTCATGCATCCGTGGACCCTACATATTAACAGGGGATTGTTCAAACTGGTGTAGGCTCTGTCATGGTGTGGGGCGTGTGCTCTTGGAGTGATATGGAACTGCTGATACGTCTAGATACGATTATGAAAGGTGACACATATGTAAGCATCCTGTCTGGTCACCTGCATCCATTCATGTGAATTGTGCATTCCGATGGACGTTGCAATTTCAGCAGGACAATGCGACACCTCACGCAACCAGAATTGCTACACAGTGGCTCCAGGAACACTCATCTAAGTTTAAAAACTTCCGCTGGCCACTAAAGTCCCCAGACATGAACATTATTGAGCATATCTGGGATACCTTGCAACGTGCCGTTCAGAAGAGATTTCCACCCCCTCGCACTGTTACGGACTTACGGACAGCCTTGCAGGATTCACGGTGTCAATTCCCTCCAGCACTAACTCAGACGTTATTCGAGTCCATGCCAAGTCGTGTTGCGGCACTTCTACGTGTACATTTTACTGTTATACTTCCACAGGATTCTGCATGGACAACAATGAAACTTTGACTGGCACTTTTGTTCGATAATACACCTCGCAGACTGTGACTGTGAGAACATTTGAGTGTAATGAGTATGAATTCACGATTTGTCGAGATAAACCACCAGTCACTTTAATTTCAATGCTGCATTCTTCCGTAAAAATCTAGTGTAGTAGCAGCATGTCCTGTCATTCGCACGGACTGACTCTTTTGCTGTGACGACTATTCGAACTCAAATCGAACGGGCAACAATGTTTCTCAGTGTTTCTTTGCTAGCCTGAAAGTCCAGATATTGTTCATAATATCACAGAAATCACTACCTAATAACATATTTATTCATATAATTCGCTCTGTGAATTTTGATTTTTCTGCTTTGGGACAGATGCCCGAACTCAGTTCCACTCGCTTCTTCCGTAATAAATGCACATAATCGGTTTAACTTTTGCTTGATCCGTCACGTGAGCACTGCCATTGCTTTCTCCTCCCCGTCGTGAAAATCATAAATTTAATGGCGTAAACAGTTAGTCGTCGTGACTGTCCATAAAGTCATCTTCCACAATAACTGCAGGTGTTTACGCGACTAGTTTACAACGCACGCTGCTTTGAACTTGGACGTGGATGCATCTTCAGTTTGATATTTTCTGCTAGTCTCTGAAAAGAAATACATGTATTGTTGAAATTATAGTACTATCTTTAACTTCTTCCTATTCGCCACTCATGAATTAGGTGATTGCACTTGTTCAACAAGGTCCACCCATCTCTTGCGTGACCTTCGCCTCTCTCTCGTCTCTGTAGGTTTGTAGTGAAGAATTTGTTTCGGAAGTCTACTTTCAAGCGTTCTATTAGATTTTATAGATTATCAGTTTTATTGTTGATGTGTTGTTATTTCTCTTCCTTTGGCTTCGTGTTTGGCTAAAACTAACGAACTCAGTTTCTCAGTTTGACGTTGCAGAGGTACATGTTCCCACCATCTGTATCTGGTTATGTCTGTTTTCTTGTGCATTGAATTAAATTGTAATTCATTCCCGATGTCTTCATTTCTTAACAGATCTTCTCTGGTGGACGCTGTAACTCTGTGGTGATGTATCATTTCCGCAGTCGGGATACTGGTCAAATCCATAGAGAACAGCAGATACTGCTATGACTTTGTAAAATTTCATCCTTATCTCTTTCGCGACCTTTTTTTAGCGCTTTTCTAACTGTTCCGAGGATGGCGATAAATTTTATGACCTTTTCATCAGCTTGATTGTCGAAATTTCTTCGTATGTGACAGTCGAGATAATGAAAGTGGGTCACCTGTTATAATTTTAGAGGTGAAATTCGCTCGAATTACACAAAACATTTATGTTATTATTGGATACGTTTATTTTATATTTTTAAGCCAGGAAACTAAGTTGATAAAGAGTTCTTTGAAGATGATCTTCATTTCTCACACTATTGTTTGATCATACGCTCGTAGTAGAGTATTAACACTTTTCTCCTCGTTGATCTTCATTTCGTAGGTGACATTTTGCTACGTCATATACGTAGAAGTTGAAAAGAGTTGGAGACAGACCACACCCTTACATAACTCCCTATATTGTTAGTCGTTGATACAAGTTACCTCCATCTTCGGTTAAAATATTAGTCTCTTTCTAAAAACCTTCTACAGCGTTAATTAGACGAGTCCATTTTTTACATACGCTCATATTTCGACTATTTCCTGATTGTACCTTAAGCAGTCAAATTCGCGTTAAATCTAGCGCTCAGTTATTCGAACTTTTGGTAGGATCTTTGAACTTGGAATTATTAAGTGTCGACTATATGTTAAGCTGCTCAGCGTGACGCATCTCGCATGTTCAGTTAAATTACGATTTTTTAAAATTTAATCACCAGTTTCCTGGCGGGTTTAATTTATCCCACCACGATTTCCTCTCAGAGTAGCACTTAAAGCCACGTCCTTAATTATATCTTGTGCGCATTGCAATCTCACTCATCTCCTTCAAGTTTTGGCTGTCGTGGCTCCCTGTAGTCCCATGGAATTTATTTAACAACAGCAGGCAGTAACGATCATGTTTAGAGAATCGATACCTTAAGTGTGAGAGATTTCCAAAGAAAACGTATTTTATTCGCATTTGAGAATCTTGTTAACCAGTTGGACGTTAACTAATGCTACCACGTTACACTGCAGTGGCTGTCACGTAACTGTCTCGTAGCGTGTATTCTGTCTAACTGCTCTTGGCCATCTGACTGCCTTTCAGTTAAAATCTTAGCTCTAGCATTGCAGTGAAATAAATACTTAAACGTGTCTGTACGAGACATTTTCCACCAAAAGGCATATTAAGCCACGAAGATAAGTCACAGAAAAAAATGGAAGATTAGAGTTTTAATGTCCCTTGTATGTTCAAGCAGGCTGAACGTATTACGAGGCGTACACGTAAAAGAAAACAACTCCCGTTGTCTAAACAGTCATCCGGATAGAGCATCAATATCGCTTCAGCACTTTTACGCGGTTTTCACTGCTTCTACTACATGTAAAGATATAGCAACAGTATAATGAATAATTATTTACTATATTCAATAAGTAACTTTCTTCTCGCAAGTTGTAGGGGCTATGCATCCCTTTTACTTTTTTTTCAAATAAATGTGTAAATTTTTTCTCGTATGGTAGCATTTTAGGTCTACGTGAGCATTGTAAAACATGAAACGGATTTTTGCTCTGTAATTTCTTTCCATATGGAGGAAACAGTTGTAATACAGAATTTGTTTTATCGAGTTCTGTCGTTACGTAGGCAAATGCTATCGCAGTTTCAGCAAAAGAGAAGACGAAGCTGATGTCTCTATTTTTGTGACTAGTATTGTTACAGAAACACTCTGGTTAATACTTCGCTACACTGCTCAAGTGGATGCTGATTAGCAACATTTCGCACGTAAAGCAAAGCAGGTGATTAATCAACCTGTTCTGTGAAACACATCTGGATTAGTTTGGTGTACACCTCTCAGCATCACTACAGTAAGCGAAAACGACTGGATCGCTAATGTAGAACGAGCGACTAGACATTTGTTTGATAAGCGGAGCATTGCTCAAGTTTTGCAGCTTGAAGAATCGTAGTGTTTGATAGCAGTGTTTTCATCAAAAGACAAAAAGCGGAAGGTTAGAGTTTAAAATTTCTTGCTCAGCTAGATAAATATAGATGGAGCAAGAGCTTAGCTGGAGATGGGTGGGGAGGGCATGGATCGAGGCTTTATCAAAGGAGGATTTCTGAATTATAGAAATGTGAATCAAAACAAACACTTTTACATCTGGTAAGACGCAGAAACGGGAAAAAATGCATTTGTGTCGAACGTCACAGTACTGTGGTGACAAATCTACACTATGGGCAAGAATCAGCATTGACCGTCGTATGAGTATTCAAAAATGGTTCAAATGGCTCTGAGCACTATGGGACTTAACATATGAGGTCATCAGTCCACTAGAACTTAGAACTACTTAAACCTAAGTAACCTAAGGAAATCGCACACATCCATGCCCAAGGCAGGATTCGAACCTGCGACCGTAGCGGTTCCGAATTGGAGCCCCTAGAACCGCTCGGCCACCGCGGCTGGCCGTGTGGGTATCCACGTCATTCTATATGGCTCCATTCTTCGTCGATTCTTCGCTTTCAGTGGACGAAATTGATTGTGCACATAAAATTCAAGTGGATTGTGAGAAGCTACAGCGGACGAGAGAGTTGCAGGTCACCTTAGGGTTTGAATGACGTGCGGAGTTAGACCAGTATCTCACACGATTGTTTGACAAGTGCGGATTACTTGATGATTGGAGAAATATTCCTAGGGAACTCATTAATAATCTACACTAAGCAGGTTCTATGCAGTCAAACATCGTATTGATACTGGATCTTTGTTGTTGAGTTTTATGTTTGTAAGTGGTTGCATTATTTCAAAAATTGTGTTCCGTAAGAACAGGGTAACCTTTCCTCTTACGCAGAAATGACGCGGTCGTTTAGACGTCCAAAATGTTGTTCCAAGATCCAAAGATTCGATGCGTTGTACTAATATACTCTGCTGGACGTTAAAATTACAATACCACAATACTAAATAACAAAATTTTACTTCTTATGCCTATACAGTATAATAGGAGAAATATATTATTAGATGTGACTGTTGGGGATGCTGCATGCGGAATTTGGTGCACAAAGTTATCACCTCTGGCAGCAACAATGTTGCAAACCCATCTGGGCACTGACAGGAACTGGGCTTGGATGATAGACAGTGGTGCGTCATTCCATGGTGTTTCAACTATATGCCAGAATTCGTAAATCCGAGTGGCTGTGGCACCCGATACCATCACGCCAGATGCTGGTCCCGTAAGACGACGACTAATGTAATTTGGCCGCACTCCTTTTTCTGAAGGACACGCCCTTTGGGCATTCTTACGACCAGATGGCGTGAGGCCACTCCTATGTCGTGTAGTCGTTGGAGATGTATCGATGTCGACGCACTTCTGAAAAATTATTTTTTTAATGCCTTTTTGGCATCACACATACTGCCAGCCTCAGACCATAAAAAAACAACGATTACCTGTGACAACCATTTAAATTGAACTAAGTAAACGTTCTAAGTAAATTAATATATTTAACAGCCCGCCCTCGTGGTCTCGCGGTAGCGTTCACGCTTCCCGAGCGCGGGGTCCCGGGTTCGATTCCCGGCGGGGTCAGGGATTTTTCCTGTCTCGAGATGACTGGGTGTTGTTGTGTCGTCTTCATCATCATCATTCATACCCATTACGGTCGGAGGAAGGCAACGGCAAACCACCTCCATTAGGACCTTGCCTAGTAAGACGGTGCAGGTCTCCCGCATCGTTCCCCTACGCTCTGTAAAGAAGCATGGGACTCCATTTTCAATGTATTACAATGTAAAAAATTATTTCTTTCTATATTCTTATTTGACACACTGTTATAAAATCGTGTAGGAGCTTATAGAGTGTCGTGTCTTATGTTGCTAAAAGGGCTTTAATGTTTGTCGGCAAAGCATCTCCAGAGGTTATCAGGTGCTGTAATAGTTTCATGGTTTCTTGAAACCATCTACGGCAGCTGAAGAAGATGTGATTTATGTCTTTCTCACAGCCGCATTCGCATGAAGAAGATATGACTATGCTGAGGGGGTAGAGATATTGCTGGACTCTCCGGTGACTGAAGAGAATTCGTTCCATTATCACTATAAAGTTTCTATTGTACCCCAGTTTTGATACCAAGGACGTGATGAGGGATCAAGGATCACTCTGGCATATTGTCTCCCTTCAACTTCGTAAGACTGTTGGAAATCTTCATTCTATCGGGCCCTGATTGTAGCCCTTATGTTGTGAAAAATATTGTCGGGTGGCACTTAATCATATTTTAACTCAACCGGTGTGTACTGCCTCCTTGGCCAAAGTGTCTACTTTTTCATTCCCTTTTATTCCGCTGCTCGCTTTCACCCATGACATGGTCGTCTTATTTACCCGCGAATTTCCTCCACCGCTTCCACCGTGTACAAACTCTAGGGATTGATCGATGAACGGACACGGAGCAAAAAAGATGTAATTAACTTATGTCCGGAAATGCAGGGTTTCCATGCTAGAGGCCGTTCATTCAGTCATACATTGTTACAGAGACTGCAGCCACCGTTACAGTATGTGTTGGAAATGGTTTCCATGTGCATCAACGCATGTGTGTATGCGCCGTAGCATGTTCTATCTCACACGTTCACATCGGCCAGGCTTCATACCATTCTCTCGCATTCGGGAGGACGACGGTTCAATCCCGTCTCCAGCCATCCTGATTTAGGTTTTCCGTGATTTCCCTAAATCGTTTCAGGCAAATGCCGGGATGGTTTCTTTGAAAGGGCACGGCCGATTTCCTTCCTAATCCTTCCCTAACCCGAGCTTGCGCTCCGTCTCTAATGACCTCGTTGTCGCCGGGACGTTAAACACTAACCACCACCACCACCAACAGTGTCAAAGGCAACATCAATACGCAGCTCCAGTGTCTCCCTTCTGGAATGCGCTCTGAATACACGATAATTTTGAGGTAGCCAGATAGTCAGAAGTCGCACGGGTTGAGATCCGGTAAACGAGCGGGCCATGCAAATGGACCGCCTCGTCCGGTTCATCGACCAGAGAAGACACGCTTGAGATGCATCCGGACCTTAACGGCGAAGTGGGCTGGAGCACTATCATGTAGCAGCTTCATAATCATTCGAATCATCAGCGGCATTTCTTCCAGCAGGGGAGGCAAAGTCAGCCGTCAGAAACGCCGATAGTTCCGGCCTGTTAGGCGACGTGGAAAGAAGACTGCTCGCAAAATACGGTTACCAATTCCCCCTGCTCACACGTTTCGGCTGAACCGGTGCGGACGATTCACTCTCACTACACCATCGGGCTTCTGCGTACTATCCCACAGATGACTACTACGAAAGTTGAAGATGCCACCCCGCGTAAAGATGGCCTCATCTGTGAACAGGATGGATGACACAAATCCTGGGGTCGTGATTGCCTGGTGAAGAAACCAGTGACAGAACTTCTCCCGATGTGGAGCACACGCTCTAAGTGATAAGGGTAGTAACAGCCGTCTTGGAGAATGTTCCACACGGTCGTCTAGCTTAGTCTGTACTGGCGGGCCAATTGCTTGGTACTGACACGGCGGTCGCCTTCCAAAGTGTTAATCACAATTCCTTCCAAGTCTGGTGTCTGAATATTTCGGTTACGTGCTTCATGATTTCCTGTTTCCTCAAACGACCCTGTCTCAAACAAACGTTGAAACACTGGTGAAAACATTGAACGCTGTGGTTGTTGTCGGCGGCGATAGGTCTCCTTATACAACCTCGTTGCCCGCCGCCTGTTGCCATTTGCCTTTCCGTAAGTAAACATCACGTCGGCAAGCTCTCTGTTCGAGTACGGGACCACTGTGTACAACGCCATAGCACATCCACTACAAGGAGAGTCAGCAGGAGAAGTGAATCGAACACAACATTACGAAGTACGTATGGCAGGAGAGGGCGCTAGGGCATAACGTACGAGGAACAGTGCTATCCTCTTTGAAGAAACCATGCATTGTAAAACTAAGACGGCATGGTATTATACCGCAGACTCTTTAACAAAGTATGACTGAATAAATGGTGCCGCGCGGAGTGGCTGCGTGGTTTGAGGCGCTATGTCACGGATTGCGCGGCTCCTCCCACCTGAGGGTTCAGCTGCGCCGGTGCGTCTTGCTACAGTTCGCGCGGCTCCCCCCCCCCTCCCCCCCCTCCCCCCCATGGGAGGTTCGAGCATTGGTGTGTGTGTGTGTAGTTCTTAGCTTAATTAGTGTAAGTTAGATTAAGTAGTGTGTAAGCCTAGGGACCGATGACCTCAGTAGTTTGGCTTCAAAGAAACTTACCACAAATTTCCAAACATCCTGAGGTTCGAGTTCTCCCTCAGGTATAAGTGTGTGTGTTGTTCTTAGCATAAGTTAGTTTAAGTTGAGTGTAAGATTAGGGACCGATGACCTCAGCAGTTTGGTCCCTTAGGAGTTCACGCACATCTGAACATCTTGAACAATGAATGGTCCCTAGCATGGAAACCATACATTTCCGGACATAAGTTCATTAGACCTTTTTTGTTCGGTATCATCTCATCGATCAGTCGCTGCAGTTTGTACATGATGGAAAACATCACCCAGTATAATCCGATATATTAGGTAATTTTTGGTATTGTTGACGTCGTGGCATTTTAGCAGCATCAATGCTGGGTGTGAGTTTGATAAAATTGTGATTCTTTCATCTTGCCCTTCATTTGCATGTTTAAGTCTCTCTAAAATCGCCTTGAGTTCTGAAGTGGGCATCGATGCAAGTTCCAGGAGCTTGAATTTGCATCCTCGATTAGTCCTGCGGTCTATGAATGCACTTCCTGGCCCGTCTTTTTTCTTAGACCCATCTGTGTAGATCTGTCTTCACGATAGCAATGCTGATAGGTTATCGGCTAAGATATTTAATGAACCGTCGCTGAATGGAAGGAGCTCTTGGTATTCAGTTTCACTAAGATGTTAGCATAGGGCACGCTGAAGCAGCCTATAGTTTGGCAACTGGCGACGTATTCACGGAAAATCGAAGCATCGAAGTAAAATTATGCTAACGGTGCTAGCTAGCTATCTTCCTGCATAGGATTTTGTAATGAGATCTCTAATCTTTGCTAATAAATTGGCATTTAAAAAGCAAAGACGTTTGAAGAGGAACGATGTTTATAGCTTATATTTTATGTATTCAGTCCGTGTTTCTAACGTTATGTAGAATGGACTGTAACGTCATGTAAGTACTCACATAGTTACTGTGATCCTAAAATTTCCTGTTCCTTGTGATGTTTTGTGATATTCGATACTGAAATCAATGACATAGGTTTTCGTAGCAACTGATGGTGGCACAATATTTTCGATAAAATGTGCAAGCTGTAGGAGACCATCTCCACCGCGAAATAAAAAATATCAAGCTTTATAGTTCCTTTCATAGTTCGTAGCACACCAAAACACCACATTATTACACTGACTGACAAAAAAAGTGAAGCACCAAGAAGAAACAGTCGAACGTCAATGTAACTTCGTGCATGTACACGTTATCAACTGGAAAGTCCGTAGCTCGTGGTCTAGTGGCAAGCGTTGCTGCCTCTCGATCACGGGGTCCCGCGTTCGATTTCCGGCCGGGTTGTCCTCATCGTTTCATCACACTCATCATTCGTGACAGTGGCTAGATTATATTGTACAAAAAATTAGACTTGTGAAAATCCTACTTTAAGTGTCTCATTTTCTAATCTAATTTCTTCAGCGTCACTTTATTTAATTTGACTACATTCCATTATCCTCGTTTTGCTTTTGTTGATGTTCATCTTATATCCTCCTTTCAAGACACTGTTCCGTTCAACGTTCTTCCAAGTCCTTTGCTGTCTCCGACAGAATTACGTCATCGGCAAACCTCAAGGTTTTTATTTCTTCTTCCTGGATTTTAATTCTTACTCCAAATTTTGCTCCCTTCTCAACCACTGCTTTCCTTTCATGTCCCTCGACTCTTATAACTGCCATCTGGTTTCTGTACAAATTGTAAACAGCCTTTCGCTCTCTGTATTTTATCACTGCCACCTTCAGATTTTGAAAGGAAGTGTTCCAGTCAACAGTGTCAGAAGCTTGATTTTGTAATATTTGAAATAAAATCAATACCCTCTCAACCCGTAGAGTTTCATTACGTTTACCCCTTCATCTCTAAGTGCATCACTTATTTTTATCAGACAGTATTCTTATAAAGCTTACATAAGGAAATGGACCCTTACAAATCTCGCTTCACTTTGCACAGTGCTGCTGGAAGCACTTTTACCTGAAGGAAAAGCGATATACGATTAGATTCACAACAGCACCAAGAAAAGAATCCAGTTATACACATTCCTTACAATGTAATAAGAAAGATATAATAGTATCTCGTGTGATTTTAGTCGAAATAAATTAATCACTACAGAGAAAGAATTTTATACACATTCTGTAACAACTGGTAAACAACAACGAAAACGTATAAAAAGTCAATATACGTACATACAAGTGGCGCTCATCATGAATAGTAATTACAATATAAGATGAAAATTGCACATAAAAATTAAAGGACAAATGCACCACAATGAGTGCGATGCAGTCTTCTTGGGAAGGAAAAAGGGTCATACGTTTCTCAGGGAAGTGACTGAAATGTTAATACTTGTACTGGCAGCGCTGTAATTTAAACTGCAGCATCCGTTCAAGTTCTCAGAATTGCAAGGAGCAAGTTCCGTGAGCGGATGTGCGTCCGTCCTGTAACTAATTCTGCGAAGTGAAAATTTCTACGTTGCCCAGATGCGCTTCAGGCTGTGTTTATATGATCTGACTTGGAACATTTTAGAGTACTACCGGAATCTGGAATATTGCAAATAACTGAAATAAATATTGCATACCGATAACACATACAAAATGGGAAATAACAGCTAACAAAAAGGTACTTCTGACTAAACCCATGGGACATTTCGATATCTCGACATGTTGCTCTTACTGTCGAATTTATGTGATACGGATTACAATAGTTACACTGTTAATCCTGCAGTAAAAATGTTCTACGTTTAGTGAAATATACCATCATCATTTGCGCTACTTTGGGAGTTATTTTTATAGTTACCTGGGTATGGCACCGTGTCATATTGTAAAATAATTGTCGCTGAATAACACAGAGTGGTACGGTGGCCTTTTCCGAGAATGACGTAGTGCATGACAGAAAATATTTGTGCTAACCGCGTGCAGAAACCTACATAACTGTACTCCGGACCACGCTTCGAAAAAATATTACTGAGCTAACTCTTCCTTTCTATGTTCATCTGTATTTTACATGGCAAATAAAGCTTTCCTACGTATCAGATGTTATACACAGTTCAAATGGTTCAAATGGCTCTGAGCACTATGGGACTCAACTGCTGAGGTCATTAGTCCCCTAGAACTTAGAACTAGTTAAACCTAACTAACCTAAGGACATCACAAACATCCATGCCCGAGGCAGGATTCGAACCTGCGACCGTAGCGGTCTTGCGGTTCCAGACTGCAGCGCCTTTAACCGCACGGCCACTGCGGCCGGCTGTTATACACAGCAAAAAAAATTTGCATCACCCCGGTTCCCAGAACTCTTGAAGGTAAACTTTGACTGTGGATACTGTATCACAGACACAGTCCCTTTGACTGTTCATAGACGTCACTAAACTCCCCCAAAGGTGTGAACAACCATGCATTTGCAGCCCTATTAGACGGAGGGGGTCCCACAGCCGATCAGTTCCAGCCATTCCACCAGGAGGGAGGTACACGGCTCGTGTTGTCTGTAGTTCAACCATGCCTAGACAGTGAACAGCGCGGTTCTCTCACGTCCGCATTGTTACTTTGTGCTAGGAAGGGTCCTCAACAAGGGAAGTGTCCAGGCATCCCGCAGTGAACCAAAGCGATGTTGTTCGGACATGGAGGAGATACAGAGGGACAGGAACTGTGGATGACATGACTCGCTCTGGCCGCCCAAAAGCTACTACTGCAGTGGATGACCACTACCTATGGATTATGGCTCCGACTAACCCTGACAGCAACGCCACCATGTTGAATAATGCTTTTTGTGCAGCCACAGGACGTCGTGCAATAGGCTGCATGATGCGCAACATCACTACCGAGCGGGGGGCTGGTGCAGTGGTTAGACACTGGACTCGCATTCGGGAGGACGACGGCTCAATCCCGCGTCCGGCCATCCTGATTTAGGTTTTCCGTGATTTCCCTAAATCACTTCAGGCAAATGCCGGGATGGTTCTTCTGAAAGGGCACGGCCGACTTCCTTCCCAATCCTTCCCTAATCCGATGAGACCGATGACCACGCTGTCTGGTCTCCTTCCCCAAAACCAACCAACCATCACTCCCGACGTCGATGGCGAGGTCCATCTTTGCAACCACGATACCATGCAGCGCGGTACAGATGGGCACAACAACAAGCCGAATGGACCGCTTAGAATCTCTTACACCGACGAGTGTAGCGTTCAGCCAGACAATCGTCGGAGACGTGTTTGGTGGCAACCCGGTCAGGCTCAACGCCTTAGACACACTGTCCAGCGAGTGCAGCAAGTTGGAGGTTACCTGCTGTTTTGGAGTGGCATTATGTGGGGCCGATGTACGCCGCTGGTGGTCATGGAAGACGCCGTAACGGCTGTACGATACGTGAATGCCATCCTCAGACCGATAGTGCAACCATATCGACAGCATGTTGGCGTGGCATTCGTCTTCATGGGCGACAATTCGCTCCCCCATCGTGCACATCTTGTGAATGACTTCCTTCAGGATAACGACATCGTTCGACTAGAGTTCTCCAGACATGAACCCTATCGAACATGCCTTGGATAGATTGAAAAGGGCTGTTTATGGACGACATGACCCACCAACCACACCATCTAATCTTCAGCATTATTCTGTAGCACCACATTTCGAAAGTTTCAATTCTCTTCTTGTCCAAACTATTTATCGTCCACGTTTCGTTTCCATACATGGCTACACTCCATACAAATACTTTCAGAAACGACTTCCTCACACTTAAATCTATACTTGATGTTAACAAATTTCTCTTCTTCGGGAACGCTTTCCTTGCCATTGCCAGTCTACATTTTATATCCTCTCTACTTCGACCTTCATCAATTATTTTGCTACCAAAATAGCAAAACCCATTTACTACTTTAAGTGTCTCATTTCCTAATCTAATTCCTCAGCATCACCCGACTTAATTCGACTATATTCCGTTATCCTCGTTTTACTTTTGTTGATGTTCATCTTATATCCTCCTTCTAAGACACTATCCATCCGTTGAACTGTTCTTGCGAGTCCTTTGCTGTCTCTGATAGAATTACAATGTCATCGGCGAACCTCAAAGTTTTTATTTCTTCTCCATGGATTTTAATTCCTACTCCGAATTTTTCTTTTTTTTCATATTTTTTTCTAGTAACAGGTACACACCACCACAATAACTTTAAACAGAACCAAAACCCAGTACAAGATCCATCAGAGACATTTCAATCCTTCTAATGCTGCCCATGTCGACTATTGGTGATGTGATTGTGAAGTGGAAATGCGAAGGAACAACCACAGTTAAACCGAGACAAGGCAGAGCTCATGCACTGACTCACTCGAACCGTCGAGCAGTGCGGAAGCTGGTTGTAAAAAATCACACGAAGTCATCGGAAAGAAGCAGTCGTGAGTTCGAAAGTACTACGAGCAGTCCAGCTAGCACAGTGACTGTGCATAGGGAGTTAAACAGAATGGGGTACAGTGGCCGAACAATTCCTCATAAGCCGCACATTCTTATCGTGAGTGCTAACCGACACCTGAGGTCGTGTAAACAGCAGCGCCGCTGGCAGTGGACTGAGGCATCACACTGTATCCTGTGACAGATGCATCACGCTGTATCCTGTGACAGATGGAAGGGTTTGGGCTTGGCGAATTCCTAGAGAACGTTACCTGCACCGTGTGTAGTGCCAACAGCGAAGAGCAGAGGAGGTGGTGTTACAGTATGGGGCCGTTGTTCGTTCTCGGGGCTTTGTTCCCTTATTGTGCTCAAGAAAACGCTAAATGAATTCATCTTACGGCATAGCGTACTGCATACAGTAGAGGAATAGTTCGGGCATGATGAGTCTATCAGCATGACAATGGAGCCTATCATAAAGGAGCATCTGTGAGACAATGGTCTGTAGACAAAAACATTCCTGACATGTACTGGCCTGGCCAGAATCCCGCCAGGAAACCAATGGAACACCTTCGGGATGAGTTAGAACATCGACTTCGCTGCAGACACCAGCGTTCAATATCTCTAGCTTCTCTGGTTTCGGCTCTTGAGGGAGAATGGCCTACCATTTCTCCACAGACATTCAGACACCTCCCTGAGAGAGTCCCAAGCGTTAAAGCCGCCATAAAGGCGATGGGTGGACGCAACCTATATTGAAGTCCTCCAATACGTGTCTGTATGTTTTTGACAAGTTTGTTTATATGACTCTACTTTTCGTTCAGCTTGGCAGGAAATCATGTAGTAGACCATGATGCCAGTGCGGCTCGTAAAAGAATCTTTAAGCAATCCGATATTAGAGAGAACTACATTTTACATATACACTCCTGGAAATTGAAATAAGAACACCGTGAATTCATTGTCCCAGGAAGGGGAAACTTTATTGACACATTCCTGGGGTCAGATACATCACATGATCACACTGACAGAACCACAGGCACATAGACACAGGCAACAGAGCATGCACAATGTCGGCACAGTGTATATCCACCTTTCGCAGCAATGCAGGCTGTTATTCTCCCATGGAGACGATCGTAGAGATGCTGGATGTAGTCCTGTGGAACGGCTTGCCATGCCATTTCCACCTGGCGCCTCAGTTGGACCAGCGTTCGTGCTGGACGTGCAGACCGCGTGAGACGACGCTTCATCCAGTCCCAAACATGCTCAATGGGGGACAGATCCGGAGATCTTGCTGGCCAGGGTAGTTGACTTACACCTTCTAGAGCACGTTGGGTGGCACGGGATACATGCGGACGTGCATTGTCCTGTTGGAACAGCAAGTTCCCTTGCCGGTCTAGGAATGGTAGAACGATGGGTTCGATGACGGTTTGGATGTACCGTGCACTATTCAGTGTCCCCTCGACGATCACCAGTGGTGTACGGCCAGTGTAGGAGATCGCTCCCCACACCATGATGTCGGGTGTTGGCCCAGTGTGCCTCGGTCGTATGCAGTCCTGATTGTGGCGCTCACCTGCACGACGCCAAACACGCATACGACCATCATTGGCACCAAGGCAGAAGCGACTCTCATCGCTGAAGACGACACGTCTCCATTCGTCCCTCCATTCACGCCTGTCGCGACACCACTGGAGGCGGGCTGCACGATGTTGGGGCGTGAGCGGAAGACGGCCTAACGGTGTGCGGGACCGTAGCCCAGCTTCATGGAGACGGTTGCGAATGGTCCTCGCCGATACCCCAGGAGCAACAGTGTCCCTAATTTGCTGGGAAGTGGCGGTGCGGTCCCCTACGGCACTGCGTAGGATCCTACGGTCTTGGCGTGCATCCGTGCGTCGCTGCGGTCCGGTCCCAGGTCGACGGGCACGTGCACCTTCCGCCGACCACTGGCGACAACATCGATGTACTGTGGAGACCTCACGCCCCACGTGTTGAGCAATTCGGCGGTACGTCCACCCGGCCTCCCGCATGCCCACTATACGCCCTCGCTCAAAGTCCGTCAACTGCACATACGG
The DNA here is from genome assembly GCF_023864275.1 of Schistocerca cancellata. Taxonomy (NCBI): domain Eukaryota; kingdom Metazoa; phylum Arthropoda; class Insecta; order Orthoptera; family Acrididae; genus Schistocerca; species Schistocerca cancellata. The sequence goes on from NC_064626.1 coordinate 664,624,682, forward strand.
TTCACGTCCACGCTGTCGCGGCATGCTACCAGTGTTAAAGACTGCGATGGAGCTCCGTATGCCACGGCAAACTGGCTGACACTGACGGCGGCGGTGCATAAATGCTGCGCAGCTAGCGCCATTCGACGGCCAACACCGCGGTTCCTGGTGTGTCCGCTGTGCCGTGCGTGTGATCATTGCTTGTACAGCCCTCTCGCAGTGTCCGGAGCAAGTATGGTGGGTCTGACACACCGGTGTCAATGTGTTCTTTTTTCCATTTCCAGGAGTGTATTTTTCCAGCCAACTACCACTTGCTTAAGCAACGGTTAGAGCTACGAGGCAGCTGCATGTCCCCACATTTTGTTCTGTTCGTGACATTTTTGAGTGACAACAGCTAAATTATTAACGGTGTGGTAAAAATCTGTGACACTTTTACGTTTAATGAAATTCACCTTTGCAATTTTCGTAGATTGGGAGTTATTTATCGCTCTTTGATTCAGGAAGGAACCTTGTCAAATTCTGACAATCCAGGGTATATAATTGACATTACAAAGTAGTAGATTTATCTGCAAAACGTTTAAATTTGCAACTAGTACAGAACACTAATTTATTAACGCATAAGATGAAGTGTTTCCCCTACGTCGTTTACACATTCTGTAGAATTAAAAATAAAACAGCAGAATAAAATCGGCTTGAAGCATTTGGGAAACTGAATTCCGTATTCTCAATTTACCTGAAACAGAAAATAATCTGTAACCAGTTCGTCGTATCAGTTATAACCAGAGACCATGAGTTGTGCAATTCAAATGACAGGAATATATTAGGAGGGAGAATAGCAAACTGATTAAGTTGACATATGCCGGCCGGTGTGGCGAGTGGTTCTAGGCGCTACACTCTGGGACCGCGCGACCGCTACGGTCGCAGGTTCGAATCCTGCCTCGGGAATGGGTGTGTGTGATGTCCTTAGATTAGTTAGGTTTAAGTTGTTCTAAGTTCTAGGGGACTGATGACCTCAGAAGTTAAGTCCCATAGTGCTCATAGCCATTTGAACCATTTTTTTTTTTTGACATATTCTCACAGATGTCATACCGAATTTTCCCCAACTACTGGTCGATACGATTCTGAAGCCACTTATACCTTGGTTAGTTTCAATTTTAATTATTGTATGAGTGTACTACCCCGTAAAGAGAGATACTTGGTAACTTCTTGCATGAACTGTTAAAAAGTCTTCAAGAGAGGGACTTATTTTACAGCGAAAGCTGGAGCATGAAAATACAAGGTATTTAACATGAATAATAAAAAGCAAATTGCAAATTACAACAGATTTTTTAATTATATTAAAAGTAATATATCTGTTAGTTTTTTACGGCAAGGCTTTCTGGAGCTGCAGTTTCGAAGAAACTAACGCAATGTACTTTGCCTGTGCTTAGGTCATGACTGGAGGCGTTGCGTCAATATCTGAGTGACGATTATAAAGTGCTGTGAGCAGCAAATTTGGGTTCTCTCCGGTCAGCTGTTTGCGAAACTACCGGGAAAAAGAGAGGAAGATGATTTCCAACTGCCCTAGACCGTGAAAACATGTTGTGCAAACGCAAACCATAAAATCGCTTACAAGATAATATCAACAGCGGGGATTTCAAACAGGAAAATGTGGAACGCGCTACTCACAATTTCCGCGGGAACTCCATCAGTTTAACCTCTTGTTGTTATATGTTGCGGGACGTACTGCTGCAATAATAGAGTTTATTTATATTCACTGACCACACAGCTTTTTTAAACTAATTGTAAGACATGGACAATGACAAATAAATTGTAGCTTGTGGCAGACAGAATACAATAATCACTTTAACCACAAAATATTAGGTTACATCGTAGATGAATTCTTGCGCTTAGTTGCTCGTTTACTTAGCTTTAGTGTTTGATAATTTCATCACGCTGTGAGTTAACGAGCATTGCGCTCTCATTTAAATATATAGCCGAAACAGCCTACAGGAATTGTGAAACGAACCCTGTCGTCGAGGACCGCGTGCCACAAAGCGCGCAGATTCACCACGAGATGGGGAGACTCACAGGCGTCTATTGTCTATTGAGGCCTAAGCACTGTAGCGTGCGAGTGAGACAGACGAGAACTTATGTCATACGGAAACCCAGTGGAAGCCCTTTGTGGCCATGGAGGTGTGGCAGTGTTAAATACGGCGGACCTAATATCGGCCATGAAGGAAAACATTTATGAAAACTATTTAATTCTGTAGTTGTGCAAGGAATGAAGCTACAGTAATTTTAATCTGCCATCCTCTTTAAAATTTCACGGTGATTCCAAAAATATCTGGATATTGATCATATCTATAATAGTTTAGAATTTTCTGTTACAGTGAAATTAGCAAGTTTTATAACAAAGACCTGAATGCTAAAATCTGAACGCTTTGGTCGGTCTGAACGATCGACATTTCATATAGAAGGGCATCATTAAAATGACAAATGTTGTAAATATCAACTGTGTAACTTTATTTGTTTAAAAGATATGGTAAATTTAAATTATCAGTATTTTCAGTTAAGCATCAGATCATCATTTCCTCCACCAAAACACATTGATCGATGACAGCATGACACCTTATTAATCATTAGGTAATAGAAATGGTTCAAATGGCTCTGAGCACTATGGGACTCAACTGCTGAGGTCATCAGTCCCCTAGAACTTAGAACTCCTTAAAACTAACTAACCTAAGGACATCACATACATCCATGCCCGAGGCAGGATTCGAACCTGCGACCGCAGCGGTCGCGCTGTTTCAGACTGTAGCGTCTAGAACCGCTCGGCCACTCCGGCCGGCATTAGGTAATAGAATATTTGTTGTAAAGTTCAGTGCATAATAGTTACTTTTGTTCTTTATATATTTATCAGAAAGTACATTGGTGCAAGGCTACTGACCGTGACATTCAAAGCTAAGAAAGAAATTGTATTGGTTTTACGTAAAAGAATTTAACGTTTATTAGGTAATGGATATTATTGTTACTTTATTTAGAACGTCAAAGTGGTCAAGCTTTGATTATTTAAATATGTTAAAATGTAAAATAATGTAGAATAAGCTGTAGCCAATCAGATGGACGGCCACAGGAAAGGGAACTGCCCTAGTCAGTTGAGCGAGGATATTCGGCGCACGGGAATCGCGGCCGGGGACGGGTAGAAGGCGTATGCCGGATGAGACGCGGAAGCGGACAGTCGGTCTTTAGACAGCTAGGTAGTGGAACGACTTGGAAAATTTCGCGTTGTGTGGTATCGCGGGACATAGTCTCTGAGCGGTGAGCAGCCGCGCGCCTGGTGTGAACACTAACTTTTCGCGTAATTAACGAGGTATTTCGCAGTGAGATTGTGAATGATCGAACTGTATCAAATGGATGTGCGCTCTAAATGTGACCACTTTCGCTATTAGTTTGCTTTCTGAATGAACAATATTCTAACAAAATCGCAACTGTGTGGCCTACATCATATATGGGTCGTTAATTTAGTTCCCGATCTTATTATTACTGTTATTATATGTTATGTTAACTTCGTATTTCGCAAACTTGCCATCAGCCAGACAATTCAACGAAAGGGTCACAAGTGTCTAATTTAGGGTGTGTAATGCGACACGTTTGAGCCAAGGCATTTCGACGAAGAGGAACCGCATGTTAGCCCGAACATCCTCAGGGATGTTAGCTCGCAACGCTGCCACTCAGCCGACAAAAGTTCTTGCTTGTATATATTTTTAGTAAAAATGGAAAAATCTTTTCTTCGAACTTCCTCCGTTGGTAGTCTCGAAAGGAGTAATCCATATTTTAGAGGAAAAATGTTAGACTTTATTAAACAAGTTAGTGCTTTTAAGTTCAAACAAACACGCTACAATTATGATACATGACTATACATTACGTTGACCTAACAGTTTAGCTCTCTCGCTGCCCGGTATTGGTGTCATTAGTTGATATTCTTTCTTTGTTATTTCGTTTGCAATCGCTTGTAGCCAGTAGAAATCTAAATCAATGTGAGTTTGAATAGCATGTGATCCTTATATCTAGTAACAAGTGATTTGCGATGGATAAGTTAATACCAAAAACAGTGGAATGTTTGTCATGTGAATTACGTTATTTGGTTTTTTATTAGATAAAGTTATGCTGTTATCAGGAATGGTGATGCAAGAGATTGCCACTATACGAACTGACCATTTGTTGATAAATTATTCAAAGTATATAATTTATTTTATAGAGAAATTTTACTAGAACTGCATGCAAGAAAACTGATAAAATTCAAATACTGTCACACAACAGTAAGCAAAATAGGGTGACTAAATGCTGCTTGTACAAATGAAGAAAAGTATTTCAATCGTGCCCTCGTCATATTTTTGAGGAATTATTTCGACCCACCGATATATGTAACTGCTGGACCTGACGCGACACTTCAAAAATATTACTAACCGGTAGCAATGAAAAGCCTTATTTTGTCCATTCTACCATTTTAGGATATCTTGAACACGTACTTTACACGTTAAAACTAGAGTGATACGAGAATAATGAGATAAGTATTGGTGTTAACGACACGGCAGAAAGAGAATTACTGCAACATTCTCACACAATGTATGAAACTGATGAACTATTTGTTTCACAGATCGTTGCAAAGAACGTAAAAGTACCCAACTGCTAGATCTCTCAGGAATATATTTGGTCACATTATGTTTTAATTCTACGGAAGGTGCAAACAAAAACATATTTCTCTTAAGGAAGTTGTGTGCCTTATGGACAAATAACATAATTTTAACAAAATTTTTCACATCTTTCAGGCGTTTTTGGAAAATTTAAGAATTTGGAAACTATTCGATACATTTCTTTCAGAATATAGAAGAAAATGTTGTAGATTGGAAGAGTACACTAGTTTTGAATGGAATTAACCATCATTTACACGATTTTTCAACTTCAAAGCGTTTGGTGGTCTCATAGCAGTTGTCCGACAGCAGAAATCATGCATTGGCTATGGTTTTGTTGACTGGAACAGGATTAGCGGGTGCAAAAAGGAAAAGCGTACCTCTCGAAAAATGTTGTGATTGAGAACCACACTAATGCACGAGTACGTGGATAATCCAATGGAATCGTCGTAACGCAAAGATTACGATTTCCTCTTTTCTTTCAGAATCACGAATTTTAAAGAATCGCGCAATTTTGAAAATCAACGAATTTTAAGATGTTTAAAGCACGCAATTACCGAAGTTGGAGCGAAAAATATTGGTACAAGGAAGGTAACTACGAAGAAACTTTGGGTAACAGAAAAAATACTTCAATCGATCGACAAAAGAAGGAAGTACAAAAATGTTTAGATAAAGACAGAAATACAGCAGAACAAGTAACTAAGGAATGAAATAAACAGAAAGTGCAGAGAAGCCAAGGCAAAATGCCTGTAGGAAAAATTTGAAGAATTCGAAAAAGAAATAGTCGTCTAAAGGACTGATTCAGATTACAGAAAAGTTAAAACAACCCTTGGTGAAACTAAAAGCAGGGGCACCGACAAGAGTGCATTGGGAATTCAACCGTTAAATACCCTCTTGGAGGAGGAGCGTTTATCTAGTGGCGCGACTGTGGAAAAAATGGGAGTGAATGTGGAAGACACAAGAATACAGTATCAGAGACCCGGTTTAATAGAGTTTTGGAAAACTTGCGATCGGCAGAAAGGATAGATAACATTCCATAAGAATTACTGTAATCATTAGGGGAAGTGCCAACCAAGCAACAATGGAAGTTGTTGCGTAGAACCTATGAGTCTGGAGCCATACCATCAGACTTTCGGAAAAATATTGTCCGTGCAATCCCGAAGACAGCGAGAGCAGATGATTGCGAGAACTGTCCCACAATCGGCTCATGAATGCAAGTTGAGACAAGAATAATACACAGAAGAACAGAAAAGAAAATTGGAGATCTGTTAGATATCGCTCAGTTTGCCTTTCGGAAGAGACAGGTATGAAGTTGGTGTCGATAATGGAAGCAAGACTTAAGACAAATCAAGACACGTCTAGGATTTGTTGACCTGGAGAAAGTGTTCGACAATGTAAAATGGTTTGTTCCTCTTGACTGCCTGGACATGAAACGTAAAAGTCGACAATCTGTATTTTATTAAGAAACCTTAACGGTGATCGTCAGGATTGAGCAAGATCACGCTGCTGAATTTCAAACCCACAAAAATATTGAAAGTAACGAAACCTGATCGCTGTGATGAGGAGAATCCATTCGCAGGTGGAGAACTGAGAAATGGTATCCATCAGACGAAAAGTAACAAAGCCGCAGTCTTAGATGGCATGAATTCGGAGCAAATAAAGAACTTTTTCCCCTTAACTATCAACGGGATCTAGAAAACGATGTGTTGTTGGAATGATAATTCCAAAGACCTGGCACAAGCCACAAGTCGTGGACTTGCTTAAATCACGGAAAGAACCGAGTAACCTCAAGAACTTCAGTTCTGTTCCATCCGTTTAAAAATCTAAAGAGAATGATTTCGACTCGAATTTCTGATATCGTCGACAGGAAGATCACTAAAGAACAGTCAGGTTTCAGATCAGAAAAACCATGTTCCAGTGGGACCGAGTACACCGAGGAAGGGTATGACAGAAAGCAAGTTACAGCAGTTGATTTTATCGACCTCACAACTACTTACGATGTAACAAAGAGCCTGTATTGTAAGTAGGCTGTTTATGTTTTCTTATTGGCAACGTTACGTAGCGCTCTGTATGAAAATCACTGGCTGTGCTGTGTGCAGCCTGTGGCTAGTTTGCATTGTTGTCTGCCATTGTAGTGTTAGGCAGCGGCAGCTGGATGTGAACAGCGCGTAGCGTTGCACAGTTGGAGGTGAGCCGCCAGCAGTGGTGGATGTGGGGAGAGAGATGGCGGAGTTTTGTAATTTGTCATGAACTGCTATATATATGATGATATTAAGGTAAATACAGTGTTTGTTCTCTATTAAAATCTTTCATTTGCTAACTATCCCTATCAGTAGTTAGTGCCTTCAGTAGTTTGAATCTTTTATTTAGCTGGCAGTAGTGGCGCTCGCTGTATTGCAGTAGTTCCAGTAACGAAGATTTTTGTGAGGTAAGTGATTTGTGAAAGGTATAGGTTAATGTTAGTCAGGGCCATTCTTTTGAAGGGATTTTTGAAAGTCAGATTGCGTTGCGCTAAATAATATTGTGTGTCAGGTTAAGCACAGTCGTGTAAAATTGTTCTAAGGGGCAGTTTCAGTATAACTAAGGACTACCGAGTGAGGCAGTTTACTTAGTGTCTGCTGCAGAACAGACGATTTTTTGTCTATCTAAATGAGAAAAATAGCCGATGGAGAATATGGGAAAGCGACCTTCCAGAAAAATGTGTGCTGGCTCCGATATTACATAACATATACGCTGAGGTGACAGAAGTTGTGGGATAGCGATATGCACAAATACAGAAGGCGATAGTACGATAGTATCGCGTACACAAGGTGTGATAGGGCAGTTCCTTGGCGAAGCTACCGTTTGTACTCAGGTGATCCATGTGAAAAAGTGTCTGACTTGACCATGGCCGCAAGACGGAAATTAACAGACTTTGGACGCCGAATATTAGTGGGAGTTAGACGCTTGAGACATTCATTTCGTAAATCGTTCGGGGATCCAAAATTCCGAGATCCACAGTGTCAAGAGCGCGCCGAGAATACCTAGTTTCAGCCATTACCTCTCACCACGGACAATGCTTTGGCCGACGGCATTCACTCAACGACCCAGAGCAGGGGCGTTTGTGTAAGTTATCAGTGCTAACGGACAAGCAGCACTGCGTGAAATAACAGCAGAAATCAATGTGTAGTCGTTAGGACAGCGTGGAGAAATTTAATAGGCTATGGCAGCAGATGACCGACGCGAATGCCTGCAGCACCTCACTGTGGTTTCCTGACCATATCGATTGGACCTAGACGGCTGGGAAACCGTGGCCTGGTTAGATGAGTCCCGCTGTCGCTAGTAAGAGCTGATGGCAACCTTCGAGTATGGTGCAGAGCCCTGGACCCAAGCTGTCAACATGGCACTGTGCAAGCTGATGGTGTCTCGGTGCGGGCTGTGTTTACGTGGAATGGACTGGGTTCCCTGGTCCATCTGAACCGGTCATTAACTGGGAATGGTTGTGTTCGACTACCTGGAGACAATTTGCAGCCTTTCATGGACTTCATGTTGCCAAAGAACAGTGCGCCATGTCTCCGGGCCACAGTTGTTCGCTATGGGTTTGAAGAACATTCTGGACAATTCGAGCGAATGATTTGGCCATCCACGTCGCCTGACATGAATCCCAGCATTTATGGGACGTAATCTAGAGGTCAATTTGTGCACATCCCACACCGGCAATATTTTCGCAATTATGGACGGCTGTAAGCAGCACGGCTGAGTATTTCTGCAGCGAACTTGCAACTACTTGTTGAATCCATGCCATGTCGCGTTGGTGCACTACACCAGGCAGAAGGATGACTGACACGATATTTTGTCGTCTCGGTGTGTAGACAGCATGTAGAAGGTATGCACCACGGACAACCTCGTCCGCAAACTGAGATACACCACCTGGGGGAGCGCAGTCCAGCGTCCGCCCTCTCTCTATGTTTCTCTGCTGCACACTACGCCTCAGCAGTCAGGAAGAGCTGTCCATGAGACAGGTCGCGTAGTTGGATGGTGCCTTCAACCAACTCCAGTCAATCTTTCCAATCACGGGAGTAGCACGTCCAGCTGTAAAAAGATATTTCCAGAATGAGATTTTCACTCTGCAGCGGAGTGTGCGCTGATATGAAACATCCTGGCAGATTAAAACTGTGTGCCCGACCGAGACTCGAACTCGGGACCTTTGCCTTTCGCGGGCAACTGCTCTACCATCTGAGCTACCGAAGCACGACTCACGCCCGGTACTCACAGCTTTACTTCTGCCAGTATCTCGTCTCCTACCTTCCAAACTTTACAGAAGCTCTCCTGCGAACCTTGCAGAACTACCACTCCTGAAAGAAAGGATATTGCGGAGACACGGCTTAGCCACAGCCTGGGGGATGTTTCCAGAATGAGATTTTCACTCTGCAGCGGAGTGAGCGCTGATATGAAACTTCCTGGCAGATTAAAACTGTGTGCCCGACCGAAACTCGAACTCGGGACCTTTGCCTTTCGCGGGCAAGTGCTCTACCATCTGAGCTACCGAAGCACGACTCACGCCCGGTACTCACAGCTTTACTTCTGTAAAGTTTGGAATGTAGAAGACGAGATACTGGCAGAAGTAAAGCTGTGAGTACCGGCCGTGAGTCGTGCTTCGGTAGCTCAGATGGTAGAGCACTTGCCCGCGAAAGGCAAAGGTCCCGAATTCGAGTCTCGGTCGGGCACACAGTTTTAATCTGCCAGGAAGTTTCATATCAGCGCACACTCCGCTGCAGAGTGAAAATCTCATTCTGGAAACATCCCCCAGGCTGTGGCTAAGCCATGTCTCCGCAATATCCTTTCTTTCAGGAGTGCTAGTTCTGCAAGGTTCGCAGGAGAGCTTCTGTAAAGTTTGGAAGGTAGGAGACGAGATACTGGCAGAAAAAAAGCTGTGAGTACCGGGCGTGAGTCGTGCTTCGGTAGCTCAGATAGTAGAGCAGTTCCCCGCGAAAGGCAAAGGTCCCGAGTTCGAGTCTCGGTCGGGCACACAGTTTTAATCTGCCAGGAAGTTTGTAAAAAGATAGCTAGCAGTAGACACTGAAAAGAAGAAGGAAGAAACGGGTTCAAGACATACATTGTTTGGGACTCATCCATCATGACTGAAATCCAGAAAAAATCCTTACAAGATCAACAATTCCAATTTCAGCATAAGCTCATCGAACTGGGCACTGTAGAACAAAATCCCCTGGAAGATCATGGACAGTATCAGAGAAGCTACCATCAGGCTGGCATCTCCAGTTAGGGGTTGGAAGACCCTCATCGCTTTGAGAAGAGAAGTGATAAAATTAATTTGAAGAAGTGATGTGTCATCAATGATGAAGTTTGCAAATGTGGGGCAAGGTAGGAGTCTGAATTTTGTGTTAGCAGAAGAGCCACACCGTGTTACGAGTGGAGGCCGAAATGCACGCGTTTTAGCTCACGCAGGCTGGCGTGAGGAGAGAAGAACTATACTGACGTGAGGTCTGGAACATGACAAGGAATGATAATTCAGAAAGCGGATGTTATTAGTTTGCTACTTAACTTTAACCCATTAATGATGAACGTCGGTCTTGACGGTACATAATTCACAATATTATCTGTTCAGAATACATTCTTGAAGATAGTAATTGCAGTAACTGAATATGGCGCCTTGCTAGGTCGTAGCAACTGACGTAGCTGAATGCTATGCTAAACTGTCGTCTCTGCAAATGAGAGCGTATGTAGACAGTGAACCATCGCTAGCAAAGTCGGCTGTACAGCTGGGGCGAGTGCTAGGGAGTCTCTCTAGATTAGACCTGCCGTGTGGCGGCGCTCGGTCTGCAATCACTGATAGTGGTGACACGCGGGTCCGACGTATACTAACGGACCGCGGCCGATTTAAAGGCTACCACCTAGCAAGTGTGGTGTCTGGCGGTGACACCACACTGAATATTTGCTGGTCTGCAGTAATCTGAGCGAACCCCGTGACATGGAAGACTTGTTTCCAGTGAATGAAAGTGGTGTTCTGACCGCTGAACACGGACTCACAAAGCGTGACATTCTCTCAGTCATTAATATTAGATTGTAGTTTTAGGATTATGTTGCGTTTTAGCTTTTATTTTGGGACTCGGATAAGTAATAAATCAGAATCCAGCAGTTGATCACCTCGAACAGGACCGCTCTAAAGACAGTAGAAACGTCGCTATTTTAGTTATTTTTACTGTTTCATAATGTTGTTGTTGTTGTTGTCTTCAGTCCTGAGACTGGTTTGACGCAGCTCTCCATGCTACTCTATCCTGTGCAAGCTTCTTCATCTCCCAGTACCTACTGCAGCCTACATCCTTCTGAATCTGCTTAGTGTATTCATCTCTTGGTCTCCCCCTGCCATTTTTACCCTCCACGCTGCCTTCCAATACTAAATTGGTGATCCCTTGATGCCTCAGAACATGTCCTACCAACCGATCCCTTCTTCTGGTCAAGTTGTGCCACAAACTTCTCTTCTCCCCAATCCTATTCAATACTTCCTCATTAGTTATGTGATCTACCCATCTAATCTTCAGCATTCTTCTGTAGCACCACATTTCAAAAGCTTCTATTCTCTTCTTGTCCAAACTATTTACCGTCCATGTTTCACTTCCATACATGGCTACACTCCATACAAATACTTTCAGAAATGACTTCCTGACACTTAAATCTATACTCGATGTTAAAAAATTTCTCTTCTTCAGAAACGCTTTCCTTGCCATTGCCAGTCTACATTTTATATCCTCTCTATTTCGACCATCATCAGTTATTTTGCTCCCCAAATAGCAAAACTCCTTTACTACTTTAAGTGTCTCATTTCCTAATCTAATACCCTCAACATCACCCGACTTAATTCGACTACATTCCATTATCCTCGTTTTGCTTTTGTTGATGTTCATCTTATATCCTCCCTTCAAGACACCATCCATTCCGTTCAACTGCTCTTCCAAGTCCTTTGCTGTCTCTGACAGAATTACAATGTCATCGGCGAACCTCAAAGTTTTTATTTCTTCTCCATGGATTTTAATACCTACTCCGAATTTTTCTTTTGTTTCCTTTACTGCTTGCTCAATGTACAGATTGAATAACATTGGGGAGAGGCTACAACCCTGTCTCACTCCCTTCCCAACCGCTGCTTCCCTCTCATGTCCCTCGACTCTTATAACTGCCATCTGGTTTCTGTACAAATTGTAAATAGCCTTTCGCTCCCTGTATTTTACCCCTGCCACCTTTAGAATTTGAAAGAGAGTATTCCAGTCAACATTGTCAAAAGCTTTCTCTAAGTCTACAAATGCTAGAAACGTAGGTTTGCCTTTTCTTAATCTTTCTTCTAAGATAAGTCGTAAGGTCAGTATTGCCTCACGTGCTCCAGTATTTCTACGGAATCCAAACTGATCTTCCCCGAGGTCGGCTTCTACCAGTTTTTCCATTCGTCTGTAAAGAATTCGTGTTAGTATTTTGCAGCTGTGGTTTATTAAACTGATTGTTCGGTAATTTTCACATCTGTCAACACCTGCTTTCTTTGGGATTGGAATTATTACATTCTTTTTGAAGTCTGAGGGTATTTCGCCTGTTTCATACATCTTGCTCACCAGATGGTAGAGTTTTGTCAGGACTGGCTCTCCCAAGGCCGTCAGTAGTTCTACTGGAATGTTGTCTACTCCGGGGGCCTTGTTTCGACTCAGGTCTTTCAGTGCTCTGTCAAACTCTTCACGCAGTATCGTATCTCCCATTTCATCTTCATCTACATCCTCTTCCATTTCCATAATATTGTCCTCAAGTACATCGCCCTTGTATAGACCCTCTATATACTCCTTCCACCTTCCTGCTTTCCCTTCTTTGCTTAGAACTGGGTTTCCATCTTAGCTCTTGATGTTCATACAAGTGGTTCTCTTATCTCCAAAGGTCTCTTTAATTTTCCTGTAGGCAGTATCTATCTTACCCCTAGTGAGATAAGCCTCTACATCCTTACATTTGTCCTCTAGCCATCCCTTCTTAGCCATTCTGCACTTCCTGTCGATCTCATTTTTGAGACGGTTGTATTCCTTTTTGCCTGCTTCATTTACTGCATTTTTATATTTTCTCCTTTCATCAATTAAATTCAATATTTCTTCTGTTACCCAAGGATTTCTACTAGCCCTCGTCTTTTTACCTACTTGATCCTCTGCTGCCTTCACTACTTCATCCCTCAAAGCTACCCATTCTTCTTCTACTGTATTTCTTTCCCCCATTCCTGTCAATTGTTCCCTTATGCTCTCCCTGAAACTCTGTACAACCTCTGGTTCTTTCAGTTTATCCAGGTCCCATCTCCTTAAATTCTCACCTTTTTGCAGTTTCTTCAGTTTTAATCTACAGGTCATAACCAATAGATTGTGGTCAGAGTCCACATCTGCCCCTGGAAATGTCTTACAATTTAAAACCTGGTTCCTAAATCTCTGTCTTACCATTATATAATCTATCTGATACCTTTTAGTATCTCCAGGGTTCTTCCATGTATACAACCTTCTATCATGATTCTTAAACCAAGTGTTAGCTATGATTAAGTTGTGCTCTGTGCAAAATTCTACCAGGCGGCTTCCTCTCTCATTTCTTAGCCCCAATCTATATTCACCTACTACGTTTCCTTCTCTCCCTTTTCCTACACTCGAATTCCAGTCACCCATGACTATTAAATTTTCGTCTCCCTTCACTATCTGAATAATTTCTTTCATTTCATCATACATTTCTTCAATTTCTTCGTCATCTGCAGAGCTAGTTGGCATATAAACTTGTACTACTGTAGTAGGTGTGGGCTTCGTATCTATCTTGGCCACAATAATGCGTTCACTATGCTGTTTGTAGTAGCTTACCCGCATTCCTATTTTCCTATTCATTATTAAACCTACTCCTGCATTACCCCTATTTGACTTTGTGTTTATAACCCTGTAGTCACCTGACCAGAAGTCTTGTTCCTCCTGCCACCGAACTTCACTAATTCCCACTATATCTAACTTTAACCTATCCATTTCCCTTTTTAAATTTTCTAACCTACCTGCCCGAATAAGGGATCTGACATTCCACGCTCCGATCCGTAGAACGCCAGTTTTATTTCTCCTGATAACGACATCCTCTTGAGTAGTCCCCGCCCGGAGATTCGAATGGGGGACTATTTTACCTCCGGAATATTTTACCCAAGAAGACGCCATCATCATTTAATCATACAGTAAAGCTGCATGCCCTCGGGAAAAATTACGGCCGTAGTTTCCCCTTGCTTTCAGCCGTTCACAGTACCAGCACAGCAAGGCCGTTTTGGTTATTGTTACAAGGCCAGATCAGTCAATCATCCAGACTGTTGCCCCTGCAACTACTGAAAAGGCTGCTGCCCCTCTTCAGGAACCACACGTTTGTCTGGCCTCTCAACAGATACCCCTCCGTTGTGGTTGTACCTACGGTACGGCTATCTGTATCGCTGAGGCACGCAAGCCTCCCCACCAACGGCAAGGTTCAACACGAATACATAATTTTTGTTTGCTTTCAAATCATTACATATCCTTTCTTTTTCTGTAAAATGCGGATTACTGCATTCGAAACTACCAACATAATGTACAAGTTGACCCAACTTCTTAAAATATTTATATTAAAAACGTGGGTGAACAACTCGGTTTGGTGAGAGCGCAGTGAAAATACCAAACTCTCCACAACAAATGTTACCAACTAAGTACAAGAATTTTTGTGTCGTACTTCTAACGTACTCCAACTACAGTATTACTCACTGTTTGATGCTGTGAAGGCTTATTTCCTTCTAACGATTTCTATGGTATGTAGTTTTGTACTACATGCTGATGTTAATATTTAGACAACATCTCATACGAAGGTTTCCTGCCATCTTGTACCCATAATCTGGCTTCCTGATCGGGGGCTAGTGCTCTGTCTCTCGTGAATTTGTCAACAGGAGATTCTCTTTTTAAGGATGGAGCACTTCCACGCCCGTACCGGCATGGTGACTATGACAAAAGGTTCTGATGTCATCTCTGCATTTGTTAGTTTTAATCGAGGACCTCCTAGGTTGCGGGTCTATGATGTCGTCCTACTTCTGGGTAGGATTATCCACTATCAAGGACCCATCGAGGTGACAGAAAGTCGACGAAGGCGGTTGAAGAGTAGCGGTTTTGAGGGTAGAGGGGGGGGGGTGAGGAAGGGAGGGTGAAGGAAGTGCCAAGGCTTGTGGCGCGTCGTGAGAGCAGTAGCGCGGTTTCTTGCTTGCTGCGACAGATAGTGCAGGGGTAATGTTATGATTATATTTGGGTAAACGTTGCAAGCTCAATAGCAATGGTACAGCTTAGATTCGTGATAAAGAGTATCAGTCCGAATCGATGAGAGGTACTGCACACGCTGAGGGCCCACAATATATCAGGGCCAGCTGCAGCATCTGCTTACCTGTAACATGCAATGGTTGTCATGCGAGTAGTCGATTGGTTATAAATCAGTAGCACAGTGTGTAGGTTATTTGGGTTTTGTTTGTGTTTAGTGTGCGTAATGGTTTATCTGTTGTTGCTGGTTGGGCGGCTGTGTTCACTCATCTGGTAGTTCCATTCAGCTTGGCTGAGTTGCAGGGGTTCGCCGATATTTGCGTTGTTTGTGTTTCTTTAGCTCGCCACAGGGATTTAAGCGACCCTGGTAAGGAGTGTCTTTGGGTGATTATGTGTCCACCTATGATTGTGGTCGTATTTTCGAGATTCAAGATGAAGGGGTCGTACAGACATATGGAGGGTTTTTTGAACAACTCCGAGAGAGTATGGAGCCCGCTGTTCGTTGTGTAGGTCGGCGGTTCGTCTCCATCGTGGAGCATTGCTTGTGATACGTAGCAACTTGTTCTGTGTCACCTGAAGGTGACACAGGTATGTTGGAGCTGCGTAACTCCATACTGGAGCTGCATACGTCATCTAATCGGTGTAACATACGTGGACTTCGACATCCTCCTGCTCAGTGTACTTTGCCTGTTCAGCATTGTGTACAGCTGTCTGTGCCTCGCGTGTAGTCGGTTGACAACGCATTGTACGTGGTTCCCCCAGGTTAGTTTCTGGTCCAGCCAGACACCGAGGTACCTGACTTTCTCATGGAAACATACTGGGCGTGTGTGTACTGTTATTTGTCTGCAGTGCTGGTATCTGTGTAGTTGCTTTCGTCGGCGTCGACGGGAGATTAAACCCTATTCTTCCTTCTTTTAGCGTACCCACCTCACACGTGGTGGTGTCAACAGTTTAATCCGCCTTACGACACGAGTCTAGTACACTAATCACGGCGCGTCTTACGTCATCGAGTCCTTCTCTGCAACCGCTGGAAACGCAAATAAAAATATCCGGAATCTGAAGCAGGCTGTCCGCCGCTGCGCGCTGCACGTAATCTGCCTCGGCGGTGCGGCAGGAGTATCTAGCGTAGACACAGCCGCGGCTGGCCTATGGCCTGACCCAGTCTAGTATGTGACCTGCGCCTTTAGGTACAAACAGCAGAATGCCGACTCTGCAGTTAGTCTCGTCTTTACTCGCAGTTCACGAGAGGCACCGTGCAGACGATCCCATTCCTGCGACGTTATTACGCAACAGCTGGAAAAACGTTCGGCGCGACTGGCGTCTGGAGACTTGTACGCAATTGGGGTCAGTCCAATGGCGATTACGGAGCCGGTGGTCCGCGCACGTGCTATTTTCGAAATGTGTACGTTTTTACCGATTTTTCTGTCTAGTAGGTGACGTCTGGGCGCGATAGCTTTATTTCGTGCCATAATTTCTGCAGACACAGCGTATGCTTCGTGTCCTCATAAACACCGCGTCACTTTTAGCGAGCGACAGTTCCACAGGATGTCCTTTACGGTTAAAATTATACAGATGCTAAAGGATCCTGAACTAATGACTTTGAAATATAAAACTGATCGTCGGAAAAGCATATTTGTAAACTGGCAATCACTTTCAGTCAAGCGATCATCTTAAAGTCACGAATGAAAATTACACCAGGTTACACAAAGATTCCTTGGCCTGAAATAGTTAATTACTATCAGTTGCAGCATCTGTCAGACGCGTGCGTCTATTGTACAAAAGACATTCAATTAAAGAGAAAAACTGATGGGCAAATGAAATTCGTATCTCTGGAATGAGCAGAGGACAGCTGACGGATAAAAACTGTAGTGTTCATAACGTCAGTATAGCATTTAACGATGGTGTGTCTGCTTGAAGTTTCCACAGTACTTGAACAACGTCCAGTAATCTGTTACTTGCTTCCTGAGGATGAGAAACAAGCTAAAATCATTTTTGGAATGATTTTGCAATGCGGTGAAAGATGCGTGAACTGCGGAATTTTTGATAAGTGGGTAGAACAGTTCGAAAACGGTCGAATCTCAGTGACTGACGAGCAAAGTTCTGGCCGCTCAGTTGAAGCGTCAGCTCATTCGCTTGACGACATTATTAGTGAACACCGACATGTTACATTTGAAAATACAGCCAAAAAAGTTGTACTAACTCTTGGCACAGTTCATAACGTTACCAGTAACTAGCTCAAGTACAGCAAAACAAGTGTAAGGTGGGTTCCGAAAGAGTTAACGTGACAATACAAGGAAACAAGACTCAAAGTGTGTACAAATTTGAAAGAACACTATAAAATGGAAGATGATATTTTTCTAAACAAGATTTTAGCATGTGGTGAAATTTAGGTTCACTAATTTGAACCAGAGTCCAAAAGACAAAAGCGTGGAATATACCATTGACTGCCGTGTAGTGTGTGATGTCGGTCCGTCCCGTTGAAACCAGGCTTCTTGTACTTTTGGAAAGTTGTGCACTGCAGGTGTAACGAAAGTTCGTAACATCTCAACGTAACGATCGGCCTTTACAATTATTGTGCTTCCATGTTCATCTGCAAACAAATACGGTCCTATAATCCCATGTGATGAAACACCACACCAAACTGTCACTTTACTGGCGTGGAAAGGGCGCTCATGAACGTCATTAGCATTTGTGTTTGCACAGTAACGGTAGTTCTCTTTATTCACATAACTTGTGAGTCAAAATGTGGCTATCAGGCATCCACAAGTTGTTTAGAAATTCATCGTCATTGTTTATTTTTGTTATCAATTGTTGACAGAATCCTAATCGGAACCGGTAATCCTTGTCCTCCAATTGTTGCACCATCTGTAGTTTGTACGGATTAAATTTTAAATCAAGATGAAGAATTCTGCGAACACTCTCCCGGGACATTCCAACCACTGCTGCCTGCTTACGAATTGAACGCTGAGGGCTCCGTAGGACAGACTCGCGTACAACATCAATGTTCGCTGGAGAACGCACACTTCTTGGTCGTCCTGTTGGTTTCCTCTTGAGGGCAGATCCAGCCTGTTCAGGGTTATTAATCCAACATTTTATCGCGTGTTTCGACGGAACGACATCATAACGTCCTAAATTATAAAAACGTCGAAACTCCCTCTGCGCCACTACCAAACTGTCATTGTTTTTTAAAACATTTTTATGGCTGACGCACGCTGTTGTCTGTTACAATGATCCATGATTACTGAAATGGAGGAGTGCTTACTCGCTAACTGTCACGAACCTGCAGTGATACCACCTGCCCATGGCTGCCACTAGTCATTTCAAACATTCCCGTTATTCTGTGTCAGCCTGTACATTTCCGAGAGAGCGGGTAGACCACACCATCCGTGCAATATTTTCTCTGTTTCCAAGAAAGCATCAACCACCTGCGCTCTATGAGGTCCAGCATTATCACCCATCAATATGAAATCTGGGCCCACAGCAACGTGCAACAACTGCACATGAGGCCCCAAGATGTGTCACGAAACCTGACAAACCTTGCCGATTCACCCACACGATTTTATGAAGAGGTGTTCGAGTGGTCAACATAATCCCTGTCCACACCATAAGGAACCCTCCTCAATATCGGTCTCTTTCCACAATATATGTATTCCTAAATAGTGTTCCACGTTCCATCCAGATTCGAATCTGTCGAGAATCACTCTCCAGACGATATCGGGACTCATCTGCCGTAAGAACATTGGCCCACTGTTCGACGGTCCAGGTGGCATGTTGACGACTCCACTCTAGAGTTCCTTTTGCAAAGACGAGTCAGAGATACACATACAATAAAGGCCACGCTGCTGAAGCCTTTTGTACACCGTTTGCCTCGATACAGCACATCCAGTGAATGTTAAGAGGTCAGTTGCTGTGCAGTACCGGGCGGTACTGTCGTGCCCTCACAGCCAAATAACGATCCTCTCTTCCTGATATCACACGTGGTCGGTCCGGCTCTGGTCTTCGGGACACAGTTTAGCTCTGTATAAACTGTCGCCACGTAACGATTCATATTAAGCCATCGCGTCACATCAGTTTGCGACTGCCCTGTCTCCATTCTTCCTACGGCGCTACACTACAGAGAGTCTAGTCGGCCTCTTGTCTGTGCCACACTGCACCGTCTGTGACTGTGGGCACAGCGATTATGGATGTGGGACAACCGGGCACATATGATAAGTGCCCTGACATCATCATTGGCGTGGTTGTCCGTTGACTGGGATTTTCTTCATGACATAACCACCTAGTATCACTCTGCCTGACGTGATGCAACCCGTCTCCCTAGTGCATCCCAGACATCACTGTCTAATTAGACTGACGACCGTTTCCTTTTACGTAATTACAGTTTACTTTATAATTATCAGAACTCTGCTTCGATCTTCACTAGTGAAGTTACTCGCTCTCTACTGAACATAATTTTTTGGGTAACGAAACATAGTCCTATAATTTTCCATTAAAACACTGTCAAATTCAAATTAAATTTACCGAGCGAGGTGGCGCAGTGGTTAGCACACTGGACTCGCATTCAGGAGGACGACGGTTCAATCCTGCGTCCGGCCATCCTGATTTAGGTTTTCCGTGATTTCCCTAAATCGCTCCAGGCAAATGCCGGGATGGTTCCTTTGAAAGGGCACGGCCGGCTTCCTTCCCCGTCATTCCCTAATCCGATGAGACCGATGACCTCGCAGTTTGGTCTCTTCCCCCCAAACAACCCCAACCCCAAATTAAATTTCTCTCATACGAGTAAAATTGTCGGTAACCTGCTCTTTTAATGTTAAAGAGAAGCGTTATATTATTAACGATGGTGTTTTAAGCTTACATTTCGCTAAATATGAGCGAACCACGAATCTTTGTTTCAGCCCATAAAAGGATACTCATCACAAGTTCGGTAAGCAGAGAGATAGTAAGGAAACAGTGAAAATCTTAGAGTACCTACTGAAATAAAGGATAAGCCGCTTGAACACCTCAACAGATAATTGTAGAGATCTCGCCCACAATCTTCATCATTGTAGAAATTGCGAACCAGCTCGCATCGAAATCACACAAGGCAAAATATATCAGACTTCCTCCAAATAGAAAACCGGGAACAGACGCTAGATACAGAATCCAGCCACAGAATTGCGAAAACTCATTCGAAATTATATTGCTTCGTGGTTCCAAACTCGCGAACGTTTCCCATTGGCTGATGGCCCAGGAAGCATCTAAAGATACAAGAAGCATCAGTGGAGTCACACAGAGATCACGCAAAGAATTTGTTTCAACTAATCGAAGCTGATTGTCGCAACAAACATAGGAACCACTTCAAAGCTAAACTCGCGATTTAAGAGAAGCAAAAATATTATGGTCATAAAATGAATGTACAAATGAACAGGCAACTTTCAATCTTAATTTTCTGCTGGACTTTTGCATATCAGCGACCTCTTGTAATCCCCGGGGAACATCAAATACGACTGTCTATTGGTTTCCAAAAAGCTGGTGTATATAGAAACACAAATATTTACAAATATATATCACTCATGACTGATTCAAGATTCTGTAACATCTGAAACATTCATTTCCGAGCATTTGTTTCCTATTTCAAAACACACATTTTAGGATCTTCTGTTTATAAAGTAGGTCATACTGCCCATTTTCTATGCAGGTTTTCTGTATTGTCACATTCTTCTTTTAACCACTGCTCCCTCAATTTTTCTGTTTTCCTTCTCAGCTGATTATTTGATCTTTTTTTTCAATATCTTTGTTTTCATATATTTTTTTCTTTCTTCCATTTTCTTCATCTCTGGCGTTACCATTGATTTCTTTGCTTTGTTTCCTTGGAAGCATTCCATTGTTGCTGCTGTTGTATTTATAGCAGTTTTGATTTTCATCCTTGTCTTTTTATGGTTTGGCACACCTGCTCTCCCAGCATTTTCATTGATTCTTCTCTTATTCTCCTTTAAGTTCCATGTCATTACTTTGTATGTACGCTTTTTCAAGTGTTATGCTCATTTGCATCTTGAGTAACAGGTGATCACTATTAATGTCAGGTTCATGTAGTCCACGAGAGTTTTCACTGCATTCTTATGTTTTTTATCCCACAAAATATGATCTTTTTCATATTTATGTCTATTTCCTCAAGATACCCATGTATAGCGTTGTATTTTGTGGTTTACGAACATTCCCTTTTCTTGACAAAATTCAATTAAGCCTTCTCCTCTCTCATTTTGTCCTTCCGAATCCATATTTTCCTACAACAGCTCTATCACTGACTTTTCACATCACAGCATTTCAGTCTCTCATTGCAATCCTACACGAATCCTGGAGGAATCCGGAAGAGGATCACATGCAACAGAAAGTGTCTGCCAGAAACAACATAGTGCGGAAACTGACAGGTACCACTTGGGGAACTCACCCATGTATCGTGAGAACAAGCCCGCTGGCGCAGTGCGGATTGTCCATGTTCGGCGTGGTACGAGTCCATCCACACCAGAAACATACATGTAAATGTGGCGCTTAATGAGAACAGACGCATTATCAATGATTGTTTAAGACCTACGCCCGTAGATAAACTCCGCTGTCTTGCTGGCGCAACCCCTCGTGAAATTAGAAGCGAGGTAGCTGCTAGATATGAGAAGAGCAAGACAGTCCCATTATTTGTATGGGTTTCAGCCAGCACATCCTCCATTGAAATCAAGAAAGAACTTCTTGTCAACTACTGAAGCTATTACAAGCTCTTACAAGAACCCCACAGCAAGCAAGGATCTTGCAGTTGCTGCGGCAATGTCAACATTTGGAGAAACGGATGATTCCGAAGGAAGGGCTCCCTCCTGGTGAGGAGTGGACAACGTGGGAGGCTCTCAACAGACTACACTCAAGTACCCCGAGACGCAAGACCAACCCGCAGAAGTAGGGCCTCCCTGTAAGTCCCTTCTTTTGTAAGTGTGTGGACTATCGACCATCTAGTACAGGGTTCTTCATCTTCAGCCACACGCACCGTGAGAGAGTTACTGAGGGCGACACCGAATGTACTCGACGTGACTAGATTCTGGTCAACCAATACATAAAATTATGTCAACCATCGAGTTCCTCTAACCGATT
The DNA here is from genome assembly GCF_023864275.1 of Schistocerca cancellata. Classification (NCBI taxonomy): domain Eukaryota; kingdom Metazoa; phylum Arthropoda; class Insecta; order Orthoptera; family Acrididae; genus Schistocerca; species Schistocerca cancellata. The sequence continues at coordinate 664,646,736 of NC_064626.1, forward strand.
TTATACTTTATAATTAGGGCACGATACTATTGATGTTAGTCGTATGATGCCCCAACTAATGGCAGCGTAAACCAAACGTGCATTCAATATTCTTCTCGTAGACCAGTTGATGTACTAATTAAGTTTTCATACGTCGATAAATTTCTAGTAATGCTTTTCAAAATGTCATTCATTTCTGGCATAAAACTGCATCTCCTGTTATAGATCAATACATTCTATGGGATAAAAGTGCTATCTTTTCACGTCGAGGTCCCCTTAAACATGGACTGGAATATCTTGTAAAGTTTAATTTTGAAAACAGAGATTGGTAATGCTATTGCATAATTTATGTTGGATAAATAACTAATTGTTGTAAGCAGGGAAACCTAGTTATTCACACAGCGAAAAGCAACCAATATACAGTAACCTACTATTGTAGAATCTGAAACTTCCCCTCCTCGAGTACATATATCTTAAAAGATTCACTTAAGTTTACAGCTGAGGAAACAGGTCGTTAAAGATAGCGGCGTGTACGCTGAATAGTGGCAGCACATTTACTTGTGACACTGGATTGCAAAAAACAAGCACCGTCCGAGGAAGCCTTGAAGGCCCGACGGTACCGACCTGCCGCCGTGTCGTCCTCGGTCCTTAGGCATCACCGGATGCCGATGTAGGCGGGAATGTAGTCAGCACACTGCTCTCCCAGCCGTTGTCAGTTCTAGTGATCGGTGTCGCTACTTCTCAAACAAATAGCTCCTCAATTGGCCTCACACAGGCTAAATGTACCCCGCTAGCCACCAGCACTCGGCAGACCTAGACGGTGACCCATCCAACCGCTAGCCAAGCCCGACAGCGCTTAACATCGATGATCTGATGGAAACCGGTGTTACCACTGCGGCAAGGCCGTTGGCGACATCGGGTTACAGCGTAGCTGAATACGAAGCTTCAGGGATTTTTCAGTACAAGTTCTGGTCTACAGAAACCAGAAAGACGAAGCTGGTGGCAGTACACTTGGGTTTGCTGGAGACCACCTAAAAGAGTGTGTTTGTGTGTGTGAGAGAGAGAGTAGGGGGGGGAAGAGAGAGAGAGAGAAAGAGGGGGGGTGGAGGCGGGGGGGGGGGGCGGGCGGGCAGACATAGCGGCGTGTTTCAAAGCTTCCACTGCTCGAAGGCCAATAGAAGTCGTATAAATCTTCATTACCCACCATGACGCAGTCCACTCTGCTACCGCTCTGTGGCGGGCCTGGGAGCCTAAGATGGGCTCTACCACAACAGCAGCAGGCGCGAGTGAATCCCTCCCCTGATTCATCCTAGGCCTAAGCTGCAACGCGGGAAGTTTAGTTATAACAGAAGTGAGGAACATTTATCTCACGGTAACAAAAAAGTAGGGTAACTGGATGCAACACATCCGTGAAGTATTTACTGAATATTTTACTATAATAACCAGTTTTCTCGTAAAAATAATGGGAAAATTTTAAAAATAAAACTAGGAAAACACAATACTGACAATTCAAAAAGAAACGGCTGCAACGAGGAGCTTGTTTGAGAGTGAAGACTAACACAGGAAATTGCGTAACTGCAGTATGGCGGGCGGATCGAATCCCGCGGAAGCCATTTTCACGAGGGCGCAGTTTTGAGTCAGGCGAAAATAATGACGAAGGGTAAAAGAAAAAGCAAAATGGAGGGGGGGGGGGGAAGCAGAAGAAAAAGTTAATTGATTTGAAGGCACTAGAACGTGAAGTGGAAGGACATGTGCAAAAGGAGATCAAGAACAGATTCCTATTGAATGTTGAGCAACAGTTCTGTAAGTTCTGCCTTTCTCTGGCTCTTCTCCTTCTTACTGAGTCGATTACAACCATTGAAACGAAGTGTAGTGCCTCAGAAACGTACATTGCCTTAGGGTCTCCTGATACTAGATCATCTTGCGCCACCATGCTTGAGGAGACGGTGCAAACGGGGCAGTGAAGGAAACGGATCAACGTTTGCTCAGCACTGAACACATCTTGGTTATTGCAGAGTCCCCACTTTATCATGGCAGTATGACCGCCCCGGTAGCTGACGGGTCAGCGCGACAGAATGTCAGTCCTGAGTGCCCGGGTTCGATTCCCGGCTGGGTCGGAGATTTTCTCCGCTCAGGGACTGGGTATTGTGTTGTCCTAATCATCATCATTTCATCCCTATCGACGCCCAAGTCGCCGAAGTGGCGTCAGATCGGATGACTTGTACCTGGCGAACGGTCTACCCGGCCCTAGTCACACGACATTTACATTTACATCATGGCAGTTTTACATCGGCAAATGGCCACGTGAGGACGACAAAGTGATCTCCATGTTGGCCACGATAGGCTGTTTCCTGGGGTAGTTCGTCTTCTGGTGGTATCCAGCAACTTTTAGCTCTTTCCTACCAGCGTTGAAGCCTCTCTTACGCCGGCCGGGGTGGCCGAGCGGTTCTAGGCGCTGCAGTCTGGAACCGCGCGACCGCTACGGTCGTAGGTTCGAATCGTGCCACTAGCATGGATGTGTGTGATGTCCTTAGGCTAGTTATGTTTAAGTAGTTCTAAGTTCTAGGGGATTGATGACCTCAGAAGTTAAGTCCCATAGTGCTCAGAGCCATTTGAACCATTTTTTGAAGCCTCTCTTCCGCCTTTGACTTCACGAAGGGGGGCTTAACTTGAGATGAAGCTTTTCCTGTTGCGAAGACGTCGAGCAACACGGTGATTGCCATCTGTGATGGCTCTGATCCTTTCAAATTTCGCTGTTACTATCCTTCTGCTATCGGATGGAATTACTCCGGCCGGCACCTGGACCTTCTCGATTGGGGTCGGTGTCAAGCATCCTGTCATCTGGTGGTACATTTGGTGAAGAGCAATATCAACATGTTTTGAGTGGCAGGATTGATAGCACACAAGGGAAACATATCTCCTGTCGATTACCATGAGGTTAGAGCCGACGTCCGGAGTACTTGTTGTCTTGCTGCTCAACTTGTGCGTTTGAGTCTTTTTGAGATATTGTTTCGTGCTGCGACCTCAAGTGTGACACTGTTACAATGTTTGTTGAATGTCAGGTTCCTATCCAGAGTGACACCGAGATATTTAGGGGTAGAGCGGTGACTGAGAGGAGTTCCCAGCCAAGAGGCTGTTAGCCTGTAGTTACCATTTTGTTACGGAGAATGGAAAGCGCTGAGTACCGGTTTGCTTGGATGTAGCTTCAGACCGTTGTCCTAGTAATACTTTGCCATGTCGCCAAGAGCCGCCGAAAGTTGTCTTTCAGCACCTTCAAATGTCTTATGTAGTGTCGAGAGAGCCAGATCGTCGGGATAACGAAACTAGGTGCAAGCCTTGTTACCTGGTTGGTCTTAGGTGTACAAGTTAAAATGTGTGACAGCAAAAAAACTTCTTTGGTGAAGATCATTATTTGTTTTGCGCCACCGACTTTAGGTGTTTTGATAACTAATATAGAATCTTCTGTTGCTGAGCAGCTCTGGAGCAATCTTCATAAAGCTGTAATCGTCGGTTGTGTTGTACACATTTGGGAGAAGTTTCCTGGTCTTTACCGAATCGTAGGCTGCAGTCAGGTCAACAAAGGCAACATCGGCGACGAGACCTTTCTCGAAGCGGTCCTGGGTGTGCTGGGTGAGATTCAATACTAACCTTGTGCGAGACCGCCCAGATCGGAAGCCGGCTTGTTCTCTGATGAGCTTGTCTTCTATGAGTGGGGTCAGCGGGGCTAGCGAAATTTGTTCAGATAACTTGCACAGATGGCAGAGTAAATATATTTGACGAAATATTTTTGGGTCGTCTGGTGGTTGTAATGGTCGCCTAGTCGTAGATATTGCTAATTGCTATAATCGCACTATTTCACTCCCATTTACAGAGCTTGTTAGCACTTGATGTTAGGTTGGCGCCATTAAAATGCATTGTGTTGTAGTAATCGCTGCTACTTGCTGGATCGCTGCTGTCTCTCGATGCTGATGCTGGCTCTACATCTGGTTGTCTAGGGTTAAAAACATGAGGTCCCGTGTTTTTTATGTGCTTTTGATGATAAAGAACGAGCGAAACCAACAAATATGTAAACTTCAAATATTTATTACTCTGGTGGCCATCTTAAATCCACTGTCCACCAAAGACCATGACACAACACAAAGTAGTATTTCCGTTACATGTTCTTTGCATTGTTTATCCACCTCAAACAATAACACACAAACACACTTTACCAAAGTGACATTCCGACTGCCTCCGACCGGTCTTGCTGCTTGTATTTATAACATTGTCAAAGAACTACTAAAAAGAGATATAGTTTACAAGTCACATGTACATCTGTTATCATAATTTGTGCAGAAAAGTTATTAATTTGCATCGAGTGACATAATTTAACATGTTATTAAAATGACAGACAGATTTGTTGACTCGACAGAATAATTCTTTGTTACAAAAAGGCCGTTTTTTTAGAAGTTTGTCAATTGACTTCTCTAATTTGCATAAATAAGTAAATAACATGAATTATTAAGAATTACATTGGTTTTCGTCTAAAATAGGATTGCTTACGTGAATACTGAGTGAAAACGCTCCTAGTGAACAAATAGGTTTCACTGGGTGATTTTTATTTAAGGAGATCCAAAATACCTAAGTTGGCCACTATTTTTCGTACTTCATACTAATTATTTAAGATGAACTTCGTGTTTTAACATGACGACATTTGCTGTATCAGTGATCAAGTGATATAAACTTTTGTGTGGGTCAGTTATTCCGTATAATTTAATGGGTTGACTGTTTATGCAGACATGTTATGCAATCATTGTTAACATACACAATACGTTTGCTATAATCATAAATACTCGTTAAACTAGTTGAATTTGGAGGGTATCGCATACTTCGGTACAGTAAAGCCTTTAATATGTTCCGTTACATGGTGTTCTGGGCTTGATCAGAGCGACATCTTGAGCTTGTCTTCACAGCTTCGGAATGTTGAACTTCTCCAAGCACTTGTTGAACATTTCGTGGAGCCTGTCAGTACCTCTTTTGCCAAGGTGTTTTAGCATTTCTACATGTACTTTGCCTAACCCAACAGCTTTTCAATAATCCTGAGTTCGGTTATCATAAGTGATTTCTTCTGTTGCGATGGGGCAGCTGATGCTGTCAGTTTCTGATTTTATATCGCGTGCTACCCTATCAATAGTCTTCAGACGCTTCCTGCTGCACTTCCGATTAAGTAAACGTTGATAGGTGATCCCATTTGCAGTCACATTGCTAAATCGTACATGTTCGTGAGGGTTGCTGGGTAATTTCTTTATTGTGAACCAGGCCCTCTTGCTGTTGTGAGTAAAGTCGAAGTCTGTCATCAGCTTGCATCACTTAGCTCTGCGAATGGAACCTGCTGTCTGTATAAGAGTCTCGCCCAACTCCCTCGTTACGATAAAGAAAGGGTCTTCCTCAAAGCTGCGACAATAATCGGGCTATAGTTGCGACTCGTTATCTTGTAACTCTAGTATGTAGCTGGTTCTCTAACACATAGCCTTAAACAGAGCTTGATGAATGCACTATAGTTGTTTGGATTTGCATCCATTTCAAAACATCTTTGGTGAAGAAACCCAACTTGGTGTTTTTAAAGCTAAATCTGCTGCTGAAGCGTGCGAGTTGAGGTTGTAAAACTTTTTGAGTGGTGTCTGTAACTGGCCTGTATTCTGTGGAGGGCACCTGCTTCTTTATTATTGGATTGGTGTCACAGCTGATGAGAAACAGATCAGGTTCCTAACTCTTTTCCATTGACAACAATAGAATGTATCTGATTGTTTTCGGTCAAGTATGAGTTTGATTTCCTGCTACTCCACGTCCAGCTCAACTTCAAGTCCATCTTTATTACATGCACTATATCTCCAATCAATATGGTGGCTATTGAAATCGCCTGTAGTGACTCTATTTTTCCTGTTGTGGTGATTTGCTGAGAGTCGGAAAACAAAATTAGCGGCAGGAAGGTTTGTAGGCAGAAGTTACAGTGCACTTGTCGTTTTCCACAGTTAGGATTTCGATGTTGTCATCACCAGTTAGAATAACGGATTTTATCACTAGGTTTCGTTTTGCAGAATATTGCGAGTGAGGTTTCACTATTACCAGTCTCTTGTCACCATGGTGGGTTTATTATACGCATAAAATATCAGTTGTGTTTCTGACCAAAGGGCAGATAGTAAAATTGATTTGGTTGTTGAAACTCCCTCGACGTTGAACGAGATTGTTTAAGGGTGGTCTTGGAAAGGCTCTATTCTGTAAATCCTTCGTTGCCATCGTAGTGAGAGGTTTAGCCTGGCCAGTGGCAGCGTTACCACGTTAAGAACATCGACGCGGTGACATTTCTCTTGTCCACTTTTTCTGCCGTAGAAAGACACTGGTTTCTTGTTTCTGGCTACTCCACGTTATGCCAAAAGGGCCAACGCAACTAAAGTAAGGCTCAAGGACCTTCTCCTTCTACCACCGAGTACTAAATATCTTGCAGCACATTATGATGAAGTGCCCGCAAACGATATCGATATACATTGACGGATTTAAATCGATTGAAGGAACAAGATTTACATACATGTGTCCCACTATGGAAACGGGAGATATGTACAAGCTTCCCCGTGAAACGACTGTCTTTATGGCTGAGGTTCTACCAATAAGCGAGGCCCTCAGACACGCACTATGTAATATCACCGACACTCTGATAATAACGCATTTACTGAGCGCTCTCGAAAAAATAGGAACTAATTTTTCACTGTATTGAACAATACATAATAGTGAAACTTCTGTGGGTCAGAGGGCTGTCAGGAATTATACACAACGAAGCAGCTGACCAATCAGCAAAGAATAGTATCAAAGAAGGAATATCACATTTTGTACGTTTCCCTTATGCAGACTTCGTAATCATTGGACGAAAGGGGCATTTGATTTAGGTACCAGTTTGGGGAACCGGAGAATAGAACTTCGCTAGGATTCAACTATTAGTTCCTAAAATAACATAGTATTCAAAATTAAAACTTCCACGACGACATAATTATCAATAATAAGAATGCGGAATTGATGCTGGTTGTTCTGCACAACTCAAAAGAATCAAAGTTTTAACGTCTCCATATTGCGAAGATCACCCATCTGATCTGGCAGATCAACTCTGCTGTTCCCACCGCGCCAATCGGCAGGCCAGACTACCGCCAACTATTACGAACCTTGAGTTTCTCCTGGCGTATAAGATGTTCAAAGAACTTGCGGGAATTTCTGAGACTGAATTCCATTAGGAAGTTTGTGCACCACGACCACACAACGAGGGAAACTCCAGCACTGGTCACATAAATTTGAAACCCTTTTTTTTTAAATTGCATATCGGTTTCAGTTGCATAGTGATCGTCGTTAGTGCAACACTACGTCGAGTGGACTCACACAATCGTGCACAAAATGACTGCAAGCAGATAAAATTCAAACTGATTATTTTGTGTTTATAGTGAAGAACATGTCATCTAGCAGGTAAGATTCAAATTGAGCCACCTGCTTGCAACCTACGCAGCTAAGCTCCATGATTGTGGTGGACGTCATCAGCGGCCTCCTTTTTGAAGACATTTGCGTTACAGAGTATTTGTTAGTATAGAAGAAGACAACGGGTTATACAGAGATTTATGTTAAATAAAATACAGGATGACAGAGTTCAAAATATACTGCCATGAAAAAACAGTGCAAGAAAATATAAACGCTACTAGCGGTAAACATGTTATTGAATGGAGTTACAAGCAATTGGGAATTGCTTATACACCAATGGAATACTGTCTTTTCTAGTAATAAGTGTTAATGAAACCATGATATTTCCAATTAAACTGTAGCAGAAATTTAAGATACATATATATTTCTTATTAAAATATCTTGTCCATCTGGACTTAGTTTGAATCTTACCTTGTAGTTGGCATGTTCTTCACTATAAACACCTATGCTGAAGTGCATGATTATGAGTCCACTGCATTTAGTCTTGCACTAAAGAAGATCGCTCTGTGATTGAAATCGATATGCAATAATAAAAAACGGTTTCAGATTTATGCGACAAATGCTGCAGTTTCCCTCGTTCGCGAAACTTACGGGAATGCAGCTGGGTGACAGCTTACAAAGCCACTGACTTATCTTCGACAGGTGCTCACCTTGTCATTTTCACAAATGCAACGAGAGAGTACTGTGGAAGGAAATTTGAAGCCTAGGTATGTAGAGCACAAGCGGCAAGATAACACACTCACACCATAAACACTGAATAGGTTTAGCATTTTGCCTCCTTTCAAAGTCTTTCTTTTTCACGATTTGATAATGTCTTATGAATGTTTCAAAATTTATTTTCTGACCGCAAATTCTTTGATATCAACTCTATTATGTATAGACATATTACCTCTTAGTGACATGCGAAAATCTGTGCTCGAACTTGGATTTCCCGTGCACTCTCCGTGGACCGACCGAAACCACCATTTTTCACATATAGTAATACAATACAGCTGATGTCAAACAATTCGCAGGCAGCGAATAAATTTCGCATTGTAAAAATGCAGCATCTCATCTACATCTACATTTACATCTGCATCTACGTGATTACTCTGCTATTCACAATAAAGTGCCTGGCAGAGGGTTCAGTGAACCACCTTCAAGCTGTCTCTCTACCGTTCCACTCTCGAACGGCGCGTGGAGAAAACGAGCACTTAAATTTTTCTGTGGGAGCCCTGATTTCCCTTATTTTATCGTGATGTTCATTTCTCCTTTTGTAGGTGTGTGCCAACTGAATGTTTTCGCAATTGGAGGAGAAACTGGTGACCGATATTTCACGAGAAGATGCCGTCGCAACGAAAAACGCCTTTAATGATTACCACTCCAATTCAGGTACCATGTCTGTGGCGCTATCTCCCCTATTTCGAGATAGAACAAAACGAGCTGCCCTTCTTTGAACTTTTTCGATGTCATCCGTCAGTCCCACCTGATGTGGATCCCACACCGCACAGCAACACTTCAGGATGGGGCGGACAACTGTGGTGTAAGCAGTCTCTTTAGTACACCTGTTGCACCTTCTAAGTGTTCTGCCAATGAATCGCAGTCATTGCTTTGCTCTACCCACAACATTATATATGTGATCATTCCAATTTAGGTTATTTGTAATTGTAATCCCTAGGTGTTTAGTTGAATTTACAGCCTTCAGATTTGCGTAATCGAAATTTAGCGGATTTCTCTTAGTACTCATGTGAATAACTTCACACTTTTCTTTATTCAGGTACAATTGCCACTTTTCGCACCATACAGATATCTTATCTAAATCATTTTTCAATTCGTTTTGGTCATCTGATGACTTTACAAGACGGTAAATGACAGCATCATCTGCAAACAATCTAATAGAGCTACTCAGAGTGTCTCCTATGTCGTTAATATAGATCAGGAACAATAGAGGGCCTAAAACGCTTCCTTGGGGAACGCCGGTTATTACTTCTGTTTTACTCGATGACTTTCTCTCTATTACTACGAACTGTGACCTTTCTGACAGGAAATCACGAATCCAATCGCACAACTGAGGCAATATTCCGTAGGCAGGCAGTTTCGTTAGAAGACGCTTGTGAGGAACGGTGACGAAAGCCTTCTATAAATCTAAAAATATGGAATCAATTTGACATCCGCTGTCGATAGCACTCATCACTTCATGAGTATAAAGAGCTAGGTGTGTTTCACAAGAACGGTTTTTTCTGGATCCGTGCTGACAATATGTCAATAAATCGTTTTCTTCGAGCCAATTCATAATGTTCGAACTCAGTATATGTTCCAAAATCCTACTGCATATCGACGTTAGTAATATTGGTCTGTAATTCAGCGGATTACTCCTATTTCCCGTTTTGGGTATTGATGGAAAATTTGGAAATTTGTGGTAAGGTCTTATGGGACCAAACTGCTGATGTCATCAGTCCCTAAGCTTACACACTACTTAATCTAACTTAAACTAACTTACGCTAAGGACGACACACACACACACACACATGCTCGAGGGAGGACTTGAACCTTCGACGGGGCGTGCCGCGCGGACCGTGACAAGGCGCCCTAGGCCGCGCGGCTACCCCGCGCCGTTGGGTGTTGGTGTGACCTGAGCAGTTTTCCAGTCTTTAGGTACGGAACTTTCTGTGAGCGAGCAGTTGACTATAACTGCTAAATGTGGAGCTATTGTATCAGTATACTCTGAAGGAACCTGACTGGTATAAATCTTGACGGGTGGCCTAGCCTTTATTAAGTGACTTAAGCTGCTTTGCTTCACCCAGGATATCTACTTCTGTGTATCTCAACTTGGCAGTTGTTCTTGATTCTAATTCAGGAATATGTACTTCGTCTTCTTTGGTGAACGAGTTTCGGAAAACCGTGTTTAATAACTCTGCTTTAGTGGCACTGTCATCAGTAACGTTTTTATCGCGCATTGAAGGTATTGATTGCGTCCTGCCACTGGTGTGCTTTATGTATGACCAGAATCTCTTTGGGTTTCTGCCAGATTCCGAGACAGAGTTTCGTTGAGGAAATTATTAAAAGCATCTCGCATTGAAGTATGCGCCATATTTCGAACTTCTGTAAAACTTTACCATTCTTGGGGATTTTGCGTTCTTTTAAATTTGGCATGCTTTTTTCGTTGATTCTGCAACAGCGATCTGACCTATTTTGTGTACCATGGGGGATCAATACCATCACTCATCAATTTATGTGGTATGTATCTCTCAATTGCCGTCGATACTATCTCTTTGAAATTATTCCACATCTTTTCTAGGCTTATGTGATCAGATCGGAAGGAGTGGAGACTGTCTCTTAAAGAGGCGTTAAGAGTATTTTTATCAGCTTTTTTAAAATCGATGTACTTTGTGGTTCTTTTTGATGGTTGTAGGTGTTACGGTATTCACCCTAGCAGCAACTGCCTTGTGGTCGCTAATCCCTGTATTCGTCACGATACTCCCTATTTGTCCAGGATTATTTGTTGCTAGGAGATCAAGTATGCTTTCGCAACCATTTTATCTTCGAGTGAGCTCATGAACTAACTGTTCAAAATAATTTTCTGAGAAAGCATTCAGTACAATTTCGGATGGCGTTTTATACCTGCCGCCGGCTTTGAACGTATAATTTTTCCAGCATATCGAGAGTAGATTGAAGTCACCACCGACTAAAATTGTGTGAGTGGGGTACCTATTTGAAATGAGACTCAAGTTTTCTTTGAGATGTTCAGTAGCTATATCTTCTGAGTCGGGGGTCGGTAAAACGATCCAATTAATAGTTTTGTTCCATTGTCAAGTACGACCTCTACCCATACTATTTCGCAGCAACTATCTACTTCAGTTTCACTACAAGGTAAACTACTTCTGACAGCAATAAATACTCCACCACCAACTGTATTTAATCTATCCTTTCTGAACACTATTAGGTCGTTTGAAAAAATTTCGGCTGAACTTATTTCCGGCTTTGGCCAGCTTTCCGTACCTATAACTATTTGAGCTTCAGTGCTTTCTATTAGGGCTTGGAGCTCTGGTTCTTTCCCAACACAGCTATGATAAATTACAACTACAATACCGATCGTTTCTACAACTACCTTACTGTGTTTTACCAGCCCCCTTTTAGACGGATGCCCTTCTTGTGGTTTCCTGGGACCTTCTCACCTAAAAAACCGCCCAGTCCCTTCCACACAGCGAGCCGCTTCCTGTGTGTAGTGGACTCCTGACCTATTAGGGGGAACCCGGAAACCCACCACTCGATGGCGCAAGTCAAGGAATCTGCAGCCTACACGGTCACAGAACTGCCTGAGCCTCTGATTCCGACCCTCCACTCGGCTCTGCACCAAAGAACCACAATCCTTTCTGCCGACGATACTGCAGATGGTGAGCTCCGCCTTCATCTCGCAAGGCAGGCCGGGGTGGCCGAGCGGTTCTAGGCGCTGCAGTCTGGAATCGCGCGACCGCTACGGTCGCAGGTTCGGATCCTGCCTCGGGCATGGACGTGTGTGATGTTAGTTAGGTTTAAGTAGATCTAAGTTCTAGGGGACTGATGACCTCAGATGTTAAGTCCCATAGTGCTCAGAGCCATTTGAACCATTTGAACCATCTCGCAAGCAAGACTGGCGGTCTTTACCATTTCCGCTAACCGCCCGAAACCAGAGAGAACCACCTCCGATCCAAAGCGACACACGTCATTGGTACGGACATGGGCCACCACCTGCAGTTGGCTGCACCCTGTACTCTTCATGGCATCGGGAAGGACCCTTTACACGTCCGGGTTGACTCCCCCCGCTATGCACACGGAGTGCACGCTGGCTTTCTTCCCATTTTTACTATATTTTTTTGCTCAAAAGAAGAATTTAACTTTCTTCAGCTGGTAATATTAAACTCGTTGTTATTCAAGCAGTGTGCGCAGTGTGTCTGTTTGAATGTCTGTGAAGGAAACTATCTTGATCGGCGTCGACTACTGCCACAGCGTAAGTAATTTCGTACTCGTAGATAAATTAATCTCGTGGTGGACAAGCAGCTCCCAACTCCGATGGTTGCCTGTAAAATTCTTGTAATCTAAGAGAAAGAAAACTTCTATAGGATCTTCTAGAATTGGAACACTGCCATTCGCATTTGGTCATTCGATGGTTGCGAGTGAAATGAGTTCTTTTTAGCAGCGAAAACTTTTTCTATTCTTTTGACCGTGTTATTGAAGTAGGTTCTACAGCAAACATCGACGCCAAATGTTCGAAGTCCAATACAAGCTTGTAGTACATAATAGTTCATCACAGAATCCTTTGATCAAAATTAAATACGCGCAATTACCTATGAAATGCAACAGATTCTACTATGAACTTTACTAAACTCCACATTAAGTCGCTTGTGAATCTAAAAAAAAACGTGGAGGCTAACAATGACTGTTTCATTGCACACGCTTCCTACACGTCCTCTCGTTATCCTGTCTCGTAACAAAGTCCCGTCACAGTCAGATTTTCTAACTTTTCTTCGCTCACCATGGAGCAACACGGAGTCAAGGAATAAACATTTCGCTCGCACAGGCAAACCGCGCCACCTTGCGATGTATGATCACTTTAAACCAATGACAACTGTAAAGTCGTTGAACCGATCACTCTTTTCCGTTATCTAGCACGGGCCAAGGAATACCTCACTTCCCCTGACAACCATCACGCGCCCAACGTTGGAGCCCCCAACTACCAGCAACCCCCCCCCCCCCCCCCCTCTGCGAACGCCCAGAACCCGCATTAAATAAAAGCTTCCAGGCGCTTCGATTGATTAAAATTACATGAACTTTCGGCCAAGCACTCCTTGGCCATTGTCAAGTGACCTGACTGCCAGTTGGCCGCTGGTACGCCTCTTATATGCAGCAGCCGTCACGCACTAGCGCCCGCGGTGTCGCCGTATACGGGCATTCGCTGATTCGGCGTTCGGCGCTCCCGCTTCAACCGCACGAATCGCTGGACTCCACGCCGTACTGAGCTACAGACCACCGTCTCTACTTAGGGTGTTATCAGTGACTTTTATTTCAATGGCTTCTTTTCTTACACAGCCCCAGAAGCCGTTAGTGCGAGCCACGACGGATATTTCGTCAAATTTTAGCCGAGGACCATTTTGTAAAGCATGCTCAGCTAAAGCAGATTCTTCTGGGTAGTGTAGGCGGTAAAACCTTTCATGCCCCTTCCTGCGTTATTACATAGTATGTACTGTCTGTAATAATGGCCACATCCGCCAGGTACCCCGTACATTACAGGTGTTCTGAGACCTGCTGCGTATTTAAGTGGCCGCAGTAACTGCCGGATTTTTGCCGTAGGTTCGAAGACGGATTTGATCTTGTATCGTTTCAACAGATGGCTTGTCTTGCCTGAGAAGGACACAGACCGGCAAAAAATGAAAGTTTCTTTTCCCGCTCTTCCTCGGAGGTTTTATTGCAATTCTTCCTTGAAATCAAATCGTTTATTTGAGGAACGCTATAGCCGTTGTTCCTGAAAACCGTGCGTAGGTGGCTCAGCTCATGGAGCAGGTTATCAGTGTCTGACATCATTCTTGCAAGATGCACCAATGTCTGAACAAAGTGGGCTTCTGTGCCGCGGTCCGCAGCTCGTGGTCGTGCGGTAGCGTTCTCGCTTCCCACTCCCGGGTTCCCAGGTTCGATTCCCGGCGGGGTCAGGGATTTTCTCTGCCTCGTGATGACTGGGTGTTGCGTGATGTCCTTAGGTTAATTAGGTTTAAGTAGTTCTAAGTTCTAGGGGACTGATGTCCATAGATGTTAAGTCCCATAGTGCTCAGAGCCATTTCAACCATTTTTTTCTGTGCTGGGTGATGATGGCTGATGGCCAAGGCGTGCTTGACCGAATGCTCGTGTAATTTTAATCAATTGACGCGGCTGGAAACCCGAGAATTGTTTATCTAAATTTCGAATCATTTCGCACAGCTGTGTATCATCAACAGGGTCTGCTCTTTCAGAAATGCAAGTAAGTATTACAAGCCTAGGGGAGGGAGGGGGGGCGGGTCGCATGTGAAGAATATTGGTTTCGATTCCTCCTAGTTTCATTATTTCTACCGCGGTAATCCAGTTAATAATGTTGACGAGCATTAAGTGATAAATACGAGAATAATGGACTAAGGCACAAGAATGTAGACAACGTGACATATGGAGATCTGGGTCGGCCCGGAGAGCATGCTCGGAGGGGCGAAATGGTTAAGGTGACTGCTCGCGCTGAGTAGGAATTCCGGGCTAGGCTCCTGGTAAGACACAAATTTTTATACGTCACTAATAGGGAGTACAATTATACCTGACATAGCCGATGTTAAGGAATTCGCAGCCAGTGAATAAATTTCGAATAATTTCGTACCGCTGTGAATAGTCAACAAGATCTGTTCTTTCAAACGTGCAGTTAATATAACGCCCCCTTAGAAAAATTTCTGAATTACTGTGCTGATAAACCTCTTACATTATTTGCTTTTCAAACAGCTGAGCAAAACTGAACGTACTCAAACATTCACTAAAGTGACACACAATATTTTAAGCGCAACGCAATCTGACTTTCAAAAATCCCTACAAAAGAATGGCCCTGACTAACATTAACCTATACCTTTCACAAATCACTTACCTCACCAAAACTCTTCGTTACTCGAAGTACTGCAATACAGCGAGCGCCACTACTGCCAGCTAAACAAAAGATTCGAACTACTGAAGGCACTAACTACTGATAGGCATAATTAGCAAATGAAAGATTTTGACAGAGAACAAACAATGTATTTACCTTAATAGTGTTGAAAAATCATAATATACATAGCAGTTCATGACATCCAGTCTTACAAATTTCAAAACTCAGCCATCTCTCTCCCACCATTGCTGGCGGCTCACCTCCAACTGCGCAACGCTACGCGCTGTTCACATCCAGCTGCCCGGCACTACAATGGCAGACAATAATGCAAACTAGCCACAGACTGCACACAGCACAGCCAGTGATTTTCATACGTGGCGTTACCAATAAGAAAACCTAAACAGCAAGAATGTCTGTTTTGTCTCTCTTGTCGAGCATGTGTCGGTACTTAGGAAAAAATGCGATGGAGCGCTAAGCATGAATAGTTTCTGTACAGTGTAAATGTGTGGATGGGTGTCTTCAAAAATACTGGTGGACGCCAGAGCATTTTCCTTCCCTCAGAACGTAGGAAACCAACCTCTTAGGGCCCAGTCCATAGATATCCAGAGACACAGCGTGCTGCTAAGTCAGAGAATTTTCTCGCTTTTTTGGTCCGCTCTGTTGGTTAGACACGCTAATAATCCCGCTCCGTGTAAGAAATACAGATCTTGTCTCCAACGGCCACCCACGAGCTGCCCTTTTAAGAGACTCTAGCTGGGGCTTTTCAGTCGTGGTCTGTTGTAAGTTTAGATTGCCTTGTGAAGGCTAGGATGCTGATGGAGACTTAGGAATCAATGCGTTCACATTCAGTTTAATAATCAGTAACAACTTTGGTGACAATCGCATCTGTTCACTATCACATGCGAGTATAAATCCTGGAACTGTTATTGTGCTTTGTCCGTAGTTCACACCAGACCATGTGCCATCAGCACAATGTATTTGGTTTAACTCAGCGTTGCTTCCCATGCCAAATAAGCAAATATATGCCACTTCGAGGAGTGTTAATTCGTTGCAGTGCTTACCTTAAATGAGTGCGTTTAATCAGGTGTAATGGGTCTTGTACACTCCTGGAAATGGAAAAAAGAATACATTGACACCCGTGTGTCAGACCCACCATACTTGCTCCGGACACTGCGAGAGAGCTGTACAAGCAATGATCACACGCACGACACAGCGGACACACCAGGAACCGCGGTGTTGGCCGTCGAATGGCGCTAGCTGCGCAGCATTTGTGCACCGCCGCCGTTAGTGTCAGCCAGTTTGCCGTGGCATACGGAGCTCCATCGCAGTCTTTAACACTGGTAGCATGCCGCGACAGCGTGGACGTGAACCGTATGTGCAGTTGACGGACTTTGAGCGAGGGCGTATAGTGGGCATGCGGGAGGCCGGGTGGACGTACCGCCGAATTGCTCAACACGTGGGGCGTGAGGTCTCCACAGTACATCGATGTTGTCGCCAGTGGTCGGCGGAAGGTGCACGTGCCCGTCGACCTGGGACCGGACCGCAGCGACGCACGGATGCACGCCAAGACCGTAGGATCCTACGCAGTGCCGTAGGGGACCGCACCGCCACTTCCCAGCAAATTAGGGACACTGTTGCTCCTGGGGTATCGGCGAGGACCATTCGCAACCGTCTCCATGAAGCTGGGCTACGGTCCCGCACACCGTTAGGCCGTCTTCCGCTCGCGCCCCAACATCGTGCAGCCCGCCTCCAGTGGTGTCGCGACAGGCGTGAATGGAGGGACGAATGGAGACGTGTCGTCTTCAGCGATGAGAGTCGCTTCTGCCTTGGTGCCAATGATGGTCGTATGCGTGTTTGGCGCCGTGCAGGTGAGCGCCACAATAAATACTGCATACGACCGAGGCACACAGGGCCAACACCCGGCATCATGGTGTGGGGAGCGATCTCCTACACTGGCCGTACACCACTGGTGATCGTCGAGGGGACACTGAATAGTGCACGGTACATCCAAACCGTCATCGAACCCATCGTTCTACCATTTCTAGACCGGCAAGGGAACCTGCTGTTCCAACAGGACAATGCACGTCCGCATGTATCCCGTGCCACCCAACGTGCTCTAGAAGGTGTAAGTCAACTACCCTGGCCAGCAAGATCTCCGGATCTGTCCCCCATTGAGCATGTTTGGGACTGGATGAAGCGTCGTCTCACGCGGTCTGCACGTCCAGCACGAACGCTGGTCCAACTGAGGCGCCAGGTGGAAATGGCATGGCAAGCCGTTCCACAGGACTACATCCAGCATCTCTACGATCGTCTCTATGGGAGAATAGCAGCCTGCATTGCTGCGAAAGGTGGATATACACTGTACTAGTGCCGACATTGTGCATGCTCTGTTGCCTGTGTCTATGTGCCTGTGGATTTGTCAGTGTGCTCATGTGATGTATCTGACCCCAGGAATGTGTCAATAAAGTTTCCCCTTCCTGGGACAATGAATTCACGGTGTTCTTATTTCAATTTCCAGGAGTGTAGTTCATGAGTGATAAAACCATGTGCTGGATCGTGACAAGTTGAGTTTCACTAATCATTCTATTATTCAAACGCCCTCATGTTTTCCCTTTCAATCGAGTTTCCCACCGGTTTACCGCACTTTTAATACCATGTATCTGTGAGGACGAGCGTGCCGTTTGTGTTATACTGACAACTACGTTTTTGATAATCAGTGGTTTGTGACTGGGGGTTCTTTCCATTACAAATAGTTCAGTCTACTGAGCAAAACGATCCCCTATTCATTGGTAAGTGTTTCATGTAACGTATTTTATCCGAATTATTGTAATTTTACGGGTTAGTTCTAATGCTTTTGTTTGTCCCTTATCACTTTCTCCAATCACATGATCTTGAAGTTACAGGGCGGAATGAACACCTGTGAGTATGAGTATGGTAATATTTCTATGTGTCAAGTTTTTATCGGATTAATTGGGCTTTCTCAGGATTTATGGTTTTGGATTACAGTCATATGTGACGACCTGTAACGAGGAAGCTCTCCTTGTAAATGTATATCAAGCTGTACGAGTAGTTTCGTTGATTTACACTCTGAATGACTGAATGATCGATCGGTGTTTTTAGTATAATTCATTATTCTGACTCCCATGCGTCATATCCTTATTCCTTCGCAGGAGGGCTTTGCTGTTGATCAGATTAATGAAGTGTATAAATGATCTTCCTAGTTGTATAAAGGGCCATGTAAAATCAGTACTTGATCCTGATGTATTAATTAGTCTCGTATGGGGTATTCGAATGTGATTGTTATAAATGCGCATCTTTATCAGACATGGATCTACAATCAATTTAATTTCCTTTCACATTTCGTTTTCCTTTGCCATCTGTCTACAGTCAGTAATTAGTACAGCATACTCCCCAAAAGTCTTTTCGTTGTGAGAATTTCTAACGAAACTTTTTTTGTTGCGAAGTATAAATGCTGAAAAACCAATCGTCACTGTGTAATCGTAGAGACAATTGTTTTTATATGTTACGCAACACAAATTTTGATCAATAACTTCACTAGGGTGTAGCCTATAATTTTTATAAATCTTCAAACGTCGTTACACATACAATGAACGACGATTCAATTATGAATTCTGAAAGATTAAGCAAAAATCTATGTCGTGTGGTAAAGCCAGACAACCTATGTCACCCAATTATAGAAGCTTCATGCCAATATTAACGACATCTTTTTTATTTATAGTCTTTTGAGTTAAAGCAGGGACCGCTTTTGGTTGGTGATGCATACGAATATCGAGCTTCTTAAAATAACGTACGTTGAGCAGCGGTATTACATGTATTGAGAGTAGGCATCACACACGTTCACAACAGCCGAGCTAATCTGTTATTGCAGAACATTGCCTTGACACCTGTCATCCTATGGGAAACAACTCGGAGATTCCACCATGCATTCGCAGCTATTGGGGTAGTTGTATTAAGAAAGCAGTTGAAATTCATTTAGCGAGTGACTTTAGAAGTAGAAACGGAGGTTTTTGCTAATATTCTGCTTCAATACTGCTCTCTCAGTAGTCAAACAACAGAGGGACAGAGATAATGCTAACTCATACTCTGGTAATTAATATTCACTAACGATAACATCTAATATGGCCATCTTTGATTGTTACGGTGTGTGTGTGTTTCGGTAATTAATTTTCACTATCGATAATATCTGATATGGCCATCTTTGATTGTTACAGTGTGTGTGTATGTGTGTGTGTGTGTGTGTGTGTGTGTGTGTGTGTGTGTGCCCTACAAATCGAGGTTTTAAATTCCCTTGCATATCTCTCACTTGTGGCAGTTTCGCTGTGAAAATGGCGGGGTGCACATCTGTCGAAGAACCTTGATTGTCGAAGACGTCTTTCGGCATCATTGTCTGAGCTTCGCGAACCGTGCCCGACAGTACAAAACCCTGTGTCCACATCTCAAGATAATTTAAAGAGACGGACATTCATCTCTAAATTCCAAGATGTGTAGACACTGAGCCGCAGGGACTACATTATGTGACTGACACAAGTATTCACCAGCAACTGATACCACAAGAAGAAACCATCTGTACTTATTTTTAAAATCGATGAGTTCTAGTGCCGTTTATTTACATCATCAGCACAGAAATAAGAAAATGTACACATTTCTTATATTCGATAATACATAATTTGGAGAGAATAAAGTGTATGCAAAATTCGCTGTTAACATAACTAATGAATATGTAAATGTAAACTTCTTAACTAACAATGTAGTTGGCCAAATTCCTGGGTAGGTAGTGACCAAATATATACAATAATATTAACAAATAATTAAAAACAGCATAATTTGCGGCTTCATATCGAATCGCAATGAGAAAATGAAAAATTAATCTCATTTGGATTGTGTGTTCTTTCACGTTTCGAAGTGACTCACACAAAAAAATAAGGAAATGTGTACCTTTTACATCATTGTAAGGTCTTGTTGGTCTCACTAAAGAAATACACAGGCTAACCAGCGACAATGATTACACAAAATTCGCCACTATCTTTCAGAAGGGCGTTGGTAAGCGCTGAGTCGAACTTTTCTTTACCATGTGCCGTGTGCGGCAGTCATTCTGCTTACGCCACTAAACACAGAACTACGGTGAAAAAACGTTTGTGGTGAAAGAGGTTTAGTATTGCGGTTTTTATTATGTTAAATATTATTATAAAACAAGAACAGCAGCTAGCATGAGTTTCTTAGAAGTAGATACGGGCAAGTCTTCAGGTCCAGATTGTATACCGATTAGGTTCCTTTCGGATTATGCTGATACAATAGCTCCCTACTTAGCAATCATATACAACCGCTCGCTCACCGATAGATCTGTACCTACAGATTGGAAAATTGCGCAGGTCGCACCAGTGTTTAAGAAGGGTAGTAGGAGTAATCCATCGAACTACAGACCTATATCATTGACGTCGGTTTGCAGTAGGGTTTTGGAGCATATACTGTATTCAAACATTATGAATCACCTCGAAGGGAACGATCTATTGATACGTAATCAGCATGGTTTCAATGGCCGCTATCGACAGGTGATCTCAGGTTGATTCCGTATTTCTGGATTTCCGGAAAGCTTTTGACACCGTTCCTCACAAGCGACTTCTAATCAAGCTGCGGGCCTATGGGGTATCGTCTCAGTTGTGCGACTGGATTCGTGATTTCCTGTCAGGAAGGTCGCAGTTCGTAGTAACAGACGGCAAATCATGGAGTAAAACTGAAGCGATATCAGGTGTTCCCCCGGGAAGCGTCCTGGGACCTCTGCTGTTCCTGATCTATATAAATGACCTGGGTGACAATCTGAGCAGTTCTCTTAGGTTGTTCGCAGATGATGCTGTAATTTACCGTCTAGTAAGGTCAACCGAAGACCAGTATCAGTTGCAAAGCGATTTAGAAAAGATTGCTGTATGGTGTGGCAGGTGGCATTTGAGGCTAAATAACGAAAAGTGTGAGGTGATCCACATGAGTTCCAAAGGAAATCCGTTGGAATTCGATTACTCTATAAATAGTACAATTCTCAAGGCTGTTAATTTAACCAAGTACCTAGGTGTAAAAATTACGAACAACTTCAGTTGGAAAGACCAAATAGATAATATTGTGGAGAAGGCGAGCCAAAGGTTGCGTTTCATTGGCAGGACACTTAGAAGATGCAACAAGTCCACTAAAGAGATAGCTTCCACTACACTCGTTCGTCCTCTCTTAGAATATTGCTGCGCGGTGTGGGATCCTTATCAGGTGGGATTGACGGAGGACATCGAAAGGGTGCAAAAAAGGGCAGCTCGTTTTGTATTATCACGTAATAGGGGAGAGAGTGTGGCAGATATGATACGAGAGTTGGGATGGAAGTCATTAAAGCAAAGACGTTTTCCGTCGCGACGAGATCTATTTACGAAATTTCAGTTACCAACTTTCTCTTCCGAATGCGAAAATATTTTCTTGAGCCCAACCTACATAGGTAGGAACGATCATCAAAATAAAATAAGAGAAATCAGAACTCGAACAGAAAGTTTTAGGTGTTCGTTTTTCCCGCGCGCTGTTCGGGAGTGGAATGGTAGAGAGATAGTATGATTGTGGTTCGATGAACTCTCTGCCAAGCACTTAAATGTGAATTGCAGAGTAGTCATGTAGACGTAAATGAAGATGTAGAAATATGATAACAAAAAATTCATTATCACTCATCACTGTTTTGTAGTTAACACTCCATGTGTTTAAATGTATTTTTAGTGATTTACCTGTATTTCATATACACTCCTGGAAATTGAAATAAGAACACCGTGAATTCATTGTCCCAGGAAGGGGAAACTTTATTGACACATTCCTGGGGTCATATACATCACATGATCACACTGACAGAACCACAGGCACATAGACACAGGCAACAGAGCATGCACAATGTCGGCACTAGTACAGTGTATATCCACCTTTCGCAGCAATGCAGGCTGCTATTCTCCCATGGAGACGATCGTAGAGATGCTGGATGTAGTCCTGTGGAACGGCTTGCCATGCCATTTCCACCTGGCGCCTCAGTTGGACCAGCGTTCGTGCTGGACGTGCAGACGGCGTGAGACGACGCTTCATCCAGTCCCAAACATGCTCAATGGGGGACAGATCCGGAGATCTTGCTGGCCAAGGTAGTTGACTTACACCTTCTAGAGCACGTTGGGTGGCACGGGATACATGCGGACGTGCATTGTCCTGTTGGAACAGCAAGTTCCCTTGCCGGTCTAGGAATGGTAGAACGATGGGTTCGATGACGGTTTGGATGTACCGTGCACTATTCAGTGTCCCCTCGACGATCACCAGTGGTGTACGGCCAGTGTAGGAGATCGCTCCCCACACCATGATGCCGGGTGTTGGCCCTGTGTGCCTCGGTCATATGCAGTCCTGATTGTGGCGCTCACCTGCATGGCGCCAAACATGCATACGACCATCATTGGCACCAAGGCAGAAGCGACTCTCATCGCTGAAGACGACACGTCTCCATTCGTCCCTCCATTCACGCCTGTCGCGACACCACTGGAGGCGGGCTGCACGATGTTGGGGCGTGAGCGGAAGATCGCCTAACGGTGTGCGGGACCGTAGCCCAGCTTCATGGAGACGGTTGCGAATGGTCCTCGCCGATATCCCAGGAGCAACAGTGTCCCTAATTTGCTGGGAAGTGGCGGTGTGGTCCCCTACGGCACTGCGTAGGATCCTACGGTCTTGGCGTGCATCCGTGCATCGCTGCGGTCTGGTCCCAGGTCGACGGGCATGTGCACCTTCCGCCGACCACTGGTGACAACATCGATGTACTGTGGAGACCTCACGCCCCACATGTTGAGCAATTCGGCGGTACGTCCACCCGGCCTCCCTCATGCCCACTATACGCCCTCGCTCAAAGTCCGTCAACTGCACATACGGTTCACGTCCACGCTGTCGCGGCATGCTACCAGTGTTAAAGACTGTGATGGAGCTCTGTATGCCACGGCAAACTGGCTGACACTGACGGCAGCGGTGCACAAATGCTGCGCAGCTAGCGCCATTTGACGGCCAACACCGCGGTTCCTGGTGTGTCCGTTGTGCCGTGCGTGTGATCATTGCTTGTACAGCCCTCTCGCAGTGTCCGGAGCAAGTATGGTGGGTCTGACACACTGGTGTCAATGTGTTCTTTTTTCCATTTCCAGGACTGTATTTTTTCAGTTAACGATAGGACTGAGTTGAAATTTCGGTGGCAGTCGTTGCATTGATGAGTACTTACCGCAACTACGAGGGTGAGTCAAATGAAAGCCTTAAATATTTTTTTAAATATTATTTATTGTGCAGAAGTGGTACAAAGCTGTATCACTTTTCAACATAGTCTCCCCCACGCTCAATGCAAGTCCTCCAGCGCTTACAAAGTGCATAAATTCCTTTACAAAAAAAAAAAAAAAAAAAAAAATTCCTTTGGTAGTCCGCGCAGCCACTCGTGCACCACATGGCGTACCTCTTCATCAGAACGGAACTTCTTTCCTCCCATTGCGTCTTTGAGTGGTCCAAACATATGGAAATCACTTGGGGCAAGGTCTGGTGAGTATGGTGGATGAGGAAGACACTCAAATTGCAGGTCTGTGACTGTTGCAACTGTTGTACGGCCAGTGTGGGGCGTTGCATTGTCATATTGCAAAAGGACACCTGCTGACAGCAATCCACGTCACTTTGATTTGATTGCAGGCCGCAGATGATTTTTTAAGATATCTGTGTATGATGCACTGGTGACAGTGGTCCCTCTTGGCATGTAATGCTCGAAAATGACGCCTTTTTCGTCCCAAAAGAGAGTCTTTGGTTTTGGTGATGAGGAATGGCGCCATTCCTTGCTCGTTCTCTTAGTTTCCGGTTGTTGGAAGTGAACCCAGGTTTCTTCCCCGGTAACGATTCTTCCAAGGAAGCCATCACCTTCTCGTTCAAAGCGCCGAAGAAGTTCTTCACAAGCATCAACACGTCGTTCTTTCATTTCAAGAGTCAGCTGCCGTGGCACCCATCTTGCAGGCACTTTGTGAAACTAGAGCACATCATGCACAATGTGGTGTGCTGACGCATGACTAATCTGTAAACATGCTGCAATGTCATTCAGTGTCACTCGGCGGTTTTCCTTCACTATGGCTTCAACTGCTGCAGTGTTCTGTGGAGTCACAACTCGTTGTGCCTGACCTGGACGAGGAGCATCTTCCACTGAAGTCACACCATTTGCAAACTTCCTAATCCATTCGTAGACTTGCTGTTGTGACAAACATGCATCACCGTACTGAACCTTCATTCGTCGATGAATTTCAATACGTTTCTCACCTTCGCTAAGCAAAAACCGAATAACAGAACGCTGTTCTTCCCCGGTGAAAGTCGCAAGTGGGGCGGCCGTCTTTATAGTGATACTGCGACGGTATGTGTGCATCTGCAATATGATGCCACCTACAGGCCATTCTGTACGCTGTTTGTAGCACGCTTACCAACTTACAGGATAACGGCGCGAAATTTCGATTTGTTATTACAAATTTAAGGTTTTCATTTGACTCACCCTCTCGACTCTTTGACTTTTCTTCTTATTGATGGAAGAATCTCGTGGGTCCGAACAAATTTTCTTTTGCTACATCTGCACATTAAGTTAAGCCGTTAATTCTAGGAAAAATTACAATGAACGAACTGGCTCAAACAGAAGTGAGCAGGTGCTTAAATGTTGGTCTCCCGCATAGAAGGTGCACAGAAGGTTCATTCAACGACTGATATTCACTGTGTGCCATGGAAACGTTAAGAATCACTTCCCACACTAACAGCGGCTTGTGGCCGCTATCCGGTAGGTGTCGCGGAAAGATGCATGTATGTGCGACGTACACCGCCGCTCTTTCTGATTTAGTTAAACAATTAGTTTATTAGTTTGTTAATTAGTCATCCTCTTACGAGATCAGTGAGAGAAAGAGGGAAATAGACAGTTATGATCGACAACAGTACGACTCCCAGAAAGGTTATGTCACGCCTGTTGTTAGTTTATAATGACGACTGTGGAATAAGCGCATACCTCAGTCTGGCCACATAGCGCTGACACCGTGTCTCCTGTGTCGGTGCATGACGGCGGTAGCCAGCGACGAGACGGTTTTCCCACCCCCGCGTCAGCACTCGTCGCCTGCGGCAGCAGCTGACGGTAGCCGCATTGTGCTGATGTTCAGTCGGTGCCTGTCAACCTTGGCTGTATCGAATTCTGCCTCATATTCGTCTTCTATGCAGAACACGGTGGGTATGTTATATGGTGAAGAGCAGAGGTCGCTTCTCTGCTGAGATCGTGCGAAAGTTGTCTTTACCGCCGTTTTTTTTTTTTTTTTTTTTCGTAGAGGCACAACATCTCCGTGGTTATCATGTCTAACTGTCCTATAGCGGTCACAAATTGGGTACTACCAAATTTTTGCACTTGGCGGGATAATCAGAACGGCGTCGACACAGCCTCCTGAGGACCGCAAAAAAATGGTTCAAATGTCTCTGAGCACTGTGGGACTTAACTTCTAAGGTCATCAATCCCCTAGAACTTAGAACTACTTAAACCTAACTAACCTAAGGACATCACACACATCCACGCCCGAGGCAGGATTCGAACCTGCGACCGTAGCGGTCACGCGGTTCCAGACTGTGGCGCCTTTAACCGCTTGGCCACCTCGGCCGGCTTGAGGACCGCAAAGGATCTTGTTCCGAGAGAGAAGATTAACATAACACGCAAGCAGATCCTAGTGGTGAACGAAATTCTCATAAAGAGGATTTGAATAATCGCCGGCAGCGTGTTTCATCCTCTTCGCTCTCCAAACGCAAATCTGGCACTCCGCTTCGCACAACGTCGTGGCGCGACTGCTACGGTCGCAGGTTCGAATCCTGCCTCGGGCATGGATGTGTGTGATGTCCTTAGGTTAGTTAGGTTTAAGTAGTTCTAAGTTCCAGGGGACTGATGACCTCAGATGTTAAGTCCCATAGTGCTCAGAGCCATTTGAACAACGTCGTGGTCAACACTTCTGCTCAACATCATACTTAAATCCTAGCAGCCATACTGCGCAGAAAAGACACACGAAATAAGTTTGATTCTTTTATAATATAGCAGCTATATTACATATTAAAGTCGGTTAGCCACCTCAGTAACCACCTAGCGCGTCCGAGTACAGGGCAGCACATCTGAACTTTGGAATGATGCTGACTTTCGTCCTAAAAGCATGTAGCTGATTATCCCTGCAACAAAGTGCGTCTTAATATAGAAAAACGGTAAAAAATACAATTCTAAAGAGTGAGAAAAGCAAAGAAAATAATATTAAATAATAATTAATCAGAAGAAAGACAATAAGAAAGGTAAAGATTAAAATTAATTTCATTAATAATAATTGAATAATTTAATTAAATTGGTTAAAATTACATAGGCCACCGACAGAAGAAAGACATGAAAAGGGAACCTTCCGTTGACGAAATCATCTCGGCTTATTATTTTGACAATGTTTTGGCTAATTTTCTGTCAATCATCCTCAGGAAAAAGAATCATATCTAAAACATTTACTGAAAGCATGACAATTAAGAGCAGAATATAATCGGAAAAGAGGAGTTCAAAATGAGAATGTAAAATTCACACAGAGCAAGTTGGGGCAGATGTATAAGTAATCTACAGAATTACATTCATGGACAACAAGAAATTTCCTATCAAGCAATCAAAAAATTTAAAGACAAGAAAAAGATATGGTAAACGTTAACACAATCAACGAAAAACAATGAGAAGAACATAACAGAAAGTTGTGATATGGCGAATGAAGCTGAGAAAACGTTCATCAGAAGATACTTTAAAATCAAGGAAAAGCATAAAGGCAGCAAAAAAACTTTCCACTCTACTGGCTGACAGGTACAGTAACCATTACGAAACATTTAAAAAGAAAACGGTCTTCCTTGTAAAATAATGATCATTTAACTACAAAGAAGGGGAAAGAAAAATATTGATACGCGAAGGGGGCTCTCATGCATCTCTACAATGAGGAAATAAATAATTTAAAAAGTCGTCATAAGGGAAAACTTATGTAGTATTCTGTAAATAAGCATTAGTCAAAACTTACGAAATAAGACGTGGATCTATAAGGCAAATATCACGGTAAGAAGTTTTGAAAGTAATAGGCAAAAGGGACAAAAGTATAAAGAAGCCAGAGCAGAAACCACAAACCTTATCTTGAACACAACTGCATCCGCTGACGTAAAAGCGCAGAAATAGGACTACGCTTACAAATCTGGACAAATGTGGCATCATCTGTATACACAGCAGCAGTTTCCTCAAAACAGACACGTAAACGCATACTTCGCACTGGAGGAAAACGGTACGCCGCGAGAAACTTAGTAAAGAAAACTTCATCCTGTTGGCGCGGAAAGACGTAACACAGAAATTGTTGCATGTAAGACGTAGTGGACAGTTATAATATAGAACAACAATAAAACTACGAACTTTACACGGAATTACAAATAAAAAAAAGGAAAGATGAGTAAACTAGAAACATATTGATATTCAATTCGGATATGGATAGAGTGGTGCCGTTGAAACAGTAGCGCACAGTGCAGGCACTAACATGTACCACCAGATGAGATAAGATATAATTATCTGGTAGAAAAATAATTGTAAGGAGGATTAAAAGTAAATAAACAAAAATGCAAATTTCAGAATTAAAATAGAAAGCCACCAACATGTGGCACGAGTATGCAAGAAAATACCACTCACCAGGCAGCAATACAAGCCAAGAATTTTAGCAAGAACAACCGTAAAAAAAACAGAAGTTCATTGCGGCAGTCAAACAGAGGCCGAAAGCCATGAAACGACGGAAGCAAAATCAAAAATTTATAACTAAGGGAACTTTCTAAAAATTGACAATATTTAGTCGTAATAGGATTGAATTTTACTGACCTCGATTCTTCTTCTCTCGCTCAGAGAAAGAAAGAGTTTCCAGTCAGAAAGACTTCCAGAGTACTGGATAATGTACCAAAGGACAGTAAAACAGTAGTAATCTCATTGTAGTAATACAGTGTGCTGTTGTAGTGAGTTGTCTGTTTCTCTTGAATAATCAAGTATAGATTCTGAGCGCCTGTGCAGTAGTTACTCCTGATGTACTGGATCATAATCCTATATAGGGTGCCCCAGGAAGAATGATCGTACTAAGGGATGTAACAGCAACGCTCTATTCAAGCAAAAAAGTTCGTATGGATGTATGCCCTATTCCCAATGTTTTCTGGGACAGAACACGGGCTGAAGATCTTTTACACATTTGAGTAACAACAGCGGTCGTAAGACTGAGCCTTGGGGAACTACGTTAAGTGATTTCTCCTCAGTCGGAAGAATCTCCCCTCATTACATTGGTTTAATTACTAAGTACAATTTTCTGCATTCTTTTAGTTAGATATGACATATACACTAATTGGTTGTACCACCAACCCCATCAATTTATCTAGGAGAATATTGTAATTCGCTCAGTAAAACACCTTAGATAGGTCACAGAAAACACCAACTGATGATATTTTGTTATTAACTGCTTGTAAAATTTGGTGAGTGAACGTGTAAATGGTATTCTCAGTAGAACAACCCTTCTGAAACCTAAACTGTGGTTTACTGGCGATATTGTTGTTGCTCATGTGGGATACTATTCAGGAATACATGACCTTCTCAAAATTTTGGAAACGTATGTCAGCAGTTATAACATATCTTTTGATAAAGGCATATAGGTGAATGCTTGTATCTAACAAAATAATCATAAAACGACATGGTAGTAAATATGTCAAATGATATTCCTGCTTGTGGACTGCCACTTAACGGTTATTACTATGACTTCAGTCAAAATGTTTGCGACTTTCTGTTAATTCAGTAGAATAAACGGTAAAAGACTGTTTCTTTTGATTGTGCTTATGAAAAGGCAAAGTCTTGGAAAAGCCAATATCTTCAACATATTGATGTTTTTCTGGTCTTTGTTCTTTGTTTACAGTCCTCTCTCCCAATGTCTTCCTCTTCTAGTTCTTGCATTGTCACGATACTGATGTAAATTGCACTAGATGTACCTTTCGTCAATAATATCTGCAATATTACATTTGAAACTTTGTTTTCATTCTGTGAAACAACAAGGCTGTCAGTTCCCCTGTTTAAATTAAGTCATGTAGTTAATTTCTTGTCTTTTAAATTAAGTCTGAAGCGGCTTGTTTGGTGACGCAACGATAGAGTACCTTAAGTGTTCTATTATTAGTTGTTTTATTACTAAAGGTCGGGCCCGCGTGCTAATTCGAAGTCCGATCAACTTTTCATAAAATAATTTCTTTTCAATCACATTAACTACTTACGTGGTTATTCGTCACTAAGTGCACCATTAACCAACAGTGATCTTTTTGCCTCAAGCAATTAAAGTCAGTGAGTATAATTTCATTTGAAGTAAAAACAATCAGCATTTACGATAATTTCAGTTACCAACGATAATATCTACACTCCCTATTTTTATCCGCTTCGGACTGGATCGTTTTGTTTGAGACTTTATGCTAGCTTATAATCTGGATAATAGACCAATGTATATGAAAGGACCCACTTCACAGTGAACCAGGTCGGTGATGAATGACATTCCTCTCTTGCCGCCTTTCTTATAGACGGGTTTAGCTATGGCGTTTTTCAGTCTCTCCGGAAAAATGCCTTAAATCAGTGATACGTTACATATTTCAGGACGGGGTTAGTTATGTGGGAAAACAGCTGTAGTATTCCGTTTGAAATATCACCAAATCGAGTGATGCTTGGGGAACCGCATATGTGATTCGTCCCCAGTCAGGAGAATCTCCCTTGACTACATTGGTTTGAATTAGTAAGTACAAATTCCTGCGTTCTTTTGGTTAAATATAATCTTATCCACAATTTTTTAAGAGAATACTGGTATGTAATTTTCTTAATTTCACAAGCTGGTCGTACATCCATACGACTGAATTTATTGAGAGATGCTTTTTCAGCATACTGCTGCGATTCTTATCTTGAAGCTGAACACGTATTATGTTCGAGTATAATGACTTTTCTGGACACTAGAAATCTACTCTGTAGGAATCAGCATGGGTTTCGAAAAAGACGATCGTGTGAAACCCAGCTCGCGCTATTCGTCCACGAGACTCAGAGGGCCATAGACACGGGTTCCCAGGTAGATGCCGTGTTTCTTGACTTCCGCAAGGCGTTTGATACAGTTTCCCACAGTCGTTTAATGAGCAAAGTAAGAGCATATGGACTATCAGACCAATTGTGTGATTAGATTGAAGAGTTCCTAGATAACAGAACGCAGAATGTCATTCTCAATTGAGAGAAGTCTTCCGAAGTAAGAGTGATTTCAGGTGTGCCGCAAGGGAGTGTCGTAGGACCGTTGCTATTCACAATATACATAAATGAACTGGTGGATAACATCGGAAGTTCACTGAGGCTTTTTGCGGATATTGCTGTAGTATATCGTGAGGTTGTAACAATAGAAAATTGAACTGAAATGCACGAGGGTCTGCAACGAATTGACGCATGGTGCAGGGAACGGCAATTGAATTTCAATGTAGACAAGTGTAATGCGCTGCGAATACATAGAAAGAAAGATCCTTTACTATTTAGCTACAATATAGGTCAGCAACTGGAAGCAGTTAATTCCATAAGTTATCTGGGAGTAGGCATTAAGAGTGATTTAAAATGGAATGACCATATAAAATTAATCGTCGTAAAGCAGATGGCAGACTGTGATTCATTGGAAGAATCCTAAGGAAATGCAGTCCGAAAACAAAGAAAGTAGGTTACAGTACACTTGTTCGCCCACTGCTTGAATACTGCTCACCGGTGTGGGATCCGTACCAGATAGGGTTGATAGAAGAGATAGAGAAGATCCAGCGGAGAGCAGCGCGCTTCGTTACAGGATCATGTAGTAATCGCGAAAGCGTTACGGAGATGATTGATAAACTCCAGTGGAAGACTCTGCAAGAGAGACGCTCAGTAGCTCGATACGGGCTTTTGTTGAAGTTTCGAGAGCATACCTTCACCGAGGAGTCAAGCAGTATATTGCTCCCTCCTACGTGTATCTCGCGAAGAGACCATGAGGATAAAATCAGAGAGATTAGAGCCCACACAAAGGCATACAGACAATCCTTCTTTCCACGAACAATACGAGACTGGAATAGAAGGGAGAACCGATAGAGATACTCAAAGTATCCTCCGCCACACACCGTGAGGTGGCTTGCGGAGTGTGGATGTAGATGTAGATGAAGCGTTCGCCCCTATATTTCCTACTATATTTAAGAAATGATTTATATAACGTATGTAATTCAGTAGTGATACTATCCTTTTCTGTGGCGTATGTAATTCAGTAGTGATACTATCCTTTTCTGTGGCTGCATCTCGTATAGCCTTAAGTTCATTATTGTTGGAATTACTAATTTCTGACATAATGTGCACGTTACTTGATTTTTAAATAATTATTTATAATAAATCTGAATAGTTTTTGTAGTATTCAACAACTGCAAGATCTCTACTTGTTGTTTCCAGCATATATATTTCTCTTTTCCTTTCGCAAGATACTTTAATTTCTGTAGTGACACATGGCTTTTTACATGGGTGTTCAATGAGCTTTCTAATTAGCTTATTGGAAAGTTATTTTCAAATAATGACATGAATTTATTATGGAATAGATTAAATTTTGCCGGCCGGAGTGGCCGTGCGGTTCTAGGCGCTACAGTCTGGAACCGAGCGACTGCTACGGTCGCAGGTTCGAATCCTGCCTCGGGCACGGATGTGTGTGATGCCCTTAGATTGGTTAGGTTTAGTTAGTTCTAAGTTCTAGGCGACTGATGACCTCAGAAGTTAAGTCGCATAGTGCTCAGAGCCATTTGATTAAATTTTATGAAAACGTTTGTTTCATTATAAATTTCATCTAATGGCATATCTTCTAAACTATTCTTAAAAATATATGTTCTTGAGTCATTAATTTTTCTGATTTACACTGAGAAGCATCCCTACTGTAAGGCACTATCTTATTTATCTAACTATCTGTGCATCATGATAACAGAGAGCATATACTGCTGGGTATACAGGTACTTTCTTACTTTGAGCTTCATCAAAGAAAACGTTGTGAACTGGCGTCCTACTGTCTTTATCCACTCGTGTTGGGAAGTTCTTCCTCTGTGAAGCTACGTTACATAGAGTTTGTTTCTTACTCATTCTAAGTGATATTCTTGTTTCGCAATCAGAGCATACCGTTTGATGTCTTACTATAACATGACCTTCAGTTACTTCCAGAGATCTCCGGTTTCCCACTGTCTATATCTTAGCTGTCACACGATAACCTTTTCTGGGGGTGCTGTTTCTCAATTTGCTGCCATAATTCAATGATATTACTTGTAGCTAAGACGATTGTTTCGCAGGATGCAGATTTTCTCAGCGAAACGTCCCCTGAGTAGCGTCGTCATCCTCATCACTTACTATTTCAGCTAGGCCTTCTTAGCTCCATATTTTACTCGGGAGACCTGCGTCCCTCAGACGTTTTTTTTAGGGCTTCTGCCTTGTTTCATTCTGCTCACATGTTCCTTTCATTTCTGCTTATTTGTGTTGATTTCTGCTGTTATTGCAAATATTTCAAGCTTATTTCTAACATCTTTATAACTTAATCCACGTCCTAGTTTACATCCTTTAACTAGTCTGAGGAATTTCATTTCGGATGTCACTAATCGATTTGTATCTTCCTCCTTTGCTGTCCAAACCTAAATCCGTAAAACAGCGATGGAACAGCTAGCGTTTCATTGAATTTCAGTTGCGTTTCTGTGGTTGTCTTTTTGTTTAATGTTCCTTTTCTTGTTCCTCGAATATCCTGAAGTTTTACTGTTTTATTCTTTATATTTGTATCATGATCAAAAGTATTCCTGGTATCACATCTGTGGCCTTCCTCTCAGAATGGCGCAGTGCCAGTATCCAACTCAGCATCCCCACCAGACTCACTGGGATCAAATGGTTCAAATGGCTCTGAGCACTATGCGACTTAACTTCTGAGGTCATCAGTCACCTAGACTTAGAACTACTTAAACCTAACAAACCTAAGGACATCACACACATCCATGCCCGAGGCAGGATTCGAACCTGCGACCGTAGCAGTCGAGCGGCTCCGGACTGAAGGGCCTAGAACCGCTCGACCACAACGGCCGGCACACTGGAATCATTTCCGATTTCTCTTCCAGGTTTAGTTATTTAGTCACTGATATTCAGTAGACTCGTGACTACGTGCACCGTTGGAAAGGCCATGTGTTGAAAGTTATCCTGTCGTAACTTCAAGTAATGTTTCGCTATCTGTAGCGGTAGTTAGAACTTGCTGGCCTGTAATTCATAATGAACTGTTTTGGCTGCTACTAATTCACGCTCCAACGGTTTTGAATTTGAAGTTCAGTATTTATTCCGTAAACAGGCAACTGGACAAAAATATTTGTCCTAGTTGCTGAATGTACGACTGACTGTTACACACTTTCGTTTCATGCTATGCTTTCCCTGTGGTGCACATGTGATGAATTGTTCCTTCATTGTCAGCGGTGCTCCGATTGCAGTCCAATGTACGCGAGGCAATGTTCAAGCTGTTAAACTCTGCCATAATCCAAAGTGGTCATCGCAATTCCGTGACCAACTGAATGTCGTTCTGTTACGAAAATTATGCAGAGTGCCATAATTTGTGCTAAGGTCATTTGAAGCCTGCTGGCAGTGTATAAACCCATCACCTTCACTAGAGCAAAACTGTAGTTTAGTGAACCGCGCGGGGTAGCCGCGTGGTCTCGGGCGCCATGTAACGGTTCGCGCGGCTCTCCCCCTCTCCCCCCCCCCCCCCTCCCCGCCGTCGATGACCTCAGCAGTTTGATCCCACAGTTCTTTCCAATTTGTAGTTTAGTTTTATTATCTTCTTTTTTACTTATATTTACCAGTGACGCGTTTATTTAGCTATTAGTCTACGTCCTGCAACTATTACTTTTGGTATTCGTCTACAGGTGGATGAGTTTGGAAGGAAACAGACAACGTGAACAAGAACAACAAGAATAGAAAGTAATCGTTTTCAGTCTATCCCTTCACTAAAAATGCAATACTGACATTTACTCAATGTGTGAACTAGATTTCCGAAGATGATCTGACAGTTCGATCGGAAATAATGATAATATATGACTGAAGTGTCTTACAAGCTGTTACCAGAAACAGAATGGCCAATGTGCTGTTGTGTGCTCTTTAGACAGAACTATGGCGTGTATTTACCGAATCGCCAACAGCAAAGATTATCTCTTCAAGGAATTTTATCGGTAAATGAACCAAAATTCATACGTGGAAGAATTCAGACACAAAGGAATTACAAACATTGGCTGCAAGCGGGCATTGACTGAAATCAACGGGGAAAGTTGAAAATTTGTGTCGTAATTCATAATGGCTACTCGACAAATATAGTGTCTGCTCTTTCGGACATGTCCGAAAGAAAAGACGCCACATATATGCGGAAGAACTGAAACTGTGTTTCATAAGAAAAATAAGATAGTGTGCCACAAAAATTAGAATAAGAAAGAATTGGTTTTCATTAATGTAAACACCATTTACTGCGTATCTGAAAGCCATTCTACATGTTAAACAGTTTCATCTTTCTCTATATTTAGCACTGTGTATGTTACAAGTCACAAGTATTCAACAGCTAATTTTGGCTATGTTTTGTTGAAAATACAAGGTTCATATGATAACAGACACATAAATATACTGGACTGAAATATAATAAAACTGGAGCTCACGTGTACACACACACACATACACACACACACACAGACAGAGTTTCGAATAGTAAAGCTCATGTCTAAAACCCAAGTTCACATCTTGCCGAGTATGTTTTTAAATACTTCATTTTTCCTTAGGCAGCTCACAAAATGCGGTACTATTTACTGAAAGCACAGCCGTCCTCCTCCCGTATTCGAGTCCAGCGTGCTGGCCACTGCTTCAGCTCACTCAATGAAAGTTCGTGTAGTCCATACGACAGCACAACAGAGCTCATTAAATGGAGCACTTAAAGCGTCATTGTTCTCTCGGAGCAAAGGGGGTTAATGCAGTCGAGACACATTACGCAAACTTTTTATTGCCTCCATAGCATGTGTCCCGTGGTGAGGCCGAGAACAAGGTATGAGTGATTATGGTGCGTACGGAGGAAAATAATGAGTTACCTGAGAAAAATTGTCTTGACACGTATTAGTGGACATTAATAGGGAGGTGTGTCCATTCATTGCCTTCATGATGGCTTCAACTCTAGGATACTTTCAATGGAGTGTCTGAATGTCTGTGAAGCCCATTCCTCCTCAAAAGCCGAAACCATGAGAGGTAACGATGTTGCAGGCTGGGGTCTGCAGTAATGTCGACGTTCTCACTCATCTCAAAGATGTTCCATTACGTTTAGGTTGGGACTGGTCAAGCCAGTCCATTTCAGGGGAATATTATTGTACACAAACCAGTGCCTTGCAGACGCTGCTATAAGAAAGGGTCCAATATCTTGATCATAGAATCAGCGTCTCCAACTGTTCCTCTTCTGTGCGCAGTAAATAACGCTGTAAAATATATTGTCCGCAGCTCGTGGTCGCGCGGTAGCGTTCTCGCTTCCCGCGCCCGGGTTCCCGGGTTCGATTCCCGGCGGGGTCAGGGATTTTCTCTGCCTCGTGATGACTGGGTGTTGTGTGATGTCCTTAGGTTAGTTAGGTTTAAGTGGTTCTAAGTTCTAGGGGACTGATGACCATAGATGTTAAGTCCCATAGTGCTCAGAGCCATTTTGTAAAATATATTCCTATCCTTCTGCAATTAGCGTTTTCTTAATTGCAATAAGGGTGTTGTACGATAACCACGGCAGACAGCCCCACTCCGTAACAGTACCTCTTTACTGTCACTACACAGGCAGAGTTCTCCAGGCGTTCCCCAAAACCAAACCGTCCCATCGCATTGCCACATAGTACAGCGCGATTCATAACTCTAAACCACTCGCTTCCAGTCATCCGCTGTCCAGTGGCGTCGCTCTATAACACAGCCTCAAGCTTCGCTTACTGTTTACTACAGAAATATGTGACGTATGAACTGCTCGACCATTGTTGCCCCATTTTATTTCCTACGCGCAGTCACTGCACTACCTTGACTGCTGGCAGCACTAAGGAGCTCATGGGTGTTTCCCTCTGCTGATTTCATGTGATTTTTGACAACCACCTTTACAGTTTTCGGTGGCCCCTGCCCGTCAGTAGACTACACGAGGTCTGCCTGATCTTAGTTTAGGTTAGGGTGTTCTTTCCCGTTTCCACTTCGCAGTCACATCACCAACAGTCGACTGGATTAGCTTTAGATGAGTTTAAATGTCCCTGATGGATTTGTTATTCAATGGTTATTTGTTATCCAATGGTTAGTCCAAGTTCTAAGTCACTGAGCTGACCAATACTTCCTGCTTTTACTACGTCTCTATTGACAACATAGAACTCCTCACCTCCTTTTATACTGGCCTCTCGTGGCATCTAGTAGTTAATTCCGCATTACATAGGGTTGTCTGGATAATATTGATAAGGTAGGGTATGCATACTGAACAGTGCAGTGAGCAAGTAGGTTGTGGAATAGATATAAGTGTAGAACTTGAACGACACCTGCGTGTCCCACGTGCTTTGAAAAGCAAAGACTACTCCCGTAAGTAGTTATAATTAAGTGGGTAATTAAATCCTAATCCTCAGTCCTACATAATATTCCGACAGTGAGTGAGATTACGGGGCATAGTGTTTCACAAACAGCAATCAGCAAAACAGCACTCGTCGACGTACCTTTATCACCTCCTGAAACCTAACAGCAAACAAAGAATGTCGGCCTCTTATCAATATTTCTTAGTGGCCGGTCAGCAGGTGACTGCCCGTCCAACAGAATGTACATAAGTTGCGAAGCGAGCTCACACCAATAACAGCGACGTGGCACAGTCTCCAGCAATAAATAACAAAGAACGACCATGTTCCTTGAAATAAACCCAAAAGAATTAGAACAGT
Source organism: Schistocerca cancellata (assembly GCF_023864275.1). Lineage (NCBI taxonomy): Eukaryota > Metazoa > Arthropoda > Insecta > Orthoptera > Acrididae > Schistocerca > Schistocerca cancellata. Next base: position 664,683,880 of record NC_064626.1, read on the forward strand.
AATTTTTTCTGTTATCGGTCTTTCCCTAAGTTGCTTTAAATTCGTGGAAGGAATGTACCGTCTATGCAACTAATTGAAGGCAGTTTATTTATTGCCATATGCGTTCCGCTTCTTTTATTTGGGAGGAATCATCAGTGGCGATTTTAAGCGCCGTTAACGTATGCGTGTGGTCCTGGAGATGTATTCGCTATTTTTCATGCTCCAGCTGGCCGATTTTTGGCGTTCTTTCAGTCACATTTGTCACATCGCATATATCACTTGCCCTTTCCATTCTGTGATCAACATGTTGATATATGAAAGAACGCCATAAATCGGCCAGCTGGAGTATGGAAACTTACGCATACATCTCCAGGACCACATGCATAAAGTCACCTGTTGACCTGCCACTAACAAATATTGATAAGTGGCCGACATTCTTCATTTGCTGTTAGGTTTCAGGAGGTGATAAAGGTAGGTCGACGAGTGCTGTTTTGCTGATTGTCGTTTGTGAAACACAATGCCCCGTAATCTCACTCACTATCGGGATATTATGTAGGACATCATCGCCACTGATGATTCCTCCCAAATAAAAGAAGCGGAACGCATATGGCAATAAACAAACTGCCTTCAATTGGTTGCATAGACGGTACATACCTCCATGAATTAGAACAGTAAACGTTTACATTGTTTCAGCACGTGAATAAACAAGCTAACGAACCAGCATAGGCACGCGAATCCACAAGTACAAGCGTCATATTCACGACAAACAAACAGATAATCATGATCGCATCTGACGACTCTTTAAGAAGCAAGAATGTATTTTGTACTTAATGAGAGGGTAACAACCTCTAATTGAGAACAAGAATAAGAGAAAAGATAATTTACTGTGCTATAACCAGCTACATATAGGCAACATATGAGCATCCATTTTACGAGTATGACACACAGGCATATCGTCCGATGCCTACTCGCTGTGGTCACAGCTGAGCAATACCATTCTAATCTCGCCAATCTCAACAATTTCCAGCGAGATAAGTAAATTAAGTCTCGCCAAAAGTCTTTGCGCAATCTCCAAGACAGCATGTATCTCCACGAGAGCACGCATCTCCACCAGACAAAGGTAGTCCTCCTCTCAACATCTGAACACGGCAAAGACACGGTTACCAATTCGGAACAAGCAGAACTTCAAGATGTAGCAACGTCGTACGAATATTATTGGCAGAAAGGAAAAAACTGACTCCCCAAGACCTAAAACCGCTGCAGTAACTATGCAAAGAGATTGCTGCAGTGCTTATATCGTTTAATCGAAGCTGATTACAAATAAATATTCCGATCCACTGGAAAAACAATATAATAGGAACAAAGAAAAGTGTCAGATAAACAGACACCTGAGGACGATAACGTTCAGCCGAAACCCACATTGCCAACTTTATTGTCGAAAATATTTGCGGCTAACGTAGCACATGTGATTTTGTAGCGAAATTACAAATTTCATTTGCGGATATCAGCAAGTTCCGCATGTAAGATGAACATTTAAAGGCTCAGTGAATGATGCGTCAAGCAATACATTCATCGGTGCTAAAACTACCTTGTCACTGTTCTCCGCGCTTAACTAGGTTACAGACACCTCACCACTGTTACTCACGTAAATACAATTAGCTTCCAGGGATGGGATCAGCGTGTCATACGGGCACGGGGAAGATAACACTCGAACAAAGACCGAAACAGATCTGTTGAATGAACGAGACAATAGAATTGTCGACAACAGGGAAACTGCCGACAACAGGAAAACATTTGCTCTGTAAGTGAGAGCTTTGGTTACTACCATTCCAAATTACATAGCAGCTGAACAGAAAAATAGAGTGTGTTTTGGGAACTCATGTGCCGACAGATGTAGTTCACAAAGTAAATCTGATATCAAATGATACACCAACCGCAGGAAGTTCCGAACAATAGCGACACAACGGAATAAAAAGCTGACTTGTGTTAATAGCAACAAGGTATACGTTTTTCCTACGCTCGTCAGAACATAAAGCACATTGTAACTAGTTGATCTCATACTTGAAGACTACACTACAAGAGCGATTATCTTAGCTACAAAATACTTAAATACTGCATATTCATGGACGATATTCCTACTAACTTTTAACACCATTAAGCCAGAAATATTAAAGGAAAGGTGGTCCTACACATTCTTTTTTGAGTCATCAGTCTTCTCACTGGTTTGTTGAGCCCCGCCACAAATTTCTCATCTGTGCCGCCAACCTCTTCATCTCAGAGAAGCACTTGCAACCTTCGTCCTCAATCTCTGTCTTCCTCTACAGTTTTTACCCATACAGCTCCCTCCGGCACCAAAGAAGTTATTCCGTGACGTCTTAACAGGTGTCCTTAACAGCCTGTTTTCCATATATTCCTTTCCTCGCCAATGCTGCGCAGAACTACCTTCCTTAACTTATCAGTCCACCCAATTTTCAACATTCATCTGTAGCACTACATCTCAAATGCTTCCATTCTCTTCTGTTCCGGTTTACCCACAGTCCATGTTTCACCACAATACGATGCTGTGCTCAGAAATTTCTTCCTCAATTTAAGGCCTATGTACCATACTAGTTTTGCCTTGGTCAGGAATGTCCTTTTTGCCAATGCTAGTCTGCTTTTGATGCCCTCCTTGCTCCGTCCGTCATTGGTTATTTTTCTGCCTAGGTAGCAGAATTCTTTAACTTCATCTGCTTCGTGATCATTAATCCTGATGTTAAGTTTAACCCTGAGCCTCACTTCCTCTTTCTCCTACCGACATTCCTTCAGTGCCAAGGCACGTAATCGAGTGGTAAGACAATATTTTTCCGCGTCAGTCTGAAAAACGGCATGCGTAGAGGCACTCTATTTGCTTACTGTCTACCGGATAGTAGACGTAAACAATCGAGAAAATTACGAATTCCGTAAATGTGATGTTTTACGGGGGTGTTCGGGAAGTCATGCAAAACGTGTTTTCTGAAAGCAGGTTGATTTTCTAGTACAGCTTATTATTCCCACTCTTTTGGTTACAAGACGCTATTTTTCCAACATAATCTGTTAAAACTTTCATTTGTTTTACAATGATTCCTGGTCCTGAGAACCAAAGGCATCGAAGAAAGGTAATACGATTTACCCATAGCCGGCCGGTGTGGCCGTGCGCTTAAAGGCGCTTCAGTCTGGAACCGCGTGACCGCTACGGTCGCAGGTTCGAATCCTGCCTCGGGCATGGATGTGTGTGATGTCCTTAGGTTAGTTAGGTTTAATTAGTTCTAAGTTCTAGGCGACTGATGACCTCAGAAGTTGAGTCGCATAGTGCTCAGAGCCATTTGAAGCCATTTGATTTACCATATCTCTATTGTAGACCTCTGCGATCTGAAATGTCCGATATGCAATGGCGTCACGGCTGTTAAAACTTTCGAGACATGCAACTTTTATCGACTTTAGGTCCACGTACCAGAGCAACGGTGACCCAGCCATCACCGTGCTGATTGTTATCATTGTTGCTAAGGGTACCACAGAACATTGATGGACCATTCAAGATGACTTGTGCAGCTACATAGTTCTGGGTATTAATAGCAATATTGTCTATTGCTTTATACACTGTACGGCCTTCTCCTCATATAATATCGTGGCATTTTCTGTGTGACCGGTCCATTGCTGTTGCTCGCGCTGTCGATTGCGTGATGTGGCAACCCAGAGGTGCGTCCATAGAGAGCATCCCAGAGTGCCCCTGAGAGCTACAACACCAAGAAGAATCGCTTCTCGGCTTTTGGCAAGATCAATGTGTAGTTTTTACTGGTAAGGATGAAGGAAAGGAAACAATTTATTTAATTTCTATAATAATGGACCGGTGACACCGAAAATGCCACGATATTATAGGAGGAGAAGGGGTACCCCCGCCTTACAGTGTATAAAACACTCCGTCTACAGGCCACAAGTGGCCCATCGGGACCATTCGACCGCCGTGTCATCCTCCGAGGAGGATGCGGATAGGAGGGGCATGGACTCAGCACACCGCTCTCCCAGTCGTTATGATGGTATTCTTGACCGAAGCCGCAACTATTCGGTCGAGTAGCTCCTCAATTGGCATCACAAGGCTGAGTGCACCCCGAAAAATGGCAACAGCGCATGGCGGCCTGGATGGTCACCCATCCAAGTGCAGACCACGCCCGACAGCGCTTAATTTCGGTGATCTCACGGGAACCCGTGTATCCACTGCGGCAAGGCCGTCGTACAGTGTATAAAGCAATAGACAATGTTGCTATTAATACCGAGAACTACGTAGGTGCACAAGTCATGTTGCATGGTCCATCAGTGTTCTGTGGTATCCTTAGCAACAATGATAACAATCAGCACGGTAATGTCTGGGTCACCGTTGCTCTGGTACGGGGACCTAAAGTCGATAAAGTTGCAGGTCTAGAAAGTTTTAACAGCCATGACGTCATTGATTATCGGACATTTCAGATCGCAGAGGTCTACAATAGAGATGTGGGTATATCGTACTACCTTTCTTCGATGCCTTTGGTTCTCAAGACCAGGAGTCATCGTAAAATAAATGAATCTGAATCTGTGTCAGTGTGGGTGAAAGGTGTTGACAACTGCAAAAAAATTAAAATCGTGGGTGATCTCACGCACTGTTATAGAAATTAAATAAATTGTTTCCTTTCCTTTATCCTTACCAATAAAAACCAAGCATTGATCTTGCCAAAAGCCGAGAAGCGATTCTTCTTGGTGTTGTAGCTCTCAGGGGCACTCTGGGATTGTCTCTATGTGACGTATCTCTGGGTTGCCACATTACGCCACATTTTTGGAACGAACTGTATACCCGCAAGGTACCACTCTACTGGTCGACGTCGGAGCCAGAGTCTTGCTGCATCAGTAACCTCCCCACCATCCCGTACTGCTTCCTGCGGAGTGCATCCTTCATTGGGACAAACAGATGGAAGTCGGAAGGTGTGAGACCCGAGCTGTAGAGTGGGTGAGGAAGAACGGTCCAGTGAGGTTTCGTGGCTCCTCTCGGTTGCGCAGACTTGTGTGATGCCTTGTGCTGTCATGAAAAAGGAGAAGCTCGTTTGTATTTTTTTAGCGACGTATTCGTGAAATAATTTCTTCGGTTTCCTGAAGGTAGCACAGTACACTTCAGCATTGATCGTTGCCGCGTGAGGAAGGACGTCAAACAGAATAACCCTCTAGAGCACAGGAAGACAGTCGCCATGACTTCGAACTTTTTCTTCGGAGGAGAGGTGGTGTGGCTCAACTCCATGGATTGCCGTTTTGTTTCCGGTTCGAAGTGATTAACGACCAGCCTGGTAGCGCGCAAGTAGTCCGGCACAGAATGGCCTTCGTTGCTCTTCAGTCTCCCGTTGGGCGGCGATGAACCCAGCAGGCACACTTCTTGAGTACTGCAACACAGGGACTGGCGTGTCAGCACTACCTACAGAGCAGTGCAGTTCGGCAGAGACTCGTTTGATTGTGATCCGTCGATCACCTCGAATGAGAGTGTCCACATGTTCCAACACAGCAGGAGTCACAGCTGTGTGCAGCTGGCCGGCAAGCGGGAGATCGTACAGGTTTGTACGACCTCTTTCCAGTGATGACATACGCCTCGCCCAACGACTCATTGTGCTTTTATTCACTGCCAGATCTCCGTAGACACTCTGCAAGGATCTGTGAATATCTCCGAGGCTTTGATTTTCCTTCAAAAGAATCTTACAACTCTCTGCTTGGAAAGCACCTCCGTTACAGACGCCATTTTGAAGGCCACCAATCGGAACTTCATTGAACTGCAGGGGCGGAAGCGGGAATATTCCACGATGTCCGACAAAAAATTCCGCATTTTCCAACCGATCGAGAAAAAAAAGTGTTGCAATACTTACTGAACGCTCCTCGTATACCCACGACTAAAGCCATGCAACACAGAAAGTAATCATTTTAACGTGACATATGCCCCTGGCGTTAATTTTAACGTCAGCTGATGATACACTACCTGGGAGAAACGCGTACTAAATAGATTATAAATCTGCTTCCTACGACTGTGATGAACCCCACTTCGAATTTTAGTATCAGCACCAACCGATTAGAAGTCTGTGTCTCTAGTTTCGTTTGTTGCTACTCTTGCTGTGCATACACTGGTAGGGACCGTTCCCCTATGCTTTACACACTTGTGCATTCATCTACGTAGTTGGCTTGCGTTGTCAAGACTGGCTTCTGTGTGTGTAAATAATCACCTTGCGTGTCATCGTTTTCTGGTCGCAGTCTCCGTCGTGTTCAGTTGCCTTCCACCGTCGTAGCCGCCGCCGCCGCAGCAGCATCAGTCGTCCTATCCGCCTCTTTCGTCGCCGTCGCTGTCTCGGTCACCGCTACCGCCACCGCTGCAGTCTACTCGCCGCCGCCGCCTCCGTCTTCGTCTTCACCGCTGCCGCCGCCTCCATCCCCATCTGCTGTCAGCATATTACACCAGACGTCGCTGCTGTCATCCCCCACCATCCCGATGACTCTCCGCCACCGGTAATTATCATCGACCTTCTGTCCCTTGCTTCCTGTGACCCCAAACGCACTCCAACCACCTCTATTATTTACACCTTCCTGCACCTTCTCAGCTACCATCCACCACTACATGGAGCGTTTCTTCTGATCCACCGCCATATGTCCAGGCCCCCTCCCCTTCCCCACAGTTTCTTCCCCATCTGCAGTCCCCTACCTGCAACACCTTCACTACCCTCCACTTTTTCATTTACCTTCCCTCCACGCTCAACCTATCCCACACTCAACACTGCCCATGCAACACCTGTATGTGTTACATCTCAGCCGGCCGGAGTGGCCGTGCGGTTCTAGGCGCTACAGTCTGGAACCGCGAGACCGCTTCGGTCGCAGGTTCGAATCCTGCCTTGGGCATGGATGTTTGTGATGTCCTTAGGTTAGTTAGGTTTTGAGTAGTTCTAAGTTCTAGGGGACTGATGACCTCAGAAGTTGAGTCCCATAGTGCTCAGAGCCATTTGAACCATTTGTTACATCTCAGTGCGCCACCATCACTACACCAGACGCCACAACACCATCCATCAGCAGCCACAAAACTCTAGCCCATTGGAAGCACATGCCCAGTATAACATCCCACTCTATTTCCTCAATCCCCCACCCCACCTCATCCCATAGTCACCAAAAAGCCAGCGTTACCGCCAAAAAAAACAAACACAAACCAATACCCAGGCCCCACTAAACACTGCTCCCTCCCCTCTCCCCCGACTTTCCACACTTTCCTCCTATTCCACCCTGAACCTCAATTCCTAAATGCCAAATAAGTCTCTATAGAAATCAGAAAATCTGACCCCCAAATTCCTCACTCAGATCATCCCTGACAATATTTGGTCCTCATCAAATTCACCAGTCCTAACTTCCACACAGACCTTCTACTCGAACTCATCCATTTTGCCTTTGGTCCTCATGCACTTCCTACATCATTCAGCACCACCCTCGAACCAAACAGCTCTAGCCTCCTCACTGACTCCCACTTTCACTGCTGTGATCTCAAAGCTCTTCCCCGAGATCACAGCAGAGGAGGTGGTTGCAGAACTCATTTCTAATCCTTTCCTACAGATCCACTCCATCCACCATATCTACAATGACTCTGGTCTCACATTCCTCATGCTTCACAGAACATGCTCCCATCATCGATCGCCTCCTCACAAAGGGAGCCTTCATCTATAACAACTGTGACCAGGCTGAACCCTCCAAATCCCCTCCATCCCCCCCCTTAGTCCTAACAATGTCAAAAATGCCTCCTAAATAACCAATATATTACTGCTGCTTGTAAGAACCCTTCCATCTGGACCCACAGTAAGCAAACCCATTTCCTTAAGCAATGTGTCAATCTAGGTCCCCACCCCACGCCACCTGCAACACCTGCAATGAGGCTCCTCCTACTTTCTCTGCCAAATGCAAGATTGAACCCACACCTCTCAAACCTGAAATAACTGTGCTTCTCCAATCTATTTAACATCCCAGCTACTCCCTCCACCCACCCACCACAGCTGCCTTACCATCATCCAAAACTCTTCAGCAAAACGCTCCTTGTTGCCTGCTCAGAATTCAATCTGAAAACTCGAGCCACATACTCCCAAAACTGGCCCCACTCAGTTTTGACATCCTCATGTAAATCTCTCCACCTCGAAACTCTGCAACCCACTTCATAGCCTCTCATCATGGTGCAACAGCACTACAGCATATTATATAGCAACATTTGCTCCCTGTCTACCCACAAGCTCCTTTTTATGCATTGCCTGTCCCAAAACAACACTGACATCTTCATCCTTAATGAAACATTCCTCTAACCACACCATCCATACCTCTCCCTATATCCTCCACTGCACTGATAAAAGCCGGCCGCTGTGGCCGGGCGGTTCTAGGCGCTTCAGTCCAGAACAGCGCGACTGCTACGGTCGCAGGTTCGAATCCTGCCTCGAGCATGGATGTGTGTGATGTCCTTAGGTTAGTAAGGTTTAAGTAGTTCTAAGTTCTAGGGGACTGATGACCTCAGATGTTAAGTCCCATAGTGCTCAGAGCCTTTTGAACCATTTTTTGCACTGATAAACCTGTTCCCATGGCCAGAGATAGAGCAGAATTTGGCCCCCCACAGGAACATCCCTACCCAGCCATAAGCCTCACTCAACAGTCCCACTGAACACCTTACCTTTAGCCTCTTCTTCACAGTACTCTCTGTTACCCATGCTGCCATCTACATCAAACCTAACAAACTATCGCCTATGGTTTCCACACCCTTATCAACCTACATTACTGCTGCTTACCTCAACATCCATAATACATGCCCTGCAGAACTCCAGCAGTGGCATCCCTCCACAGTGACACTGTTCCCATTCCACAGCATGCCTGTCCTGAAAGCAACACCATCCCCAATGTTATCCTAGCATCCTACCATTTCCTTGGATACCTCACTGCCGAAGTCACCGATCCAATCGGAATTGAGCACCTATCTGTCCTCCTCAACATGTCCTGCACACTACTGCTGCTCTCCATGAACACACAAATACCACAATCTCAACCCTGGCTCCCAGCTTCCAGTACTTGAACAATATGCCAAAAACGGAATTAAACACCCCAATCACAGCACAAGAGATAAAACAAGTACTTGATAGAAAATGCAAAATCTCCTTTCTTACCACCCTTGCAACCCTGTATACCACTATTCTCCCCAGGGCTACTACCTCACCTACGGAAAACCTCAAAAATTCCATTTTTCTTCAAACTAAACGAACCCCCATTGATACTTCCTCATACCAACCCATCTGCCACACTTCAGTGTTTAGCAAAGTCTTTGAATTCATCCATTTCCGATACATCTGCTACCATCTGCACCAATGCCATCTGCTTCCTATTACCCAGTGTGGTTTCCATCCCTCCTTCTCTGCTAACTCTTACACCTCACCTGCCTCCTATCCTCACAGCACACCAACCATAAATCCGCCATGTTTGTCTCCTTTGACCTGGAACAAGCATACAACTGCATATGGCATTCCAATCATGTTTTCAAACTCCAGACTTTTGCACTTCCAATCAACTATGTCCATCTTTTTGCATACTTCCTCTTCAGTCGCCCATTCCATGTCATTGTTAACAACATAAATTCCTGTACCTCCCACCTCACTGTGGGAGTGCCTCAACGGTCCGTTCGCTCCTCTCTCCTTTACGTCTTATAAACTTTCAATATGTCCAAACCACCTCCACCAGTCCACCTCCTACAGTATGCTGATGCCACCGCTTTCCTCGCCCTCTGTCCTACGCCCCAGAAATCCCAGCGATCCCTCCAAATCCACATCAGTCAGTTTACTTCCTGGTATAATTAATGGCCCAATGAGACTAACCCCTCGAAATCCAAGGAAATAATTGTAGCAAGCACCACCTGCACCTTCTGTCTCCATGACTTATACCTCATCATTTACAACTGTCCTATCTAGCTAACTAACAAATTACCTTGGACTAACCTTGGGTCGACAACCAACGAGGAAACCAGCAGAAAGGTGCCAATTGACTAAAACTACTAACACTACAAACCGACCGAACACAGGGTCTACAATATCCACTGTCTTTCACAAGTACAAATCAATGATCCGCCCCATCCTTTGCTGTGCCATTGGTGCATGGATCTCCCCACCTTTCAAGTTCCATAGATCCCACCAGATCAATATTTTGACAAACTTTGGCAACGGTTAAGGAATAGCAGGTGAATAAGACAGCCAACCAATTGCAATAAGTAGTGGTTTTCGATTAACGTTAACCATAGTTTCAATGGATTCAAACCCGACTGCTTCAGAAGGGCAAGAAACCTGCATACAATGTGACAACATAAATTATAATTAAAACATCACAGTCTTGTAACTACTCCTTTATCGCGTGCCAGTTAGTTAAATGAGTTAACTGCCATTAAATCGATCACATTCAATAACGGGTATGACCAGTGCGTGGTAGAACACGTCTTCAGAAATAAAACCTCTCCAAAATGTTTGACGTTGTGCAACGACCTTTCCTCCCACAATAGAAATTCATATACGTTCATTTTTTAGGAACTAATTCTTATAGGATTAAACGTCTTTTAGCGAAAAAATATAACTGTACTGTCTCTTTCTCTACACACAATAGTTTGCAGAGAAGACTTTTGCATACAGTGGAAAATACTGGCGACTAGTTTTCCAATTCAGTTGTCTATAAATTAACCTGCAACAACTTCCCATGCTATTACATTGGTCAAACAGGCAGAGCTATGAGGACAAGATGTAAGGAGCACCTCTTAGGAAAGAAAGGAGCAAACATACGTAACACTACGTTTGCTGAACATCTGCTGAATGCCAATCACACTTCGAAAAGTTTAGAAGACACAGTTACTATTCACAGAGAAATCAAAGGGTGTAGGATAGATCTTTGGGAAGCAATAGAGATCTATAAACATCTAGACCATCAGTTGGGCTTTATAAAAGATAAAGGCACCAGAGAGGCAATTCTGACATTGTGGCTGATAATAGAAGCAAAACAAAAGAAAACTCAAGACACGTTCACAAGATTTGTCGGTCTGGAAAAACGTTGGACAATGTAAAATATTGCAAGATGTTCGAAATTCTGAGAAAAATAGGGACAAGCTACAGGGAGAGACGGGTGCTATACAGTATGTACAAGAGCCAAGAGAGAATAATAAGAGAGGACGACCAAGAACGAAGTAGTCGGATTAAAAAGGGTGTAAGACATGCATGCAGTCTTCCATCCCTACTGTTCAGTCTGTAGATCGAAGAAGCAATGATGGAAATAAAAGAAAGATTCAGGAGTGGAATTAAAATTCAAGGTGGAAGGATATCAATGATAGGATTCGCTGATGAAATCGCTGTCCTGAGTGAAAGTGAAGAAGAATTACATGATCTGTTGATTGGAATGAACAGTCTAATAAGTACAGAATATGGATTGAGAGTAAATTTAAGAAAGACGAAAGTAATGAGAAGTAGCAGAAATGAGAACAGCGGGAAACTTAACATCAGGATTGTCGGTCATGAAGTACATGAAGTTAAGGAATTCTACTACCTGGGCAGCCAAATAACCAACGACGGACGGGGCAAGGAGGACATCAAAAGGAGACTAGCACTGGACAAGAGAAGTCTAAATTTGAGAAAGAAATTTCTGAAATCGTGTGTTTGGAGCACAGCATTGTGTGGTAGTGAAACATGGACTGCGGGGAAACCGGAACAGAAGAGAATCAAAGCATTTGTGATGTGATGCTACAGACGAATGTTGAAAATTAGGTGGACTCATAAGGTAAGGAATGAGGAGGTTCTGCATAGAATCAGAGAGGAAAGGAGTATGTGGAAAACACTGAGAAGGAGAAGGGACAGGGTGATAGGACATCTTTTAAGACATCAGATAATGACTTCCATGGTACTAGAGGGGGGGGGGGGGGGGAGGGCTGTAGAGGGCAAAAGCTGTAGAAGAAGACAGAGACTGGAATACATCCAGCAAATAACTGAGGACGTACAGGTAGTTTGCAAGTGTTACTTTGACATGAAGAGGTTGGCACAGGAGAGGAAATCATGGCAGTTAGAAGACTGATGACTCAAAAAAAAAAAATGTAGAGGGAAAAGATAGAAATTTACTAAACGACCGGCTGCAGCTCGCCTGTAGACAATTTTTCGATGGTTTCAAACCCATACTGTTTACAACAAGAATCTTCATAGACTGCCGGTAGTATTTGCGAGTGTTTCATTGCCTCAAAATTCTATTATACAATTTTCGTGCTTACAGTTTCGTTTATGAATTTATGTTCTACTAAGATATGGATGCCACCCTTCTTGTTGCATTGTTACTATACAGGAACCTATGTCATTATACCGATGAATTTTGCTCTCTGCTGTCATTATGCTTATAATAAGGTATTTATGCACGGACATCATTATTTTGCTACGCTAATGTACTGACCGTCCTATAAGGGTCCTAATGTATGCTAGTGTATTTTTTGTGTTTGTCTTTTTTAACATTTTATTCTTTACTTGTTGATTTTTATGTTGTATTTCTGTAATTCTGTTAGTAATTTCAATATGCTTACACCTATTAGCTGTTTATGCCACCAAGCGTACTTGTTTGTCGACGCATGCGCATCAGGATTTGTTTTCCTGGTATCCACCCTCTCCACTTCCCCATAGTCGGCATGAAGCTTTTAATTTGTTCTGGTATTTTATGTGATTGATTTTACTGATGTGACAAGCCCTGATATTAGAGGCCTTAACTTTTCCAAATGGATGTACAGGTCGCTGCCGACACATTTTATATGTTGTTAGACTGCTTTAATAGTTGACTGAAAATATGAGGTTTATAAGTTGGTATATATTCTGCTGTTCCTGACATGCCAACACGTGTTATAGGTAGCAGTTTCCGTATGACTTGTAATATTGGTTGATGATGAATGATTTAATTTACACTACTGTCACACTGTATGCAATTTTCTTTTCCATCTGAAGAAGAAGGGTTTAAATCCGTCTAAACCGTGGTTAAGGTTAACTGAAAATCACTATTTATTGCAACTAGTTGGCTTCATTATTCACCTGCTATCCCCCCAGATCCTCGAAATCCTTGCTCTGCGCCTCGTTTCCCACATTCGTTTACACTCCCCCACAAGGACTCTTTACCAATGCATCAAATTTTCAGCTCTCGTCCCTCCAAATGAACACCTCCGAATAACTTACACCATCCATAAACTCGACTCTGTCAATCCTATTGTGTCCCGCCTCCTTTCCGAATCTATTGTCCTGCCACACCTATGCCTACACATCCCAAGAGCCCTTCACCAGCACCCCCTCCAGGTCTTCTCCCAAAGAAATTTCAATTGTCTCAGTCTCCCGGACCATGAACTCCACCCTGAGATATACCCATCCAACCAACTCTGAATTTACCCTATTCTGCCCCCCCCCCCCCCCCCCAGGGCCGCACCCATCTCCTTCCTCTCTACCACACCACCTCCTTTTCCCTGTCACCCCCCTCCCCCCACCTCCTTATCGCCTCGAATCTACAGCTCCCAACACCAGTTGCCACTCTCTTCTTGTCCCTCACAGCCAACTCTGACTCGTCACCACCTCTTACCAGTCCTCCATCGTTCTCACCATCAGTCGCCTATCTCACTACATACCCACTTTTCTTTTCATCTATAATCGACCGTCCCGCGGCAGATCCTTTTCCAGTTTTAGTGAAAGTGCACAGTGATCTGTTTTCTATGGTCAGTGTATTTTCTATCGTGTTCAGTGTTTTTCAAGTGTTTGATGTTCTTTACTGTTGCTCAAGTGTTTTAAGTGAGCTGCTATCCATATTTTTATCACTGTTTTCAACCAATTCACGAAGACAACATTATGTGATTTATACTTCTTTTCACGCCACCTTTTCAAACAATTCTAAATTCATAGTACAAGTGTCTCCTTATTTTCTTTTGTTGTTTTTGCATCTAAGTTAGCGTTCGGTTCTACTGGGTGAAGAGCGATTATTTGTACCGCTGCCAGCGCATCCTTCCCTCGCCCCGCCTACATGGAGCGAGGAGGGATGAAATAACGATAAAGAGAAAAGAAAAACTGCGACGAACATGTTCCAGTAGTTTCTTCAACTTCCTGACGTTAGCACAATATACTTCAGAGTTGATTGTGCACCATAATGGAGGATATCAAACATCTAACAGAGTACCGGAAGATCGTCACCGTGATTTTACCGGCTGTTGGTGCGGCCTTGAACTTTTTCTTCGGAAAAGACTCCACGGATTGGTTTTTTTTTTCAGTTCGAAGTGATGAATCCATGTTTCATCACCAGTGACGATGTTCGACAAAAACTGTCACGATCAGCCCGGTAGCGCGCAAGCAATTCCGCACAGATGGTCCTTCGTTGCTCTTCATGGTCTGTTAGGCGGCGAGGAACCTAGCAGATACCTTTGCGTACCACAACAGATAGACGAGCGTGTCATATCTACCTATACAGACGTCCAGTTGAGCAGGGAAATGTTTGATAATGATCCGTCGATCACCTTGAATGACAGTGTCCTCACGTTCCAACATCGCAGGACATTCTCCCTGTGTTTTCCAGATTTGGCTGTTGAGACGGCCGTGGAGCAGTTAATAAATTGTGTGCCGTATCCTGGTCACTGTTTAAATTAAAAACCCCGCCGGCCGATGCGGCCGAGCGGTTCTAGGCGCTTCAGTCCGGAACCGCGCTGCTGCTACGGTCGCAGGTTCGAATCCTGCCTCGGGCATGGATGTGCGTGATGTCCTTAGGTTATTTAGGTTTAAGTAGTTCTAAGTCTATGGGACTGATGACCTCAGATGTTAAGTCCCATAGTGCTTAGAGCCATTACAAACTCCACCAGGGCATATTTAGATGCAGTGTGTCTGTCTTTAATTTGGAACGAAAATCTTAACAGATACGATATTTAAGTGCCTATGTTGTTGAGAACGATGATGCAATATTCTTTCAGACATGCATGCATATGGCTTAGAAGTACGATGCACAAATGCAGTGCAACATCGGATTTATCCACTGACTTCTGGCAAGCCACTTTCAATTAATTCTTCTCCCCAGTACGAGAATATACATAATGGATGTAAGTGTGTAGACTGTAGACACATGGTTAACGACATAGAAGTTGGGATATGGTCGTGAAGCGTGCTCGGATCGGATAGCCTAAAAAAAAAAAAAAAAAAAAAAAAAAAAAGAAATACTACGGAGACCGCTCTTCGAGTTTCAGGCTGGCACAAATTTAATTTTCATTGTCGACGTTCCATCATGAAGCTGATGGTTGTCCACATTCGCAACAGCAAATACATGTCATATATTTTAATAGATGGTTCTACTTTGTCCTGAAATGCACCCTTAGCTAAGGCATTGCCGATTGGAAATCAATTAGCTGCACAAATAGCAGTCGTCGACGCCGTCATGCGTGAGTATAATTTTAACTAACGCAGTAGGATGTCCGAAACAACAGGCGATTCTCTCAGCATGTTAGACCCATCTAGACTTTAACACTGTCATGCTCAGTACATGGTTTCTACTACGACCAGTAAAGTAATGCACCTACAAATGTGTGAACTGTGAGCAGTGACCAACAGTGTGAATATGCTCGCCTGCCTACATTTAAATACGATTCCTGCATGGACACGCGATTAATTGCCATGCAATGTAACTGTTCACCTGCCAGATGCAGAATAAGGTACTGATACGTAGCATCGTTTCCGCAGACAGAATATTGTCTTCTTGTTTGCTGCTCATGCGACATGATCCCCTACTCCGGACGAAAACTTCTTACGGCTGCGTGTTAAGCTGAGCCTCTAAGCCCAAATTTGACACAAAGTGACGTTAAAGATAAGGAAATATAAAGCCGAAGGAAACCCGCAAAACAATTGCTGTTGGATGTACAGACGCTGTCACATAGTCTCGTTCTGCTGTTTATGCCCCTTCCTGGAATTCTCCGAGTTCCTAGTCATCTTACGTAGCGTTCGCCATTGCTGAACCTGCTGTTGACGAAACTCGAAAGCCCCTGCTTTACTTCTCCTCTACGAAATCCGTGGCTGTGTCGGCTTGGAACAGCGTCTTCGGCTGAAGATAAGGAGTAGGAAACTCTTCGAAAGTTTGTTGCAAGACGACACTGTTGCTCGACTGATAACTCGAAAAGATTTCATGAATGAAAATAGGGCTTTAAAGTCTCGTCAGCAGCACGGTCACCATTGGCGAATGCTACGTAACTGAGACTTCGCATGAAGATGATGAGCAAGAGACTCGGTGAATGTTCTTTCAAGACTCTTCTACCATTCTACTAGCAGATAAAATTTCATCAATGAATTTTTCTGAGGAATCCTGCATTGTTATGTACTTCACTTTCTCGCAAGATAATAGAGTTAAGCTCTGCTGGCACGGTTCTCACTGCACACATTTCTCTGCTTTTCATAGTAAAGTACACTACTGGCCACTAAAATTGCTACACCAAGAAGAAATGCAGTTGATAAACGGGTATTCATTGGACAAATATATTATACTAGAACTGACATGTGATTACATTTTCACGCAATTTGGGTACATAGATCCTGAGAAATCAGTACCCAGAACAACCACCTCTGGCCGTAATAAGGGCCTTGATACGCCTGGGCATTGAGTCAAACAGACCTTGGATTGCGAGTACAGGTACAGCTGTCCATGCAGCTTCAACACGATACCACAGTTCATCAAGAGTAGTGACTGGCGTATTCTGAACGAGCCAGTTGCTCGCCCACCATTGACCAGACGTTTTCAATTGGTGAGAGATCTGTAGAATGTGATGGCCAGGGCAGTTGTATTACTTAAAGTAAAGTAATCCACAGCCACAGCGTTCAACAGGATCACTTTCATTTCGGTAAACACCGCTACGTAAGTTCCCTACTTATCCAACATGAGAGACAGTGCGTGTTAACTCTAATGGTTCCGTTGTACACGTCGCAAATGAACCGCAGTGTGAGGTGAGAGGCGACAGGCCGCGTACCAGGCAGTCTCTTTACCGCGCTCAGCTCACGAATGGAATAGGAGAGAGAGTGGCAAATAACCCTAGTAAGTATTCTCTGTCATGTACACTACTGGCTATTAAAATTGCTACACCACGAAGACGACGCGCTACAGAGGCGAAATTTAACCGACAGGAAGAAGATGCTGTGATATGCAAATGATTAGCTTTTCAGAGCATTCACACAACGTTGCCGCCGATGGCGACACCTACAACGTCCTGACATGAGGAAAGTTTCCAACGGATTTCTCACACAAAAACAGCAGATGACCGGCGTTGCCTGGTGAAACGTTGTTGTGATGCCTCGTGTAAGGAGGAGAAATGCGTAACATCACGTTTCCGACTTTGATAAAGGTCGGATTGTAGCCTATCGCGATTGCGGTTCATCGTATCGCGACATTGCTGCTGGCGTTGGTCAAGATCCAATGACTGTTCGCAGGATATGGAATCGGTGCGATCAGGACGGTAATACGAAACGCCGTGCTGGATCCCAACGACCTCGTATCACTAGCAGTCGAGATGACAGGCATCTCATCCGCATGGGTGTAACGGATCGTGCAGCTACGTCTCGATCCCTGAGTCAACAGATGGGGACGTTTGCAAGACAACAACCATCAGCACGAACAGTTCGACGACGTTTGCAGCAGCATGGACTATCAGCTCGGAGACCATGGCTGCGGTTACCCTTGACGCTGCATCACAGACAGGAGAGCCTGAGATAGTGCACTCCACGACGAACCTGGGTGCACGAATGGCAAATCGTCATCTTTTTCGAATGAATCCAGGTTCTGTTTACAGCATCATGATGGTCGCATCCGTGTTTGGCGACATCGCGGTGAACGCACATTGGAAGCGTGTATTCGTCATCGCCATACTGGCGTATCAGCCGGCGTGATGGTACGGGGTGCCATTGGTTACACGTCACCTCTTGTTCGCATTGACCGCACTTTGAGCAGTGGACGCTACATTTCAGATGTGTTACAAATGGTGGCTCTACCGTTCATTCGATCCCTGCGAAACCCTATATTTCAGCAGGATAATTCACGACCGCATGTTGCAGGTCCTGTACTGGCCTTTCTGGATACAGAAAATGTTCGACTGCTGCCACTTCTTTATTTTTACCAGTACGCGGTTTGAGCTTTCGTCCACCTTCAGTTGGATTAATACATACGCTCTAAAACAAAACAAAAAAGACGTACAGCGTAGGAATTACCCAAATGGGACGAAAGTCGGTACATGTGAAGTACGTATACGTACAAAAGAAGCGATTACAATTACAAAAAAAACTGAATGATTTATTCAAGAGAAACAGTTTTAGAAATTGACCAAGTCGAAAACGCGTTGGTTCACCTCTGGCTCTTATGCAAGCAGTTATTCGGCTAAGCGTTGATTGATAATGTTGTTGGATGTCTTCCTAAGGGACATCGTGTCGTATTCTGTACAGTTGGCGCCTTAGCTACTCGAAATACCGAGGGAGCTGGTGGGCCCTACCCACAATACTCCAAATATTCTCAATTAGAGAGTTCCGGTGACGTTGCTGGCCATGGTAGGTGGCAAGCACGAACACAAGCAGTAGAAACTCTCACCGCGTGCGGGCGGGAATTACCTTGCAATGTAGGCCCAGGATGGCTTGCTATGAAGGGAAACAAAACGGGGCGTAGAATATCGTCGACGTACCCCTGTACTGTAGGATGCCACGGATGACAACCAAAGGGGTCCTGCTATGAAAACAGATGGCATCCCAGTCAATTACTTCTGGTTGTCGGGCCGTATCGCTGGCGACAGTCAGACTGGTATCCCACCGCTGTTTCTCATCATTGACATGAGGAGAATTTCTTCGGTGAAGAGTCCAGCTTCGAACTGAAGTCCGATGACCAGCGAAGGTATGTGTGTAGAAAACCTGGTCAGCAGTGGGATGCCAACCTGACTGTCGCTCGCCAAACGGCCTGACAACCAGGAGTGATGACCTGGCTTGCCATTTCTTTTCGTTGCAGGACCCCTTTGGTTATCATTCGCGGCATCCTTGCAGCATAGCGATACGACGACGATATTCTATGCCCATTTTGTTGGCCTTCGTGGTAATCCATCCCGAGCTTATATTTCATCAAAATAATTCCCACCCGCACAGGGCGAGGGTTTCCACTGCTTGTGAAACCCTACGTTGGCCAGCAAGAAGCCCAGATCTATCCACAATTGAGAACGTTTGTATGGGCAGGGCCCTTCAATCAGCTCAGGATTTTCACGATCTAATGCACCAAATGAAGACAATTTGGGACGATATCCCTCAGGAGGACATCCAAAAATTTTGTCAATCAGTGCCAAGCAGAATAACTGCTTGCTTGGGGGCCCTAGGTGGACCAATGCGTTATTGACTTTTTCAATTTCTGAAGCTTTCTTTTGAATAAATCACCCAATTTTCTGTGATTGTAATCATTTGTTTGCCTGTACACGTACATCACAGGTAGGATCTACCGATGTCCGTCTTTTCGGATAATTCTTTCGTGGTGCACATTTTTTTTTTTTTTTTTATTTGATGAGCATATCGTTAGAAGCATCGATTGCAATTTGGGTGCTACAACTGTCGCAATGCAAAGTAAGAATTGTATTTAACTACTACGAATTACAAGCTGTAGTTTACAAATTATTACTCATTAGATGCACTTACTTACTATTATACTTATTCCTGCTCCAATATTCCACATTTATAAGCGTAACACATACTCTTTTTCTTATTATGTTCGCATTCGGTAGGACGACGATCCATTCCCACGTCCGGCCATGCTGACTTAAGTTTTCCGTGATTTCCCTAAATCTGTTCAGGCAAATGCCGGGATGGTTCCTTTGATAGGGCACGGTCGACTTCCTTCCCTAAATCCGATGAGACCTACGACCTCGCTGTTTGGTCTCTGCTTTTGTGTACTTTATCTTTCGCTCGACGCCCATATTCAGCTATATGCAAGGCGAATATGGATTTTGTAATTACGTGATATTGTTAGGAGGAGAGCGCTCTCCACTGTATATCAATGTGAAAAAGCTTCTAAAATAGAAGTTTCATTGCCAAGATCGTAGTTGCAACATATACTGATGAACAGTTTTAGCAGAGTTATATTTCCATCTTCAGATCATCCGATACGGGAATTATAAAGCCACTATGTGGATATGTATAAGTTTTTAAACAAAGAGCATCCGTATGTTCACAGAATGGTATTTTGAAGTTACTTTCTGTTTGGGCAAAGTACACATATCTTCGGACAAGACTTTCGCTTAAGTTTGTACTTTCCAACCGGCTGTATGCCTAGTTCTTATTTTTAATATGGGGGTGGTTTCTTCCTTTATTTTGTTATTTGTGTAAATTGTGATTCTGATATTTGTTCCTCGGAAAAGGCTTGGTACTTTATTTGACAATTTTCCTGAAAAATAGCATGTGACATATTTTTCTGGCAGCTGTAAGGTGGTGTTATTTAGTGTTGGTTTGTCTTCGTGATTAGTTATGTGGAAATTTATTTCAAGATTTAGCATATCTATTAATTCTGGACTGTAACCATTATTGTAAGCAACTGCTTTAAAGGCCTTTGTTCAAGAGTTTGTCAGTTGTTTCTAATGAGATTCTGTGCATTTTGTTTTGTTCTGTTTAAAGCAAATTTGTGCCTATCTGACTGACATAAGGTTTTCAATAATTGATATTGTAGTTATATAGATGACGATGTTTGGTTTGTGGGGCGCTCAACTGCGCGGTTATCAGCGCCCGTACAAATCCCCAGCCTTTGCTCAGTCCAGTCTCGCTACTGTCATGAATGATGATGAAATGATGAGGACAACACAAACACCCAGTCATCTCGAGGCAGAGTCTATGGGTGAAGTCCTCGTATTGTGAAATTTGTTTCTTTGTCAGTTGAATGTTAATACTGGACGTCATGCATCTTCAAATCTGATGCCGGATTTCCTACGATATGTCGCCGCTCAGCGGCATTTAGTCCACGCGCATCATTCTCCCACTGTCCCAGTTCGTATGACATGACCATCAGTCACGTCTAGAAGGCTACCCGATTCCGCTGCGACAGTTCCGGAGTCTTTTAAAGACAGTGTACGGTCAGTAGCACGCAAGTACCCAGATCATGCAATGCTACTCGAAGGCGACTGTAACCTACCAGGTCTATAGATTCATTGCAGGTGGTACAGACAGATGTTCTCACGAAGCACTTTTGAACACGTTTTCTCAGAACTGTGGTGAGCAGGTAGTACGACAGCCAACACACAGTGGAAATACCTTACACCTTCCGGCTACAAACAAGCCAGACCTTATCGACAGTTTCAGTGTAGAGACGAGCATTAGTAATTATGGTGTCATTATAGCAACTGCGGTCGCTGACGTTATTAAATCAGCCAAGAAGGCAAGGAGAGTGTTTTTTCTAGAGAGCAGATAGGCTGTTGTTAGCGTCTCACTTTGACAGTGAATTGACATCACTTAAAACCATAGAGGTATTATGGGAAAAGTGTTAACAGATTGTAAAAAGTGGTCTGAAGAACCATGTGCTTAGGAACTGGATTAAGGACGGAAAAGACCCACTGTAGTTTAACAATGAAATTAGGAAAATTCTAAGTAAGCAAAGGCTGTTGCACTCTCGGTTCAGCCGGCCGGTGTGGCCGTGCGGTTCTAGGCGCTTCAGTCTGGAACCGCGTGACCGCTACGGTCGCAGGTTCGAATCCTGCCTCGGGCATGGATGTGTGTGATGTCCTTAGGTTAGTTAGGTTTAAGTAGTTCTGAGTTCTAGGGGACTGATGACCACAGCTGTTAAGTCCCATAGTGCTCAGAGCCATTTGAACTCTCGGTTCAGAAGAGAATTCGCAAATGGCGACAGGCAAAGATTATTAGAAATTCGTGCGTCTGTTGAAAGACCTATGCGCGAAGCATGCAACAACTACCACTGTCGTAAATTAGCAAAAGATTTGGCCGAGAAAATTCTGGTCCTACGCAGAATCGCTAAGCGAGTATATGGCTTCCATCCAGTCACTTCTTAACCAGTTTGGTGTGGCAGTTGAAGAGGACAAAACAGAAGTCAGACTTTTAAATTTCGCCTTTGAGAAATCGTTGCAGGAGAGATTCTCATAAACATACCGTCGTTTGACCATCGAACATACTCCCGTATGGACGACATAGTAGTAAGCATATCTGGCCTAGACATATCTGAAAGAGTTGAAAACAAATAAATCTCCAGGTCCGGATGGAAACCCAGTACGGTATTACAAAGAATAGTGTATGGCATTGGTCTCTTATTTAGCTTGCATTTATCCTGCATCTCTCGCGCAGCGTAAAGTCCGAAGCGACTGGAAAAAGGCGCAGGTGACTCTTGTTTATAAGAGGGCTAAAAGAACAAATTCGTAAAATTACAGACCAATATCCTTAAAATCGGTTTACTGCAGAATTATATAGCATATTCTGAGTTCGATTATAACAAGTTTCCTATAGACCGAAGAGTTGGTGTCCACGATTCAGCACTGCTTTAGAAAGCTTCGCTCGTGCGGAACCCTGCTTGCTCCTTCCTCGCATGATGTACTGTGAACTATGGATGAAGGGCAAGGGGCTGATCCCATATTTCTAGATTTCTGAAAAACATTCGACACGGTGCCCTATTGTTGTCTGTAAACGAAGGTTCGAGCATATGGGGACATAACAAGTATATACAAAGATGGAATAAAGGCCACTCTAAAGATCGTAACAGAACAGAACTACCTCACCCTCTAGAGAGAGTTCTGTATGCAAAAAGATGGCCTACCAATGGTCTCACCCATCAGTGGGTGCAAAGGCAAACTTATTTCTAAACCACACTGAAAACAAAATATTCAAAGAAATCATACATCCAAAACAGTACAAGATTATATACTGGTACCGGTATGTAGATGACTCCATTTGCTTGATTGATGAAACAGATATCCAAATAAAACAATTACACAGTGACATAAATACACTTCACCCAAAAATAAAATTCACCATTGAGACAGAAGAGGAAATGAATCGTAGTTTCTTAGACATTACCATACACAGGATCAACAACAAACATAGTTTTGAAATTTTCAGGAAACCTACAGCCACAAGTACAACCATTCACATCAACTCCAACGACCCACAAGCACACAAACTCTCAAGTTTCAGACACATGCTGCACAGGCTTAATAGGACTCCACTGTAAAAACTCAGCTACATACAGGAACTAAATACAACATGCCAAATAACCAGAGAGAGAATGGATACAATACACAAATGATAACCAAACAACAAAATTAAAAAACAAATTAAAAGAGAACATACCATCAACAAATCACCAGCCACAACAGAGAACCAAGAACACAACCTCCAGACAAACACAGGATACCAGGAACACCCTACAAACAGTACAGCATTGCCCACACTAACATACAGTAACAAAACGTACACAGGGTGGGAAACATACTGAAGGAACAAGGGCTACAGATATCATTCCTCACAAATAACACAATACAGAAGAATCTAAGAGCTAAGAACACCTCTGCAGACAAATTCTCCAAATCTGGAATATATCAGTTAACCTGCAGTTCATGCCAATCGGTCTACATAGTCCAAACACGCAGAAATTTCAAAACGAGGTACTCCGAACATCTCAGAGCCCTAAGAAGTGATAGTACACACTCCACTTTTGCAGACCATCTAATACAAGAAAACCACTACCCAAAAAACATGGAGACTGATCTGAAGATCCTCAGAGAAAGTAACAGTCTCTATCAAAAACTCACAATAGAGGAGAACTACCAGATACAAAAAGCAATAATACAGGGAAAGAGAGTAATGATTGAAAATACAACACTGTGCAACAAAACACTGTTTGGAACACTCAACGAACTGTACAAAAATGACTCCCCATAAAAAACTTTCGTTTTCTGGGTTCTCAACCCACCTCTCTTTCCATCTCTCTCTCTCTCTCTCTCTCTCTCTCTCTCTCTCTCTCTCTCTCACACACACACACACACACACACATTCAAAACCAGCACCATAGCAAACACAAGACCAACGATGAACAAGTAAGCAACGACAATAACATGTCACCTCTCATTCAGTGTGTTGTTAGGAGTGTCTGTGCATATCACATTTCGCTACATTTTGTGTAAGAGCATGTGAAGTGAAGTAGTGAGCGGAAATTTGTGATAAACTGAGTCAAAGCAATGCACTAAACAGCAGCTGATTGAGACACCAACCAGAGACACGAAACAGGACAGAAAATGTAAGTACAGAAACGTACATAACCTCTACCCTCGAGACAGCCCTCCACAAATACGTAATGATACAGTTAGCGACGTAATTTTAAGGCGAGTGTCCAAAAAAAAAACAAAGCAAATTGCAAATATTGTATTTCTTAGGCCTACATCAGTTAAATTATTACAAACATGATTACAAATGTGATGTTGTACTTGACAGTAATAAAATTTGACCCACAGAAGATGACACATTGGTGTCGAAACATGTCTGGGTAAATATAAAAAAAAAATAAGCTAATTGTGTTTGCATAAGGCTGATTTCCAGAGCCACCCAGTTTTTAAATAGCAAAGACAGAAGAAAGAAAAGAGGAGTTTCAAACCTTAGTAAAATGAGCATGTGGAATCAGTTCACAGATATGTGAGTGGCTCGAAGACTTCTTAAGTAACAGAACCCTGTGTGTTGTCCTCAACGACGAGTGTTCAACAGAGACAAGGATGTCGTCGGAGTGCCCCAGGTAATTGTGATAGGACCGCTATTATTTGCTAGAACTGGCGGATAGGATGGGCAGCGGTCTGCAGTTGTGTGCTAACGATGCTGTGGTGTAAGGGCAGGTGCCGAAGTTACGCGACTTTAGGAGGGTACAAGATGAAAGAAACAAAATTTCTAGTTGTGTAATGAATGACAACTAGATCTAAATGTAGAAAAATGTGAGTTAATGGCGATGGGGCGGAAAAACAAAACCTGTAACTTTTGGATACAGCATTAGAAGCGTCTTGCTTGATTCAGTCACGTCGTTTAAACATCTGGGCGTAACAGTGCCAAGCGATATGAAATGGAACGAGCATGTGAGGGAAGGGGAATGGTCGACTTCGGTTTACTCGGAGATATTCCTAGATTTCCAGAAGGCTTTTGATACTACTATCAATCAAATCGCGTGCATATGGAGTATCGTCTCAGTTGTGTGACTAGATTCGTGATTTCCTCTCAGAGAGGTCACAGTTCATAGTGATAGACGATAAATCATCGAGTAGAACAGAAGTGATATCTGGCATTCTACACGGTAGTGTCATAGACCCTCTGCTGTTCCTGATTTACATAAATGATCTAGATGATAATCTGAGCAGCCCCCCTAGATTGTTTGCAGATGATGCTGTAATTTACCGTATACTAAAATCATCAGACGATCAATTCCAGTTACAAAATGATTTACAGAGAATTTCTATATGGTGCGAAAAGTCGCAAGTGGCACTAAACAAAGAAAAGTGCGAGGTCATCCACGTGGGTACTAAAAGAAATCCGATAAATTTTGGGTATACGATAAATCGCACAAATCTAAGGGCTGTCAATTCGACTACATTACGAGCACCTTAAGTTGGAAAGACCACATAGATAATATAGTGGTGAAGGCGAAACAAAGACTGCGTTTTGTTGGCAGAATACGTAGAAGATGCGACAAACCCACTAAAGAGACAGTCTATATTACACTTGTCCGTCCTCTGCTCGAATATTGCTGCGCGGTGTGGGATCCTTACCAGGTAGGAATGACGGAGGACATCGAAAAAGTGCAAAGAAGGGCAGCCCGTTTCGTGTTATCGCGCAATAGGGGTGAGAGTGTCACTGATATGATACGCGAGTTGTGGTTCAAATGGCTCTAAGCACTATGGGACTTACCTGCTGAGGCCATCAGTCCCCTAGAACTTATAACTACTTAAACCTCACTAACCTAAGGACATCACACACATCCATGCCCGAGGCAGGATTCGAACCTGCGACCGTAGCGGTCACGCGGTTCCAGACTGTAGCGCCTAGAAACGCTCGGCCACCTCGGCCGGCTACGCGAGTTGGTGTGGCAGTCACTGAAACAAAGGCGGTTTTCTTTGCGGCGAGATCTATTTACGAAATTTCAATCACCAACTTTCTCTTCCGAATGCGAAAATATTTTTTTGACACCCACCTACGTAGGGAGAAATGATCATCATAATGAAATAAGAGAAATCAGAGCTCGAACGGAAAGATTTATGTGTTCCTTTTTCCCACGCGCCATTCGAGAGTGGAATACTAGAGAAGTAGTACGAAAATAGTTCGATGAACCATCTGCCAGACACTTAATTGTGAATGGCAGAGTAACCATGTAGATGTAGACGTAGATTCTAGGAAAGTGTGGTTCATCTGCAATGGAGGGCGCTAGTTTGACCTATTCCTGAATGTTTGTGGAGTATTTGAAATCGGCACCAGGTGGGATTAAACGAAGAACCAATTCAGAGGCGGGTTTTATGGAAATGCTTCATGAACTCCTTTGGGAATCCACGGAGGGAAGATGACTTCCTATTCGAGGAGCAATATTGAGAAAATTTAGACAATCGGCATCTGAGGCTGGCTGCAGAACGATTCTGCTGCGTCCGATATACATTTCACGTAAATACCACGAAAATAAGATACGAGAAATTAGAGCTTATACGGAGGCATATAGACAGTCGTTTTTTCCTCGCTCTATTCGCGAGTGGAGCAAGGAAGGAAACGAATAGTAGTGGAACAGGGTACCCTCGGCCACGCAGGGTTCAGTGCGCTTGCGGATTATGTACCCAAAGATAGACGTAGAAGCCGATTGGGTAAGCTGTCTTTTAAAATGACTTGCAACTCCACAGTAGCATATGCAGTCCTACACAATACACACTGCTGGCCATTAAAATTGCTACACCACGAAGATGACGTGATACATACGCCAAATTTAACCGACAGGAAGAAGATACTGTGATATGCAAGTGATCAGCTTTTCAGAGCATTCACATAAGGTCGGCGCTGGTGGCGACACCTACAACGTGCTGACATGAGGAAAGTTTCCAACCGATTTCTCATACACAAACAGCAGTTGACCAGCGTTGCCTGGTGAAACGTTGTTGTGATGCCTCGTGTAAGGAGGAGAAATGCGTAACATCACGTTTCCGACTTTGATAAAGGTCGGATTGTAGCCTATCGCGATTGCTGCTGGCGTTGGTCAGGATCCAATGACTGTTAGCAGAATATGGAATCGGTAGGTTCAGGAGGGTAATAAGGAATGCCGTGCTGGACACCAACGGCCTCGTATCACTAGCAGTCGAGATGACAGGCATCTTATCCGCATGGCTGTAACGGATAGTGCAGCCACGTCTCGGTCCCTGAGTCAACAGATGGGGACGTATGCAAAACAACAACCATCTGCACGAACAGTTCGAAGACGTTTGCAGCAGCATGGACTATCAGCTCGGAGACCATGGCTGCGGCTACCCTTGACGCTGCATCACAGACAGGAGCACCTGCGATGGTGTACTCGACGACGATCCTGGATGCACGAATGGCAAAACGTCATTTTTTCGGATGAATCCAGGTTCTGTTTACAGCATCATGATGGTCGCATCCGTGTTTGACGACATCGCGGTGAACACACATTGGAAGCGTGTATTCGTCATCGCCATACTGGCGTATCATCCGGCGTGATGGTATGGGGTGCCATTGGTTACACATCTCGGTCACCTCTTGTTCGCATTGGCGGCACTTTGAACAGTGGACGTTACATTTCAGATGTGTTACAACTGGTGGCTCTACCGTTCATTCGATCCCTGCGAAACCCTACATTTCAGCAGGATAATGCACGACCGCAAGTTGCAGCTCCTGACGGGCCTTTCTGGATACAGAAAATGTTTGACTGCTGTCCTGCCCAGCACATTCTCGATATCTCTCACCAATTGAAAACGTCTGGTCAATGGTGGCCGAGCAACTGACTATTCACAATACGCCAGTCACTACTCTTGATGATCTGTGGTATCGTGTTGAAGCTGCATGGGCATCTGTACCTGTACACGCCATCCAAGCTCTGTTTGACTCAATGCCTAGGCGTATCAAGGACGCTATTAAGGCCAGAGGTGGTTGTACTGGGTACTGATTTCTCAGGAACTATGCACATAAATTTCGTGAAAATGTAATCACACGTCAGTTCTAGTATAATACATTTGTCCAATGAATACCCGTTCATCATCTGCATTTCTTCTTGGTGTAGCAATTTTAATTGCCAGTAGTGTAGACAGTCGTTTTTTCCTCGCTCTATTCGCGAGTTGAGCAGAGAAGGAAACGAATAGTAGTGGAACAGGGTACCCTCGGCCACGCAGGTTTCGGTGCGCTTGCGGATTATGTACCCAAAGATATATGTAGAAGCCGATTGGGTAAGCTGTCTTTTATAATGACTTGCAACGCTACAATAGCATATGCAGTCCTACACAATATAGCAAATCGTTTCCCGGTAAGTCGCATAAACGCAAAAACGCGACAAGTTGTTGCAATTTGTTAAAATCAGATATTTGTTCCGCCAGCAGGTGAAACCGTACACCGCTCCGAAAAGTCAGTGTTCCGAGAATACCCTTGACGCACTGGCAGTGCGACGAAACAGCACTTACGCAGGCAGGGATTTGGGAACGGTCGCGGAAACTAGATCCGCTTCCGGAAGCGACGCGTCAGCTGGCAGCGGCGCGACAAAGGGGCAGAGCGGCGCGGACCGAGGTTCACGGAACGGCCCTTGTGCCAAGCCACGGCCAGCGTCCCTGGCGGCGCGGCGCCCGCCTATGAATAGCGGAGGCTGCGCTCGGCCGTGCCGGGCTGGCCCGCCGCGTCGGAAGGAAGCGCCTCTATTCCTGGGCGCGCGGACCTCCCCGCCGGCCACGTGGACTCGAGACGCCGGGGCCGCGGCGGACGTCGCGCTCCACTGTGCGTCATCAGGGGCCCCCGCCGCTATTCTGACGTCTGTGGTTGGGCTCCTGGCTGCCAAATGGCGAGACGACATTGCTGTTTATTTTTTGGTTTTCCAAATATAGGGTAAGAATTATTGAACTATACGAAAAAAAGCAAAATACTAACGCGAATTCTTTACAGACGAATGGAAAAACTGGTGGAAGCCAACCTCGGGGATGATCAGTTTGGATTCCGTAGAAATGTTGGAACACGTGAGGCAATACTGACCCTACGACTTATCTTAGAAGAAAGATTAAGGAAAGGCAAACCTACGTTTCTAGCGTTTGTAGTCATAGAGAAAGCTTTTGACAATGTTGACTGGAATACTCTCTTTCAAATTCCGAAGGTGGCAGGGGTAAAATACAGAGGAGCGAAAGGCTATTTACAATGTGTACAGAAACCAGATGGCAGTTATAAGAGTCGAGGGACATGAAAGGGAAGCAGTGGTTCGGAAGGGAGTGAGACAGAGTCGTAGCCTATCCTCGATGTTATTCAATCTGTATATTGAGCAAGCAGTAAAGGAAACTAAAGAAAATTTCGGAGTAGGTATTAAAATCCATGGAGAGGAAATAAAAATTTTGAGGTTCGCCGATGACATTGTAATTCTGTCAGAGACAGCAAAGGACTTGGAAGAGCATTTGAACGGAATGGACAGTGTCTTGGAGGGAGGGTATAAGATGAACATCAACAAAAGCAAAACGAGGGTAATGGAATGTAGTCGAGTTAATTCGGGTGATGCTGAGGGAATTAGATTGGGAAATTAGACACTTAAAGTAGTAAAGGAGTTTTCCTATTTGGGGAGCAAAATAACTGATGATAGTTGAAGTAGAGAGGACATAAAATGTAGACTGGCAATGGCAAGAAAAGCGATTTTGAAGAAGAGAAATTTGTTAACATCGAGTATAGATTTAAGTGTCAGGAAGTCATTTCTGAAAGTATTTGTATGGAGTGTGGCCGTGTATACAACTGAAACATGGACGATAAATAGTTTAGACAAGAAGAGAATAGAAGCTTTCAAAACATGGTGCCACAGAAGAATGCTGAAGATTACGTGGGTAGATCACATAACTAATGAGGAGGTATTGAATAGAATTGGGGACAAGAGGAGCTTGTGGCACAACTTGACTACAAGAAGGGATCGGGTGGTACGACATGTTCTGAGGCCTCAAGAGATCACCAATTTAGTAATGGAGGGCAGCGTGGATGGTAAAAATCGTAGAGGGAGACCAAGAGATGTATACACTAAGCAGGTTCAGAAGGATGTAGGCTGCAGTAGGTACTGGGAGATGAAGAAGCTTGCACAGGATACAGTAGCATGGAGAACTGCATCAAACCACTCTCAGGACTGAAGACCACAAAACAACAACAACCAATAAAACAACGTAAATAATTACAAACTACGGCGTGCACACACTTTATTCAACATGTAAACGTCACTACACATATTCGGATTTAGGTTATGACATGCTCAATATGCCTGCCATCATTGGCGATGATGTGGCGCAGACGAATAGTGAAATTCGATGACTTTCTGAATGGCTGTTTTCAGCTCAGTAATGCTGTACACGTCTTTAATATAGCCCCATAAAAGCAGTCGGATATGTTCAGATCCGAGGAATAAGTCCGCCAATCGAGTCTCATGCCAGTGGCACCTGGGTACCCCAGAGCCAAAATGCGGTCAGCAATGTGCTCCTACAGGATACCTCCTTTTTCGACAAGGTCGAGCTCCGTCTTGTATGAACCACATCTTGTCGAAATCAGGGTCACTTTGGATAATGGGGATGAAGTCATCTTCCAGAACCTTCACCTACAATCAGTGCCTTCTCTGCACGATACCAATAGAGATACTATCGAAGACAGTAATGCCTAAGCAGAGTTACTAAACACAGCCTTCCGAAATGCCTTCACAAAAGAAGACGAAGTAAATATTCCAGAATACGAATCGAGAACAGCTGTCAACATGAGTAACGTAGGAGTAAATATCGTCGGAGTAGTGAAGCAACTTAAATCACTTAATAAAAGCAAGTCTTCTGGTCCAGACTATACCAATTAGGTTCCTTTGAGAGTACGCTGATGCAGTAGCTCCATACGTAACAATCACATACAACCGTTCGCTCGACGAAAAATCCGTACCCAAAGACTAGAATGTTGCACAGGTCACACCAATATTCAAGAAAGGTAGTAGGAGTAATCCACTAAATTACAGGCCCATATCGTTAACGTCGATATGCAGCAGGATTTTAGAACATATATTGTGTTCGATCTTAATAAATTACCTCGAAGAAAACTGTCTATTGACACATTCAACATAAGTTTAGAAAACATTGTTCCTGTGAAACACAACTAGCTCTTACTCATATGAAGTGTTGAGTGCTATTGACAAGGGATTTCAGATCGATTCTGGATTTCTGGATTTCCAGAAGGCTTTTGACACTGTACCACACAAGCGGCTTGTAGTGAAATTGCATGCTTATGGAATATCGTCTCAGTTATGTAACTGGATTTGTGATTTCCTGTCGTAGTAATTGACGGAAAGTCATCGAGTAAAACAGAAGTGATTTCTGGCGTTCCCCAAGGTAGTGTTATAGGTCCTTTGCTGTTCCTTATCTATATAAACGATTTTGGAGACAATCTGAGCAGCCGTCTTCGATTGTTTGCTGATGACGCTGTCGTTTATCGACTAATAAAGTCATCAGAAAACCAAAAAAGTACAAAACGGTTTAGAAAAGATATCTGAATGGTCCGAAAAGTGGCAGTTGACCCTAAATAGCGAAAAGTGTGAGGTCATCCACATGAGTGCTAAAAGGAATTCGTTAAACTTCGGTTACACATATTAACAGAATCTTCCGTCGGTTCTTGGTACAATACAATATTGTAGAACAAAAGCACACTGGTGCTTTTCATTTATTCGGTTACACAATAAATCAGTCTAATCTAAAAGCCGTAAATTACCTAGGTATTACAATAACGAACAACTTAAATTGGTAGGAACACATAGAAGCCGTTGTGGGGAAGCCTAACCAAAGACTGCGTTTTATTGGCAGGACACTTAGAAAATGTGACAGACCTACTAAGGATACTGCCTACACTACGCTTGTCTGTCCTCTTTTAGAATACTGCAGGGTGGTGTGGGATCCTTACCAGATAGGACTGACGGAGTACATCGAAAAAGTTCAAAGAAAGGCAGCACGTTTTGTATTATCGCGAGTGTCACAGAAATGATACAGTATCTGGGCTCGACACCATTAAAAGAAAGGCGTTTTTCGTTGCGACGGAATCTTCTCACGAAATTCCAATCAGCAACTTTCTCTTCCAAATCAGAAAATATTTTGTTGACACCGACCTACATAGGGAGGAACGATCAAAAAGGTAAAATAAGGGAAATAAGAGCTCGTACGGAGAGATACTGGTGCTCATTCTTTCCACTCGCTATACGAGGTTGGAATAATAGGGAGTTGTGAAGGTGGTTCGATGAACCCTCTGCCAGGCACTTAAATGTGATTTGCAGAGCATCTATGTAGATGTATATGTACTCATAATGAGATTTTCACTCTGCAGCGAAGTGTGCGCTGATATGAAACATCCTGGCAGATCAAAACCGGATGCCGGACCGAGACTCGAACTCTGGACTTTTGCCTTTCGCGGGCAGGTGCTCTACCGACTAAGCTGCCCAAGCATGCCTAACGACCTTCCTCACAGCTTCAGTTCTGCGAGTACCTCGTCTCCTACCTTCCAGACTTCACAGAAGCTCTTCTGCGAACCCGAGTGCGAGTCTCGGTCGGCACACAGTTTTAATCTGCCAGGAAGTTTCCTTCACGTGCCGTTCGGTAGTCACTGTGCCATCAAGAAATATCGCACCGATTATTCCGTGGCAGGTCACTGTACACCACAGAGTCACACGTTAAGGGTGAAGAGCCTTCTCGATCGCGAAATGCGGTTTCAGTATTCCCAATTCACCTGTTTGGCTGCTTACCACCGCGGCAACACTGAGACGTTGCCACAGAAACTCACAAAAAACCGCGGTACGCGATTGTTGTGATAGACGCGATGCAGCCGGGCCACGCCACATCGTCTGTCAGGGATCTTCTCTTGCCGTACGGACTACAGGTGGCGTCTGTGTACAGAAGTGGCTTCAAGCACGAGTGGGCTGTTAGGCTGCTGCCGGCTGTGCTATATCGCGGTGGCAGAGGGCGGTCGCAGTATGGAGCTGCTGGATGTGTGGCACAGTGACCGTGCTCCATTGGGTCCACCGGATCCCGAACGACTGCTATCGGTGTCTGACGGAAACTTGCAGTTCCGTTGCCATCTTTAACACCTGTGAGGTGGTATCAATACGTGATACCACACCTTCCTTCTGTGCTTCGGGGCTTTCGTGACTTTGTATAATGTCAGGCCTCTTAACGATGTTGTGCAGTGGCAACAATAGCATAGCATAAACTCCGTTGATTTATGATGTATATGAGGGGGCACCCAAAAGGAGATGAACCGATTCAATCACTCATTAAATACAAACCTTCAATCCCCTTCTCAGTAACTCTCTACTCGGGGAGTGAGGAACAGGGGTCATACCGTTTTTGGTAAAGAACTGTCGTACAGACAAGGCTGTGTGAGCAGGGGCACTGTCATGATGGAGAAACGAGTCACCCGACTGCCACAAATCAGGCCAATTCCGCCACAAACTGTTGCGAAATGTTTTCAAAGTTTCCAAGTAAAAGCCTGGTTGTTTGTCTGACACTGCGGAACAAACTCCGAATGGACGACTCCTCCCACATCGGAAAAACAAATTAGCATTGCTTCTATGTTTCATTTCACCTGGCGAGCTTTCTTGGGGCGAGGTGAACTGGAAGTCTTCCATTGGCTTGATTGTTTTGATTCAGGATCGTAAACATAGCACCAAGTTTTGTCACGTGTGATAATTTTTTTAAAAAAATTTTGGATTATTTCGGGACTCCTCTTTCAAAGCGCGTGACTCTTCCACGCAATCTTGTTTTTCTTCAAGAGTCAGCAGTCGCGGCACGGATTTGGCAGCCACCCTTTCCAAATCTTCTGTCACAGTTCGCTGAGCTGAACTCCAAGTCACTCCCGACAGCTCCACAATTTCTTCAATGATCCTTCCTCGACCTTCATTGACGGCTGCACGAATTTTTTCAACTGTTCATGTGTTCAGGTCTTGGAAGGACGACTGGAATGAGGTTTGACATCAGCTGACATTTCACCATTTCTGAAACGGGAAAACCACTCAAATACTCCAGTTTTCCCCCAAAGTATCGTCCTTGCGCGCCACTTTTAACATTTTAAGAGTTTCTGTTCCACTTTTTCCGAGAAAAAAAATTAGAATTTCACCGTCGCACACCGTTCATGAAAATCACCGATTGCAAAAACGACAATCACACAAAACAGTTGTCACTATAAACCCTTTCGAAACTAGTCCTGACTTCCTTCAACGACGGCAGTCGGCCTACAGGCTCTGGACTATTCACTGTATGTTCTCCTAGCGGAAAACGAAGTTGTTTTGGGCGCTCTTCATATATGTAGACTGAAGCGACAAATGAAAATTTTTTACCACGACCGGGCTTCGAACCTAGGCCTCCCGCTCACTAGGCAGATCCGCTAACAACTATGCATCCCTGGCCACTGCAGGGTGGTGTGGTGGTGAGCCTATTTACCTAGAAAGCAGGAGACCTGAGTTCGAATCCCGGTCTTGGTAAAAATTTTTTCATTTGTCGCTTCAGTCTGCATACATACATCACAGATATTTGTAACTGCAACCATATAGGTTTCGATGAATTTGCAGGCCCATCTTGCTCCAAGAACTAAATATGACGAGAAATACACTATACTTACTGATTTTTAACGATTGATAATAATCCAGTTAATAGAGTTTTGAAGGTAGAAGGGGCAGTCAAACGAGAAGGTAAAACGAAACAGACGGGAACAAGTATGTAAATTCTTTATTATTTTAAAAGTAATAACCTTAACTGTAACACATTTATTCCGCTATGAGACAAGATGGCCAAAATTTTCATAAAAAAGTGTTTGCGGTTGACTACGAAACCACGTGCGGCGAAAAATAAGGGTGGTTGGTTGCATAATGTTATAAATCCAAATAGTGGCTGCTTGAGCTCGGTACGCTTCGCCGTATCAGGTGTCCGTCCCGATAACTGAGTAGAGCCAGCACGGTAGCTCAGCGTGTTCGGTCAGACAGCTGGTTGGCCCCTGTAACAAAAAAAACTGAGTGAAAGGATCAACAACGAACTTGAAAGGATGTCATATGACGTCCGCAACGACCGAACACAAAGATCAACAACGAACAAAATGAAAAAAAAAAGAAGTGGTCAGCGCGACGGATTGCGTCATCAAGGCAATCAGACGGCTGCACGATACAGGAATGACATCCTCCGACGTATTGTGCAACCATATCGGTAGCATTTCAGAGAGGGATTCGTGTTGACGGACGACAATTCTCGCGCCAATCGTCTACGTTTAGTGAATGCGTTCCTTCATGATAACGAAATCGCTAGATTAGAATAGCCACATGTTCTCCAGACATAAACCCTATCGAACATGCCTAGGATCCACGCCGAATCGCCGTTGCGGAGTGGGACAATCTGGACCAACAGTGCCTTGATTACCTACGCTGCGGCGAATACAGGCACGCATCAACGCATCAGGACGTGTTACTGGATGTCAGAGGTACTGGTGTATGCTGCAGTCTGGAACACAAATTCAGAATGTATAGTTTATTATTGTACAACTTGCAGTATTTTGTTCTCGTGAGCAATAAAGAGAGCTGAAATGTTGTTTTTGCATATCTCTATTCCATTTTTGTTGGCTCTGAGCACTATGGGACTTAACTTCTGAGGTCATCAGTCCCCTAGAACTTAGAACTACTTAAACCTAACTAACCTAAGGACATCACACAACACCCAGTCATCACGAGGCAGAGAAAATCCCTGACCCCGCCGGGAATCGAACCCGGGAACCCGGGCGTGGGAAGCGAGAGCGCTACCGCACGACCACGAGCTGCGGACTATTCCATTTTTGTGTAAAGGGTCAGGAAGTCTTAGACCACCGGTAATGCAATGTTTTTTTTATTATTTGTGTACATATGACCCTTAGGCCATACGTCAAAGTTACATCTTTTTTACATCTAAAAAATTATTCGTTTGTTTCGTGTCCCATTCATATTGTCGGAGGTCCTCTTGCTCCAAGCTATCCACGACGCCCCCAACTTGGAGTGTCAAAGCATATCTGTGTCCTTGTGCAGTAAGTGAGTGGCGTTCATCCCCGGACGACCCGCCGTTGCTCTCGTCGTTACAGCTCATGCACCCTCTGTACAAACACAGATTGGTGCGCATACTATCTGCTCCTTTTATCTACACCACACAACGTATATCAGCTACCACGGTCATCTTAAGCAGGTACGAATACTAAGAGTGAAGCAGAGTACTTGATAAAACGCCTTTTTACACTACACGTGATTATATCCCGGTCTCCTCCTCTTTGTCCGAAGCAAATCGACGACTACGAATGCCTTTCTTCACGGCTCCAAAATATGGAAATCGTAAGGGGAGATATCAAGGCTGTATGGAGGCCATGTATGGGTTTCAAAAAAAAACTTCTGCAGCGTAGTCGACACATCAGGCTCCCCAGCTCCGAGAAATTCATGACGAACTTTTTTTTTTACTGCTGTGGCGCGCTTCTGATTAACTTTCTGCAACACGGCGCCACAATTAAGGCACAGCAGTATGTGGACTCCTTGCAAAATGTGAACTGCGACATTAAGTCCAAACGCCCAGGAATGTAGGACGGCGGCATCATTCTGTTGCAGGATAATGCCTGCCCACTTGTCGCCAAAGTTGTTTCGACTACGTTGCAGAAGATTCTCTGGAAAGCTCTGACACAAACAGTCCCTATTTTTCCCCACGCGATGTACAATTTTTGAAACCCTGAGGAGAGACATTCGCAGCCGTCGATTTGCTTCTGACGGGTACAGTCATGCTTCCGTAGGCATCCGCAAACGTTTCTCCATGAAGACATTGACCGTCTCGTTTTACAGTAGCATAAGTGTGTTAACAGGTATGGCGATTACTTTTGATATAGTAAACAGTTTACTTACTTTTTTTCACCTGTCTAGTTTTTCTTTGACTGCCCCGTATAAATTATTTTAATGTCTAAAACACAGAGCATTTTTTTGTGTTAATAAGACGAAATGACGTCTTCATATGCGTATGTTCCGAAATAAAGATATAAAGTATTCACAAAATATATGAAGATGGATCAAAAAGTAATTCTTCTTGCGACACAAAAATTTAACCAAATTGCAACCGAATTAGTGCAGATCATATATTGGACTGTCGTCTTCACAACACTACCACGTTTATATACATTTGTGCCGTCGTTGAACCAAGGCATAACAACCGGTTTGGAAAAATTCAAGTTTTTGCTGCCTGACCCCGATTTTAAAACCTTAGAAAGTAAAACCCTAAACTTTTCTAAACTAGTTTTGATGTGTGCGTTCAGTGATTATGAAAATGTGTACAAATGCGTGGCCACTAGATTGAACGGTAGTGCTGTGCAAAGGACGGTCCAGGCTGTGATGTCTACTAATTCTGTTCTTAAATTTTGTTCATTATTAAATTTCTCATGACACAGCAGGCAATACTTTTTGATCCACCCTCGTATTTCTGTTTACTTGTCAGCTGCGTTAGGTTCAGAATGGAAAATAAAAACCGGAATTAAATAAATCCGAACAGTACATAAAAAACTTTCTGGATATCTGTAAAGTCAGTCAGTAACAAATGCTACTAACAATTAGGTAATACTCTTTAAAGTGGAGAAAAAAGAAATACTCGAAAATATCTCAAGTTTGATGTATCAAACTTTACTTCAAGATGACGTCAAATTCTACATCACACGAGGGAAACAGTACAATTTCCTGTGAATGTCCTGACAGATAGGTAATCCGATAGTATGTAGTTACTGATAAATCCCCACTACTTCCTGTCGCACTCGGAAATTTTAAACCTGCATTTCAGTAATATCGCAGACAATTATTTTTTTTAGAAATGAATTCCAGGAGGTGCTAGGTGCCCCCTCTTGCCACCCCTTGCAGGTGCCTATGGTAGCGTCTAACTTTGACCTAAGAGACAGCGTTAAAATTCTCACTACTTGAAACTCAATAATTTATGCTCTGTAGCTGTCCATCTGCTATCAGAAAGACTCCGAGATCCGACGACTCTGAATGTAATATGTACGCAGCCAACAGTTCACACAGCTTTCTCAGACTTGCTCCTGACAACTCCTGCCAGTAATCTCGGCAACAACAGAAGCAGAAATATATTTCAAAGTCACTTGACAAAGAGCTACACAAAACACCGCACTTCTATTTCTACGCAGACGGATATAATTTATTGGCTTAAATGAAAATCTCGCCTAATCCGCCTAGTTCAGTAAAACAAGAAATGTTCATCTGGCCTCTTGGCTCCACAACGTGATTTAAGGACTCCGCCTACTGCCGTTGCTATATGGCAACACACTCCTATCAGTGGATTTACACCCCGAACACATGTACAAGTCTCTGATTTAAATCCCCTTTTGATGGTGAATGGTATGAATGAGTTACAGAATATCTGACGCTTTTAAAAACTACTGTTGTAGACGCGCACTATAGTGTTTAGCTCCCTATTCTATTACTTGAAAGTTCCAGAACAGTATGAAACGTGGAAAATGCCTCAACCCGCCAAACTGTCACAGTTTTTATTAACGTGGAATCGATTTAGCATTGTCCCCGACGCCCGACATAAACTTCATTACAGCGTTGTACCTTTGAGGCAACATATTCCGAAAAGAAGTGTCTTCTTAAAATATATGGCGTGTGTTTTTTCCCACAGTACGATTACAATTGAATTTGTAACTATTTTCAACTCTATTTGCGATTTTCACAAAATCATTTACTTAAGTCATTATTATCTTCCACTGGTTTCTGTTATGTTCCCAGAATGGTGAATTTGTTGAAGAGATGATCCATAAAAACCTTAGCTAAATTGTTCATCAAAGATTTAAAAATAATTTTCTATATATGAATCTGTCACGCGACAACAGAAACGTATATCGCTAACATCTTTCATAAAATCTTTGACTTTCCTTCCTTACAACTGAACATATTTTCGGTCACTATTAATGATATATACTACTATTTCAATTAAACTTTCCTAGAATCGTCGCACTCTAGCACTACACCAGAATTGCTCTGTTTAATTACACTTGCTGTTCTTTTCTTTATTGTGTGTAGTAAAGCAGATCCATATTTTTAAAAATGACATACTTTGTGTAACTAAGCAGCCACTGAGAGGCGTCGAGACTTAACATTGTTAACACAGACGGGGACGGTTTACTTTCTTGTAAGGTCAGTAAGCTGCATTTGTGCTGTAAATTCCCAAATTCTTTCCCACCAAATTGTGCAGGGTGTTCCGAAGCTATTCGCTCAATTTGACGCAGGAGATAGAGAATATACTTAGTTATGGTACATAAGGTCGCTGACCGCGGTTTTCAATTGTAGGGAGGATTTATACAGAAGGTAGGGTAGCATACAATTAAAGGAGTGACATTCACAGGAACTGCTCGAATGCGTGACCATTAGCTCGTACGCACGCAATACATCGTTTGACTATTGACTATCGTGTGCGTTCGAAGATTCCTGGCATGTCCGAAATGGTACCAGCAGCGACGGCAATTGCAGAGAGGAGGTCTTCTTGTTTCCACAACGGTTTCACACACCAGCTGTTTCAGATGCCCCCAGAGGAAGAAATACACGTGAGGTCAGGTGGCCTGGGTGGGCAGGACACAGGTTCACCTCGGCCGATCTATCGATTCCCGAAGGTGGCTCTCAGATGATTTCTCACAGCAACGCTGCAATGGGCTGGTAAGCAGTCGTGCTGGAAGTACAGCCTTTGTCTTACATTCTGAGGTACATTCTGCAGCAGTTCTGGCAACACATGTTACACGAAGCAGATTGGAAGAACGTAAGGTCCAGCCTATCTATCACGGAGAATGCCGGCCCTCACATTAACAACGAAACCGGTATAACACAGACACTGCAATATCGTATTTCTCTGCCGAACCCGGCCAAGCGACTTTCAAGTACAACGTTTGACCTGTACAGGAATATACATAATAGATGTAAGAGCACAGGTCGTAGACGCATGGTTGACGACATATGGAAGTTTGTGTCTGGCCATGACTCATGCACGTATAGCCAAATGACGGCTAGCGATAAGCGGGAAACCCGGGTTCGACCCCCGGTCTGGCACAAAGTTTCATAGTCGTCATTCCAGTCTACAGCTGACGGTTGTCCTCGTTCGCAATTGCAAATACATTTAATGTATTAATACCGAAGAGCTGTTTATGCTAGCGAATCAGTCGGTTTGTTTCCAAGCAGACCTCAGAATCAAACTTTCGTACACAGAGCACTTATGAATGTCAGTACACATTCACAGTATGCACCACTAACAAAATGTTGCCTAACATTAAAAATTGACTTCAGAGGCCATATATTTCTTATCTAAACATATTTGTTTTGATCTATGAAATCTTCACGGGTTATCAGCCGAGTGGCGTCGTCTTCTAGTCGCCACGTTTCAGTGGATTGCGGCTAGAAGACGGCGTCACTCGGCTGATACCCCGTGAAGAATTCATAGCTGAGATACGCCGAGAAAGCCTGCAATCGCATATATTTGTTTTGTTGTTCTATACTTCTTGTATTACTTTGTTCGAATACTTTCGGAACATCTCGTATATTTCATAAACTATAGTGAAACATATTTGCTACCGCTACGTGGTTTTTGTGGAGACTCAGTTGTTGAAATAACCTCAGCGCATGTGCTTGTTTCAGGTTAAATAAATTAGCCACTTTGATAACCAATTGATCACAAAAGCATTGCCAATCTGGACTGGCGACCATACAAACAAACTATGTTTTAATGGTTTACGTGTCGCTAAATTAATTTCGAAGCACCTATTCCTACTTACCAGTATAAAATAACTGAAAATAAAATCTCTGCTGACCCAACAAGAAATGCCAATTTTGTCCGCTGTTTTGGAATGCTCGAAAGCTAAACCTGAAGTCAAATTCCGTTCTATTATTTGGCCACCGATGGAGTTTTGCACTAAGAGATCCCACGCAATATTTCTCGAAATTGCATCTGTATTCGGTAGAATATGTGCTGTAAATTTGTGTTTGAGGGCGTTAACTGTGAGCTATTCCTGAATGAACGAACATAATTGGCTGGCATCCAAAGACAGTGACACAGATCATCAGCGGATCAGGTCTAAATTTAGGCCGGCGTTCTCATGGGCTTCACTCGCTGAATCACGTTTCTCCCCATGACGGCGGTAAGTCGCTGCCAATACCAACACCCATGTCGCCAACTTCCTGCCTTTCTTCGTCTTCTGTCCTTTCTTTGTTATAGGATATTTACGATCTGTGATCAACGAGAATTTGCTGTGATATATGTATCCTTTTGTTCGTCAATGCTAATTGCATGAAACGTTCGCATATAAACATTTTGTTGCATCCATCGTACATAACACACTTTCTATGTTGCCGTGTTGACCGTAACTGGCTGACATGTATTTTATTAAGTAATTGTTCATGCAAAATTGCCCATAGCTTTTATTATTGTTCTCACCAACAGAATACTTGGCAACACCCTAGGAGATGAAATTAGTTAGTCGCAAAGGAAGTCAACTGTTTATTTTAAATCCGAAAAAACCTATATGAAGGAAAATATGTTTTTAATGGTTCCTTTGTACACTTTTAATTTCTTCGATGAATTAAGTAATTTTCTGTTGCTATTCTGTATTATTACAGTTATGTCAGATATTTTGCATTGAAACCTTATTTGACAGTACCGTCAAATCCGACATAAGTAAATAAAATTTATAAATAATTAAATAAAAGTAGAAAAATGGGTGCAGTTCGTCCTTGCACCTGATTGTTGTTTACCTGTGCTTTCCGCCAAAAGCAGCGAAACGAGTACCTTGAAATGTTAGGCGGAGCTTACAGAACGTTGCACAAAACGTTAGTCGCAGCCATACAGAAAATCTTATCGCTGCACCATACGAGACAAATTACGTATTGTGGGGCTCCGCTGACTTGATCGTAAGAATTGTTAGTGGACAGTAAATGGTACTTTTATGTTACACATGCCCATTTCTGGTGAACTCCACGACACTGACATCTACTTGCAGTACTGATGAAAAAGATGATGCAATGTTATAAAGCATCAGATCCGACGATGGCAAAGCTTTAATAGTGATCTTGGCGTTTGAAAGTTTCTTCAGAGTCCACATTACTGCAGATCACCCCCAGGCTGATACAATGTCAGGAATATACAACGTTAAACGTCTCACTACACAATAATCAGCAATTGAAGCCATCTAGCTAACTAGGTGCGTTTGAAGTTTAAGGCTGTAAATACCGCGATGATGAATACCACAGTAGGCAGTGTAGCTGCAAGGGCAATAAGAGAAGATGAACAGATAAATATTGTGACCAAGAAGATAACTGCGAGTAAACGTTGAGTAACAAAAGAAAAACGAAGACAATGTTAAAACGTTCAGGAGAAGTGATGTTTTCAGCAATATAAATCATTTTACAATGAAATAAACAGGAATTACGGGGAATCCAAGCCAAAATGTCTGTGGGAAAAGTGCGAAGAGATCGATACGGTGGTCGGAATGACTGACTTAGCGTTCAGGAGACTCAAAACAACCTTCGGTGACATTAAAAGCAAAGACGTCAAATTAAGAGTGCAAGAGGAATGTCACTGTTAAACGTAGAGACAGAGCGGGTAGGTGGAAAGAGTACATTAACGATGTCTACCAGGGGGATGAACCGTCTGAAATGATAAAAGAAGATATCGGAGTCAACATCAAAGACAGAGTAGATTCGGTATTTAAATCATAACTGATCATAATGTTGGAAGACTTGTCATCCAATAAGGTGGAAGGCGTGGCAAACACTCCAACGAAATTTCTAAAACCACGTGGGTGAAATGGAAATCGTTTATTGAAGTCAGTTTGCAGGATGCATAAGTCTAGAGACATACCACCAGACTTTCGAAAAAATATCATCCACACAATCCCGAAGATAGTAAGGGCGGATAAGTGTGCGAACATAGCAGAATCAATTTAACTGATCACGTATCCAATTTGCTGACAGTAATAATACACAGGAGAATGGAAAAGAAATTTGACAGCTGTTAGATGACGATTAGTTTCAAAATGTTCAAATGTTTGTGAATTCCTAAGGGACCAAACTGCTGAGGTCATCGGTCCCTAGACTTACACAGTACTTAAACTAGCTTATGCTAAGAACAACACACACACCAAGGCCCGAAGGAGGAATCGAACCTCAGGCAGGAGCTGTCGCGCAGTCCGTGACAAGACGCCTCAAACCGCGCTGCCACACCGCGCAGCCGATTAGTTTCGTAAAAGCATCAAAGTGCCAGCTCTGACACTGAACAGAATTATGACATAAGAAAAATCAGTGTACTTTAACAGGATTCGATGATTTAGGAAAAGAGTTCGGTAATGTAAAAATGTTGCAAATTTTAGGGAAGCATGTGTAAACTTTAGAGGAATACGGCCAACATACAATATCCACAAGTACCAAGATGAAAAATAAGCATGAAAGACTAGGTACGAAGTGATAGATTTAGCAAGGATATAGGACACAGGTTTTATCATTACCCCCAGTGTTCAATCTATACATCGAAGAAGCATTTACGGGAATAAAACAAGCTTCAAGAATGGGATTAAAGCTCGTGGTGAATTAATATCAAATAACATTGTCTGACGATATTTCTATCCTCGGTAAGGGTGGGAGAAAACTAAAGAATCCGTTGAATGGAACAAACACTCTAATGAGCGCACGCTATAAACTGATAGTAAACCGTAGAAAGATTAAAGTAACGAGATCTAGCAGAACTGAGTTTAGTGATGAAATCAAATATGGACACCAGGAAGCAGACGACGTGAAAGAATTTTATTACCTTGGAAGCTAA
This sequence comes from Schistocerca cancellata, assembly GCF_023864275.1. Taxonomy (NCBI): domain Eukaryota; kingdom Metazoa; phylum Arthropoda; class Insecta; order Orthoptera; family Acrididae; genus Schistocerca; species Schistocerca cancellata. Next base: position 664,727,972 of record NC_064626.1, read on the forward strand.
ATAACAGCTCACGGACGAAGGAAGGAGGACATAGAAAGCAAACTGACACAGGCAACTAGGGCATCTTTGGCCGAAACAGGTGCACTAGTATCAAACATACACCCTATTCTAGTGAAGAAATTTCTGAGAAAATATATATTGTGAAAGCCAAGATCGTTTGTTTTTAAGATCTTTATTCCAATTACTAGTTTCGACAGAATCGTGCTGCAGTACACTGTATAAAAAGAAAATAGGTAATCGGTAAGCTGCACAAGATACAATCATTTTTGGGATGACCCAAATTTTACAACTTTTACATACCTTTGTGTACATGTTCACATACATGTGTCGTCGACATTTTGATAATAAATTGTAAAAACATTTTAAAAACTCCACGTGGTTTGTCATTTACAAAACGGAATGCTCCCAGATGGGTTGTCAAATGAATAAAAGGTAAAAGTACAACATACATGGCACCAATAGACTTAAAACTACACGCCATGTTGACGGCCTCAGTGGACTAAACTGAGACGCCGCAGAGCCCATGTGATTTGCCGTGTAGAAGTCAAGTGACTCTGTCGTGTTAAGCAGTGATGTACTGAAATATTTCGAAATTAGTCTCGTGAAAACTTTTTTGTACCCGATTTAGCGTATTAGATACTAGTTTTCACCCCCTCCCCAAACTTCGCCGCCCGTAGTGGCTGAGCGGTTCTAGGCGCTACAGTCTGGAAGAGCACGACCGCTACGGTCGCAGGATCGAATCCTGCCTCGGGCATGGATGTGTGAGATGTGCTTAGGTTAGTTAGGTTTCAGTGGTTCTAAGTCTAGGGGACTGATGACCTCAGATGTTAAGTCCCATAGTGCTCAGAGCCATTTGAACCATTTTTTCCCCAAACTTCCAGCCCCTCCTTCCACCCCCCCCCCCCCCCACCCGCGCCCACTCCCCTTCGCTGCCCCCTCCCTCTTTATCTTATTGTGTTTAAACACTTTGTACCATTTTTCAGTCTAATGTTTCAGATTCCTTTTTTCACTTCAATTGATTTTCTGTTTTAAATAAAAAGAAAAATACGTTCATTTGAAAATGAGCGTCACTATATATACCACAGTATGATTTCAATGTCTTCAAATTTGAGTATTGTTATTATGCTTCAGCACCTGTGAGGTTGCTATATATATATTTAACAATATATATTATGCTACTCATGAACCAACCTTTCCTCCTGTGTTATAGTAACTAATATACTACCTTTCACTGCTTCCAGAACTTTTCTTCTACACATTGACTTAGATAATCAACTTAGAAGTAAAACTTTTTTTTTAGTTTTTTTTGGTTTGATGCTGCCAGCCACGAATTACTCTCCTGCACCAGCCACTTGATCTCAGACTAACACTTGTATCCTACGTCCTCAATTATTTGCTGTATATATTCCAGTTTTTGTCTTCCTCTACATTTTTTGCCATCTATAGCTCCCTCTAGAACCATGAAAGTCATTCGCCGATGTTTTAACAGGTGTCCTATCATCCTGTCCTTTTCCTTGTCCATGTTTTCCACATATTCCTTTCCTCTCCGATTCTGTGCAGAAGCTCCTCATTCCTCATCTTTTCAGCCTATCTAATTTTCAACATTCGTCTGTAGCACCACATCTCAAATGCTTCGATTCTCTTCTGATTTGGTTTTCTCACAGTCCATGTTTTACTACCATATAGTGCTGTTGTCCAAACGTACATTCTCAGAACTGTCTTCCCGAAATTAAGGCCTATATTTGTTACTAGTAAACTTCATTTGGCCAGGAATGTCCTTTTTGCTAGTTCTAGTCTGCTTTTGAAGTCCTCCTTGCTCCGTCCGTCATTAGTTATTTTGCTGCGTTGTTGTTGTTGTTGTTGTGGTCTTCAGTCCTGCGACTGGTTTGATGCAGCTCTCCATGCTACTCTATCCTGTGCAAGCTTCTTCATCTCCCAGTACCTACTGCAGCCAACATCCTTCTGAATCTGCTTAGTGTATTCATCTCTTGGTCTCCCTCTATGGTTTTTACCCTCCACACTGCCCTCCAATATTAAATTGGTGATCCCTCGATGTCTCAGAACATGTCCTACCAACCGATCCCTTCTTCTAGTCAAGTTGTGCCACAAGTTCCTCTTCTCCCCAATTCTATTCAATACCTCCTCATTAGTTATGTGATCTACCCATGTAATCTTCAGCATTCTTCTGTAGCACCACATTTCGAAAGCTTGTATTCTCTTCTTGTCTAAACTATTTATCGTCCACGTTTCACTTCCATACATGGCTACGCTCCATAAAAATACTTTCAGAAACGACTTCCTGACACTTAAATCTATACTCGATGTTAACAAATTGTTCTTCTTCAGAAACGCTTTCCTTGCCATTGCCAGTCTACATTTTATATCCTCTCTACTTCGGCCATCATCAGTTATTTTGCTCCCCAGATAGCAAAACTCCTTCACTACTTTAAGTGTCTCATTTCCTAATCTAATTCCCTCAGCATCACCCGACATAATTTGACTACATTCATTATCCTCGTTTTGCATTTGTTGATGTTCATCTTATACCCTCCTTTCAAGACACTGTCCATTCCGTTCAACTGCTTTTCCAAGTCCTTTGCTGTCTCTGACAGAATTACAATGTCATCGGCGAACCTCAAAGTTTTTATTTCTTCTCCATGGATTTTAATACCTATTCCGAACTTTTCTTTTGTTCCCTTTATTGCTTGCTCAATATACAGATTGAATAACATCGGGGAGAGGCTACAACCCTGTCTCACTCCCTTCCCAACCACTGCTTCCCTTTCATACCCCTCGACTCTTATAACTGCCATCTACTTTCGGTACAAACTATAAATAGCCTTTCGCTCCCTGTATTTTACCCCTGCCACCTTCAGAATTTGAAAGAGAGTATTCCAATCAAAGCTTTCTCTAAGTCTACAAATGCTAGAAACGTAGGTTTGCCTTTCCTTAATCTTTCTTCTAAGATAAGTCGTAGGGTCAGTATTGCCTCACGTGTTCCAACATTTCTACGGAATCCAAACTGATCTTCCCCGAGGTCGGCTTCTATCAGTTTTTCCATTCGTCTGTAAAGAATTCGCGTTAGTATTTTGCAGCTGTGACTTATTTAACTGATAGTTCGGTAATTTTCACATCTGTCAACACCTGCTTTCTTTGGGATTGGAATTATTATATTCTTCTTGAAGTCTGAGGGTATTTCGCCTTTCTCATACATCTTGCTCACCATATGGTAGGGTTTTGTCAGGACTGGCTCTCCCAAGGTTGTCAGTAGTTCTAATGGAATGTTGTCTACTCCGGGGGCCTTATTTCGACTCAGGTCTTTCAGTGCTCTGTCAAACTCTTCACGCAGTATCGTATCTCCCATTTCATCTTCATCTACATCCTCTTTCATTTCCATAACATTGTCCTCAAGTACATCGCTCTTGTATAGACCTTCTATATACTCCTTCCACCTTTCTGCTTTCCCTTCTTTGCTTAGAACTGGGTTTCCATCAAAGCTCTTGATATTCATGCAAGTGGTTCTCCTTTCTCCAGAGGTCTCTTTAATTTTTCTGTACGCAGTATCTATTTTACCCCTAGTGAGATAAGCCTCTACATCCTTACATTTGTCTTCTAGGCATCCCTGCTTAGCCATTTTGCACTTCCTGTCGGTATCATTTTTGAGACGTTTGTATTCCTTTTTGCCTGCTTCATTTACTGCATTTTTATATTTTCTCCTTTCATCAATTAAATTCAATATTTCTTCTGTTACCCTAGGGTTTCTACTAGCCCTCGTCTTTTTACCTATTTGATCCTGTGCTGCCTTCATTATTTCATCCCTCAAAGTTACCCATTCTTCTTCTACTGTATTTCTTTCCCCCATTCCTGTCAATTGTTCCTTTATGCTCTCCCTGAAACTCTGTACAACCTCTGGTTCTTTCAGTTTATCCAGGTCCCATCTCCTTAAATTCCCACCTTTTTGCAGTTTCTTCAGTTTTAACCTACAGTTCATAACCAATAGATTGTGGTCAGAGTCCACATCTTCCCCTGGAAACGTCTTACAATTTAAAACCTGGTCCCTAAATCTCTGTCTTATCATTATACAATCTATCTGATACCTTTTAGTATCTCCAGGGTTCTTCCATGTATACAACCTTCTTTGCTGCGTAGGTAACAGAATTCCTTTACTTCATCTAATTCGTGACTATCAATCCTGGTGTTAAGTTTCTTCCTGTTCTCATTTCTGCTACTTCTCATTACTTTCGCCTTTCTTCCATTTACTCTCAGTCCATATTCTGTACTCAATAGACTGTTCATTCCATTCAGAAGATTCTGTAGTTCTTCTTCAGTTTCACTCAGGATAGCAACGTCATCAGCGAATCGTATCATTGATATCCTTTCACCTTGAATTGTAATTCCACTCCTGAACCTTTTTTTAAATTTCCATCATTGCTTCTTCGATGTACAGATTGAACAATAGGGGTGAAAGACTACATCCATGTGCTACACCCTTTTGATCTGAGCACTTCGTTCTTGGTCGTCCACTCGTATAATTCCCTCTTTGTTCTGTTACACATTCTGTATTACCTGTCTTTCCGTAGAGTTGACCCCAACTTTTCTGAGAATTTCGATCATCTTGCATCATTTTAAACTGTGGAACGCTTTTTCCAGGTCGACAAATCCAATGAAGGTGTCTTGATTTTTCTTTAGTCTTGGTTTTATTATCGACCGCAACGTCAGAATTGCCTCTCTGGTGCCTTTACTTTCCTAAAACCAAACTGATCGTCATCTAACACATCCTCAGTTTTCCTTTCCATTCTTCCGTATGTTATCCTTGTTAGCAACTTGGATGCATGAGCTGTTAAGCTGATCGTGCCATAATTCTCGCACTTATCAGCTCTTGCAGTCTTCGGAATTGTGTGGAGGATATTTTTCCGAAAGTGAGATGGTATGTCGCTTGACTCGTACATTCTACACACCAATGTGAATAGTCATTTTGTTGCGACTTCCCCTAATGATTTTAGAAATTCTGATGGAATGTTATCGATCCCTCTTACCTTATTTGATCTTAAGTCCTCCAAAGCTGTTTTAAATTCTGATTCTAATACTGGATCCACTATCTCTTCCAATTCGACTCCTGTGTCTTCTTCTATCACATCATACAAATCTTCCTCGTCATAGTGGCCACCAATGTATCCTTTCCACCTCTCTCCTCTGCATTTAACAATGGAATTCCCGTTGCACTCTTAATGTTACCACCCTTGCTTTTAATTTCACCGAAGATTGTTTTTTCTTTCCTATACGCTGAGTCAGTCCTTCCGACAATCATTTCATTTTCGATTTCTTCATATTTTTCTTGCAGGAATTTCATTTTGGTTTCCCTGCACTTCCCGTTTATTTCAATCCTCCGCCCCCGAGCCTAGGTGACTGTGAGTTTTACCACAACAACAGAACTGTAGTTTTGTTTAACTGCCACCCTGCTCTTATGATTATATTAGTTCATGCACACTGTGGCATTAGTGTATTATTATTTCCTTTTAAGCACCATATTTTACCTACTGATCTTTACAAACATACTGTAAATTCAATGTGACAAGCAAATGCTTTTATTCTTGTCATGACAAATAACTTTTAATCTTGTATCACCTCACCTCTTCTCTTTTTGTTCCCCTCCCCCTTCCTCTTTCTGTCCCCTTTCCTATACATTTCCCTAACCCTCTAGAATTCCTTCCCACTCTCACCCCTCTTCTCTCATTACCTCCCTTCCTCCATTTCCACTACCCCTCTCCCTATCCTCCCCTACCCAATCCTGCCCCCCCCGCCCCCAATTCCCCCACCCCACTCCCTCTGATTTTTGGATTTATTGTTCTATGGCGTGTACAATAACTTTTTGTATGACTAGGCTTGGATGGATTAGTAAATCGTATATGTAGGGCATAAATAAAAATATCGTCATGTACACTGGGCGAGCTCATCCGCTGTTGTAGCCTTGGACCACATAATGACAGGCTAGGAGGATTACAAATGTTTCTCAATACATGAAATTTGTATTGGTGAAATCGGCCACATCTGTATATATGAATCAGGTGTAGAGATTTACCTCTGTGATTCCTATAATATATAATAAGCTCTTTAAATTTGGTATAAAAAATTTCGCGAGACTAATTTCAAAATATTTCAGTATATCGCTGGTTAATACGATAGCGCCACCCAAAGTCTACACTACAGTCAGAATAGCTCTGTGGGGCCTCAGTTTAGTCCACGTGGGGTCGTCGACATGGCGAGTAGTTTTAACTGTATTGGTGCTTTGGATGTTGTACTTTTATCTTATAGTCATTTGACGACTCATCTAGGAGCATTCTCTTTTATAAATGACAGACCATGTGGTTTTTTAAATGTATTTACACTTTGTTCTCAAAATGTGAACGACAGTGTATGTGAACGTATACCAAAGGTATATAAAAGTTGTTTCTGTCTCGAATGATGTGCTTCGCTCCGATATTTATCCTTCCAACTCTGACCCTCCTCTTCCTTCCCCCTGATTCCTAGGGTTCCCTCTTCTTTCCCTCCCCCTATGACGTTTCCTCCCTCTTACTCTTCCTGTCCTTCTAACTTCTCCTTTCTCAGTCCTTGCGCTCCTTCCTGGGTTGCTCCCTTCTGCACCCTCGCCGTCTCCTTGGTGTGCTATCGGCTCCCCCCTTCCGCCCCTTCCTGCCCATCCTCCTCTCTCAACCTGTCTTCTCCCTCCCCTTCGTTGGCAAGTCCTCTCAGTTTTAATCCAGTCTGTCATATTTTGGTGCTTGCCATGTACGTTACGTAACTGCAGTGTGCTACTCCTTCGTCGAGTATAATCTATTAGTATGTGGATTTTGTGTACAAGTGCTTCGTTAAAGCCGCTCGGGGTAGCCGCGCGGTCTAGGGCACCTTGCCCGTCGGAAATTCGAGACCTCCCTCCGGCATACGTGTGTGTGTTGTACTTATCGTAAGTTTAAGTTAGATTAAGTAGTGTGTAAGCCTAGGGGCCAATGACCTCAGCAGTTCGGTTCCGTAGGAACTTACCACCACAACCACTGCCTCATTAAACTATCCTGTTTTGTATATTTTAACTCTAACTGTATAAACTTCACCTTTTATCCCCGTATTTTATATGTGTAACGTTTCTCGTGTGATATTTTATACAGTCTCTTGGCTGAAGAGCGGTGAATTGTGCTGCCCACATGGGGGAGGGGGGGGGGGGGGGGGGAGGCGTATGAAATAATAAAGGAAGAAAGAATAAAAGTTGTTCTAAAAGTTGGGTCATCGGAAAAAAATGGTTGTTTCTTGTACAGCTTACCGATTGCCTAATTTCTTTCCGTGCAGGGTAATGTCAATCTGAAGACAGCACGATTCTGTCGAAACTAGTAATTGGAATAAAAGTATTAAAATCAAGCGATTTTGGCTTCACAAAAAATATTTATATAATCAGAGATCGACCCCAGCAACATGTGTAACTCGTATCTAAGAATTTAGATTTGGAGCGCAGCATTAAACAGAAGTGAATCACAGGCTTCGGGAAACCGGAAAAGAAGAGAATCGAACGAGTTTAGATGTGATGTTATAAAAGTAAAGCCAAACTGATCGTCATCTAACGGATTCTGAATATTATTTCCCATTCTTGTGTAACTTATATTATTCTTGTCAGCAACATGGATGCATGAGCTTTTAAACTGATTGTGCCACAGTTCTCGCACTTACGTCACTTTGTTATCTTCGTAACTGTGTGGATTATGTTCTTCCAAAAGTTTGAAGGTATGTCTCGAGACTCACATATTCTACAAACAAATTTTGAATAGCCTTTTGGTTGCCATCTGCCCCAATGATTTTAAAAATTTCGAAGGAATCTTATCTATGCCTTGCACCTTCAGTGGCTCCAACGTACACTATAGCCACAGGATGATGACAAAGACACAGTTATGGAATAATATCTTACAAGCCGACCACTCGTTCCTTGTCTTACTGACGACGTTCTACCATGGGACCTGGAAGTGTTCGTGGACAAGGAACTTGGCGAGTTTAGTGACGTCACAGCGTGGAATTTCATGTTGCACTACATTGAGAAGCATGAGAGGAAGAATCAGCCAAGTCGGCATATTGTCTCGTGGAGAGGAGCGTAGCCAATGAGATGCAAGACAGCTTTTACGAAACATGGAGAACTTACCAGACACTGTACTGGATTAAGTGCTGTGGAGCTGGAGTCTGTGCCTGGTGGTTTTTATATTGTAACATGTTATGAATATAATGTATTTCAAAGCACCCGCTCATTGACGATCTCTAGTAAGCGAGCCTTTATGGTAGGATTTCTTGTAATAAAATGATGGGTACTTAGTATCGTTAGTTGAAGGGTTATCGTATTTCATGCTTTTCAAGTCTGCCGCAGTTGTTATATCGGTTACTGTTGCTACAGTAGCAGGTTATCAAGATTCAAGTGAGTTTGAATGTGGTGTTATAGTCGGCGCACGAGCGATGGGACAGAGCATATCCGAGGCAACGACGAAGTGGAGATTTTCAAGTATCACCATTTCACGAGTGTACTGTGAATATCACGAATTCTGCAAAACATCAAATCTCCGACATCGCTGCGGCCGGGAAAAGATTCTCCAAGAAGGGGACCACCGACGATTGAAGAGATTCGTTCAACGTCACAGAAACGCAACTCTTGTGCAAAGTGCTGCAGATTTTTATGCTGGGCCATCAAAAAGTGCCAGCGTGCGAACCATTCAACGAAACATCATCAATATGGGCTTTCGGAGCCGAAGGACTACTCGTGTACCCCCCATGACTGCACGGCACAAAGCTTTACGCCTCGCCTGAGCCCGTCAACACCGACATTGGACTGTTGATGACTGGAAACATGTGGCCTGATCGGACGAGTCTCGTTTCAAATTGTATCGAGCCGATGGACGTGTACGGGTATGGGGACAACGTCATGAATCGAAGGACCCCGTATGTCAGCAGGGGACTGTTCAAGCTGGTGGAGGCCCTGTATTGGTGTGGGGCATGTGCACTTGGAGTGATTTGGTATCACTGATGCCTCTAGATACGACTCTGACAAGTGACGTAGCATAGTTTCTGATCACCTACATCCATTCATGTCCGTTGTGCATTTCGACGGACTTGGGCACTTACAGCAGGACAATGCGACACCCCACACGTCCAGAATTGCTAGAGAACGCTCTTCTGAGTTTAAACACTTCCGTAGGTCACCAGACTCCCCAAACATAAACGTTATTGAGCGTATCTGCGTTGCCTTGCAACGTGCTGTTCAGAACAGGTCTCCACCCCCTCGTACTCTTGCGGATTTGTAGACAGCCCTGCAGGATTCATGGTGTCAGTTCCCTCCAGCACTAATGCACACATTAGTCGAGTCTGTGCCTCCTCGTGTTGTGGCACTTCTTCATGCTCGCAGGGTCCCTACACGATACTGGGCAGTTGTACCCGTTTCTTTGGCTCTTCAGTGTATATGGACACTCCCGGAAAAAATTGCAACACAAAAAAATAATAAATGTTGAAGGTAGAGGTGAGGGGTGAGTAGAGGAGAGGTGGGGAGAGGAGAGGAGGAGAGGAGAGGAGAACAGAGGAGTGGAGGGGGTAGAGAGGGTGCAGGGGGGGGGGTTACAGAGAAGAGAGGACCAGACAAGGGAAGGAAGAGAGGAGAGGTAAAATTTCGGTTACACATTTGTCTAGATGACGTATTTTACTGATTGACATTGCAAGATCACATGGGAAACACACCCTGGAATGCTGTTCATGAATGGCAGCACAACAGGTCGAATCACCAGACTGACGTACAAATATGAAGTCAGGTTGCGTGACATAGCCACGAGAACGATCCTACTGTCATACGCCATAACGCCAGATACCTGAAGCTCCGTGCAGCACACCCTTCGGCCTGGGAAAAGACTATGGAAATTGATGTGGGAAGAGATGGGTCGTTGTGCGACACGCTCTCGTCAGGTTGATCCGATGAGACCACTGTAACAGCAGTAATTGATGTAACAACTGCGCCAGAGACTTGTTTTCTTACAAAGATGTTGCCGACCGCAGCGCCGTATTCTACCTGTCTACATATCTCTGTATGTGAAAACGCATGTCTATACCACTCTCTCTGGCGCTTCAGTTTACATTTTCCACCTTATGTTTGCTAAAGTATTCTGAGACTTTTTCATTAATTTAATAGAAGCATGATAAATACATGATGCTGCTGCTCTAAACCTGAGGGAGAGTGTGCTCGATTTGGTGAATGTGCCACGTATCATGCACCAAAGGATTGAAAGGCTGCAGTCCATCTGACTGGCTCAATCCCTCGTTCTTTGACGACCAGTAACGCGGCAATTTTATGCGCGTCCATTTCGGTAAACAAACTGTGTGATTTGCGTGCCAAATGCAGCTGGTAACTGTAGGCTGGAGAGCGCTGCGATCGCAAATCACGACAAGGAGGGCGTTCCGAGACGTTAGCAGGTCGTTACAGAGCGCGCAGCAAACGCGACGGATACCACGTCCGGCGTGCTTCGCGATGAAGAACACGTCCCGTTTGAGGACGGCTTTCGGGAGATGCGAAGCCGACGTGCCTGAGCGGTGCGACAGAGGAGGCGAACGGCGTGGCAGAGGGACCAGGAGGCAGAAGGCGGCGGAGACCACCCGCTATCCGGTATTCGCCGGTCCCTCCACCCGCTGCCGGCCTGAGTGCAGTCAGTCACTCGTGGCCGGCGGCCAACCGCAAACTGCGCAGGAGTGCGAGCCACGGCGGCGGCTGCGCCTTCTCAGAACGCGACTGCGTCCGCGGCTGCCTGCTGCTATTTCAAACAGCGGCGGCGCACTGTTTTGAAAACAGGGCCGGCCACCTGCCGGCTGCGCACTTCCCGAGGCGTTGCACTCGGCGCGAGTCGTTTTTTGACCGACGGAGCAGTGGCCCGACAGCTGGCCGGTTGATGAACGATGGATGGTGAGAGGGTGGGGTGGGGAGGGGGGGGTGTCAAATCCCATCGATATTTTCTCGATAGTTCGCAAGCTGACAAAGTTGTATCAGAAAGTATATAAAATTCATCAAAAGTAGGCTGGTTAGGTTATTATGTTGGTAACACCACGTAGCGCTCTGTATGAAAATCACTGACTGTGCTGTGGGCAGTCTGTGGCTGGTTGGCGTTGTTGAAATATTTACTATTGTAGTGGTGGGCAGTTGGAAGTGAACAGCGCGTAGCGTTGCGCAGTTGGAGGTGAACCGCCAGCAGTGGTGAATGTGGGGAGAGAGATGGCAGAATTTTGAGAGCGGACGATCTGAACGTGTGTCCATCAGAAAGAGTAAATTTGTGATATTGGATATCATGAACTGATATATATATATGATGACTTTTGAACATTATTAAGGTAAACACATTGTTTGTTCTCTATCAAAATCTTTCATTTGCTAACTATGCCTATCAGTAATTAGTGCCTTCAGTAGTTAGAATCTTTTATTCAGCTGGCAGTACTGGCGCACGCTGTATTGCAGTAGTTTGAGTAACGAAGATTTTTGTGAGGTAAATGATTCATGAAAGGTATAGGTTATTGTTAGTCAGGGACATTGTTTTGTAGGGATTATTGAAAGTCAGATTGCGTTGCGATAAAAAAATATTGTGTGTCAGTTCATAACGTAAGAGGTTTATCAGTACAGTAATTCATTAATTTTTCAAAGGGGATATTTCAGATGTCACAAGAAGCTAACCCGCCATTAAAAAAGGAGGCGTGGAACTTGTTGTCAATAGAGAAGCAGTATCAGCAAAATGAGTGAGTCAGGAGAGCTCAGTGACTACGAATGTGGACCATTCATTGGATGCCATCTGAGCAACAAGTGCATCAGGAACATTTAAAACCATCCACACCTGCCCAACTAAACTATTGGCGATGTGATTGTCAAATGGAAACGCGAGGGAAGCAACACAGATAAATCAGGCAGATCTCCCATGTACTGATGGGCGGGGACCGTTGAGCACTGCAGAGCTTTTCTCTAAAAAAGTTGCGTAAAATCGGCGGAAGGAATTCTACATCTACATCTACATCCATACTCCGCAAGCCACCTGACGGTGTGTGGCGGAGGGTACCTTCAGTACCTCTATCGGTTCTCCCTTCTATTCCAGTCTCGTATTGTTCATGGAAAGAAGGATTGTCGGTATGCCTCTGTGTGGGCTCTAATCTCTCTGATTTTATCCTCATGGTCTCTTCGCGAGATATACGTAGGAGGGAGCAATATACTGCTTGACTCTTCGGTGAAGGTATGTTCTCGAAACTTTGACAAAAGCCCGTACCGAGCTACTGAGCGTCTCTCCTGCAGAGTCTTCCACTGGAGTTTATCTATCATCTCCGTAACGCTTTCGCGATTACTAAATGATCCTGTAACGAAGCGCGCTGCTCTCCGTTGGATCTTCTCTATGTCTTGTATCAACCCTATCTGGTACGGATCCCACACTGCTGAGCAGTATTCAAGCAGTGGGCGAACAAGCGTCCTGTAACCTACTTCCTTTGTTTTCGGATTGCATTTCCTTAGGATTCTTCCAATGAATCTCAGTCTGGCATCTGCTTTACCGACAATCAACATTATATGATCATTCCATTTTAAATAACTCCTAATGCGTACTCCCAGATAATTTATGGTATTAACTGCTTCCAGTTGCTGACCTGCTATTTTGTAGCTAAATGATAAAGGATCTATCTTTCTGTGTATTCGCAGCACATTACACTTGTCTACATTGAGATTCAGTTGCCATTCCCTGCACCATGCGTCAATTCGCTGCAGATCCTCCTGCATTTCAGTACAATTTTCCATTGTTACATCCTCTCGATACACCACAGCATCATCTGCAAAAAGCCTCAGTGAACTTCCGATGTCATCCACCAGGTCATTTATGTATATTGTGAATAGCAACGGTCCTATGACACTCCCCTGCGGCACACCTGAAATTACTCTTACTTCGGAAGACTTCTCTCCATTGAGAATAACATGCTGCGTCCTGTTATCTAGGAACTCCTCAATCCAATCACACAATTGGTCTGATAGTCCATATGCTCTTACTTTGTTCAATAAACGACTGTGGGGAACTGTATCGAACGCCTTGCGGAAGTTAAGAAACACGGCATCTACCTGTGAACCCGTGTCTATGGCCCTCTGAGTCTCGTGGACGAATAGCGCGAGCTGGGTTTCACATGACCGTCTTTTTCGAAATCCATGCTGATTCCTACAGAGTAGATTTCTAGTCTCCAGAAAAGTCATTATACTCGAACACAATACGTGTTCCAAAATTCTACAACTGATCGACGTTAGAGATATAGGTCTATAGTTCTGCACATCTGTTCGACGTCCCTTCTTGAAAACGGGGATGACCTGTGCCCTTTTCCAATCCTTTGGAACGCTACGCTCTTCTAGAGACCTACGGTACACCGCTGCAAGAAGGGGGGCAAGTTCCTTCGCGTACTCTGTGTAAAATTGAACTGGTATCCCATCAGGTCCAGAGGCCTTTCCTCTTTTGAGCGATTTTGGACCGGCCGAAGTGGCCGAGCGGTTCTAGGCCCTTCAGTCTGCAACCGCGCGACCGCTACGGTCGCAGGTTCGAATCCTGACTCGGGCATGGATGTGTGTGATGTCCTTAGGTTAGTGAGGTTTAAGTAGTTATAAGTTCTAGGGGACTGATGACCTCAGAAGTTAAGTCCCATAGTGCTCAGAGCAATTTGAACCTTTTGAACCAATTACTCACGAGTTCCATCGAGCTACCAGCAGTGTAACTGCCCCAATGAATGTGCGTAGGGAGTTAAAAAGATGGGGTCCAGTGATCAAGCAGCTCATAAGTCACACATTTCTGTAGTCAGTGCCAGGCGATGCTTGAGGAGCCGTATAAGAACCGACATCACTGGACTGTGGATGACTAGAAAAGAGTGATTCGGAGTGACGAACCACTCTATGCCTTGTAGCAATCCGATGCAAGTCTTTGGCGAAGGCCTGGAGAACGTAACCTCTCGTTGTGTGTAGTGCCAACAGCGAAAAACGCAGGAGGTGGTGGTGGTAAACTATGAGGCTGTTTTTCGTCGTTAGCGATTAAGAAAATGCTAAATGTGTTTTATAGCATTGTGTGTTGCGTACCGTAGAGGGACAGTTTATGTACGATGATAGTTTATGTCACCATGACAGTGTAGGCAGTCTAAAAGCAGCGTCTGTGCGGCAGTTGTTCTGTGGATTGCCCTACCCAGAGTCCCTGTCTCAACCCAATGGAACGTCTTTGAACGTCTACTTCGCTGCAGACCTTGGCGTCCAACAATAATACTTCGTCTAGTTCGTGTTCATGAGGAAGAATGGGCTGTCATTCCTCCACAGACATTCACACACGTCGATGAAAGTGTACACAACAGAGTTCGAGCTGTCATAACGGCGAAGGGTTGACATACCCCGTATTAATGTCCTGTATTGGTTGTCCAGACACATTCCATCACGCAGAGTACATCTTTCTTGAATCAGTGTGGCAAATGGCTGAAAACTCAGCTCTAGTGGGACAGCAGCTTTGTCGGCACATTGAACTTGTGCAGCACTGGCTACCGAGCTGGTCCAGCTAACCTGCAATGATGTGAGCACCTGCAGGCGAAAAAAAAGACGAGCAAAGAAGCAATATAGCATCGAATGTCGTTTAATTTTTAAAGAGAATGAAATAATATTTGACAAAACTCCAGTACTTCCGCACGCTTCTTAGGTGACCAGACGGAAAGCATTTTATGCTCACGTTCTCACCTGCCATGGTATTCTAATTACAAGAAAGAGTGATGAAAATTCCTAACTTAAACATAGGATTTTTTTCTGAGCAAGTTACGTGTGATGCAAAAGCACACTGTAGGGATTTCACCGTACTGTTGAATACTGAAGCCACTGGTATTAATGAGTCGTCTGGTGATCTCTTAGCTCCTTCCTTATCCGAATCCCAGAAATACATTTCAGCTCTAGAACTGTCATCTGCTACGTTGGTAACGAGTCGATCAAGAACAGAATCCTCGAAGCCACCCAGGCTCCGCATTTTCTCCTCTTCTTTTATGACGTGCCGTTGTATATCCCGCCAGCGTTCGGCAGGAAAGGTGAAAAAACTGTGTGCGTTAGTTCCTGTACGTCTGGCAGTTTGACAGTCGTATTATTTCTCGCGAAAAATCCCTGAACTTGGTTCAAAATCAGTTCTATTGTGTTTATGTTGTAGTGGTACAGTGGCATGTAAAACTGCAGCATTTGTGTGGTGTGCTCGATGCTGTGAGAATGATTGTTTTTCATGTTCTAAGGCATTTATCACTCTGGTTCGTGTGATACTGCATCTGTGGTATAAAACAATGGACACATTCCAAAATGAAGAGCATTTGGTTTTTCATTTTTGTCTCAAAAAATTAAATTGTTATCTTTTCTTAATTTCAGCAACCTTTAATAACAACCGTCCATAAAATATCCATAATTAAGATTTTATATTTGAAGCGAAAACAGGAATTTCGCGTGCAGTAGGTAATTAGAAACTAGGAGACGTGAATAATTCACAAAAAATGATGATTAATTTTACAATTACGACATGTAGGTGTTTCAGATTCAACGAAAAGAAAGGGAATGATTAAGGCGATATTTGAACCAGCGAGCCGCGAAAACAGGAATTTCGCGTGCAGTAGGTAATTAGAAACTAGGAGACGTGAATAATTCACAAAAAATGATGATTAATTTTACAATTACGACATGTAGGTGTTTCAGATTCAACGAAAAGAAAGGGAATGATTAAGGCGATATTTGAACCAGCGAGCCATGAACTGCATCATACACTCCTGGAAATTGAAATAAGAACACCGTGAATTCATTGTCCCAAGAAGGGGAAACTTTGACACATTCCTGGGGTCAGATACATCACATGATCACATTGGAAGGTAGGAGACGAGGTACTGGCAGAAGTAAAGCTGTGAGTACCGGGCGTGAGTCGTGCTTCGGTAGCTCAGATGGTAGAGCGCTTGCCCGCGAAAGGCAAAGGTCCCGAGTTCGAGTCTCGGTCGGGCACACAGTTTTAATCTGCCAGGAAGTTTCATGATCACACTGACAGAACCACAGGCACATAGACACAGGCAACAGAGCATGCACAATGTCGGCACTAGTACAGTGTATATCCACCTTTCGCAGCAATGCAGGCTGCTATTCTCCCATGGAGACGATCGTAGAGATGCTGGATGTAGTCCTGTGGAACGGCTTGCCATGCCATTTCCACCTGGCGCCTCAGTTGGACCAGCGTTCGTGCTGGACGTGCAGACCGCGTGAGACGACGCTTCATCCAGTCCCAAACATGCTCAATGGGGGACAGATCCGGAGATCTTGCTGGCCAGGGTAGTTGACTTACACCTTCTAGAGCACGTTGGGTGGCACGGGATACATGCGGACGTGCATTGTCCTGTTGGAACAGCAAGTTCCCTTGCCGGTCTAGGAATGGTAGAACGATGGGTTCGATGACGGTTTGGATGTACCGTGCACTATTCAGTGTCCCCTCGAAGATCACCAGTGGTGTACGGCCAGTGTAGGAGATCGCTCCCCACACCATGATGCCGGGTGTTGGCCCTGTGTGCCTCGGTCGTATGCAGTCCTGATTGTGGCGCTCACCTGCACGGCGCCAAACACGCATACGACCATCATTGGCACCAAGGCAGAAGCGACTCTCATCGCTGAAGACGACACGTCTCCATTCGTCCCTCCATTCACGCCTGTCGCGACACCACTGGAGGCGGGCTGCACGATGTTGGGGCGTGAGCGGAAGACGGCCTAACGGTGTGCGGGACCGTAGCCCAGCTTCATGGAGACGGTTGCGAATGGTCCTCGCCGATACCCCAGGAGCAACAGTGTCCCTAATTTGCTGGGAAGTGGCGGTGCGGTCCCCTACGGCACTGCGTAGGATCCTACGGTCTTGGCGTGCATCCGTGCGTCGCTGCGATCCGGTCCCAGGTCGACGGGCACGTGCACCTTCCGCCGACCACTGGCGACAACATCGATGTACTGTGGAGACCTCACGCCCCACGTGTTGAGCAATTCGGCGGTACGTCCACCCGGCCTCCCGCATGCCCACTATACGCCCTCACTCAAAGTCCGTCAACTGCACATACGGTTCACGTCCACGCTGTCGCGGCATGCTACCAGTGTTGAAGACTGCGATGGAGCTCCGTATGCCACGGCAAACTGGCTGACACTGACGGCGGCGGGTCACTAATGCTGCGCAGCTAGCGCCATTCGACGGCCAACACCGCGGTTCCTGGTGTGTCCGCTGTGCCGTGCGTGTGATCATTGCTTGTACAGCCCTCTCGCAGTGTCCGGAGCAAGTATGGTGGGTCTGACACACCGGTGTCAATGTGTTCTTTTTTCCATTTCCAGGAGTGTATTAGCAGTCTATTACACTGCCGATTCTGCTATTCATCCAACGTCTGTTTCAATCTCCACTGTATCAAATACAGTCCCTGGAAAACTTCAAAGCCGATTTTCTTTTATAAATTTATGAAAAACATTAAGAACAAACTATTATTCGGCACTTTTTAACAGTGCTCCACACGTGTGTTCCGCTATGGGGCAGGAAGCGGCCTCAGCCAATTTAATCTGCGTATTAACAGCGCACAATTAGAGCACAACAATATAGATATTATGACTGTACATGACTTTTGAAATAAAAACTACATAGCTAATGCGTGATTAAGAAAAACGTTGATGACTGTTAATACGTTAGAATATCTCAAAGTTTCATTTAATATAACTGAGTAAAAGCGTATCTTATAGATAAGTAGGGCCTACTTCTAAAAGCGTAACAACACCATCGTACGTGTGCTGCGGCTTCTGATCAATCATCGCGTTTGTGTTCGCTTACATGAGGTTTATTCTTACTATGAACAGAGTATAGCAGTCATTCTTCGTTAGGTGACACTCCTATCGCCTAGACCGGTTTATATTGATAGTATGTCGGTGGTCATAATGTTCTGGCTGATGAGCATATGTTGCAGTGAAACGAATTTTTATTAAAATTTTCATCTGACATTTAACCAGTATTCATTTTGTGTACTGTATTATATGTTTCTTGCTTGTTGAGTTCTCGTCAAAACTTTACTCTTTGAAGGTTATGTTACTTGTGCAGGTTCCCTCACAGTGACCAATGCGTTTTAAAAATATATTGATTAATACTCGTCCTACCGAACCTTTATAAGAAATGGGGTTAGGTAATCTTCAGTTTGCTTATGTATGTTAATGATAACGACGTATAAATACATCACAATAAAAATAGCACCCCACTTTGCAAATTGCGAAAGTGTCTCAGAATCGAAAAACAGGCGAACTACTTCAATACAGTTTTAGACTGTGTGGTTGGTTGGTTGTACCGGGGGAGGAGAGCAGACAGTGGGGTCTCCGGCCAAAAGGTCCAAATGGCTCTGAGCACTATGGGACTTAACTTCTTAGGTCATCAGTCCCCTAGAACTTAGAAGTACTTAAACCTAACTAACCTAAGGACATCACACACATCCATGCCCGAGGCAGGATTCGAACCTGCGACCGTAGCGGTCGCTCGGTTCCAGACTGTAGCGCCCAGAACCGCTCGGCTACCCCGGCCGGCGGTCATCGGCCCCATCAGATTAGGGAACGATGGGGAAGGAAATCGGCTGTACCCTTTCAAAGGAACCATCCTGGCATGTGCCTGAAGTAATTTAGGGAAACCACAGAAAACCTAAATCGGGATGGCCGGATGCGGGTTTGAACCGTCGTCCTCCAGAATGCGAGTGTAGTGTGCTAACCACAGCGCCACCTCGCTCGGTCCTACTGTGTGACGAAATGCAATTGTATACAACTGGTTTCATGTTTATAACTGTTTCTATAACAATATATTTACAATACACAAATGAGCACCGGGTCCTGGTTCCCAGTTGGCTCTGTGGCAATTTATGGACCAGCTTTTTCTTTGTTGGGAGTCACTTGGAAGTCGAAACACGCGAAAACCATTTTTGCAATGACTAGTGTTGCTGAGTAGCCACCCATATTTACGACGAATTCTTCATTACTTTAAATTAGAAAATTCCACTCGCCGTGACTCGTAGGTAAATAAGCATGAATATCCTATACTCTAGGGAAAACATGGCGGTCAGTTCAACTCAGGTTTTAGGACTGGTTGGCGAGTCTGAAGCGAGTATACGGAGTTCATTTCACATACGGTCCTTTGGGTTTTCAGCCAGATTTCGAGACAGAGTTTCGTTGTGAAAACTATTAAAATTATCTCGCTCTGAAATCCTCTCTAAATTTCGAGCTTGTGTAACAAAACAATGTCGGCATTGTTGGTAAAATGTGATAATGAGCTAGAAACAGACAGCCTTGAGCACAATTGAAGGGAACAGGGGAACAAAATGCACGTTGCTGTACTAATGTTGCGCAATCGGTTGCAAGTGCGTGGCTGCTGACGCTACGGAAATAGCCCCCACGCGCGCGGTTTGTGTGTAGGGTGACTGTGTGTGGGGGGGGGGGGGGGGGGTGCCGCCTGGCGGGCCGTGACTCAGGTCAGTGCAGCCGACCGCCTCCGTTAAGCCTCCAGCAGTGAGCACGCCTCTGCCTGCCCTACTCTAACCGCCAGCGGCAGCCACCAGCTCCAGACACCTGGCCCCAGTTTCCTTCCGGGAAGTGTGCAAGCTTACGCCGGCTGCAGGGTGTGATAGCTGCGCGCCTTCGCATTTACCTCGCTGCATCGTGCAATAGGGATGGCGGTTATCGCCTAAAAAACCGATTTTCGATTACAGCAGTTCTTTTCTTCTCCACGTGATCTGACTGTTAAACCCGTTCAATTTATCCGGTTTCTGAAATAATCAGTTTCTACTGTCGCGTCTTCTCAGTATACAACAGCATCGTATACAACAGTATCATCAGCGAAAAGCGCCAAATTACTTCCAACGTTATGTGCTAGGTCACTTACACACTGGGTGAAAGGTAATTGTCCCATAACATTCCTTTGGGGCACACCCGAAGTTACTTTTACAGCTGAAGGCGTGTCTCCGTTCAGATTGACATGCTGTGTCGTGTTTTCCAGAAATTCTTCAATTCAGTCACGTAGTTGATCTGATATTCCGTACGCTCGTATTTTGTTCATCTGGCGGCAGTGAGGAACTGTATCGAATGGCTTCCGGAAGTCAAGGAACGCGGCATCTGGCTGGGTGCCTGTTTCTACTGCTGCCTGGGTCTCGTGGCCGAACAGAGCGAGCTGGGTTTCACAAGATCTTTGTTTTCAGAGCCCATGTTCGTTCCTGCGAAAGAGATTTTCGGTCTCCAGAGATTTCGTAGAACGAAAGCATACAACATATTCCGAAAATCTACAAATGATCGACGTCAGAGATGCCAATATTTTCGTAAGTCGGTTCGACGACCCTTCTTGATAACGGGAACGATCTTTGCTTTTTTCCAATTACTAGGAGAACGTCACTTCTCCAAAGACCTACGGTACACCGATGCTACACGAGGGGCAAGTTCTTTCGCGTGTCCTATGCAAAATCATATCGGTATTCCCTGAAGTCCAGCGGCCTCGCCCTGTGTAGAGCGATTTCAGTTGATTTCCTATCTCGTAGTCACTTATTTCGGAATCAGCCAAACTGTCGCTTGTGAGACGATTAAGATATACCACAGAGCTATCTTCCTCCGTGAAATAGTTTCGAGAAAAGACATTTAGTATTTCGGCCTTTTCTTTGTCGTCCTCCGTCTCAGAGCCATAATGGTCACAGAGCGTCTGGACAGATTACTCTGTTTACTGATTTAACATAAAACCAAAACGTCTTAGGATTTTCTGTCAGCTTGGTAGACAGGACTTAATTTCGAATTCACTGAACATTTTACATATGGCTCGCCTTACGTAAATTTTTGCTTTGTGTAACTTTCCTTTGTCTGACACGCTTTCACTGCATTTTTTAAAAAAAGTTTTATCATCATCATCATCATCATCATTTAAGACTGATTATGCCTTTCAGCGTTCAGTCTGGAGCATAGCCCCCCTTATACAGTTCCTCCATGATCCCCTATTCAGTGCTAACATTGGTGCCTCTTCTGATGTTAAACCTATTACTTCAAAATCATTCTTAACCGAATCCAGGTACCTTCTCCTCGGTCTGCCCCGACTCCTCCTACCCTCTACTGCTGAATCCATGAGTCTCTTGGGTAACCTTGCTTCTCCCATGCGTGTAACATGACCCCACCATCTAAGCCTGTTCGCCCTGACTGCTACATCTATAGAGTTCATTCCCAGTTTTTCTTTGATTTCCTCATTGTGGACACCCTCCTGCCATTGTTCCCATCTACTAGTACCTGCAATCATCCTAGCTACTTTCATATCCGTAACCTCAACTTTGTTGATAAGGTAACCTGAGTCCACCCAGCTTTCGCTCCCATACAACAAAGTTGGTCGAAAGATTGAACGGTGCACAGATAACTTAGTCTTGGTACTGACTTCCTTCTTGCAGAAGAGAGTAGATCGTAGCTGAGCGCTCACTGCATTAGCTTTGCTACACCTCGCTTCCAGTTCTTTCACTATGTTGCCATCCTGTGAGAATATGCATCCTAAGTACTTGAAACCGTCCACCTGTTCTAACTTTGTTCCTCCTATTTGGCACTCAATTCGTTTATATTTCTTTCCCACTGACATTACTAAAAAAAGTTTTATTTAAAAATAAAAAAATTTAGCACTGCTAATATGCAAATTGATATGTTGTTTTTTTACCAAGTTATATGTAAACAAAGAAAAAAAACTGTTATAACTGAGACCAAACAAATACCGAAAAATAAAATATCGGTGTCGTTCAGCCGGGCGGCTATTCCCATCCCTATCGTTCAATGTGACACGGACTTCTAAAGACCAAGCGATCACCATCGCAAGAAAGTAAACCGTCGTCTGTTCTGCGTGTCCCGTTTCTAAATTGTTTAACTGCAGCAGTTTGTCACTTTCAAACACTTTATATCGTTCTCTCATATCAGATGATTCAATGATCGGAGTCATCGATGAACGTCACCAAGTAGTTCACCTGTATCATACTATTCTTCACACCCCACGTCATTTCTCAAACCCAGTTTCATTTGAGATACCTTTCATCGGCCTCGGGAAACTCTGGATAACTGCAGCTAAATTTATTTGACAAAATTCAGCCTGTAATGGGCTGTTTGGCACCACCAGTACACATTTAAGCGACCACCACCTACGTTTGACGTCCATATACAGGGTGTCCCAGCTATCTTGTCCACCCAAAATATCTCTGGAACAATAACAGCTATTGGAAAACGACTTTCACCGGTATCAATGTAGGGCTGGGCCCCATGAATGTACATATTTGGAAACATTCTAAAACGAAAGCATATGTGTTTTTTAACACAAACTTATGTTTTTTTAAATGGACATCCTATATTTTTTCTTCAGCAATCCATAGCATGACAAAGCACATACACAATGGCGTTGATTGCATCGCAATATTCCCATTACATCCCGAGATATTAAGACGCGAAGTTGACGCTTCAAACACCCGATATGCGCTGCTAGCGCACGTCCTGAGGCTCAGGCGTGAACCCCATGCTGCCCGTAATCGCGATGTGAGTGACATGCGTAATCACACTTCCATACTTATCAAGAGGTCCGAAACGAATAATACGGTCTGCTGCCATCCTGCTGCGATTACGGGCAGCATGGGATTCACGCCTGAGCCTCAGGACGTGCGCTAGCAGCGCATATCGGGTGTTTGAAGCGTCAACTTCGCGTCTTAATATCTCGGGATGTAATGGGAATATTGCGATGCAATCAACGCCATTGTGTATGTGCTTTGTCATGCTATGGATTGCTGAAGAAAAAATATAGGATGTCCATTTAAAAAAACATAAGTTTGTGTTAAAAAACACATATGCTTTCGTTTTAGAATGTTTCCAAATATGTACATTCATGGGGCCCAGCCCTACATTGATACCGGTGAAAGTCGTTTTCCAATAGCTGTTATTGTTCCAGAGATATTTTGGGTGGACAAGATAGCTGGGACACCCTGTATAATAACTACTCACAGACGGCAGGTGGAAGCACTAGTAATGGAGGGTATATAAATCGTGTCGATGGCGGGGGTAGGGTGGGGGGGGGGGGGGAGGGACACCGAAAACAGTGTAGTCGTCGTGGAGCTATCCAGAACATGAGTAGCGGCAACGTTGATGCACCACGGACGATAGATGACAGACATGGATGATGGCTGCGGGGATGTGTACGGGCAACTGTTCAGCTGGCGGAGGTTCCAGTCCTCCCTCGGGCATGGGTGTGTGTGTTTGTCCTTAGGATAATTTAGGGTAAGTAGTGTGTAAACTTGGGGACTGATGACCTTAGCAGCTAAGCCCCACAATATTTCACACATATTTGAGCATTTTTTGAACTGTTTAGCAGCTGGGGGCCCAGAAGAAACGAGGGGCTACCAACAGTATCAGCCCAACGACCGTTCAGCGAACATTGCTTCGCACGGGCCTCACCAGCACACGCCTGGTTCATACACCAGCGATGACTCCAGTTCATCGATGACGGAGGCTGGAATTTACACGCCAATACAGCAACGTCCACTCAGTTGCGGCGGGTGGCCATCGGACAGATGGCCATTAGCGTATACAGCCTGAAAGTGATCTCGTCTTTTTGGAAGGAATAATCGATCAACATAAACATACATCTATCTTTTCGGACCATGCCCATCCCTAGATACAGTTGGTTTTCCTCAGGACGGTGGCATCTATTAGCCGGACAATGCAACGTGTCACACAGTTCGCACTATATATGCGTGATTCCAAGACCACCAGGACGAGTTTACCGTACTGCCTGGGCCACCAGACTTCCCGGATTTAAACCCAATCGAAAATCTGTGGCACCACCTTGATCGGCCTGTACTCGCCACGTATCCTCACCTGGGAATTCTAGTGCAGTTGGCCACGGCACTCAAGTCAGCATGGCTCCTCATCGCTGTCGGTACCTTCCAGAACATAACTAGCTCTCTACCTACACATCTCGCAGCAGTGCACGGTGCAGATGGTGGTTACTCAGGCTTTTGACAGGTGGTCACATTAATGTGGTTCGATGAAACCTGTGCCTGGCACTTAAATGTGACTTGCAGAGTACCCATGTAGATGTAGATATTCACGAAAAACTTTTTTTGTATGTGTATACATGTTGCAAGCCATTTGCGGTACACTGATAAGCATCCACCGCGAGACTGAATGTTGCCTGGTGGCATAAGATCATGTGATTCACCAATCCACTAGTATAAGAAGAACAGAGACCAATGGGAAATCACTGTAACGATGACATTTGTTGCAAATGGTGAAATCCATTGAAATAAGCGACTTTGACAAAGGGCAGGAAGCAAGAGAACATCTGGTTAAGTGGTATTTTTTTATTTTATTTTTTGTCCCCAGCAAAAATCGCTTCTGGAATTGGTCAAAGACGTATCTACACCTGATCTATGTCAATAGTCCACAAGCCACCTTAAGTTGTGTGACGGGGTGTACTTCCGCTACCACTAACTGAACTCCTCTTCGCTGTTCCATTCGCGAAAGGCGCGTGTACTAGTTTCCCAGTGGATTTGCGTTGCGCACAGCAGAGGGTTACGGATTCAATGTCACTGAGGCAAATGTTATACCTGTCAAATCTTATCTCTCTCTGTCTTCGTGGCAAGATTTGCAGTAGAAGGCAGGTGAGGTTTTTTGAAAGTGCACACCATATTTTGCCATTCAGTAGGGAATTTTCCCTCCACCGATTCCATTCATATCGACTGAGTGTGCAGGGAACGACCAGAACTTCAAAGTATGCTAAGAGGAAGACGCAACTAAGAACCGTTTTGAGATGATAGAGTTTTAAAATTATAGGCGTGCTTACTTTGTTTCATCTTTGTCAATCAAGGAGTCTGGATCCAAGCGAGTAAGGGCTTAGTTTCATTAGCGCGAGGTCTGTGGATCGAATCTCACTGCAGGCACATTTTCTTTTTTTCCATTCCTATACAATTCTAACAAGAGATATGTGTTTTTCGGTTTAATATCAGCCCATATACTTTCTCACTAGCCCAATCCACTCAAGTTATTCACTTACATTGAGAATAGAAATGTCATCAGCGGATTTTCTCACTGATATTCTTTTACCTAAATCTTACTCCCACTCTTTGATCTTAAAAAATGGTTCAAATGGCTCTGAGCACTGTGGGACCCAACTGCTGAGGTCATTAGTCCCCTAGAACTTAGAACTAGTTAAACCTAACTAACCTAAGGACACACAAACATCCATGCCCGAGGCAGGATTCGAACCTGCGACCGTAGCGGTCTTGCGGTTCCAGACTGCAGCGCCTTTAACAGCACGGCCACTTCGGCCGGCTCTTTGATCTTACTTTCACTCATTACCGTTACATTTTGTCTGCATTTGCATTACGTTTAGCCATATGTTTTGGGTGTATTGTGCATTGTAAATGGCTCTGAGCACTATGGGACTTAACTGCGGAGGCAATCAGTCCCCTAGAACTTAGAACAACTTAAACCTAACTAATCTAAGGACATCACACACATCCATGCCCGAGGCAGGATTCGAACCTGCTACCGTAGCGGTCGCGCGGCTCCAGACTGTAGCGCCTAGAACCGCTTGGCCACTCCGGCCGGCTGTGCATTGTAAAGTAAGGATATTTTTAATATTTATCCACTATTTACATTGTCATTTTTGGAAGGGAATAACTTGACAGCAGTCATGTTATCGCTCTTCGGTCCTTGATTAAGTAATTAACTATCTCATTTACATATACGAGGGCGTGAAGAAAAGTGATGCCTCCTATTTTTTATATGAAAACTCATAAAGCTTTTTAAATGAAATAAACGCTGTTAACATTGTACATGTCTCTTCTTAATGTCTACATATTTATTTCTCAACGTTGCCACCCTGACGACGAACACATTTATTTCAACCGACCTGTTTGTCAACATGGTTACCGTAGAACGTTTGACTATGTTGACTGAGCCACAACATTACCTCTGCTTTCTCGCTATCAAAGTGAAATCTTACAAGGTGTTATTTAAGTTTTGAAAATAGGTTAAAATTGTTTGGGGCCAAGTCGGGACTCTATGGTCGATGATCGATGACAGTGAAGCCAGGGCGTCAGGTGTTACAGATGTCATAGAGCTCGTGTATGGTCTGACATTGTCATGCTGAAGCAGAGGGCTCTCCACGTGTGGGCGAACTCCTCAGATTCGAATCTCTGTTACAGAACTCTTCTTTTCATGCACCGACATAGTTAAGTTACACACCGCCACGTTACTTGCTACAATTTGGAGCCCTATAGCGGCAGAGGGCTGCAAATATGTGAACATGATCAAAGATGTAGAGTGTTATTTTATTTAAAAAGATGTAGAGTGTTGTTTTATTTAAAAAGCCTTGAGAGATTTCACGTATAAAATTCGTAGGCTCTTCACTATTAATGATATGCTGATGTGTAAGATTTCGTGATTTTGTCGGCTCCTGGTAACATTGTCTAGACGAGGACGATGGATACAGATGGGCGAGGAAGTGATACGAGAAATGATGTAGTGCTGCAATGCTTCATGATAGGTTGTAGGAGGCAGCTTTTTTCCCAGCTACGCAAGGAAAGCAATAATCGGAAACATTTGGAAACGGAAAAGGTAGGATGGTGTATGGATAGTCGTCCTGTGTCATTTCTATTCCCTGTAGTCGATAGATGAGCGAGAAAGAAAAAAGAATGATGCAGTACTTCTACGTCGTAAAAAAAGACTGCCCGTTTAGGCTAACGTTCAGTGCGATAGTCCGCGATACAGGGTGATGCGCCAGACAGACTGAATCCGCGCAGTGTATTCATAACCATTGGTCTGGTATACCGCCATGCCTGAGAGATAGAACAAATCTGTTTTAGGTAATTTTCCACGCTCTTTTAGGTAAATGCTCGGTCAGCTCCAATCTCCACCTCAAAAAGTGTGACACGCAGACAGTTTAAATGTAATAACATACAGAACAAAGCTTATACAATTCATATACAGATAGCGTGCACAGATTCTCTCCCTTAAGGTGAATCCACAGGAAGTCTTTCTCCTGCTCAATTCTGCGCATCCGCTTACACTGCAGACAGCGCAAGCACGGGTGGGTATTTTTTTCGAATTAGAGGGCTTGCGTCGTAGTACTTTGCTTGCCTGCTTTGATGGCAACACGGCACAATCACCAGTCAATGTTATTGCGACTGCATCGAATAGCGCAGGTGGAGCAGCTCTTGAAACGAGAGGATATTTAGCGAATGGACTGGCCTGCCCATTCCCTCTACTTAAGTCCCATCGAGCACGTGTGGGATGAATCTCGGGAGACATAATGCACCAACGACTACCCAGCAGGGGTCAACCGCGCTTGTGGACGATGGAATGCACCACCACAAGAACTCTGTACCAACCTTGTGGCCAGTCTACACTGTGTAAGGTTTCTTGCTTATTTTTGGTATTCAAAAAAAGCGTAAGCTGTATTTTCACTCAGTGTGTCATACTTCATACCTGTAAACTGGATATTTTTCACACAGATACCGTTTCCGTAATTATATCACTTGTGTTATTGAGAACAAACAGATACACGAAATTGAAGACAGGAAATCAGTCCAGGTTTAGTTCAAAACAAACATTTTATTTAGAAATATTACGATTGCCATCTCTGGTCATCACACATACTATTAAGAAACACTTCGGTAACATGGTGTAGCGGTTCTTCTACGTATGGTCCAATTTTCATCGACACATGATGTGAAAGTTGCTTTCGCTTTTACGTTTTGCAGACCAGTGTAGTCCCAGTGCTGCCGTCCTCCGCAGCCGAGGTCGTTACTGCCCGCCTGTGCTGTGGTGCTCGACTCTGAGGTACGCCGTTTCGAATACTGGTGGTGAAAAATTTTCACATTTGGCTGGAAAGGGGAAGAGAAGTGGTGGCACAATGTTCCCGATCACTGGTGGTCGCGCCAACGTACTGGATTAAATATCTAAACCTCTCCGCAGTATCTCATGAAATGAGGGCATATGACACTGTTGACTGTGATCCGTCCGTTGGATGGGGCGATACACTAGGCAATCCCCGTGGTGCTATTCGAGAGGAGCAGGCTATGCGCTGGCACCAGGTTTCACCTTTTCCCTTCATATACGACGCGTATGAGAAAAATAATGAGAGTGACAACAATGCGAACGATATAGCAACGCTGTGTAGTTCTACTTGGGTAGGCAGGTGTGTTCATCCCTTCCAGATGCTCAGTCCGAGTTTCAGCTCCGTACACCCATCAAGTTATTATTGAGGGCGCCATCAGTGGTGTGTTACGAATATGTAACAGCGGAATTTATAGCAACGTTATGCCATCAAGTTTTGTGATAAACTTGGGGAATCCACGAGTGTGACCTTTGAAAAAAATGAGACAGGCCTACGGGGAACATACCTTATCAAGTGCACAAGCTTTTCGCTGGCTGAAAACATTTTCGGAATGCCGAAAACATTTTTAGATGAACCTCGCTCAAAAAGACCTTCAACTTCAAAAATCGACGGAACCGTATTGTGAGATAAAACCGAGGTTTAGCAGTAACGATGATGGGTGACCTGTTAAGCACTTTCACCGTACATCAAATTTTGACCGACGTTTTGCACATGTATGCTGCATCATGACAACGGTCCATGTCACATGGCCACGTGTTTCACGGATTTTTTGACCTTAAAGGCATACCTGCTGTTCTGCAGTCCCCCATTCACCTTATCTGAGTCTTCGTGACTTTTTTCTTCCCTCGAAATGGAAAAATGTATTAAAAGGATGTCATTTTGGGGTTCTGAAGAACATTCAAAAGAATGTGACCGACATGTTAAAGGCCCTACCAGTTGAAGCCTTTCACTGCTGCTACCGAGATTGGGAACAACGACTCCGTCTGTATACAGTTACCGAAGGGAACTACTTTGACGGAGACAATATTGGTATTTGAAGAAATAAAAACTTTGATAAAAATCAGTCTCAATACTTTTCTCACACACCTCGTATGGGAACACAAGCGCTACACTTCACTCTACCAGCAGTCCGCCCCTGGTAGCTAAGTGGTCAGCACGACGGAATGTCATGACTAACGGGCCCGGTTCTATTCCCGGCTGGGTCGGAGATTTTCTCCGCTCAGGGACTGGGTGTTGTGTTGTCCTTGTCATCATCATTTCCTCGCCATCGACACGCAAATCCCCGACGTGGCGTCAACTCGAAAGACTTGCACCAGGCGAACGGTCTACCCGAGGAGAGACCCTAACCAGTCGGCATTTCCATTTTTACTGTACCAGCACTTATCACTGTCATCCAAATGCCACAGGTACACACTTGACATTTGATAATAGATCGGAAGAAGGCAAAAGCATACCACTTCCATTAAGATCTTGCACAGAACGGTAACTTTAGAGATATTATTTAAATAATGTTTAGCCATAGCAAAATTCGCGCTTTCTTCATCGCATCACAATAAATGGATCGCGAAGTCAACGAGAAA
Source organism: Schistocerca cancellata (assembly GCF_023864275.1). Classification (NCBI taxonomy): domain Eukaryota; kingdom Metazoa; phylum Arthropoda; class Insecta; order Orthoptera; family Acrididae; genus Schistocerca; species Schistocerca cancellata. Next base: position 664,757,520 of record NC_064626.1, read on the forward strand.
ATTAGTTTGGAAATTTGTGGTAAGGTCTTATGGGACCAAACTGCTGAGGTCATTGTTCCCTAAGCCTATGTGCTACTTAATCTAACTTAAACTAACTTACGCTCGCGGGAGCACTCGAACCTCCGACGGACCGTGACAAGGCATCATAGACCGCGCGGTTACCCCGCGCGGCAGGAAATTGGTGGAAGACTGCTCGAAGCATGAGGCAATGTGTACACCCTAGGGACGCCGGCATACAGTACGTTCTTTCTTCTGAATTTTGCGCAAGAGCTTTTGTAGCCATGCATTGCGCTTACCCATGAGGAAAAGGGCTTCGTCTGGGCATACTTTCACGTTAACTGACGACCGTAGCGACAAAAAGGGCATTTGGATGCAGAGTTAGGATAACGAAAATTAATTAAGTAAATCACAGAAACAGCGGACACTGTACGGCGGCATAAACGCTAGGGAGGAGAGAAGCTGTGTGGACTGCCAATGCGGATAAGAACGCACGAGAGGAATGGAGAGGTGGCGTATGAAAGAAAGGGGGAGAAAGGAAGGAGCTAATATTACGGATGACATCCAACCAAACCTAGCGATGAGAAGGACACGTGTTTGGCAGCGGCTATAGCCAGAGTTCGCCGAACTCGGCTCTACGCTAAGTGTCCTGAAGAGGCGTCCAGATGGCACCAGAAGTCGGCTGCTACCTGATGGACCGTGTCTGGCGGGTGGGAGCTGCGCCTGCCAAGCGGCGCAGGTGGCGGCTTTGGAACGGTCTGCAGCGGGAATTTTCCGCTCCGGTTTTAGTGAAGGGGGTGCGGAGACGGCCGGATTAAAAGAAGCTCCTCTCGTTATTCGCCAACGTCAGCAGTTTATGAATAAACTAGAGCCGGAGACCTTTTCGGTGGTGACGACTGCGAACTGGGAAGAGATAAGACGCGAGGGTGGTAGCAGCTGGGGGTGGGAGGGGGGGGGGGCTGGAGAGGTCCGTTCCGCCAGAGAGGTATGTTCGCAGCTAATTAATGCCAGCCAGAAGCGCCTGTGGAGAACGTGGCAGCCGCCGTGTCGGCGCGCTCAGCTGTTGAGCTGTCGGGGAGCGCCGTTTGTGGGGCAGCGGAGCGTGGAGCGGCCGTGGCACAGAATCAAGGCGGTCACTCAACTCGGACCGGCTCAGGCTAGGGTCGGCGGCTCTCTCGGAGGACACCAGCTGCTCGACAAACTGCCGAAGCGCATCCACTTCTAGTTCAAGCCTATCCTTGCCTATATTTCTTCCCTTTTCTTTGTTGCAATAGCGTTCTTTCCTACAACACGTCTTCCATAATGCGCTAAAGATCTTTAAACAGTTGCAGTGCAAGCCACTATACTGTCAGTGGCGTGTCCACTACTACTAATTCCCTTCCCTATTCGACTCGCAAATGGAGTGACAGGAAAACGACTGTGTGTCTCCATGCGAGTCCTAATTTGTCTTACCTTACATTCGCCGTTCTTAAGCGAAATGTACGTTGGCGGCAGGTCTACATCTACATCTACGTTATTACTCTGCCATTCACAAGAAAGTGCCTGGCAGAGGGTTCAATGAACCACCTTCATGCTGTCGCTCTAGCGTTCAACTCTCGAACGGCACGCGGCAAAAACGAGCTCTTAAATTTTTCCGTGCGAGCCGTGATTTCTCTTATTTTATCGTGATGATCATTTTTCCCTATGTAGGTGTGTGCCAACAGAATGTTTTCGCAATCGGAGGAGAAAACCGGTGATTGAAATTTCATGAGAAGATCCCGTCGCAACGAAAAACGCCTTTGTTTTAATGATTGCCACTCCACTCCGATTCACGAATCATGTCTGTGACACTATCGCCCCTATTTCGCGATAATACAAAACGAGCTGCCCTTCTTTGTACTTTTTCAGATAGTTGCAGATGTCGGTTCACTAAATGTTCTCAACAATGCTTTGCAAAAAGAACGTCGTCTCCCCTCCAGGGATTCCCACTTGAGTTCACGAAGCATCTCCATAATATTTGCGTGTTGTTCGAACCCATCGGTAATAAATCCAGCAGTCCGTCTCTGAATTCCTTCAACGTCTTAGTTTAATCTTGCCTGGTACGTATCCCCAATACTAACAGTACTCAGTTCTTGGTCGCATCAGTGTTCTATACGCGTTCTTTATAGACAAGTTGCACTTTCCTAAAATTCTCCCAATAACCGAAGACTACCTAAAGAGCTCGTCCCATTTCATATCGCTTTGCAACATTGCTCCCAGATATTTAACCGACGTGACTGTGTCAAGCATCACACTACTGAATACTGTAATAGAAAATTACGGGATTTTTCCCCTACTCATCTGCTTTAGCTTACATTTTTCTGCACTTATAGCAAGCTGACTTTCATCACACCAAATAGACATTCTCACAAAGTCTTCAAGTATCCTCCTGCAAGCACTCGGCTACAACACTTTCCCGTACACCACAGCGTCATCACAAAACAGTCGCTGACTGCTGCCCACCCTGTCCGCAACTCATACAGGGTGTTCAGAAATTCCCGTTACCAACTTCTAGGATTTGAAGAGGGGAATGAGTACGTAATGTTTTGAATACGAATCCATACCCGGAAACGTACCGTTTCCGTTCTACAACGGTTTGAATTCAGATGTGTAACGCGCCCTCATCTGCTAAGGGAAAGAGAAAAGTATTAAAATTGCTTGTCCTGGTATGCAATAGGACAGAAAGGATGACGTGTACTACGTCAGACGTTCACCTGCTGTTGTAATACATCAGTACTGTTCTTGGTTCTTTTCTGTTTTGGAATAACGTAAACACGTAATGCTTAAGTGTTAATCAAAAGCCGGCCGGTGTGGCCGTGCGGTTCTGGGCGCTTCAGTCTGGAACCGCGTGACCGCTACCGTCGCAGGTTCGAATCCTGCCTCGCGCGTGTATGTGTGTGATGTCCTTAGGTTAGTTAGGTTTACGTTGTTCTAAGTTCTAGGGGACTGATGACCACAGATGTTAAGTCCCATAGTGCTCAGAGCCATTTGAACCATTTTTTGTTAATCAAAACAAATGCGCTTAAGTCGTAAATGGATGTTTAGCTATGTTTCCTTTCGAATTGTTACCTAATAAATGTACTGCGTCACGCCTAATTCGGTTCCTCTCAAGCAGAAGTGGATGTGTTAAACATCTGAGCTGAAACGATTCGTTTCCGTATACGGATTCTGTTCAAACTATTATGTACTCACTTACCTCTACGAGTCCTGGAATTAGGTAACGGGAATTTCCGATCACCCAGTATAAAAAACATATATGATCTTGTCACAGTTTCCTGGTACACTCCTGATGGTGCCTTGTCGCTGGTGAACACTCGTCGTCCACGACAGCGCTCTTTACTTAAAAAGCCATCGAGTCACTCGCATATGAGGAATGTAGCGTCCCCTTAGAAAAATTACTAAATTGCTGTGCTGGTAAGCCCCTACGTTATTTGATTTTCAAACAGCTGAGCAGAACTGAACGTACTCAGACATTTCGCATTTCGCTCTTTATCTATTCTGATCAATACTAAAATGACACACAATATTTTTAGCGCAACGCAATCTGACTTTCAATAATCCCTATAAAAGAATGGCCCTGACTAACATTAAAACTATACGTTTCACAAATCACTTACCTCACAAAAATCTTCGTTACTCAAGGTACTGCAATACAGCGAGCGCCACTACTGCCAGCTAAATAAAAGATTCAAACTACTGAAGGCACTAACTACTGATAGGCATAGTTAGCAAATGAAAGATTTTGATAGAGAAAAAACAATGTATTTACCATAATATTGTTCAAAAGTCATATTATATATATATCAGTTCATGACATGCAGTCTTACAAATTTACTGTCTCTGTCCAGATCATCCGCTCTCAAAACTCCGCCATCTCACTCCCCACATCCACCACTGTTGGCGGCTCACCTCCAACTGCGCAACGCTACGCGCTGTTAACAGCCAACTGCCCAACACTACAATAGCGAATGTTACAACAATGCTACCCCGCCACAGACTGCACACACCACAGCCAGTGATTTTCATATAAACCTAAACAGCCTACTTACACTATCCCGTACGCTCGGACCTTCATTAACTGTCTGCTGGGGAACACTGTGTCAGACGCATTCCAGAAATTTAGAAATATGGGATCTGCCTGTTGCCCTTCATTCGTGGTTCGCAGGATATCAAGTGAGAAACGGGCAAGTTAAATTCCGCACGAGCGATGCTTTCTAAATCCAAGCTGATCTGTCTATAGAAGCTTTTCTGTCTCAAGAAAATTTATTATAATCAAACAGAGAATATGTTAAAGACCTCTGCAGCTAACTCATGTTGAGCATATTGATCTGTAATTTTGTAAGTTCATTCTTTTATCCTCCTTACGTAAAGGAGTTATCTGCACTTTATTTCTAGTCGCTAGGGACTTTTCGCTGGCATAGAGATTCCCGATAAATGCACGCTAAGTAAGAAGCTGGTGGCGTAGAGTATTCTCTTTAAAACCGAATTGGGATTCCATCCTCAACTGACGACTTTTTTTCTTTTCAACTCTTTCAGTTGCTTCCCTACGTCGGGGTTGCCTATTACTATGTCCTCCATAGTGATCAAGTGTCCATTGATGTTTATACCATTCCGAGGTTAAGAAAAAACACCGCAATCACAGGTAACTAAAGTTCTTTAGGTTCTTTTCCTTTCCTATTTGGTGACCACTAATTCCGAATTGCAAACCAGCACTAAAACCACCCATTAAATATGCATTAATGTTCTCTGTATAGTGATCAGTTTGTTTGTTACTATTCATTCTCTACGCTTAAATGTTTGTAGGACCTATGAAACAGATGACATACCGTCAGACTTTCGGAAAAGTATCATCCATACAGTCCCGAAGATATAAAGGCAAGGAATTGCGAGAACTACCACACAATAAGCTCAGTAGCTCATGTATCCTAATCGTTGACCGGAATAATATACTGAAGAATGCCAAAGAAAACTGAGTATCTGTTATTATGATCGGTTTGGCTTTAGGAAATGTGAAGGCACCAGGGAGGCATTTCTGATGTTGCGCTTGATACTCGGAAGCTAGACTTAAGATAAATCAAGACACGTGCAAACGGTTTGTTGACTTCGAAAGGGGTTTCGCCAATGAAGAATCGTACAAGACGTTCGAAATTAGTCAGAAAGTAGGTGTAGCTATAGGGAATTACAGGTGAACCAAGAGGCGAAGATAAGAATGGGAGATTAAGAAAGAAGTGCTCGGATTTGACAGTGTATAAGACAAAAATGTAGTCTTTCATCCATACAGTTCACTCTGTACGTTGACAACCGGACAATATCCGAACATTTACGTTTGTGGGAGCGAACTGTGATACCAGTAACAATGAATGAAGGAGATGCAGATACATGAGGACTGTGTCAGGGGCACTGGAACGCTTTTGTGGCCCGTCGGGAGATGGCAATGAGGTCTCTTCGACAAAGAAAATAAAAAACTTCAGAAGTGGGATTAAAATTCAGGGGGAAAGGATATCAGTGATATTAGTGAGGGTGAATAAAAATTACAGAATATGTTGGGGAATGAACAGTGTAATGAATACAGAATATGGATTGAGAGTAAACCGAAGAAAGACGAAAGTAATGAGAGTAGCAGAAATGAGCACAGCGCAAACTTAACATCAAAACTCGTGTCATGAAGTAGAGAAAGTTAAGGAATTCTGCTATTTTGGAAGTAAAATAACTCACGACGGACGAAACAAGGAGGACATAAAAAGCAGGCTAGCATAAGCAAAGAGCATACTCCTCGCCAAAAGAAGTCTACTATTATCAAACATACGTCTTAATTTGAGGAAGAAATTTCTGAGAGTGTAGGTTTGTCGCACACCATTGAATGGAAGAGATCACGGACTGTGCAAAAACGAGTGCTACAGAAGGATGTTGAAACTTAGGGGGACAGATAAAGTAGAGAATGACGATATTGTATGCAGAATCGGCGAAGAAAGAAACATATAGAAAGCACTAACAAAAGTAGGGTTAGGATAATAGGATATGTGCTAAGACATCAGGCAGTAACGTCCATGGTGCTATAGAAAGCTGTAGATGAACCCTTACACTTGTAAGGATTCACTTGTTCAGTGTGAGTGGTTTCATTCAACCTTAGGAAGGAGGTAAGATTAGGGTTTAACATCCTGTCGATGTCGGTTTATCCTTGCTTAACACTGTGGTAAACTATAAACGAGAAAGATGAAATGAAACAATGAAACAGAACTAAAAGTGGTCTGGAAAGCTTTTATCAGGAGGAACTGCATACAACTGGACAATGTCCGATACATTTACGTTTAGAAGAGCGAACTGTGATACCAGTAACAATGAATCAAGGAGATCCAGATATATGAGGACAATGCCAGGGGCACTGGAAATTTTTGTGGCCCGTCGGGAGATACGGAATGAGGTCTCTTCGACAAAGAAGCTACCGTGACGATGGCAGATGTAATCATTGAAAATTTAATTTCAAATTCTAAGAAAGGAGATCAATGACATGAAAAAAATTAATTAAGAAGACTTACAAGTTCAGAGTACAAAGTGTGATTTCTGACGGAAATGTTTAGCGTTTTACTGAAGTGATATTTTACGGCAGGAAACAGGATACTGGTTCACAAATACGACTCGCGTTCCTTCAGATTATGAGGACAGCATTTAAAAGGATTGCCACCAGAGAATTTATCTTGAGGGATTTCTTGCTGTACCTGAAACATACGCTGTGTCAGTTCACGGAGATTGGCTGGGGGCTAATATGATAGTTTACGCCTTCTCATCGTATCTCAGACGTACAACTCCACGAGTGAACAATCACAGGACTAGGCAAGCCTCTCTGTAATCCGATGATTCCTCTTCATCTACACTCCGCGAGCCACCTTTTGGTGTATGGCTGTGTTTCACTACAACTTCCCCTTTCTGCAGTTCCAGTCGTGCACGATTCGCGGGAAGAGCGATTGCTGATAAGCCTCCGCGTGGACTCGACCCTCTCTAATTTTACCCTCATGGTCTTTTCGCGAGATACACTTAGGAAGAAGCACTCCATTAGTAGCCTCTTACAGGAACGTGCGTTCGCGGAATTTTAAAAGCAACCCACACCGTGAAGCAAAATGCCTTTCTTGGAGCGTCTGCCACTAAAGTTGCCTGAGCATCTCCGTTACACTTTCGCGCTTATTAAACGAACACGAAACGAAACGAGTTTTTCTTTGAATCTTCTCTATTACTCCTATCAACCCTATCTGGTTGGGATCCCTGACTGACGAGCAGTATTCAAGTATCGGCCGAACGAGCACCCTGTAAGCTATTTCCTTTGTTGATGGACTACATTTCGTGAGTTTCTTCCAATGAATCTCAGTCTGGCATCAGCCTTAGCCGCGATTAACTTTACGTTGTCGTTCCTCTTTAAATCGATCCCTCCGCTCATTTCTAGATATTTTATGGATGCGATTGATTTCTGAGATTGTTTTGCAGTCGTGTATTCATACAAAAATAGGTCTTTCTGTCGATGTGTATGCCATATGTTTATGCTGAGGATCAATTGAGACTCCTTGTAGTTCTTTGTAGGCAACAGCATCATTCTCGAAAACCCTCATCGAACTTCTGGCTTTATGTACTAGGTCATTTATACACAGTATTTTTGGGGTACAAGGGCAGATAAGAATGTACCCACTTCGGTGCTTAGTTTTTTTTCTCTGCAGCTGACAGTCTTCCCACAAACACATGACATAATTTTTTACCTGAGGTTTCCTGCACCGTCGTAACTGTGGCACTAAGTGGACTACGTCTGTCAGTATAGACTGACCGTTTTGCATCCACGCATCCATATAACACCTAACTTGCTGCCCAGTGGAAAATGAGCATTAAGGGCTTGCTCTAGCCACATGCACCTGAAGGTATTAACCAATCTGGAACCTGGTGGTAATCAAGGGAAGGCAGGATTCGGTTACGATTGTGGACGGGGCCGTAATCAGTTACTATTGGTTGCGTTTTACAGTTACACACAATTTATTTTAAACCAGTAATTCCAGACTCAACAATAAATAAAAAATACCACACGTTATTAATGAAGGAGTAAATAACAGTGTAAATAATAGTGTTTCCAGCGAGTTAAAATTTAGCAAATCACCATTAAATACAGGTACAACAGATAATGTTTTAGAAGCAAGCAACTGTGACCTGGGCAGAAGGCCTTACACACCAGGAATGGCAATAAATTAAGAATTGTTTAAAACTCGCAGCAACTTACAAAAAAAGTGTAAATGTGTGTGAAGTCTTATGAGACTTAACTGCTAAGGTCATCAGTCCCTAAGCTTACACATTACTTAACCTAAATTATCCTAAGGACAAACACACATACCCATGCCCAAGAGAGGACTCGAACCTCCACCGGGACCAGCCGTACAGTCCATGACTGCAGCGCCGCAGACCGCTCGGCTAATCGCGCGTGGCTGCAACTTACAAATTACAGGTATTGAAATATTAAAGGCAAGTCGCCACAAACGCAGCAGACGGCATCAGATTCCAGGAATGGCAGTAAATAAGGTTTTAAAGGCTTACTGCGTAGATACAAATACAAATTAGAATTTTAAGGCAAGCGACCACAGTCACGGCTGAAGGCCTTAGACGCCAAGAATGGCAATGATTAAGAATTGTGTAAGAACACGGTGCAATTTACAACTTACGGGTATTGAAATATTACGGTAAGTCACAACAAACACAGCAAAAGGCACCAAACGCCAGGAATGGCAGTAAATAATGTTTTAAGGCTTACTGCTAAAATACAAATACCAAATTTGAATGTTAAGGCAAATGACCACAATCACTGCTGAAGACCTGACACGCCAGGAACGACAATAATATAAAAATTTTGAAACTTGCTGTAAAACAGCAAATACAGTAGCAAAAGTTAATTAAAAAAACAAGCAACTGATCCAGACGGTGCTCCAGGAATCGACCTCTGAGAAGGTCCAGCAACAAACACTTTCGCGAGCGATGAGATAGGCAGCCAAGAGTTGCATTCACTTCACAAGATGGTAACTCAGACTTGTGGCAGTCTAACGAATGACTAATGATAATCTTGCTGAAATTACCTGACGTCCGATAAACCAAATGCAGCGATAGAACAATACGCCAAAGCCGGAACCGGCTGTCTGCACTACGTTCCCAGAATTCTGCGTTTAGAGCGCCCGGAACGAGAAAGGAACCACTACCACCAGAGTAGAAGAATCACCAACCGATCGCTGGTTGAAATTAACAAACTGTAATAAGCTGAACGCAGTAAATAGTAATAAGAAGTCGAGGAAAGCTAATGAGATCCACCTTCCCCAAACACTCCACTCGCTGCTCTTCGCCTCGGCCACACTACGAGCAGCAACACGAACCCAAGTCACTGGAGAATAGCGAGATATCACAATGGTGGAGGTTTCTCTACTTGGATTGAAATGCACCAAAGCGAGCCGCAGCACGGCTCACAACCTAAAAACGTACTTCTCCTTATAGTGAGAGGCACCCACATGCCTTGCTCATACTGTGGCATCAAGCAGTCAGGCCTGCAAGATGAGTGGTCTGCCAAGCGAGTGGATTCATTCTTATTTATCAAGTAACATGAGCTCTAGCACTCACAATTAAGTTACAAATTATTCTCCTGTTTGAATATTACGCAACGGGAACGGATAACGCACATCTGACTATTAGTAATTTACACAACTCTGACTGTTCACTACGCACTGGCAATACCACATTTTCTTTCTTACCCAACGGCTTTGATCAACACGTGGCCATCGCACTGAATATGAATGGCGCACACATTATAAATTCTGGATATCATGACAACATACTATTCGAAGGAAAAGGCCACCAATCTTTTTCTTTTCACTATCTTATTTAATTCCGATAAATTCTATAACCTAAACACACCATTACATTTTCTACAACAATTAACTCCGCCCAGTGGGCATGGCTTTACATTGGTGATTCTCTATCTTATGGTCTCGTAATTATCTAACACTACAGTGCACTTTCTGGATAGGATGGTGGATCTTTTGCTATATCTCACACTTCGACTCTCACACCCATCATCACGAAAATTTCCTCCAGACCGAGTGGTACAACAAGGAACATGCATAACCCACTGCCTCTCAAGCTATCTTGCTACTCTCCCATGCAAACCACACATACTTAAATTACATGAAATACACCACACTGGCAACATGGAATACAACACAAGGAATAGTCACAACGTTATAATCACATCACTTTCAGCTTTCCCACTTCAATTAGTATTCATCCCAGTTTCACACGACACTGCCCCACATCGTAACTTTTCTTTCCTACTATGAACTCTGGAGGATATATGCACGTCTTCTTGTGCAATGCAAGCCAAGTGGCGTTGCTGGATAGACGGCTGACTCACCTTGCTTCACCCTCAGAGTATTATAGTTTGAATCAAGCGTCACACGGAAACATAACACGCAAAGTAATATTAAGAACATAATCGTCACACACGCGAGTCCTCAACTGATACCATGGACGAGTTCTTCTCTTTATCCTTTGTCTCACACACAGATTGAGACTCACACAGTACTCACCACGTGGAAGTACTCGTCTCTAATTTCAAGTCCTGCATACGCCATTTCTTAAATATTTCCAACTTATAGTAAACACGCCAGTAATTCAGCTTAACTTTAGCACTCGGAAGTATTTCAACTTATTGCTACACGAGGTTTCATTGTGACCGTTGGTCACTTCCGAAGATTACTACGATCCCCTTAATATTACCTGCCTGACATTTAATTCTCCCCACAAAACTTCCTGAAATAGAGAAATTATTATTCCAAACTACTCTTAAGTATTCCACATGCATACCATTCTATCCACTCTTTTGTGTTTACGGAGCACACCTAAGACAGGTCTTGCCAACACAAGATCCAGCGTCAGAATGCTGAAACATGGCCGATCTCGCACCTCCGCCAAGGTGGGGGAGCACCATGCTACCGTATTAGTCAGCCACATTTCAGGCGCTCAAAGCTCAGGTAAATTTCATCTTTTAGGTCCCACCAAAGATGACCAAAGGACCGTCTCAAAGATGATCATATATTGCACAATCACTATCTGCAGTTAGCAGACGACCATACATTCATTCATTTCATAGATCTCACCAAATTGGATGTAGGGATTTATTTTGTGGGAGTGCACATGTAATCAATTGCATAAATAAATTGTCATTCTTTCCCCTTTTTTTTTTTCATCAGTCTACTGACTGGGGCCCGCCACGAATTCCTTTCCTGTGCTAACCTCTTCATCTCAGAGTAGCACTTGCAACCTACGTCCTCAATTATTTGCTTGACGTATTCCAATCTCCGTCTTCCTCCACAGTTTTTGCCCTCTACAGCTCCCTCTAGTACCATGGAAGTCATTCCCTCATGTCTTAGCAGATGTCCTATCATCCTGTCCCTTCTCCTTATCAGTGTTTTCCACATATTCCTTTCCTCTCCGATTCTGCGTAGAACCTCCTCATTCCTTACCTTATCAGTCCACCTAATTTTCAACATTTGTCTATAGCACCACATCTCAAATGCTTCGATTCTCTTCTGTTCCGGTTTTCCCACAGTCCATGTTTCACTACCATACAATGCTGTACTCCAGACGTACATCCTCAGAAATTTCTTCCTCAAATTAAGGCCGGTATTTGATATTAGTAGACTTCTCTTGGCCAGAAATGCCTTTTTTGCCATAGCGAGTCTGCTTTTGATGTCCTCCTTGTTCCGTCCGTCATTGGTTATTTTACTGCCTAGGTAGCAGAATTCCTTAAGTTCATTGACTTCGTGACCATCAATCCTGATGTTAAGTTTCTCGCTGTTCTCATTTCAAACCATACTGTGTACTCATTAGACTGTTCATTCCGTTCAGCAGATCATTTAATTCTTCTTCACTTTCACGGATAGCAATGTCATCAGCGAATCGTATCATTGATATCCTTTCACCTTGTATTTTAATTCCACTCCTGAACCTTTCTTTTATTTCCATCATTGCTTCCTCGATGTACAGATTGAAGAGTAGGGGCGAAAGGCTACAGCCTTGTCTTACATCCTTCTTGATACGAGCACTTCGTTCTTGATCGGCCACTCTTATTATTCCCTCTTGGTTGTTGTACATATTGTATATGACCCGTCTCTCCCTATAGCTTACCCCTACTTTTTTCAGAATCTCGAACAGCTTGCACCATTTTATATTGTCGAACGCTTTTTCCAGGTCGACAAATCCTATGAAAGTGTCTTGATTTTTCTTTAGCCTTGCTTCCATTATTAGCCGTAACGTCAGAATTGCCTCTCTCGTCCCTTTACTTTTCCTAAAGCCAAACTGATCGTCACCTAGCGCATTCTCAATTTTCTTTTCCATTCTTCTGTATATTATTCTTGTAAGCAGCTTCGATGCATGAGCTGTTAAGCTGATTGAGCGATAATTCTCACACTTGTCAGCTCTTGCCGTCTTCGGAATTGTGTGGATGATGCTTTTCCGAAAGTCAGATGGTATATCGCCAGACTCATATATTCTACACACCAACGTGAATAGTCGTTTTGTTGCCACTTCCCCCAATGATTTTAGAAATTCTGATGGAATGTTATCTATCCCTTCTGCCTTATTTGACCGTACGTCCTCCAAAGCTCTTTTAAATTCCGATTCTAATACTGGATCCCTTATCTCTTCTAAATCGACTCCTGTTTCTTCTTCTACCACATCAGACAAATCTTCACCCTCATAGTGGCTTTCAATGTATTCTTTCCACCTATCTGCTCTCTCCTCTGCATTTAACAGTGGAATTCCCGTTGCACTCTTAATGTTACCACCGTTGCTTTTAATGTCACCAAAGGTTGTTTTGACTTATCTGTACGCTGAGTCTGTCCTTCCGACAATCATATCTTTTTCGATGTCTTCACATTTTTCCTGCAGCCATTTCGTCTTAGCTTCCCTGCACTTCCTATTTATTTAATTCCTCAGCGACTTGTATTTCTGTATTCCTGATTTTCCCGGAACATGTTTGTACTTCCTCCTTTCATAAATCAACTGAAGTATTTCTTGTGTTACCCATGGTTTCTTCCCAGCTACCTTCTTTGTACCTATGTTTTCCTTCCCAACTTCTGTGATGGCCCTTTTTAGAGATGTCCACCCCTCTTCAACTGTACTGCCTACTGCGCTATTCCTTATTGCTGTATCTATAGCGTTAGAGAACTTCAAACGTATCTCGTCATTCCTTAGTACTTCCGTATCCCACTTCTTTGCGTATTGATTCTTCCTGACTAATGTCTTGAACTTCAGCCTACTCTTCAGCACTACTATATTGTGATCTGAGTTTATATCTGCTCCTGGGTACGAATTACAATCCAGTATCTGATTTAGGAATCTCTGTCTCACCATGATGTAGTCAAATTGAAATCTTCCCGTATCTCCCGGCCTTTTCCAAGTGTACCTCCTCCTCTTGCGATTCTTGAACAGGGTATTCGCTATTACTAGCTGAAACTTGTTACAGAACTCAATTAGTCTTTCTCCTCTTTCATTCCTTGTCCCAAGCCCATATTCTCCTATAACCTTTTCTTCTACTCCTTCCCCTACAACTGCATTCCAGTCGCCCATGACTATTAGATTTTCGTCCCCCTTTACATACTGCATTACCCTTTCAATATCCTCATACACTTTCTCTATCTGTTCATCTTCAGCTTGCGACGTCGGCATGTATACCTGAACTATCGTTCTCGGTGTTGGTCTGCTGTCGATTCTGATTAGAACAACCCGGTCACTGAACTGTTCACAGTAACACACCCTCTGCCCTACCTTCCTATTCATAACGAATACTACACCTGTTATACCATTTTCTGCTGCTGTTGATATTACCGGATACTCATCTGACCAGAAATCCTTGTCTTCCTTCCACTTCACTTCACTGACCCCTACTATATCTAGATTGAGCCTTTGCATTTCCCTTTTCAGATTTTCTAGTTTCCGTCCCACGTTCATGCTCCTGACATTCCACGCCCCGACTCGTAGAACGTTATCCTTTCGTTGATTAGTCAATCTTTTTCTCATGGTAATCTCCCCCTTGGCAGTCCCCTCCCGGAGTTCCGAATGGGGGACTATTCCGGAATCTTTTGCCAATGGAGAGATCATCATGACACTTCTTCAAATACAGGCCACATGTCCTGTGGATACACGTTACGTGTGTTTAATGCAGTGGTTTCCATAGCCTTCTGCATCCTCATGTCGTTGATCATTGCTGATTCTTCCGCCTTTAGGGGCAATTTCCCACCCCTAGGACAAGAGAGTGCCCTGAACCTCTATCCGCTCCTCCGCCCTCTTTGACAAGGCCGTTGGCAGAATGAGGCTGAATTCTTATGCCGGAAGTCTTCGGCCGCCAATGCTGATTATTTATCAAAATTTAGGCACTGGTATTAATTGAAATTGAGTTATTATTAGAAAAAATATGTTGTTCTGACAAGAATAACGAAGAATGTTGTACCTATTTTCAATGTCGGGCGGTACTGTACCCTTTCAATAGTTACATTTAGAAGACTGAAAATGAAGTCAATACTGAACTAAAGTTATTGAGTACAACGTCCTCAGTCACTAATTAAAATATCTGTACTTATACCAATAATACTTTGCGTATAGTGAAGAGTAGTAGTCTAATAACACTCTCCTGGGGCACGCCCGAAGTTACTTTTAGTCTGAAGACTTCTCTCCGTTCAGAACGACATGATGTGTTCTGTTTGCTACAGAATCTTCAAAACAGTTACACAGCTGGTCTGATATTCCGTACGCTCAAATTTTGTTCATTAGGCGGCAGTGTAGAGCAGTATCGAACGCCTTCCGGAAGTCAATGAAAGCGACATCCATCTGGGCGCCTGTCTGTACTGCTTTGTGGGGTCTCGTGGACGAACAGAGCGAGCTAGGTTTCACACGATCGTTGTTTTCGGAACCCATATCGATTCCTATAAAGGAGGTTTTCAGTCTTCAGGAATGTCAGTACGCGAGCGCACAACGCGTTCCAGAAGTCTAGAACAGACCGACGTCAGAAATATAGGCCTATTGTTTTGTTCACATTCTTGTAAAAGGGGATGACATTTGCTTTTTCCAGTCATTAGGAACGATTCGCTCCTCTAGGGACTATAGTACACTGGTGTTACTTCTCAAATCGTGAACTGCAGCGTCGCGATTAATTATATTACAATGGTTCTGAAGAACATAACAATAGCGTTCAGCATTCTTACCACACACTGATGAGATTTCAGCCTCCCATCAACAGTTACCAAAACATCCTTGTTGTCATGTCTGTTAGCTCCACACTGTGTTTCCAGTATCAGCGTTCGATTAAAAGACTTCATAAGATAACGCATCCCATTTTCGTCTCGGCGTTGTAACGCTTGATTGTTTTTCACCCATGAACTGTGTCTTTACCAAGTGGCACGCTTCTTGGAAAGCGATCAGTTCGCTGCCAGTAGACTAACAGTTTACTGCAGACATATTCTTGCGCCCCGCCAGAAAAAAGTGATGTACGAGACCTGACATAAAAAAGGGCCGGACTGACAACATAAATTTGTTCTCAGATAGCAATGGTCGGCTTCAAAACTACGTATGAATTCACACAGGTCTGCATTCGTTCTTTCCACTTCTCGAAATATTTTTACGAATCGTTCCCATGAGGTTTTGTGGGATCTGTACTTTTTGTACCTTCCGGCGAACCGCAAAAAACAACTTAAGGAAGTCCAAGAGAAAACAAACGACGCACCAATTACAATTCCAGAAAAACTGGATGATTTTTTCAAGAGAAAGCTTCACAAATTGAGCAAGTCAGTAACGCGTTAGTTTATTTCTGGACCTTATGCAGACAATTATTCGGCTTGTCATTGATTAACATTTTGAATGTCCTCCTGGAAGGTATCATGTCAGACTTTGTCGAACTGCTGTGTTAGAACATCAAAATCTTGAGTACCTTGTATGACCCTGCCCATAATGCTCCAAAACATTCTCAATTGCGAAGAGATCCGACGACCTTGCTGGCCAAGGTACAGTTTAGTAATTACGAAGACAAGCAGTAGAAACTCTCACCGTGTGTGGGCGGCCATTATCTTGCTGACCAGGATGGTCTGCTATTAAGGCAACAAAGCGGGGCATAGAATATCGTCGACGTACCGTTGTTCTGTAAGGGTACCGCAGGCGACAACCAGAACGATGCTGCCCTGAAAAAAAAAAAAAAAATGGTACCCAGACCATCACCCCTGGTTGTCGAGCCATATGGTAGGCGATTCGTGTCAGAGGTTCACTAAAATGAACACATATACAATACATATAAAGAAAACTATACAGTATTCAACCAGAATTGGGCAACTTTGATAGCATTGGATGCTGCAGACGTTAAGTCCTTCATGCTACAGCTGGTTGGGCACGAGTTACATTTGAAGAGATGCCGGGTTGTCTGTAATTCACCGCATTCGCACAGCGTTGTGTTGGCAGTTGGAAGTTCCATTTAAGGAGATTGTCCCTCGATCTTACGACTTCGGTCCGTAGTCTGTTCAAGGACTTCCAGATGACCCACTTCTCCACGTGTCCAGGCGGCAGGGATTCTCGTGGTGTTATCCAGTTTGGCATCTTTCTTTCCACTTGGTGAGTCGGGTTGCCGCAGCTGATCATTCTAAGGGCTGTGAAGTTGTTAGAAAACTCTTCCTGGACTTCAGTTTTGGCTTGGCAGGTTGATGTCCAAAGAGTGGATGTGAGGTCACTGTATTTGATTTATGCCTCTCGATGTTAGCGGCGACCTCTCTTCTGATATCACATGGAGCAATCCCTGCGAGACATGAACTTTGTCCATGGGGTTTGGCCTTAGGCAGCTGTCATTTACGGCTACATCGACCTGCTTTGCATGTACTGAATTGTACCACACTGGGCAAGCATACTCTCCTGCAGAATAGCATAAGGCAAGAGCTGTGGTTCTTAATGTTTGTGGATGTGTACCCCAGTTCGATCTCGCCAGTTTCTGAAGAAGGCAGTTTCTGGAGGATACTTTCTGCTTCAGCTTCAGACAATTTTCCTTGCAGGTCAGTGTACGGTCGAGAGTGACACCCAAATACCTGGGGCGGGAAGAATATTCTAGTGCAACTTCATTCCAGAATATTTTAAGTTTCCTGTCAGCTTGTTTATGTTTCAGATGGAATGAACACACTTGCATTTCCTTAGGATTAGGCGCGAGTTCATTCTTTTCATAGTAAGTACCAAGCTGCTGTAGACCGTGTGTAAGCATTAACTCTAGGCGACAATCAGACTGGTATCCCACCGTTGACTACAGACATGTCTTTGTTGTTCATCTGGGTTCAATTCGAGATCGGATTTATTACTGATAATTCTTCTCCATGCGATTGCAGGCTTTCTCAGCGTATTCCAGTGATGAACTCTTCTTGGGTGATCAGCCGAGTGGTGGCGTCGTCTTGTCGCAACGTTTCGATGAGATTCGTACCCATCATTCTCGCTTGAGGATATTCGACGCACCGTTTTGTTGCCCTTCACGGCAAGTCATCCTCGGCTTACATTTCTGCAAGATAATGCCTACCCGCAGACGGAGAGAGCTTCTACTGCTTGCCAAATCCTACCTTGGTCGGTAATTCCTCTGGCGCTCTCCTCAATGGACAACGTTTGGAGCATTGTGGCCAGGTCCCCCAAAGTGCTAGGGATTTTGACGATTTAATGCGTAACTGGACATAATCTGGGAGGATATCCCTCAGGATGACATCCAATAGATCTGTCGATCAATGCCAAGCCGAATAACTGCTTGCATAATGGCCAGAGGGGGACCAACGCGTTAGTGACTTGCACGGTTTGTGAAGTTCTTTCTGTTAAATAAATCATCCAATTTTCTGAAATTGCAACCATTTGTTTGTCTGTACGTGGACACCACATCTAGTGATTTTCGCACCATTCGGACAGTTCCTTCGTGGTGCTTCTTTTTTTTTCTTAGAGTGTAAATATATGAAAAACTACTCACTAAAATAATCAAAGCATGCAGAAAATATGTTTTAATGACTGCGTAGCCATCTAAACCGTTCAACTTTTCCCATTACACAGTTACTCAACAGCGGCTTGCATAAGGGCCAGTGGTGGATCAATGCGTGACTAACTTGGTCAAAATCTGAAGCTCTTTGTCTTAAATAGATCATCTAGTTTTTCTGAAACTGTAATCATATGTCTCCGTCTCGTAAACTGACATACGGCCGGGAGAGCGGTGTGCTGACCACATGCCTCTCCATATCCGCATGCAGTGACGCCTGTGGGCTAAGGATGAGACGGCGGCCAGTCGGTACCGTTGGGCCTCCCCAGGCCTATTCGGACGGAGTTTAATTTTTAATCATATGACTGCCTGCACATGTACATCACATCTACCGAGTTCCATCCCATTCGGATAATTCCTTCGTGATCCGTCGGTTTCTAGAAGCAGTTAGGCACTAAATACCCATTGACAAGTAAAAATCCCTCCAGGAGTACTGTGTGATTCAGTCTCTAGCCCTGATAATGATTCCAGATTGGTGACGAGACTTTACTAGAGTCTGCATATATATTACTTCTAGCTGAAGCAATCATCGGTGATTGCATTCCGTGGAACTACCAAATTACGGGGACGATGGTTGCTACGATTCACTCGCCGTTACAAACAGTCCCAGGTACGATATAAAAATAGTCTTGGTTGCGGAGGTTTTTATTTTCAAATTTCAATGACTCAATTAGTCTGTGGTAGGTATCTTCAGATCATAGAAACTGGTAACGGTGCACACCGTCTGTAAAATGATTACACGCCGCGAATAGATCGGCAAAATGCTACTAAGATATGAAAAAGTTGAAAATCCAGAAAGCCTGTCAAATGGGTTCCTTATGCGTTGCCGTTCGTAAAGGATGCCACACGAGGTAGGAATAGATGCACGGCAGAGCTTCACGGAGCAGGAGCTCAACATGTATAAGCGTTCCCGTCCGTGATCAGTTTCTATAGCTTAAAGGTCAGTTTCACTGATCTGAAAGTGTCTACCACAGGCTAAACGCATCATTGAAATCTGAAGGAACACGGCTGTTGTCTCTAGCGTCCGCAACGCGGTTTGAAGGTAACTCCTATTGACAAAGCCTGGCAGTCTACTCCGGTCCCTGTCAGGTAAGATATCTGTATGACGCCTGTGTTGTGCCGCGTTACTTGTCTGCGAGTAGTACATCATTCCTTGTATACAAGTTGGACGGTCCATGTTGATACACCATCAACTTGGACCATTTCATTCGCGGTGTTCTTATGGGAACATCTAATCACAATAGCTCGAATCTGCCTTTCTGTCACATCTTCACGTCTGTTTATCTTCCCGCACTGCGTAGGTGATTTTTAAATTAATGAAATTGTATTAGTAATTATCTGGTTGATTTGTTCACAACTGCGATAAAATGCGTAATTCTCAATAATTTTGCATAAAGACATCATCTAGCAACACGTCGATAAGGAAAATATGTTAACCTGATTTGAGGGTCGGATGGGGAACTGAGAATAAATCCCGTAAGTACTGAATGACCATCGCGAAGTGAGTTAGCAAAGTCCAGAACTGCTGAAGGTACGTGGACTTATGGAAGACAGTACCTCGCATCTGTTGTGGAATTTGGAGGGAAACGTCCCCGGATCTAGGGGCGTGGGGGTGGGGGGCAAAACAGGGTATCTGCAATTTAAGGGAGGGGGGAGGGTGCCAAATTCATATTCTTGATGGAAAGAAACCTTGTTTCACAAAGCACCTAGCAATCAGCGCACGTTGGTCTGTCGAGTTTTCATATGATTTTGAAACGCATTCCTGTCGGTTTTTGAACATTTTTTAACACGTTCTAAGTTTATTTCTGAACGAAACGTATGTTGATTTTTGAATACGCTCATAGTGCACATTATGTCTCTGCTAGGGGAATCCTCGCCACATCTAGAAATAACAAACTTTTCTGCAGACAAAAAGAGGCGGGGCTATACGAGCTAAGCCAAACAAACCTGAACGGGTTTGTTTGTTTTGTTTGTCGCTGTTTGTTTATGTGGTTGACTGGATGTGCAAATATGCAATGTTATAGTAATTAGCGAAATCCAAAGATTCGGGCTACCAGAGTGGAAATAAATGACTAACACGAATAATAGGTAAGAAAGATTACGTATTGTCTTCTCGGTGTATCCAAGAAAATGAAACTGACAGAAAATTTTTGCCAGATCGCTACACTACTAAAGGTCAGTTGCATAGTCCCAGGTCAGTAGTCGCTTAAGTTCTATTTTCGGAACAGCGCGTAACACACTTTGTACGAACACATGATAACGCGTTACTGTAGAATAAACACGGGATAACTGAACTGGTGATTGTGGCAGGGTTAGTAAAGTTAACCAGAGAATAAGTTTTCACAATGGCAAGAATGGTTACAGAATTAGTGATGACAAGATTGTTTCTTACAAAGAGGAAGGAGAAAAAAGAGGAACATCACAAACTATATGACGATTACAAATTCATATAAAAATTTCGTACTACTACTTTTCCATCTCATGCTTGAGGAAATGGAGCATATGAATGATACTTGAAATTATTTCCTAACATAAAACATGTTACTTGTGGTAGGCGCAATACGTCTTTGATTATGGCACATAGTGAATTATATTCCGTCGTGTTATATATGTAAATGAGGTACTGTACATGAAACTGACCATTTGTGCCAAAACTGTCTCGCTTATTTGGCGTGTGTTACAATTGCTACAATATGAGAAAGGCCTATTTCGTTTTATCTAGCAGACAGTGCCAAAACAGACGTAATCAAATCGAGAACCAAGCAAGTCTTGGGTAGTATATGTATTGACAGCTTTTTCAGTATTAACGAAATTTCGATTTTTCTCGTAGCTTAACGTTTGACGAACTTTGATGGGGTAATACATTCTTTCATGGAAAGGAAAGCACGCCGTGTAAGGCTGTAGCGAGGTTAGAGAGACAAAATTGCTAGGACTTAAGGACTGAAGAAATGTGTACTGTCTTGCTCATCTCTTCTCTGGTTTTATGTCTCCTATATTTAATTGTATACACAAAAGAGAAAGTTATTAACTAATAGGCAATAGAGAGTGCAAATTTTCTGAACAGTTCTAATTCTCCGATCACAAATAATTCCGCCCAGTATTAATTGTGAGTTTTTTTAGGTGGAGGGTAGGATGTCAAACCGGCCTACTGGGAGCAGGAGAGGCACCGTATGACATTTTAATTTCCGCTGTCCTGAATATATATTTGATGGCTTCCATTACAAAACGTCAAAACATAAACTTTTGAATTCTGCAGAGTGAAATACAGTGACGTGCGACAAAAGAATGCTGGGTGAAGAGGCATAGCACTAAACTTTGGCACACTTAAGACCAAATAAAAGTCTTACATTTCCTCGAAGATATATGTTTTAGATATCAAACTCTTCATAAACATGTGCGCTACAAGATGGACATATTTTTAAAAAATCGATTTTTTAATAATTTTTGATGTCCTGTTTCGAATGCTCGAGGGTAGGGGCACCCACTATCAGGCTTTTGCCCCGGTTCGGCAAAGAAGACTTACAAGATAAATTGTTAAAGTGCAACTCCAAGATTTGACTGTTCTGACTTTCCCTACTCTCACGCTGAAGCCGGCCGGAGTGGTCGAGCGGTTCTAGGCGCTACAGTCTGGAACAGCACGACCGCTACGGTCGCAGGTTCGAATCCTGCCTCGGGCATGGGTGTGTGTGATGTCCTTAGGTTAGTTAGGTTTAAGTAGTTCTAAGTTCTAGGGGACTGATGACCTCAGAAGTTAAGTCCCATAGCGCTCAGAGCCATTTGAACCTCACGCTGAAGCAGCTCGGTTTCGTCGCGTTGCAATTGTTGGTGGCAGAAATGGTGCGATCTCACTCTGCGGTAGTGTAAGCATCCTTCCTTCCAAGTTGGTGTCACGAGTTGAAGATCGGCGGAGAAGCCCTGCAAGGCGGCCAGGAGGCGAGAAACGCCCGATTAACTGTCTACTTACTGTGTGACGGCGTCCGTCACGGAAGTCTCACTTTACCCCTTTTTTCATTACGAGCTGGGTCTAATTGGCTGCATCTAATTCTTGCGAGCTCTGCTCATTAGAAAGACGTGTCTGAGAGCACAAATCCCTTTTTGTAGAGTATGTTTAATTTGGTTAACCAGTGAAGTTCTTCCTAACAGTTTCCTCGGAAAGAAGTCGTTCTTCACTCTTCCTGTCTCTTTCTTCAGCCAGTAACGGAGCTTCCTTTCGGCACTGCTGTATTCTTAGCCACTCTGGGAAAGAGTTCCGTATGAACCAGTGTCCGTCCTTCGTATATTTTTAAACAAAATTTTTGTTGTAAGAACTGCACGTTCAGCTGCGATTCACGGTTGTAAAATATTCGGGGTTTTCTTGTCATCTGCCCAGTATTGCTTTCTGGTGTCCATCCCAAAAGTGGTTTCCACGTTCCGCAGACAATAGCGCTCTCTGCTACGATTTCTCCTCACCCCATGTCATAACTCGTTTCCGCAGGTGGTCGCTACAGGAAGCTCTCCCTGTTGCAGAATGCACCCGGCGGCGCCACAGACCGTCAGAGGTGGCCCTGCCGGCTCCTAGCCATTGTATGACCGCCACCGAGCCTGGTCGGTTCTCTCAAGAAGTGTAAGAATATGGCGCCCGGCCATACCAACGTTCGGTTCACTGGCCGTGTCGTCCAGTTTTCTTCCAAAGCATTTCCTTACTTCCCAGTAGCATGAAAATCTATTTTTATACTACTGCGATTAACGATCACTAGTGCATTTAAGATCATTTAACTACGCAGATTCAGAGTGAGTAATTTGGATGTGATGAATTTGCATGTGTTGCAAGTCCGTTCCGAAAAACGGTCCTGAAACACTCATTCCATACGTCCGCTTCCATAGCTGAGTGGTCATTGGTTGATTGCCGTGTGATGGAGCCAGGTTCGATTCCCGCTACTGTCACTGATTTTTCCTCTGTGGGAGGCTAGGAAATGTGTGCACTCGGCCTCGCGATGCTAATTGAGAAGCTACTTGACCCAGTCGTAGCGACTCCAGGTTTTGGAAACTGACAACTGCCGGGAGAGTGGCGTGCTGACACCACGTCCATTCGTGCAGCAACCAGTGACGCCATTGGCAGAGGATGGCGGTGCCGATAGGCCCCCCATGGCCTGTGTACGGAGTTTGCCGGCCGCAGTGGCCGAGCGGTTCTAGGCGCTACAGTCTGGAACCGCGCGACCGCTACGGTCGCAGGTTCGAATCCTGCCTCGGGCATCGATGTGTGTGATGTCCTTAGGTTAGTTAGGTTTAAGTAGTTCTAAGTCTAGGGGACTGACGACCTCAGATGTTAAGTCCCATAGTGCTTAGAGCCGTTTGAACGATTTTGTACGGAGTTTACGTTACATTTACTCACTCCATACAACCAACAGACACACGCAGAGCAGTATTCAATCAGGGTAAAGTTGCGTTCGTCGTACTACAGCGTAAGTCGTACCCCAATAATATCTGACCCCATGTTTATAAAATGCGACATCAAATGGTGCGAAACTGAACCAAACAGGCGTGTGAGTAAGCAAAAGCAAGTTAGCGGTCCGATGGCTGCCGAGACAGAAAAATAATTAACATGTAAATTTGTTTCATTGTTTTTATTACATTCTCTAAGCAATTTCAGAGAAGAATGTGATGCTAAAGTAATTGTTTTGTGTCATTGAAACCTACAGTTATGGATAAAGGGATGTAAGGCGAAAGCTTAGGGCCCATGTACCGTCATAGGTTGTTTTCTGTTACTACTTTATTGACATTAATATCTCTGAAACAGGTAAACCTTCAGCAATCGAAGTTTCAATTACTTACAACACAGAATGAGTAAGATATCAGATATCAATAATGGGGCAATAAAAACAGGTAGGCCTTGATCAATAAGAGTTTCAACAAACCTAGATTATGAAATAGCTCTCAACCTAAAAGGGAACAGGTAGGCATTCAATAATAAAAACTTAAGTAAAATTGCCAAATAGAAAACAGGCAGGCGTTCTTTAATAACAGCTTCAGTTAAATAACCAAGAGTTTGAATTGCTTCCTCACAAGGGGTGCACCAGAAGGATTATACGCAAGGAGCACAAGACTACACCATATGGGAAGGCCAAGAAAAGTTACAACGAGAGGACAAGCCTTCCAAGGCCCTTCTCATTGGGTACAAACCGGTAAAGAAATATTAACGCACCAATGTTAATTACGTGACAGCAAGAATAACCAGCCAAACTGTATACACGCGTCACTGCAAGATACCGCCTCTCCAAAGACGGCGAAACGCCCGAAAGGAAACTAGGCTGCCAAACCCAATTACTCAGCATCAGCAATTGCAAATTTTGAGACGCAGGCACCCCCTAAGCCAAAATAGTTGGCAGAGCGATGTCGTCTGCATTGTCCGATGGTACCTAGAAACCGGCATCCGGCCGTCAAGGAACCAACAGGTGGTCAAAGAGGTTAGCTAAGAAATCGCAATCATCGCAACAGACGTATTGGTATTAATAAGAAAATAACAGTTAGGAGCTCGAAATCCAATACTTAACTGGAGTTCACGTATCTAAGCTGAAGCTTGACGGTTCCAAAGGGGTCCCAGAATACAGCACAGCGAAACTGGCTTCAACTCTCTAATCGATGTGCCACGTCCCAGAGCTGGCTGGCCAGGCTGCGCACGAAGTCGGCACTCAGGTTAGCCACGGTTTCAAATCGGCCCACAAATATACCCAGCAACCACCCGCCGGACTCTGTGCCCAAGACGCTTGTGCCAGTGCTCGCCTTAGTCGCCGGGTTGACCTCTCACACTGACCTCCTCGCTCTGTTACCACTCCCCTATTCGTCACGCCGCAACATGCCCATTAACAACCTCGAGTAAAGATCTTGGTGGCCTCAAACCAAAGGGTCATCACAAGACAGATCGAACTAGTGGCGCCAGAAATTTGAAAGGCAAAGCGAGCAGTCCCGCCACAGCTGGACTCTGCCATTCTTTTAAGCATGATCAGATGGTAGAAAATTTTGAGGTTACGCCTGTAGTTTGGTTCGAAATGGTAGAGGTCTCAGAGTCTAAGTCGTGCTTGTGGAGAATTCATTAATCGCACCGGTACGACTTAGACGTTGATGGAAATGACATACCAACTAAAAAATTTTTGTTTTAGTTAATTATTACGACGAAAAGATGGTACAGTAACTGGAAGCGGAAGGATATGGATGAAGCTTTACTTGAACATCGGAATGGTGGGATTGGATTTAATGAAGTATACAGAAGATATAACGCACCAAAAAATACACTTCGTCGTCATATGAAGAGTTTACATAAAACATCAAAATTTGGAAATGACATCCGAGGTGTTTATGGCGAATAGCGCCAAAATGTAAGAGTAGCGGTGCGGTTTTGTGTCGAAGAGTATCCAGATCACCCCAGGCACTCATACGATCTGTCTTTTCGAAGATTATAAAAAGATTATAAAAAAAGTTCTAGAAATTGAAGAGTGTAGGGTAAAGCATGCGGAATGAAACCAAAATTTCAGCAGCAATAGCACACAGTGAAAATTTCACTAGTAGGCATCTCAGTAGTACAAGAAGGATCAACCAAACGAGTGATCTGCGAACGCTGCATTCCATCGCATTTCATCCTTCTGACATTTCACTGCATTTTCCAGGATTGGTTACAGTTCTTTGAAGGAAGTCTACGAAAACTGCAAAGTGATTTTGCATAAGGAAAAAACGTCATTTACAAACCATGGCCAAGTCAATCTTTGCAATATTCACTAACCGTCAGTCAAAAATCCACGCTGACTCGAAGTACTCAACTGTTGGTGCGTGTTTTTCAAGACCCACATCATTGGTCCCAGTATTATGTGTGTGTGGAATCTTATGGGACTTGACTGCTAAGGTCATCAGTCCCTAAGCTTACACACTACTTAACCTAAATTATCCTAAGGACAAAAACACACACCCATGCCCGAGGGAGCAGTCGAACCTCCGCCGGGATCAGCCGCAGCTGCAGCGCCTTAGACCGCTCTGCTAATCCCACGCGGTCCCAATATTATCGAAGGCAATCAAAATATACTTAAATATTTCGAGTTCCTAAGGTACGAAGTTGGAAGACATATCACTGGACGTAAGGCAGTGTGGTACCAACATGATGGATGTCCCATTCCGTACATGTAATGACAGATCCTCGTAAGAGATCATTTGAAGAGCATTAGAATGGTAGTTTAGGAAACGCAGTACGGTCTGCACAGTCGCCAAACATCAGGAAATTCGCCGTAAATATAATTTAGCGAAAACTGCTCCTCGATATACTTGTTCATTGTGGATATATTTGGGGTGGCCCATCTTAGCTGCCTCATCCTGTATAGTATGAACCATCCCGGAATTTGCATGAAATGATTTAGAGGAAGCACGGGAAAACTAATTCGGGATGACAGGGTGAAGACTGGAACCTCCACACACTCTAATGCAAGACTAGTTTGTTCAAAACATTAGTACCTCATTCGGTTTATTCGTAATGTACAATACTGTTTACGAAAGAAGTCATCTGATAACGCAGATGACTTCAGGGAAAGGTGGGAAATATAGAATATGTAGAAGAACTAAGAGGAAACAATAAGACTGGGAGATCAAGAAAGAAACGCTCGGATTAAAAAGGGTGTAAGACAGGAATGTAGTCTTTCGCCCCTACTTTTCAATCTGTTTATCGAACCAGTGACGACGGAAACAAAGAAAAGGTCAAGAGTAAGATTAAAATTCAAGGTGCAAGGACATCAACGATAGGATTCGCTGATGATATTGCTATCCCCAATGAAAATGAAAATGTATTACAGTACCTGTTGAATGGAATGGACAATGTAATTGGTACAGAATACGGATTGAGAGAAAGCCGAAAAAAGACGAAAGTAATGAGAAGTAGCAGAAAAAGAACATCAGGAAATTAGCATCTGAATTGGGGATTAAGTGGCAGACGAAGTTAATGAATTCTGCTACGTGGGCAGAAAAACAATCCACGAAGGTCGGAACAAGGAGGCCGTGTAAAGCAGACTAGCACAGGCAAAAAAGGAAATCCTAGCCAAGAGAAGCCTACTAGTATTCAACACAGGCCTCAGAATGTACGTTTGGACCACAGCATCGAGGAGATTCTCACAGAATCTGGCAGGAAGGGAATATACGAGAAAACACTAACAAGAAGAAGAGACAGGATGATGAGACATCTGTTAGGAAATCAGGGAATAACCTCTACGGTATTAGTAGGAGCTGTGAGGGTAAACACTGTAAAGGAAGACAGAGACTGGAATACACCCAGCAACTAACTGTGGACTTAGGTTACTACCGCTATTTTGAGATAAAAGGTTGGCACAAGAGGGAAATTCGTGTCGGACCGCATCAAATCATCAGACACACAGACACTAATTAGTATGCATCCGGCAGCTTCCCTTTTCATTGTATATTGGTCACAGATTAACCACTTTGCACTACAAACATAAATACTGATTTTCACCATAATTCTCCCAACATCCATCCTTTGCTGTACGACCGATTACAAGAACCTCCACCCAAAGATACAACATACGTCTCTCCCAAACAGTTGTTTGGTTTTCGTATATATAACACAGTCTAAGTGTGGCAGTTTCATTGACTACAGTTGCATTACCTTGACACTAGTGTTAACATGAGTGCCGAGAAATACTGTTACAGTAATTAAAGGTTCTGAAAATGCAACTGTTATATTTGCAAGAACCTTGAATTTAGTGACCAAAACTGCGAAGTGAAGTACTGTCTATATCTGTTCTTATAAAACATGGCATGGAGTTATTGACTTATGGAGTACACTGGTGAAGATTATTGCAACTTTCGTGACACTATTTATATACTGGATTTAGTGTCCAACATTTATGTTTTTTTTTCATAGCTGTCATGCCATTTATTTTTAATTTTATTTGTAACAAATGAAGGCTCAAATATTAACTAAATAGCCAAGAACACGTAGCTGTTTCTCTCAGCACTTTGATATATACCTCCATTGTTGTTATTTGCGCAAAACTTTAACGGTTGCACCATGAACAGGAGCTCCCAAACATACGCTTATTGACAGTCGGGAAGTAAATACTTCTCCCACGCTGGCAGTATCATTCACGTCACAGCTGTACTCTTGGAGTGTACCCTGCTGGCTTATCTGGTGTTGTCTCAGTGGCCGTCTCAATTTGGAGCGTACAGCGCTCAGCTGATGTGGCGTTAGTCACGTCCGGCACGGATGACGTTCGAGGAAGGCGGCTTTATCAGGTGGCAGATACAACACCGCCATTCAGTATCAATCTGCCAATTTTCAGGAGCTGATTGTAGCAGCATTCAGTTGCGAAATGGTGATCAATGTTGTCACTGGATTGGTGCAGTCTGACATCTAATCTTCTCCCCTGCCAACCTCTTCATATCTCGGTATGTAGCATTAGCACCTAATGTCTTCAATTATTTGTTGGATACATCCAGATATATACACATTTTACCCTTCACAACTCCCATAAGTACCATGGAAGTTATTCTCTAATATCTTTATACATATCATATAAAGGAGACAATGTATGTCCTAGTACATTTTATTAGTGCGCATTGCATACATTCAGTGTCAAGCATACATTCAGGGGAGGGCCAAATTGACTGATTTATGACCTTAACCTATTGTTTTGCTAAGTGGTTTATAACCCTCTTGGGATAACCCATTCTTCTGAGAAACCCGGTACCCCACTCCATACCCTTTGACCCTCCCCAACCCAGCACCTCTCTCCCTCGCCAATACAAGGACACTTTTGATATCAAATTAATTGACTAGTTAATTAAATCGATCAATTAACCTCTCCCCCTCTGGGAAATGTCCCAGTCCTCCAATCCTCTCCCACACGTCCTCCCTCCCCCATCTGTAAATTGGTGGTAAAAGGACTTACTCTGTGCTGGAGAGGAAGAATATCACAACAGGAAATTCAAATGAGTGCCAGTTACACAGCAAAAAATATTCCACTTATTTATAAAATTCAATTCACAGGGGTTGGATCTCTCTTTTATTTGGTTGGAAAAGCTCACATTCTGCCACAACATGTTCTAATTACATAATTACACTGCTGCAGATTGACATGTAGAGATCGACTAAGATAGTGCACAATGTCACCACCAGAGGACGTCCCACCCTATCCCCTCACCCCCTCACCCCCTCCCTCCCCTCCCAGAAAAAACGGGAGGAAAGAGAGCTCACTCTGTGCTGAAGAACAAGGATCTCATGACACTAAATTCAAATCTAAGAAAATAATATATTGATGCATATTCTTTATTTAATCAGTTTACAGGAGACAGTGTTCCCCCACTTGGGTACAGCTCACATCAGCAATCCCCGCCCCCACTTCCTGTGATATAGAAACTGTAATCACCATTTGGGGTCTCCCAGGTGTGTATATCGTCATGGCGCTGCCACGAAGGTTAGAACTGTCCAATGTCCTAGTTACAGATCACATTACTAAATACCACCGACGACGGATCAGATATCAGCCTTCTCTGATCTCACGCCTCACAAACAAGTGGCAGGATTCTGTTGATCAGGAAAATCCAGAATCGCTTCCTGTCTCTGTCTCCCTCAAGAGGCCACTATCTGTATGGACCAAAGTCTCCAAACATGCAGACATTTTCATCTCTCCTCAGAATGGTGTGTTCCTACTGGCTAATGCTGGACACAATGGTAGATTTAACGCAATTTCTACATCAAAAGTAGAGTGAAATAATCGATTTGCACTAACCAGTCAAATTAATTCTTTAACAATTTAAAACACTCACCTCCCACTTACTATGATCGTCTTTTGAAATAAAATATCCTCAACGTTTGAGCATCACAAAGCATTTGTCGATGTGATAATTCGAATTTAAGTGACAGAACGTGTTTTGATAATTCGGTGTAAATAACATGTTGTCGTAGCTCTACCGACCGTGTACAGTCTGCAAGGCTAGCGCCAAACGAAGTTTTCCCCTGCAACACAAGGTAGTAAAAAACACTGTACGAGCAGTTACGGTGGTGTTTCTTATCGGGAAAGTTAGAACTCCACGTCATTTGGAAACTGGGAGAAGGACAAGAATTGCAGTGTATCTCCAAAATACATACAGGTGCTGTAGTCTGAAGGAGATCTGCGTCCCTTAGGATGCATTCATGTCTGCCACCAAAACATTTTCTATATCCTCGTTATTTTGTACCATCCAACAGAGAAAAGTTACGAACTATAAAAACTCCAATAACGCCGCCCAGTAGAGAACTAGATAAGACTACAGCTTAGTACACTGCCATACATCATGTTTTTCCACCATGACTTCGAAATGCGTGTCAGCTGTTAAACCAACATTAAGATGATCGATCCATTGGCTCTCACAGAAAGCTGGTCATTGCATGGTGTAAATTATGCTACTGCTGCTGCTGCTCTCCCATCACACATGATGACTGAAATAAACGACAGCGGCGTTGTTTCTTATGGACAAAAAATGTGGAAGACATCGCAACATATGAAAACTGAAGAGTTTGCGGCATTGTAGAGCATTTTCAAACGGATGTCTGAATGTGATGGTCTCTACATTTAATAATCATCTTTCACAGTGAGAGGGTAACAGATATCTGTGTGTTCCATTTTGAAGAGACCAAGAGCATTGATTCCTTACACTGCAGCCATGTATGAGATCATGTTTTGGTGCTTGCTGTTCCTGGAAGGTGTTGCTTCCACCAAGACTCTCTCCAACTCAAACAAGTGGTGTCAGTCAATCATTATGTGGTATTTAACAGCATGGCAGTGGATGTATGCAATGGAAAAGACACCATCGATATGGGCAGTGCACTGTAATAAGCGACCAATATTCCAGACATAGCATATTATGAATTCGCCTCTGAACATGGCTCCAGAAGTCCAAAGGTGGGTCCACCAGCGATAGGACTGGGTAATGGGAGCCATCTACAGCACACACACAGGCACCAACATACAGAAACAGAGCAAAGCCATTTCAACTGTAGAATATGTGGTTGGAAGTGGTTGGATACATTAGAGTGCAGTACTATTGTATTGTATTGTATTGTATGGAACTGGGGATCTAGAAACGATGGAGAGGCTTCATTCCCACCATAGCCCACAGTGGTACACAGCCCCACCACAAGCTACAGCTGCCCACTCACCCCATCGCCGCCGCACACGAAACCCAGGGTTATTGTGATGTTCAGTGGACCCCCCACCCCAGGAATGTCTCAGACCAGACGAGTGTAACCCCAATGTTTGCGTGGTAGAGTAATGATGGTGTACACGTACATGGAGAAAGTGTTTGCACAGCAATCGCCGACATAGTGTAACTGAGGCAGAATAAGGGGAACCAACCTGCATTCGCCGAGACAGATGGAAAACCACCTTAAAAACTATCCACAGACTGGCCTGCACACCAGACCTTGACATTAATCCACAAGGCGGATTTGTGCCGGGGGATGGCATGCCTTCCCCCCCGGATAGCAATGCATTAGACTGTACGGCTAACTGGGTACAGTACTATACTATACCATCCAATCAGAAAAATAGTGCATTTGTGCTAGATGCTGACAATTGTACTACTCTTACAATCAATTTTAGAGCACATGGTGAGAAGTGATATTGCGATCGCATGAGCCAAAGTGACATAAAATCGGCCGACCGGAGTGGCCGTGCGGTTCTAGGCGCTACAGTCTGGAGCCGAGCGACCGCTACGGTCGCAGGTTCGAATCTTGCCTCGGGCATGGATGTGTGTGATGTCCTTAGGTTAGTTAGGTTTAATTAGTTCTAAGTTCTAGGTGACTGATGACCTCGGAAGTTAAGTCGCATAGTGCTCAGAGCCATTTGTACCATTTTTTGACATAAAATCAATAAAATTACGAAAAATGACGGAAAATAGTGTAAGTCGAGGGAAAATACGGTAAAATGTGGGGAAGTTGAGGTAGCGTGTCTTCTGCTTAGTGCAGGAAAATTATTGTACATGGCAAGGAGTACGTGACAGCAAGGGGCATACAAGAAAAAGTTGACATGGCATGATTATGAAGTTAGTGTAGCATGATGTGTAATTTCAAATGTCGGACAATGCTGATATACATTTATCTGTTTCCTTTTAAGATGAATTTTCTGTTGCTGACGATTATTTTATCGGTATGATGTGTGAATAGTATAATTTCTGAACTTTAATTGGATGTGAAGAGTGGGCACTAAACATATCTGGAAAGCAATATTGTGCATGGTGTGGAAAGAAGTAGTTTTATCATCTTAAAATTTGTCACCATAATGAGTGGGATAGAAAACTTATAGGGTGACTGTGTGTCAGATGTTCGACATACATGTCCTGCATTAGAGTATTAAGAGCATTGCACGCCCCATGACTAATATTTCAGTAGCTACATGGCTTTAACATTATAGCGTGTTTAAGTGCAGAACCATGTAGCCTTAGGTTCAAATGGTTCAAATGGTTCAAATGGTTGTGAGCACTATGGGACTTAACATCTGAGGTCATCAGTCCCATAGACTTAGAACTTCTTAAATCTAACTAATCTAAGGACAGCACACACATCCATGCCCGAGGCAGGATTCAAACCTGCGACCGTAGCAGCAGCACGGTTCTGGACTGAAGCGCCTAGAACCGCTCGGTCACAACGGCCGGCTGTAACTTTAGGAGAGCATGTGTTTATGTTCTACCATCATTCCTCTCTTGCTGGTACCTTCATGGTACTGACCCGAAGACTTGAACATTATAACTGATAACACAGGTGATTTAAATAAAGTGCTTCGGCCGGCCGTGGTGGGCTAGCGGTTCTAGGCGCTTGAGTCCGGAACCGAGCGACTGCTACGCTCGCAGGTCCGAATCCTGCCTTGGGCATGGATGTGTGTGATGTCCTTAGTTAGTTAGGTTTAAGTTGTTCTAAGTTCTAGGGGACTGATGACCTCAGATGTTAAGTCCCATAGTGCTCAGAGCCATTTGAACCATAAACTACTCAAACTCTGTCTGTCTGGAGCTCTATCATGCATAAACAACAGCTTTCTTTTTTGCTGTCTGTTACATCATCACAACACTCTCATATCTACTATACACTGATAAGATGTGCTAACCACCTTAGCAAGCGCGCATCTGGAGAGATCTTGTGCACTTGGATGGGTGCTGTGAGTAAGATTCGTGTGTAATACACTTCTCTGAACAGCACGTATGGGCTCAGCTCGCTCTGTTTTTTCACAAGACATGGAACGTAGTGGGTATAGTACCCTCCTATTTCTGGTCAGCTGCAAGTTAAATCGGCGGCAGTGTTGTAGGGAGGATTGGCCAAAGACAATGTGGGCAGATCTCTCAATCTCCAAATTTATGCTAAGAATGCGAGAATACTCTGCGACTGTCGTCCACATAGGGAAAAATGGGCAATTGTAATCGTAAATTACACATTATGATCAAAATTCTATAAATATGTAGATAACGTAACTGCATCGGTATAGGACACTGTCTGGTAAACTTTGCTGTATATGTTCGAGCATTAACCGCGAATGGATGGACTGCACATTCATCTATCATACGGTACTCGCAAAGCAGTGAAGGGGTGATTTAGTGAGCATATGGAAATTGGGAAGCATGCTGGTGAGTCATTGGTTGGTGTTGAAATCATGAAATAGCTGGTAAAATTGCTAACAATTGATCATACTATCAACTGTGGTGATCATTACAGTACGTTGTCCCAAATCGATGGTGTCTTTTCCATCCCATCTGTTCAGTGGTACACTGTTCATTAACACATAGTCATTGACTGACAGCAACTGTTTGAGATGCACAGAGTCTTAGTGGGAGCAACACCTTCTGGGGGATGGCTAGCACCAAAACAGTGATCTTGTACATGGCTGCAATGTAAGAAATCAATGCTCTTGGTCTCTTCGAAATGCAACACTTGATAGATGAGGTTAGACCATTGCCTTCAGGCAGCTGTTTGGAAACTCTCGACAGTGCCACAAACTCTTCCAGTTTCCACATTTTGCAATGTCTTCCACATTTTTGTTAATAAGAAACACTGCTTCTGTCTTTTATTTCATCCATCCTGTGTGTTGTGGGAGCAACATAGTTTACATCACGTGATGTCCAGCTTTGTGATAGCCAATAGATTGGTCATGTTACTGTTGGTTTAGCACGTGACACAGACCTCGAAATCATGGTGGAAAGATAAAATGTATGGCGGTGTATTAAGCTGTAGTTATACACTGCTTGGATGTGTTACAGCAGAAAAAAAGTATCAAACTGCTTATGAAAGAACAACTCAGGGAACCTCTCTTGCGATTGATAGCTTGTGGGATATGGACCCTCTACAGCACAAGTGGCAGAACTTTACATTAGTCTGTGCACTGGCTACCTGCTCCAATGAATCAATACCTGTATATTTAATAGGTTTGCCGCATATGCTCGATGTCAGCATGCAGATGGCATTTGTTTTTGATATAGAGGAAGAGAGGGATCTGATAGTACCTTACCAAGTCATCTACTGGGTGATGTTAGTGAAGTTTTTATAGTTCGTAGTTTTTGTCTGTTGGATGGAAAAATAAGGATAGAATGTTTGGGTGGCAAGCATGAATCCTCCCTAAGGGATGCAAATCTTCTTCAGACTGCAGTACCTGTTTGTAGTTTGGGGATGCACCACAATGCAGTAGCAAATTCCTTGTCCTTCTTCCAGTTCCCATTGACGTGGAGTCTTCCTAACTTTTCCGATAAGACACACCACCATATCTGCTCATACAATCTTTTCTACAACCTTGTACTGCAGGAGAAAACTTCGATTGGCACTAGCCTTCCACATTGCACATGGTTGGTGGAGCTACGACAACATGTTCTCATACCCACCGAGTGGCCAAAACATGGTTCTGTCGCATTAACTCAGCTCACTTTGAAGAAGGTATTAGACATAGCACCCTCTGACTACCACTCAGTTCTGGCGTACAGTGGAACTATCAGATGGCCGAAGTTGCAGGAAGGGCAGGGCAGAGACTGAGGAACGGTTACAAGATACAGAAGGACTGTCTAAAGCCACGCTGGAGTTTTACTGTATGGGGTCCTTATCACACAGGTTCAAAGAAGGTGACTCATTTCGACATATGAGAGTGCCATGAATATGAATCACCAGTGGCTGTAATCACTAAGCGACATGTCCATAGGATCCAACACAAGAGTGTGATTGCATGGAGAGACTTGATTCCAAATCGCAACAGCATTTCTACCAGAAAATGAAACACTATAGATATCAAAAGCCAGTGTGTTGGTCTCAGAATTTTGTACATGTCTTACACGTCAGTCTAGTGATCCATTTTTAAGCGATTCCTCACATAGCACACCATCTACCGTATGTGATCATGCTCAATCAATCATCATCCACCATCGCCTATACCCCCTTGGATATATCACATAACCATTGTTACATCGTGTTATTGGTATCAAGATAGAATGCATTACAAATACTGTTTTTTAGCGTGGGAAGTATCTAACAATGGCAAGAGGGAGTTCCAAATATTGGCTTAATATCACGTTCCTTAGCCGAATCACTTTCTAAATTCGGTGATAAAGGTGGTTTTATTTCAGCTTATCCACTTTCAGTCTGTTAAAACACACCCTGTGATCAACATCTATATTCAATGTCGCGATATTTGTGTTGAAGAACACTTCAGTTGGAAGCAATATCATACCTCAATTTATAAAGCTTGTACAGTTTTTAACATAGATATTGTCAGCGTCTTTTGTCTGTGTCTGTAGATCCAAGACCACTTTTATGCAGGGTGACAGTAGCAATTGTTATGATTGCGGTTTTAGTAGCACAGTCCTTACATAAAATATATGTCGCTGGCGATGTAATCCTTCTGTGGTCAGCTTCAAATGTCAGTTCTCAGTAGTGTTCCTTGAAAAGTACATCGTGTTTACTCCAGGGATTCCCATTTCAGCTACCTGGTGAGTGTACTCTGGCTGCTGAAAAAAAAAATTACTCGCAGAGTGACTCATTATCAGTTTAATCAACTAGCCTATCAATTTGGTATCAATGATGTACCACTGGGCGGGTGGAAGCGTTGGCTAGGGTACCATTGATATGATTCAGCAGTGGCAGCAGTAATCCTTGAGGTTATATCTTTTAACTAAATTTCAGTCTCCCACCTAGACATGGAGAGACGACCATAGCAATAAAATCAGATGTATTACCGAATTTACGTAGTGATACGTAATATAAACCTGATATTTACGACTTCTCTGTCCTTTTACCTTAAGAGACTACGTATGTGGCGAGGCATTTGGTTACTTTAAGAGAGAAAGTGAGGAGGCATCCTGTGACAGAGGTAGGTCTTAGCACGCCATCATGAGCCAAAATGAGATTAATATTCTAGTCCTGTGGTGCAGAACGTAACAGCTATTGAGCTAATTAGAACAGATCTCTTTTTACCTGATGAGAGACCACTCAGAGGAAATATCGCCTATGCCACACTGTTACAGAATTTCCGCAAGAAGTAACGATACTTTAGCGATATGCAAATGCGTGTGTGCCCCGAATTCTTGTATCTTCGAAAATAACTCATCTAAAAGGAACAAATCTACATTTCGTGTGAGAAATTCAGGATGTATTGTCAGCAGCATCGCTGTCTCGGATTGGGAAAAGTGGATATTTTAAATTGGGTTGGGGTTGGGTTGATTTGGTGGAAGAGACCAAACAGCGAGGTCATCGGTCTCATCGGATTAGGGAAAGATGGGGAAGGAAGTCGGCCGTGCCCTGTCAGAGGAACCATCCCGGCATTTGCCTGAAGCGATTTAGTGAAATCACGGAAAACCTAAATCAGGATAGCCGGACGCGGGATTGAACTGTCGTCCTCCCGAATGTCAATCCAGTGTGTTAAATTGGGGGGGGGGGGGGTGTCTATGTCGAGGTGGAATTGGTTAGAGCTACTTTATACATCCAAGCTGCAGCTGTTTCTTTCGCAGTGCACCACAGCTGGCCGCAGAAGTGGTCATGAGGCTTGGGCGACCGGAAGTTGCCGATTAGCTCAGCCTGTGCCGGGCGGTTAGGTACAAGGAATGCGCCGGTATGTCTGACCCTGCTCGTGGCAGCGGGGACTGGCGAAGTGGCCAGTGTGCTGGGCGAGCAGCAACAGAAGCGGCCTTGGGTGTTGCATGGGAGGAATCAGTATAATGGGTGTTTGCATTGGACGAATATTGCTCCCAAGAAAATTGATTGGTCGACTGCTTGGTGACAGTTGCCCTGACCTCTGAGCGTTCAGTGCAGTGGGTGTTTGGATGCCGGGGATGGGAATGCAGCTGCCGGTATGGCTGGTGTGGGTGTGGGCACCGGTCTCTCCTGCCTGGCGCGGAAGGGCTTCCCTGCAGTCGGCGGACGGCGCGCACTTCGCCATCGATATGTTGTGCGGAGGGCACTGTTTCTGTTCTCAAACGTCGGTGCATTCAAGGCCTTGGGTACATTTAGCGCTATGAGATATTTGTGGCTGAAATTTCGTTACGTGATTTGCATACTGTTTACCTGTGATACTCAAACGTTGGAAGTATGCTTTATTACAAAGAAGGATTATCGTAAAGGGGAGGTGAGTGTTTTAAGCTATCTGAATGTATGCTTGACACTGAATGTATGCAACCTGTACTAACAAAATATGCTAGAACATAAATTGTGCCACTATTTCTATCACCATATCCCTCCTTGTACTCTGTGTTTTCCAAATATTCGTCTCCTCAGTGGTTCTGCTGAGGACCTTATTTCTTATCAATGTACTTAATTTTCAGCACACGACAATAATGACGCATATGAAACGGTTTTATTCGATTCTTTTCCGGTTTTTCCACATTCCATGATTCGCTTCCATATGGTACCGTGCTCCAAACGTATATCCTCAGAAGTTTCTCCCTCAAATTAAGGCTAAGAAGTGATACTAGTTGACTTCTTTTGGCCAGGAAGGCCCTATTTGTCTGTGTCAGCCTGCTTTTTATATTCTTCTTGCCTTTTCTGTCTTATGGTATTTTGCTTCCAAGACAGCAGAATTCCTCCATATTGTCTACTCAGTGGTCCTCAGTTGTTACGTCATGTTCGTCGGGAATTACATTTCTGCTACACTTCATTACTTTCATTTCATATATTGGAGACGATATTGGTTTACCGGAAAAATTCCATTTTTAAAGAATATTTTAGATTTAGATAAGACTTTAGTCTGTAAGAAAACTTTAAACTCTCAAAGAATTTTCGATTTAGTGAAAGATTCGTAGTCTCCAAAGACATTCTGTTTCTGGAAAGAAGAAATTTATTTTTCCACAAGAGTTTTAGATTCAGAGAAGAATATAGATTACAAAGTTGTTTTCAAGAATACTGTGGTGAACATTCTTGACAAGATAATTTTCCCAGCCTGTAACCTCCCCCTCACTTATCGACCTTAATGACAGTGAAAAATGAAATCGCGTGTACCTAATGGGAATTTTGGAAAAGCAATCGTCACCGAGGTTAATTTGTCGGTAAAGAGGGAGGAAAGGGTTACATCTCAATGAAAGGAAAAATACTAATGAAACTGGTGGAAATTAATTTTGAAATAGGGGTAAAGTTAATAAAGAAAGTAAATGTGCGGCCGTTACGTTAACAATCAACTAGCGGTAATTAGATATTTGAGATTTGGGGGAAATTACGGTCGCCAGTCCTAAGGACAATTACTATAGTAACTGAAAAAGAAAGGTTATTACACATATAATTAGCACTAGAAGCGTGGCAACTGAAGGTTGACACGTGTAGTGTGAAAACTGAAAGTTTGTCAGAAGTAATAAATTTCGTTACACTCTGACTTAATTTAGCAAAAGAATTAATGAAACCGAAAAATCGAAAGTTAATTTAGTGACTGAAGTTAATAGTGAGCTTTCTTTCTGAAGCACATCGAAATTCAGTAAAATACGGTTAGTCTTGGACTACCTCAACAATCATTTCAAAAGCTACTTGAATCTACGCAATTTAGAAATAAGAGATTTAACTTTGAACTTGAATTAAATGATTCTGAACAATTAACAGTAGTAAAATTTAGTACGTACCAAGCTGAGCTGCAGTCACAGGTAAGCTAAAATACGGTAACAAAACTCGCACTCTTAATTTGTGCTTGTGTAATCTAAATATTGTGGCCAGCTATGAACACTTTAACTGAACTTTGAAATTAAAGCATTGAAATCGAATTATAGTACTTTAATGCTGGCGTTTGAATTTCAACGACACTCGGATTCATTCCGGAAAAGGAAGGGACCCTGCTTGGTAATGCAATTGGGACAATGAGCAACAAATGTTCACGCTAAGTTGCTGTAATTATAGTTACGAAAATGGTACAGTTTGAAAAGCTGAGGTCTGCCATACAGTTCTAAAACTTTACGTGCTTCCAGTCTTCCTTGTTGGTTGATTGAAGGTTTGAAGCCGTCGATCGAGGAGGTGGCGACAGTCACTCATTGTCGGCCGTCGCTGTTGCAGAAGCTGGATGTTGGCGCGCCTTCTTCTCGACACGGTCACCAGACGAAACGGGCTCTTGATGTGCGCCAGCTAATGCTTCCCGTCCGCGACACCATGTCAGAAACTATCATCGCGAGTCGAGCGCAATTACATGCTGCCAAACCCCGAAAGCGCGGCAACTCGCGGGAGCTTCACACAACACACCTGCTTCACTCGCTACTCCAGCCAGACTCCCTCTCTGCTCAGCCCGCGCTCCACGCGACCGAGTTAACACTACCAAAGATCCTACCCACTTTGATTCTTCACACGACCTATCGATGTAATCGTTCGATAGCAGTTTTCCCTAGGCAAGACCCAGCGTAAAAATACAAATAATATTTACGAAACAAACCAAGTATACATCGATATAAATGCATAAATATATATATACAAATAGTAAAACAATTACAATATACGAAGACACAGAAATGTTATATATTCAGGTAACAAAAATAAGGAAAACAAATTTATAGTACAATAAATGGAAATAGGAGGATATGCATTTCCGGCGTTACAAGCCATGTGCTAAAACCGACTTAGATAGTTTGGCGAAAGTAAGGTTGGCTAGAATGCGAGCAGAGAAAAACCCACGATGGCTCAAAAAATATACAGAGGGTGTCCCAGGGCGAATGAAGTACTTAGGGATATGACAGGAACAATCTTTCGAAGCAAAAAAGTCTAGTAAACACGGATTCCAAAATACATACCTTAAAAGCAACGAGCATTTCTTCGATACTGTGAAACAAAACTCTTCCACTGCAAGCTTTTTGATTTCCACGTTTTGGAAGGAGATAGTGTGGACCAAAACGATAAAAAATTGTGTGGTGAATATGAGCTCTGACATGTGTAGTGTAAGAGCTGGTATCAGTTGTTCGGTAAAAGATATGCGTTTTACTCTAGCGAGTATGAACAAGTGCTCATAATTCTCAAGGTATACATTTTAGAGTCCATGTTTACTGTACTTCTGTTTTCTTGTGTTGGGCCATGTGAAAATCCTTATACAAGAGAAATGCTTATATTAATCTTGAAACTTTGTAGAATGTTTTCTGAAACAAATGAGGTATTGAATCGAATCACCCTCTGGATACCCGTAACTAGTTTTACTTAAACACGATTTTTAATTGCTATTAGTTACCTAAAACATCGACAAACATACATTGATAACTCTCGAAATACTTTTCCCAGACCAAACCCATTTTCATTTTGTAATCTTCTAATCAAAATGGATCACTTGATATGCATCACATTAACATTCTGTCTGATTTTTATTTTGGAAATTTTCTAGTGATTTTTGTTTCTGTGTGTTTCAATTCCTTGCACCGTGTTTCAACATAGCTGAATCACTGTATTACAAAAACGATTAGCATTAGAACGAGACTAGTAGTTTGTGAGGGATAACGAATGTCATTTAGATGCACTGAATTATCCATAAAACTGTCCACTTATTTTGGTTCATAAGACATGTCGTAACTCTGACGTAGTAGGGCTTTTTAGTTATTCAGTTACTTTTCTGTTTCAGGGATTATATGCACGAGTAATCGTGATGATACGAAATGTGTCATTTTACATTCATACTTCAAGGTCTGAATTAGAAACTCCTACCCTCCATTTTTTGAATGTTACATAAATAGATTTTTGCCTCTATGGAGAGAGAGATATTGACAATGAGAAACTTTTTCAGTTTGTTTTGAAATTTAACTTTGTGGCGTGTCAAATATTTTATATTGTTGTGTATGCGATTAAAATTTTTGTGGCAGCATTGTGCATTTCTTTTCATGCCAAAAACAACCTTAATGTGAAATAATAAACACTGTTTTTTTCTTTTGGCATTGCAGTTATGTATATCATTGTTCCTTCTGAACTGTGATGGGTTATTTACACGAACTTGAAGGAATAATACACTGTAAAGTGGGTGGTCAACTCCTTAAACAAGCTTAAAAAATGATCGTGGTTGTGCATATCGTAACATCCCCAGTGTGAAAAGCTTTGGCACTGTTTTATCTGTCTTATCGAGATCTTTGTATACTGTCTTCCATCTGACAAAACCTATTCAGTGTGTGCGTGCATGCGCGCGCGTGTGCGCGCGCGCGTATGTGCGCGTATGTGCGCATATGTGTGTGTATGTGCGCGTATGTGCGCGTATGTGCGCGAATGTGCGCGTATGTGAGCGTATGTGTGCGAGTGAGAAATGCTTTGGCCCTGTTTTATCTGTCATATCGAGATTTTTGTATACTGTCTTCCATCTGACAAAACCTATTCAGTGTGTGTGTGCGTGTGTGCGTGCGTGCATGTGTGCGTGCGCGCGTGCGTGCTCGCGTGCGTGCGCGTATGTGTGCGTATGTGTGCGTGCGTTTGTTGCTGTACAGTCTACACTATGTGCGTATTTATTTATCAACAAAGTGCTTTTTGTTGTTTCGTGAACACAGGCATCCAACACTGCAACATAATGACGCGGAAACTGCGACGTAAGTAACTTAAAACTTAAACAGTTCTATGCAAAATGGAAGATGGAGAAGGAAAGAAAGGAAAGGAAAGGTCAACGTCCGCGAGTGAAAATTTGTACTGGACTTGGATTCGAACCCAGACGTGTCCGAAAGAACACACACCAGGCATTTGTATAATTAAGCAGTTTTACCTCAAAGGTTTGTTTACATTGTTTTCATTCACTGTCAGGTACAGTTACCGTTAAACAGGCCGTTTCTCATGTCGTTTTTTCCTGTATGGCACCGTCACACCAGGAAACTTACACCACAGGAGGGGAAAACATCAAAGAACAACAACAAAAAGTGTAATATAAACATGAATAGCCGCCTGAAGATGAATCTGGCGGTTCGAAACAGGTAATGGTGCTATTATTTGTGTAAATGAATAGCATCGTTAACAATGGTTGGTTGCTGTTTTCTTCTACGCTTGTGCTTTGCGAATATTCTTGGTACTACAACGTTTAATCCTTTTTGGGTGACTTCTGAGCTCCTCTCAAAAAGAAAGAGCGTTTAATATTCTCCATAGTTTTCAGAGCTGCTTGAATCCGAGCCCGCGCAGTCCTTGCGCTGTTTGGTTGCGTGCAGTTTGAATTTATTCAGTCTGCTCTTGCTTTTGATTGTTTACACTGGTAATCTAGTCCGAATATTTTTGATCATTTTGTGGTAAATCTACTTCGATAATTATTTAGAAGAACAAAGTATTGAAGATTTTCAGAAAATCTTTACCAAAAAAAATACAATGTTGAAAAAATAAATATTTCTAGCTTTCTTTTCGCTGAAGCAGTTCCCAACGCAACTTCCATGACAAAGAAAACTGAAAAATGTGGAAGCCAAAGTACGAATTTCAGGCCATAAAATGGTGAAAATATAGTTAATTGTTTTTATGGATATACAGGTGACGTTTTATATACACGAGGTGACAGAAGTCATGAGGTAATATCGTGCTGGACCTCCTTTTACCTAGCGTGGTGCAGAAATTCGACGTGGCATGAATTCAACAACTCGTTGGAAGTCACCTGCACAAATACAGAGCCGTGCTGACCCTACAGCCATCCATAATTGCGAACTTGATGCCAGTGCAGGATTTTGTGCTCGAACTGACCTCTCTATTACGTCCCACAAATGTTTGATTGGATCATTCGGACGAACCGGGTAGCCAAATCATTCGCTCGAATTGTCCAGAATGTTCTTCATACCAATCGCGAACAATTGTGACCAGGTGTATGGCGCATTGTCATCCATGAGAATTCCATCGTTGTTTGGGAACATTGACGTCTATGAATAGCTGCAAAGGGCAGCTAAACATAACCATTTCCAGTCAATGATCGGTTCAGTTGGACCAGAGGACCCAGTCCGCGCATACCGTTATGGAGCCTCCATCAGCTTGCACAGCGCCTTGTTGACAACTTTGGTTCCTGGCTTCGTGGAGTCTGCGCCACACTAGAGCCCTACCCTGACCAACTGAAGTGGAGACACATTTGATCAGGCCACAGTTTGTCACTCGTCTACGGTCCAACTGGTATGGTCACCAGCGCAGGAGAGGTGTGCAGGTGATGCGCTGTTAGCAAACGT
Source organism: Schistocerca cancellata (assembly GCF_023864275.1). Classification (NCBI taxonomy): domain Eukaryota; kingdom Metazoa; phylum Arthropoda; class Insecta; order Orthoptera; family Acrididae; genus Schistocerca; species Schistocerca cancellata. Next base: position 664,801,192 of record NC_064626.1, read on the forward strand.
CCATCGTCTGCTGCCGTAGCCCATTAACGCGGAATTTTGCACTCCGTCCTAACGGTCGTCGTACGTCCCAGATTGATTTCTGCGGTTATTTCACGCAGTGTTGCTTGTCCATTAGCACTGACAACTTACACAAACGCTGCTGATCTCGGTCGTTAAGTGAAAGCCGTCGGCCACTGCATTATCCGCCGTGAGAGATAATGCCTGAAATCTGGTATTCTCGGTAGACTCTTTGCACTGTGGGTCTCGGAATATTGAATTCCCTAGCGATTTTCGGAATGTAATGTCCCATTCGTGCAGCTCCAATACCATTCCGCGTTAAAAGACTGTCAGTTCCCGTCGTGCGGACCTCTTTTCACGTGAACCACCTGAGTACAAATGACAGCTCCCCCATTGCATTGCACTTTTAAGCCATGTGTATACGTACATATCGCTGCCCATGACTTTCTCTTCTCAGTGCAAAGGGGTAACATTTCAGGTGTCATAATCGCTTGTGAGCTCACAGGTCAAAGAAGGCAGTAGTGGTAGGCTTTTAATTACACAGGCCAACGAAAAATTAGTTTTGAAAAACTTTTTGTACTTTGATAGCTGCATCTACATAGATTTTCATGAGCTGAATCCAAATCTAGCCTTAGTTTTTTGTATCACCCATAGTTTTCTAGCAATATGCTTTTTATTATATAGCATAAAAACCTATGCTATACAGTAAACGAGGAAATTAATGAAACGCTTTGTTACAACATAAGCATGGTTTGTATTTACAGTAAGCTACTTAAAACAATGATATGTGTAAATAGAGGTTTCATTTGTCAGGTGGAATTGGTTTGTATTTTCTTTCTCTATTTTCTTTGAAGCTTCTTTCTATGATGAATCGCTTGCTGAACTTCGAGGTGAAGTGACTAGCCGTAGTCACCCATTATGTTGGTGTTCCAGCGTCCTTGGTAGCGTTTTCCCATGACTAGTTTTGGATGAATCAATAAACAGCCTCCTGTCTTCCTTTTTGTAATCAAAACCAAACTCATTCATCAGATCAGGAATATTGGAGCAATACACTAAACGACCTTCTTGTTGAAAAAACTTGGAAAATTGCTGCTGTCTCTTTCTATACATGTATATGCTGGTTCCAACTGAAGTTCTATTCTTTTAATCTAGAGCCAATCAATTCAACTTTCTCTTTCGTTAAGCCCAGATCCCTGACCAAATCGTTAAGCTCGGTCTGAGTAAGCAATTTGGGCTCTAGACTTTCTCTATTACAATGGAATTCATCATCATCTGGTTCATCTAAATCAGATTCTACATCAAAAAATACTTTTGTTGGAATAGAATTTAAATCATCTGGTGGTTCAGGAACCAGCAAATCTACACCATGCCCTACCGGTCGGATGGGGGACGGAAGGTTAGTGTAGCTTATTACCTTCCTGTTTTTCGAATTATGACCATTAATATCAACAATGCAAAAGTAGCAATCATCGGAATGATTTTTTGGCTCCCTCCATATCACAGGACAGCAAATATAAAGGCTTTGTTCTCCTTTTTGGTCCATTTTCTCAGATCTTCAACACACACACATAACATACCTTATGTGGCGCCCAAGATTTATCTCGATTACCAAGTTTAGACCAAAAGTATGATAAATAAACCTTTTTCACTAAGCCTGTAATTTTTCTTTGGTGTTTTTTAATCACAAATTCATCACAAATATAACAAAAACTGTCAGCAGAGGTTTTACAACCACGATTAGACATTGTACTGAGCACATGTACAGGTTGACAGTAAACAAAACACTATATGTTAATACAAAAACAGAATCGACTTTTTTGCCAGCAAATGTTTTTCAGCAGTGCTACCAACGTCATCTACGTTCATTAACCTCCTTTTTAAATTATTTTACCTAAATAAAAACTGCTAAATTCTTTAAAAAATCGCTTAATTTAATAAATTTTACTGTAAAATCTGAAGAATGGTGGGTGGTATAATTTTTAAGTATCATATTTGGATTTCCCACTCTAAAAAACATAAGAATAAGGTATTTTGAGCAAAAACGTTTTTCCATCGTTGGCCTCTGTTATTGATGAGGACTCGTATTAACACCATTTCAAAGAACCGTAGGTACGAGGGTGATCTCAAAAGTAAGGTCTCCTATTTTTTAAGTACATAGACCTGTTTATTTCTACAATGGTTTACATCAGTTTACAGCTTGAACATTTAGCTATTTTTCGACATAATCACCATTTCTGTCGATGCATTTTTGTAGACGATGTAGCAGTTTTTATATGCCCATGTCGTATTAGCTCGTCGCCATGCTGTTCAGAAAGTTATGAACCTCTTCTTTCACCTCGTCGTCGGAGCTGGATCGCTGGGACCACAATTAACGCTGACAGGTACTGTGAGACTCTGAAAAAACTCAAATGGGCAATTCAGACCCGGAGAAGAGGAATGTTGAGCAAGAGCGTACACATTCTCCATGACAACGCTCGCCCACACATCGCTCGGCAAACCGTTGCTCTCCTGCAACAGTTTCAGTGGTACATAATCACCCACCCAGCCTATAGTCCTGACTTGGCACCCAGTGACTATCACCTGTTCCCTAGGTTAAAAGAACATTTGGCCGGAAAGCGATTCAACTCCGACGACGAGGCGAAAGAGGAGGTTCATAACATTCTGAATGGAATGACGGTGAGCTGGTATGACATGGGCATACAACAACTGCCAAAGCGTCCACAAAAATGCATCGACAGAAATGGTGATTATGGCGATAAATAGGTAAATTTCAAGCTGTAAACTGATGTAAACCATTGTAGAAATAAACAGGTCTACGTACTTATAAAAAATAGGAGACCTTCCTTTTGGGATTACCCTCGTAGAACTCAGTATGAACTAAAATCATGCGGAAGGTGAGCAGTCGGTGATCCGGCAATTCAGAACCGGAGAAGAGGAATGTTGAGCAAGGGCGTACACATTCTCCATGACAACGCTCGCCCACACATCGCTTGGCAAACTGTTGCTCTCCTGTAACAGTTTCAGTGGTACATAATCACTCAGCCAGCCTATAGTCCTGACTTGGCACCCAGTGACTATCACCTGTTCCCTAGGTTAAAAGAACATTTGGCCGGAAAGCGATTCAACTCCGACGACGAGGCGAAAGAGGAGGTTCATAACATTCTGAATGGAATGACGGTGAGCTGGTATGACATGGGCATACAACAACTGCCAAAGCGTCCACAAAAATGCATCGACAGAAATGGTGATTATGGCGATAAATAGGTAAATTTCAAGCTGCAATCTGATGTAAACCATTGTAGAAATAAACAGGTCTACGTTTTTTTTTTTTTTTTTTTTCATCAGTCTACTGACTGGTTTGATGCGGCCCGCCACGAATTCCTTTCCTGTGCTAACCTCTTCATCTCAGAGTAGCACTTGCAACCTACCCCTCAATTATTTGCTTGACGTATTCTAATCTCTGTCTTCCTCTACAGTTTTTGCCCTCTACCGCTCCCTCTAGTACCATGGAAGTCATTCCCTCATGTCTTAGCAGATGTCCTATCATTCTGTCCCGTCTCCTTATCAGTGTTTTCCACATATTCCTTTCCTCTCCGATTCTGCGTAGAACCTCCTCATTCCTTACCTTATAAGTCCACCTAATTTTCAACATTCGTCTGTAGCACCACATTTCAAATGCTTCGATTCTCTTCTGTTCCGGTTTTCCCACAGTCCATGTTTCACTACCATACAATGCTGTACTCCAGACGTACATCCTCAGAAATTTCTTCCTCAAATTAAGGCCGGTATTTGATATTAGTAGACTTCTCTTGGCCAGAAATGCCTTTTTTGCCATAGCGAGTCTGCTTTTGATGTCCTCCTTGCTCCGTCCGTCATTGATTATTTTATTGCCTAGGTAGCAGAATTCCTTAACTTCATTGACTTCGTGACCATCAATCCTGATGTTAAGTTTCTCGCTGTTCTCATTTCTACTACTTCTCATTACCTTCGTCTTTCTCCGATTTACTCTCAAACCATACTGTGTACTCATTAGACTGTTCATTCCGTTCAGCAGATCATTTAATTCTTCTTCACTTTCACTCAGGATAGCAATGTCATCAGCAAATCGTATCATTGATATCCTTTCACCTTGTATTTTAATTCCACTCCTGAACCTTTCTTTTATTTGCATCATTGCTTCCTCGATGCACAGATTGAAGAGTAGGGGCGAAAGGCTACAGCCTTGTCTTACACCCTTCTTAATACGAGCACTTCGTTCTTGATCGTCCACTCTTATTATTCCCTCTTGGTTGTTGTACATATTGTATATGACCCGTCTCTTCCTATAGCTTACCCCTACTTTTTTCAGAATCTCGAACAGCTTGCACCATTTTATATTGTCGAACGCTTTTTCCAGGTCGACAAATCCTATGAAAGTGTCTTGATTTTTCTTTAGCCTTGCTTCCATTATTAGCCGTAACGTCAGAATTGCCTCTCTCGTCCCTTTACTTTTCCTAAAGCCAAACTGATCGTCATCTACGTACTTATAAACAAATAGGAGACCTTCCTTTTGGGATTACCCTCGTAGAACTCAGTATTGAACTAAAATCATGCGGAAGGTGAGCAGTCGGCGATCTGTTGTGCGCCGGCTTCCCAGGTGGGTCGTGCTGGGCGGGCGCGCCGAGTTTTCCGGGTGAGCGTCACAGCCACTGACCGACCTCGGCTGGGCGCCGTCCCCTGGCAGGCTGCCCGCAGGCGTTCGTCCACCACGCCGACGCGCCGTCCCCCGCGGCATTCCTGTCCGTGCAGACACACACACACACACACACACACACACACACCAACAGGCCACTGAACCCGCGTCCGGCGACGTCAGTCGGCGCACGTCCACCTAATGTCGCGACGCACCGAGATTGTCGCACGTTTCCTATTGCCGTGTCGTGCGTTGGCTAGAACGCTTGTGTCTCTCTTTGTACAGCACTTTCAAGAATTCTAGAGGAGGAGCGTGGTCGACGTTAAAAAAAATGCCTAGCAAGATAGAATGCTTTCAATGTAGAGTGTTTCGAAAGTATCCATTCAATTGCTAGTCACTATCGAGCATCGGAGTATGAATTTCAGATACATTGCTGACTGCTGAAATCACATAACCGCTTCCGACTCATCCTGTACTATATGACTAAATCGAGTGAAACTGAACCCGCATTGTGTGTAAAACTGGGTGAGGCATGTTTACCAAAACTCAGACCCCTTTTTACCCTCTATTAGGCTTGCCTCCAGTTGCTTCTCATAAAACTGAGTGCAGAAGAGGGTGGATATTAATTTTAATTGAAATATTAACTGTCACATGGCTCTCGCGATCTGGAGTATTTAGATTTTCTTTATTCAAATTGTGTCGATCTCACCAAGTGTAATGGGAAAAATTGAACGGTTTTGATTGATAAGAAATCACTAAAAGATATTTTCTACATACTTTGAATATTTTATTGAGTGGTTTTTCGTATATTTACACATTAAGAAAAAAAAGAAAATACAAAAATCTGAAGATACGGCAGTACAACACAGTTGTAAAACCAGAATGTGTCTATGCAAGTGAATGTTTAGTACTGAACTACAAATTACACAAACTTGAAGTCCTACAAAGAAAAATCATTCGAAAAATACTTGGACCACCAAAAAATACAGAGCTACGGAAATTAAGAAGCAATGAAGAAGTTTATCGCAACATAGAAAACGTAAATGAAACACTACGAAAGAGGCGACTGCTACTTTTTGGACACTTATACAGAATGAACAGCAGCAGGTTAACCAAACAGATTTTTAAATATCTTTGGGACAAGAACTCAACAATAGCCTGGTTTCAAGAAGTTAGGAAAGATTTGGAAAGAAATAACGTGAGTGAAAAAGATGCAACAGAAAGAGAGAGTTTCAAGAGAAAAATGTTAAAATGGAAGGATTCCAACGCAGGAGGGAGAAGAAGACAGGGCCAAAATGGTTCAAGGAGAGAAAAAGGATACATAGTGAAAAGACGAAAGAATACTGGAGGAAAAAGAAAGAACTACAACGAAGGAAGCATTAAAATTGGTGCGTGGTCCTTAGATGACCCAAACGAAGAAAGAAAAAGAAGAAGACGCACCATAAAGGAATTATGCGAATGGGACGGAAATCGCTAGATATGATATCCATGTACAGACAAACAAATGATTATAGTTTCAGAAAAGTTGGTTGACTTATTCAAGAGAACGAACTTCACAATCGGAGCAAGTCACTACAGCACTGTTCACGTCTGGCCACTACGCAAGCACTTACTCGTCTTGGCATTGATTGACAGAGTCGTCGGATGTCCTCCTGAGGAATATCGTGCCATATTTTGTCCATTCGACGCGTTAGATCGACAGAATGCTGAGATGATTATAGCCGGCCCTGACCATAATTCTACAAAAAGTTCTCAACTCGTGAAAGATCTTGCTGGCCAAGGTGTGGGTTTGGCAAGCACGAAAACAAACAGCAGAAACTCTTGTCGTGCACAGGCGGCCATTACCTTGCTAAAATGTAAGCCCAGGATGGCTTCCCATGAAGGACAACAAAACGGGGCGTAGAATATCTTCGACGTATCGCTCTAGCTGTAAGGCTGCCGCGGATGACAACCAAAGAGGTCCAGCTAGGAAAATAAATGGCACGCCAGACCATCACTGCTGGCTGTCGCGCCGTGTGGAAGGCGACGGACGGTTTGGTATCCTAGCACTTTCCTGTGAGTCTCCAGACACGTCTTCGCTCCTGTGCGTCTCCAGACACGTCTTCGCTCCTGTGCGTCTCCAGACACGTCTTCGCTCCTGTGAGTCTCCAGACACGTCTTCGCTCCTGTGAGTCTCCAGACACGTCTTCGCTCCTGTGAGTCTCCAGACACGTCTTCGCTCCTGTGAGTCTCCAGACACGTCTTCGCTCCTGTGAGTCTCCAGACACGTCTTCGCTCCTGTGAGTCTCCAGACACGTCTTCGCTCCTGTGAGTCTCCAGACACGTCTTCGCTCCTGTGAGTCTCCAGACACGTCTTCACTCCTGTGCGTCTCCAGACACGTCTTCGCTCCTGTGAGTCTCCAGACACGTCTTCGCTCCTGTGAGTCTCCAGACACGTCTTCGCTCCTGTGAGTCTCCAGACACGTCTTCGCTCCTGTGCATCTCCAGACACGTCTTCGCTCCTGTGAGTCTCCAGACACGTCTTCGCTCCTGTAAGTCTCCAGACACGTCTTCTCTCCTGTGAGTCTCCAGACACGTCTTCACTCCTGTGAGTCTCCAGACACGTCTTCACTCCTGTGAGTCTCCAGACGCGTCTTCGCTCCTGTGCGTCTCCAGACACGTCTTCGCTCCTGTGAGTCTCCAGACACGTGTTCACTCCTGTGAGTCTCCAGACACGTCTTCGCTCCTGTGAGTCTCCAGACACGTCTTCACTCCTGTGAGTCTCCAGACACGTCTTCGCTCCTGTGCGTCTCCAGACACGTCTTCGCTCCTGTGAGTCTCCAGACACGTCTTCGCTCCTGTGAGTCTCCAGACACGTCTTCGCTCCTGTGAGTCTCCAGACACGTCTTCGCTCCTGTGCGTCTCCAGACACGGTCAGTGCGGCTCAGTTCGCAGCGGGACTCATCACTGAAGACTATTCTACTCCAATGATATTCGAGGGGGAACAAATGTCTGGAGACGTCCCGGACAGTGATCGGATTCCAAAATACATACCTTAAAAGCAACGAGCATTTCTTCGATACTGTGAAACAAAACTCTTCCACTGCAAGCTTTTTGATTTCCACGTTTTGGAAGGAGATAGTGTGGACCAAAACGATAAAAAATTGTGTGGTGAATATGAGCTCTGACATGTGTAGTGTAAGAGCTGGTATCAGTTGTTCGGTAAAAGATATGCGTTTTACTCTAGCGAGTATGAACAAGTGCTCATAATTCTCAAGGTATACATTTTAGAGTCCATGTTTACTGTACTTCTGTTTTCTTGTGTTGGGCCATGTGAAAATCCTTATACAAGAGAAATGCTTATATTAATCTTGAAACTTTGTAGAATGTTTTCTGAAACAAATGAGGTATTGAATCGAATCACCCTCTGGATACCCGTAACTAGTTTTACTTAAACACGATTTTTAATTGCTATTAGTTACCTAAAACATCGACAAACATACATTGATAACTCTCGAAATACTTTTCCCAGACCAAACCCATTTTCATTTTGTAATCTTCTAATCAAAATGGATCACTTGATATGCATCACATTAACATTCTGTCTGATTTTTATTTTGGAAATTTTCTAGTGATTTTTGTTTCTGTGTGTTTCAATTCCTTGCACCGTGTTTCAACATAGCTGAATCACTGTATTACAAAAACGATTAGCATTAGAACGAGACTAGTAGTTTGTGAGGGATAACGAATGTCATTTAGATGCACTGAATTATCCATAAAACTGTCCACTTATTTTGGTTCATAAGACATGTCGTAACTCTGACGTAGTAGGGCTTTTTAGTTATTCAGTTACTTTTCTGTTTCAGGGATTATATGCACGAGTAATCGTGATGATACGAAATGTGTCATTTTACATTCATACTTCAAGGTCTGAATTAGAAACTCCTACCCTCCATTTTTTGAATGTTACATAAATAGATTTTTGCCTCTATGGAGAGAGAGATATTGACAATGAGAAACTTTTTCAGTTTGTTTTGAAATTTAACTTTGTGGCGTGTCAAATATTTTATATTGTTGTGTATGCGATTAAAATTTTTGTGGCAGCATTGTGCATTTCTTTTCATGCCAAAAACAACCTTAATGTGAAATAATAAACACTGTTTTTTTCTTTTGGCATTGCAGTTATGTATATCATTGTTCCTTCTGAACTGTGATGGGTTATTTACACGAACTTGAAGGAATAATACACTGTAAAGTGGGTGGTCAACTCCTTAAACAAGCTTAAAAAATGATCGTGGTTGTGCATATCGTAACATCCCCAGTGTGAAAAGCTTTGGCACTGTTTTATCTGTCTTATCGAGATCTTTGTATACTGTCTTCCATCTGACAAAACCTATTCAGTGTGTGCGTGCATGCGCGCGCGTGTGCGCGCGCGCGTATGTGCGCGTATGTGCGCATATGTGTGTGTATGTGCGCGTATGTGCGCGTATGTGCGCGAATGTGCGCGTATGTGAGCGTATGTGTGCGAGTGAGAAATGCTTTGGCCCTGTTTTATCTGTCATATCGAGATTTTTGTATACTGTCTTCCATCTGACAAAACCTATTCAGTGTGTGTGTGCGTGTGTGCGTGCGTGCATGTGTGCGTGCGCGCGTGCGTGCTCGCGTGCGTGCGCGTATGTGTGCGTATGTGTGCGTGCGTTTGTTGCTGTACAGTCTACACTATGTGCGTATTTATTTATCAACAAAGTGCTTTTTGTTGTTTCGTGAACACAGGCATCCAACACTGCAACATAATGACGCGGAAACTGCGACGTAAGTAACTTAAAACTTAAACAGTTCTATGCAAAATGGAAGATGGAGAAGGAAAGAAAGGAAAGGAAAGGTCAACGTCCGCGAGTGAAAATTTGTACTGGACTTGGATTCGAACCCAGACGTGTCCGAAAGAACACACACCAGGCATTTGTATAATTAAGCAGTTTTACCTCAAAGGTTTGTTTACATTGTTTTCATTCACTGTCAGGTACAGTTACCGTTAAACAGGCCGTTTCTCATGTCGTTTTTTCCTGTATGGCACCGTCACACCAGGAAACTTACACCACAGGAGGGGAAAACATCAAAGAACAACAACAAAAAGTGTAATATAAACATGAATAGCCGCCTGAAGATGAATCTGGCGGTTCGAAACAGGTAATGGTGCTATTATTTGTGTAAATGAATAGCATCGTTAACAATGGTTGGTTGCTGTTTTCTTCTACGCTTGTGCTTTGCGAATATTCTTGGTACTACAACGTTTAATCCTTTTTGGGTGACTTCTGAGCTCCTCTCAAAAAGAAAGAGCGTTTAATATTCTCCATAGTTTTCAGAGCTGCTTGAATCCGAGCCCGCGCAGTCCTTGCGCTGTTTGGTTGCGTGCAGTTTGAATTTATTCAGTCTGCTCTTGCTTTTGATTGTTTACACTGGTAATCTAGTCCGAATATTTTTGATCATTTTGTGGTAAATCTACTTCGATAATTATTTAGAAGAACAAAGTATTGAAGATTTTCAGAAAATCTTTACCAAAAAAAATACAATGTTGAAAAAATAAATATTTCTAGCTTTCTTTTCGCTGAAGCAGTTCCCAACGCAACTTCCATGACAAAGAAAACTGAAAAATGTGGAAGCCAAAGTACGAATTTCAGGCCATAAAATGGTGAAAATATAGTTAATTGTTTTTATGGATATACAGGTGACGTTTTATATACACGAGGTGACAGAAGTCATGAGGTAATATCGTGCTGGACCTCCTTTTACCTAGCGTGGTGCAGAAATTCGACGTGGCATGAATTCAACAACTCGTTGGAAGTCACCTGCACAAATACAGAGCCGTGCTGACCCTACAGCCATCCATAATTGCGAACTTGATGCCAGTGCAGGATTTTGTGCTCGAACTGACCTCTCTATTACGTCCCACAAATGTTTGATTGGATCATTCGGACGAACCGGGTAGCCAAATCATTCGCTCGAATTGTCCAGAATGTTCTTCATACCAATCGCGAACAATTGTGACCAGGTGTATGGCGCATTGTCATCCATGAGAATTCCATCGTTGTTTGGGAACATTGACGTCTATGAATAGCTGCAAAGGGCAGCTAAACATAACCATTTCCAGTCAATGATCGGTTCAGTTGGACCAGAGGACCCAGTCCGCGCATACCGTTATGGAGCCTCCATCAGCTTGCACAGCGCCTTGTTGACAACTTTGGTTCCTGGCTTCGTGGAGTCTGCGCCACACTAGAGCCCTACCCTGACCAACTGAAGTGGAGACACATTTGATCAGGCCACAGTTTGTCACTCGTCTACGGTCCAACTGGTATGGTCACCAGCGCAGGAGAGGTGTGCAGGTGATGCGCTGTTAGCAAACGTCCATCGTCTGCTGCCGTAGCCCATTAACGCGGAATTTTGCACTCCGTCCTAACGGTCGTCGTACGTCCCAGATTGATTTCTGCGGTTATTTCACGCAGTGTTGCTTGTCCATTAGCACTGACAACTTACACAAACGCTGCTGATCTCGGTCGTTAAGTGAAAGCCGTCGGCCACTGCATTATCCGCCGTGAGAGATAATGCCTGAAATCTGGTATTCTCGGTAGACTCTTTGCACTGTGGGTCTCGGAATATTGAATTCCCTAGCGATTTTCGGAATGTAATGTCCCATTCGTGCAGCTCCAATACCATTCCGCGTTAAAAGACTGTCAGTTCCCGTCGTGCGGACCTCTTTTCACGTGAACCACCTGAGTACAAATGACAGCTCCCCCATTGCATTGCACTTTTAAGCCATGTGTATACGTACATATCGCTGCCCATGACTTTCTCTTCTCAGTGCAAAGGGGTAACATTTCAGGTGTCATAATCGCTTGTGAGCTCACAGGTCAAAGAAGGCAGTAGTGGTAGGCTTTTAATTACACAGGCCAACGAAAAATTAGTTTTGAAAAACTTTTTGTACTTTGATAGCTGCATCTACATAGATTTTCATGAGCTGAATCCAAATCTAGCCTTAGTTTTTTGTATCACCCATAGTTTTCTAGCAATATGCTTTTTATTATATAGCATAAAAACCTATGCTATACAGTAAACGAGGAAATTAATGAAACGCTTTGTTACAACATAAGCATGGTTTGTATTTACAGTAAGCTACTTAAAACAATGATATGTGTAAATAGAGGTTTCATTTGTCAGGTGGAATTGGTTTGTATTTTCTTTCTCTATTTTCTTTGAAGCTTCTTTCTATGATGAATCGCTTGCTGAACTTCGAGGTGAAGTGACTAGCCGTAGTCACCCATTATGTTGGTGTTCCAGCGTCCTTGGTAGCGTTTTCCCATGACTAGTTTTGGATGAATCAATAAACAGCCTCCTGTCTTCCTTTTTGTAATCAAAACCAAACTCATTCATCAGATCAGGAATATTGGAGCAATACACTAAACGACCTTCTTGTTGAAAAAACTTGGAAAATTGCTGCTGTCTCTTTCTATACATGTATATGCTGGTTCCAACTGAAGTTCTATTCTTTTAATCTAGAGCCAATCAATTCAACTTTCTCTTTCGTTAAGCCCAGATCCCTGACCAAATCGTTAAGCTCGGTCTGAGTAAGCAATTTGGGCTCTAGACTTTCTCTATTACAATGGAATTCATCATCATCTGGTTCATCTAAATCAGATTCTACATCAAAAAATACTTTTGTTGGAATAGAATTTAAATCATCTGGTGGTTCAGGAACCAGCAAATCTACACCATGCCCTACCGGTCGGATGGGGGACGGAAGGTTAGTGTAGCTTATTACCTTCCTGTTTTTCGAATTATGACCATTAATATCAACAATGCAAAAGTAGCAATCATCGGAATGATTTTTTGGCTCCCTCCATATCACAGGACAGCAAATATAAAGGCTTTGTTCTCCTTTTTGGTCCATTTTCTCAGATCTTCAACACACACACATAACATACCTTATGTGGCGCCCAAGATTTATCTCGATTACCAAGTTTAGACCAAAAGTATGATAAATAAACCTTTTTCACTAAGCCTGTAATTTTTCTTTGGTGTTTTTTAATCACAAATTCATCACAAATATAACAAAAACTGTCAGCAGAGGTTTTACAACCACGATTAGACATTGTACTGAGCACATGTACAGGTTGACAGTAAACAAAACACTATATGTTAATACAAAAACAGAATCGACTTTTTTGCCAGCAAATGTTTTTCAGCAGTGCTACCAACGTCATCTACGTTCATTAACCTCCTTTTTAAATTATTTTACCTAAATAAAAACTGCTAAATTCTTTAAAAAATCGCTTAATTTAATAAATTTTACTGTAAAATCTGAAGAATGGTGGGTGGTATAATTTTTAAGTATCATATTTGGATTTCCCACTCTAAAAAACATAAGAATAAGGTATTTTGAGCAAAAACGTTTTTCCATCGTTGGCCTCTGTTATTGATGAGGACTCGTATTAACACCATTTCAAAGAACCGTAGGTACGAGGGTGATCTCAAAAGTAAGGTCTCCTATTTTTTAAGTACATAGACCTGTTTATTTCTACAATGGTTTACATCAGTTTACAGCTTGAACATTTAGCTATTTTTCGACATAATCACCATTTCTGTCGATGCATTTTTGTAGACGATGTAGCAGTTTTTATATGCCCATGTCGTATTAGCTCGTCGCCATGCTGTTCAGAAAGTTATGAACCTCTTCTTTCACCTCGTCGTCGGAGCTGGATCGCTGGGACCACAATTAACGCTGACAGGTACTGTGAGACTCTGAAAAAACTCAAATGGGCAATTCAGACCCGGAGAAGAGGAATGTTGAGCAAGAGCGTACACATTCTCCATGACAACGCTCGCCCACACATCGCTCGGCAAACCGTTGCTCTCCTGCAACAGTTTCAGTGGTACATAATCACCCACCCAGCCTATAGTCCTGACTTGGCACCCAGTGACTATCACCTGTTCCCTAGGTTAAAAGAACATTTGGCCGGAAAGCGATTCAACTCCGACGACGAGGCGAAAGAGGAGGTTCATAACATTCTGAATGGAATGACGGTGAGCTGGTATGACATGGGCATACAACAACTGCCAAAGCGTCCACAAAAATGCATCGACAGAAATGGTGATTATGGCGATAAATAGGTAAATTTCAAGCTGTAAACTGATGTAAACCATTGTAGAAATAAACAGGTCTACGTACTTATAAAAAATAGGAGACCTTCCTTTTGGGATTACCCTCGTAGAACTCAGTATGAACTAAAATCATGCGGAAGGTGAGCAGTCGGTGATCCGGCAATTCAGAACCGGAGAAGAGGAATGTTGAGCAAGGGCGTACACATTCTCCATGACAACGCTCGCCCACACATCGCTTGGCAAACTGTTGCTCTCCTGTAACAGTTTCAGTGGTACATAATCACTCAGCCAGCCTATAGTCCTGACTTGGCACCCAGTGACTATCACCTGTTCCCTAGGTTAAAAGAACATTTGGCCGGAAAGCGATTCAACTCCGACGACGAGGCGAAAGAGGAGGTTCATAACATTCTGAATGGAATGACGGTGAGCTGGTATGACATGGGCATACAACAACTGCCAAAGCGTCCACAAAAATGCATCGACAGAAATGGTGATTATGGCGATAAATAGGTAAATTTCAAGCTGCAATCTGATGTAAACCATTGTAGAAATAAACAGGTCTACGTTTTTTTTTTTTTTTTTTTTCATCAGTCTACTGACTGGTTTGATGCGGCCCGCCACGAATTCCTTTCCTGTGCTAACCTCTTCATCTCAGAGTAGCACTTGCAACCTACCCCTCAATTATTTGCTTGACGTATTCTAATCTCTGTCTTCCTCTACAGTTTTTGCCCTCTACCGCTCCCTCTAGTACCATGGAAGTCATTCCCTCATGTCTTAGCAGATGTCCTATCATTCTGTCCCGTCTCCTTATCAGTGTTTTCCACATATTCCTTTCCTCTCCGATTCTGCGTAGAACCTCCTCATTCCTTACCTTATAAGTCCACCTAATTTTCAACATTCGTCTGTAGCACCACATTTCAAATGCTTCGATTCTCTTCTGTTCCGGTTTTCCCACAGTCCATGTTTCACTACCATACAATGCTGTACTCCAGACGTACATCCTCAGAAATTTCTTCCTCAAATTAAGGCCGGTATTTGATATTAGTAGACTTCTCTTGGCCAGAAATGCCTTTTTTGCCATAGCGAGTCTGCTTTTGATGTCCTCCTTGCTCCGTCCGTCATTGATTATTTTATTGCCTAGGTAGCAGAATTCCTTAACTTCATTGACTTCGTGACCATCAATCCTGATGTTAAGTTTCTCGCTGTTCTCATTTCTACTACTTCTCATTACCTTCGTCTTTCTCCGATTTACTCTCAAACCATACTGTGTACTCATTAGACTGTTCATTCCGTTCAGCAGATCATTTAATTCTTCTTCACTTTCACTCAGGATAGCAATGTCATCAGCAAATCGTATCATTGATATCCTTTCACCTTGTATTTTAATTCCACTCCTGAACCTTTCTTTTATTTGCATCATTGCTTCCTCGATGCACAGATTGAAGAGTAGGGGCGAAAGGCTACAGCCTTGTCTTACACCCTTCTTAATACGAGCACTTCGTTCTTGATCGTCCACTCTTATTATTCCCTCTTGGTTGTTGTACATATTGTATATGACCCGTCTCTTCCTATAGCTTACCCCTACTTTTTTCAGAATCTCGAACAGCTTGCACCATTTTATATTGTCGAACGCTTTTTCCAGGTCGACAAATCCTATGAAAGTGTCTTGATTTTTCTTTAGCCTTGCTTCCATTATTAGCCGTAACGTCAGAATTGCCTCTCTCGTCCCTTTACTTTTCCTAAAGCCAAACTGATCGTCATCTACGTACTTATAAACAAATAGGAGACCTTCCTTTTGGGATTACCCTCGTAGAACTCAGTATTGAACTAAAATCATGCGGAAGGTGAGCAGTCGGCGATCTGTTGTGCGCCGGCTTCCCAGGTGGGTCGTGCTGGGCGGGCGCGCCGAGTTTTCCGGGTGAGCGTCACAGCCACTGACCGACCTCGGCTGGGCGCCGTCCCCTGGCAGGCTGCCCGCAGGCGTTCGTCCACCACGCCGACGCGCCGTCCCCCGCGGCATTCCTGTCCGTGCAGACACACACACACACACACACACACACACACACCAACAGGCCACTGAACCCGCGTCCGGCGACGTCAGTCGGCGCACGTCCACCTAATGTCGCGACGCACCGAGATTGTCGCACGTTTCCTATTGCCGTGTCGTGCGTTGGCTAGAACGCTTGTGTCTCTCTTTGTACAGCACTTTCAAGAATTCTAGAGGAGGAGCGTGGTCGACGTTAAAAAAAATGCCTAGCAAGATAGAATGCTTTCAATGTAGAGTGTTTCGAAAGTATCCATTCAATTGCTAGTCACTATCGAGCATCGGAGTATGAATTTCAGATACATTGCTGACTGCTGAAATCACATAACCGCTTCCGACTCATCCTGTACTATATGACTAAATCGAGTGAAACTGAACCCGCATTGTGTGTAAAACTGGGTGAGGCATGTTTACCAAAACTCAGACCCCTTTTTACCCTCTATTAGGCTTGCCTCCAGTTGCTTCTCATAAAACTGAGTGCAGAAGAGGGTGGATATTAATTTTAATTGAAATATTAACTGTCACATGGCTCTCGCGATCTGGAGTATTTAGATTTTCTTTATTCAAATTGTGTCGATCTCACCAAGTGTAATGGGAAAAATTGAACGGTTTTGATTGATAAGAAATCACTAAAAGATATTTTCTACATACTTTGAATATTTTATTGAGTGGTTTTTCGTATATTTACACATTAAGAAAAAAAAGAAAATACAAAAATCTGAAGATACGGCAGTACAACACAGTTGTAAAACCAGAATGTGTCTATGCAAGTGAATGTTTAGTACTGAACTACAAATTACACAAACTTGAAGTCCTACAAAGAAAAATCATTCGAAAAATACTTGGACCACCAAAAAATACAGAGCTACGGAAATTAAGAAGCAATGAAGAAGTTTATCGCAACATAGAAAACGTAAATGAAACACTACGAAAGAGGCGACTGCTACTTTTTGGACACTTATACAGAATGAACAGCAGCAGGTTAACCAAACAGATTTTTAAATATCTTTGGGACAAGAACTCAACAATAGCCTGGTTTCAAGAAGTTAGGAAAGATTTGGAAAGAAATAACGTGAGTGAAAAAGATGCAACAGAAAGAGAGAGTTTCAAGAGAAAAATGTTAAAATGGAAGGATTCCAACGCAGGAGGGAGAAGAAGACAGGGCCAAAATGGTTCAAGGAGAGAAAAAGGATACATAGTGAAAAGACGAAAGAATACTGGAGGAAAAAGAAAGAACTACAACGAAGGAAGCATTAAAATTGGTGCGTGGTCCTTAGATGACCCAAACGAAGAAAGAAAAAGAAGAAGACGCACCATAAAGGAATTATGCGAATGGGACGGAAATCGCTAGATATGATATCCATGTACAGACAAACAAATGATTATAGTTTCAGAAAAGTTGGTTGACTTATTCAAGAGAACGAACTTCACAATCGGAGCAAGTCACTACAGCACTGTTCACGTCTGGCCACTACGCAAGCACTTACTCGTCTTGGCATTGATTGACAGAGTCGTCGGATGTCCTCCTGAGGAATATCGTGCCATATTTTGTCCATTCGACGCGTTAGATCGACAGAATGCTGAGATGATTATAGCCGGCCCTGACCATAATTCTACAAAAAGTTCTCAACTCGTGAAAGATCTTGCTGGCCAAGGTGTGGGTTTGGCAAGCACGAAAACAAACAGCAGAAACTCTTGTCGTGCACAGGCGGCCATTACCTTGCTAAAATGTAAGCCCAGGATGGCTTCCCATGAAGGACAACAAAACGGGGCGTAGAATATCTTCGACGTATCGCTCTAGCTGTAAGGCTGCCGCGGATGACAACCAAAGAGGTCCAGCTAGGAAAATAAATGGCACGCCAGACCATCACTGCTGGCTGTCGCGCCGTGTGGAAGGCGACGGACGGTTTGGTATCCTAGCACTTTCCTGTGAGTCTCCAGACACGTCTTCGCTCCTGTGCGTCTCCAGACACGTCTTCGCTCCTGTGCGTCTCCAGACACGTCTTCGCTCCTGTGAGTCTCCAGACACGTCTTCGCTCCTGTGAGTCTCCAGACACGTCTTCGCTCCTGTGAGTCTCCAGACACGTCTTCGCTCCTGTGAGTCTCCAGACACGTCTTCGCTCCTGTGAGTCTCCAGACACGTCTTCGCTCCTGTGAGTCTCCAGACACGTCTTCGCTCCTGTGAGTCTCCAGACACGTCTTCGCTCCTGTGAGTCTCCAGACACGTCTTCACTCCTGTGCGTCTCCAGACACGTCTTCGCTCCTGTGAGTCTCCAGACACGTCTTCGCTCCTGTGAGTCTCCAGACACGTCTTCGCTCCTGTGAGTCTCCAGACACGTCTTCGCTCCTGTGCATCTCCAGACACGTCTTCGCTCCTGTGAGTCTCCAGACACGTCTTCGCTCCTGTAAGTCTCCAGACACGTCTTCTCTCCTGTGAGTCTCCAGACACGTCTTCACTCCTGTGAGTCTCCAGACACGTCTTCACTCCTGTGAGTCTCCAGACGCGTCTTCGCTCCTGTGCGTCTCCAGACACGTCTTCGCTCCTGTGAGTCTCCAGACACGTGTTCACTCCTGTGAGTCTCCAGACACGTCTTCGCTCCTGTGAGTCTCCAGACACGTCTTCACTCCTGTGAGTCTCCAGACACGTCTTCGCTCCTGTGCGTCTCCAGACACGTCTTCGCTCCTGTGAGTCTCCAGACACGTCTTCGCTCCTGTGAGTCTCCAGACACGTCTTCGCTCCTGTGAGTCTCCAGACACGTCTTCGCTCCTGTGCGTCTCCAGACACGGTCAGTGCGGCTCAGTTCGCAGCGGGACTCATCACTGAAGACTATTCTACTCCAATGATATTCGAGGGGGAACAAATGTCTGGAGACGTCCCGGACAGTGATCGGATACCAACCTGATTGTCGCCTGCCATGTGGACCGACATTCTGGAGTGGTCGTTGGGATGCCATTACTGTTCATAGCAGGACACGTTTGGTTGTCATCCGCGGCACTCTTACAGCACAACGACGATATTCTACGCCCCGATTTGTTGCTCTTCTTGACAAGCCAGCCTGGGCTTACATTTCAGCAAGAGAATGCCGTCCTGCACACGGCGAAAGTTCAAACTCCTTGTCTTCGTGCTTGCCAAACCCTACCTTGGCCAGCATGGTCGCTGGATCTCTCCCCGACCGAGAGTGTTTCCTGCATTACGGACAGGTGCAGCGGTAGTGCAGCAGCAGTGCAGTAGCGAGTCGCATATTTAGCTTTCACATTTGTTTTGTATTTCGATTCTTAATTTCTTTCCGAGTGTTTGTGCGCTTGCATATTAAATTACATAAAATCCTTGCGTATTCTCGTATTTGAGAGGAGTAGTATTGCTTATTGATAGCTGTAAAGCAGGGCTTAACAACTGGCCGGTTTTGAGCGCGAGTACTCGCGTCTGCTCAGGCACGTGCTCGCGAGCAGGTGCAAGGTCGCGGAGTAGGGAGGGAGGGGAGGGAGGGGAAATGCGCGCGCACGTTTGAATGTGATCTCACGTTCTTAGCAGATTTAACTAGCCATCTGAATGCTTTGAACATTTTACTACAAGGTAAAGATCTGCTAATTACTCATTTCATAGATCGAATACGAGCTCTTAAAATGAAATTGACACTTTGGGTGAGTCAGCTGGAAACAGGAAACCTAGCTCATTTTCCTAAATTATCATCCATGCAAGATGTTCACAAAGACTGTGAACGTTATTCACATAGTTTAGTTGATCAGCGCTTTCAAGATCTGACAGCACTAAACAGTGATTTTGATCTGTTCTCTCCATATTCAGCGAATATTTAAGAGATTCGTCCTGAGCTGCAGCAATAAATTATTGACCTGCAGTGTGACAGAGAATACAGAGACAAATTTCAGAACAAGAAAAACATTTTGGAATTCTACAGACACTTCCCTCAGGATAGATTTCCTCGTTTGCACAAACTGGCGGCTACAATAATATCAATGTTCCGTTCCACGTATGTTTGTGAACAACTGTTCTCTGCAATGAAATGTAACAAGACGCGCCTGAGAAATGCATTGTCTGATCGAAATTTAAATTGCACGCTGCGCCTACAATGCACAAGAACAATTACTCCCAACATAGACGCAATTGTAAAGGGCAAAAAGTACAAGATAACCGAGAATCCCACACTTCAGTGACACCTTTTATTGTGTAACAGTTCACAAATTAATGCGAATGTAGAGGCATACACTAAACTAATAAAATTATGCGGCATGTGTACATTCTCCTTTATTTGTTTCATTTGTCGCAGTAATAATTCGTGAGTGATATCCCTGCAGGTGGCCGCGGATTTACATTGACTGGTGGCAGCTATTGTGTGCCCCACGTGACTTTCCCCACTCTCCGCTCTGGTCCGGTAGTAGGGGTAGCGTGCTCGCGCTGCTCCGTGCTCGCGCCTGGCTGCTCACAGCTTGCTCCGCGAGCACGTATGTTGTGAAGCCCTGCTGTAAAGTATAAATTCGCGGAGTCGTTAGTCAGTTGTTTGTTTTGGGCAGCCAGTGCTTTCTGTTTATTTAGTAGAGTCAGTTAGCAGCAGACAGAGGTCAGTGCAGTTTCATCTGTGCTTGCAGAGTGACGTGTGCGAGCAGCAGTAGCAGAAACTAGTCGTATATTCAGTTTTTCGTATTAGTTCCGCAGGTTTAATTCAAATTACTTTGTGTGTTTGTGTGCTTGCGTGGTGAAATTTTTCGGATCTTTGCGTATTTTCGAATTAGAAAGGGGTAGTATCAAATTTTAATAACGGTAGAGTGTAACATCGCGTTGGCTGTTGTCATTTGTACTAAGACAGGGGTAGGATCGCATTGTAATATCTGTATAGTGGCGTAGTCGTGGTCATTTGATTGCTTAGTTCGTAAGTAATTGTTCATATATCGCAGCTCAATGTGGCGCTGGTGACGCAACTGTGCAGTCGCATATTGCTGTTTTATTTGTCGCAACTCTATACGTCCAGATATTAGCAGTAGGATGGATAGGGTGTGTGCGTGCTGTGTGCGGGCGCAAGAGCAATTCGCCGCGGTTCGCGAGTAGCTGAGCGTACTGTTGGCCACGGTCAGCCGCCTTCACGCTGCTGCCTCGAGGTGCAGCGACGACGGAGGGTCTGGCGCGTCGCTTGAGACACCCCAGGTGTCGCTTGCTGCGTCCGCTGACTCAGCCGCCGAGGCACCTTCTAGAGTACCAGGCGCGTTGGGGCCGCCCTCACCTCAGGGTGAGTGGCGCACTGCAACGCGTTCGCGTCGCTCGAGGCGGATGGTCAATGTGGAGGCTGGCCAGCTGGCCTCGCCCGTTCATTCTGTCAGTGGGCAGGTGGCCGCTCCTTCAGCGGGGCCCGAGCAGGCACACGGGGGCAAAGGCTTGCTGGTTATTGGGAGCTCCAACGTTAGGCGGGTGATGGGGCCCCTTAGGGAAATAGCATACAGGGCTGGAAAGAATTCCAACGTGCACTGGGTTTGTCTGCCGGGGGTCTCGCACGCGGGGTGCAAGCAGAGCTCTCTATTTGCAGTATCGTTCCCAGAGTGGATCGGGGTCCTTTGGTTTGGAGCCGAGTGGAAGGTCTCAACCAGAGGCTTCGTCGACTCTGTGACGGTCTTGGCTGCAGATTTCTAGACTTGCGCTATTGGGTGGGGAATTGTAGGACCCCCCTAAATAGGTCAGGGGTGCACTACACAAAGGAAGCGGCTACTCGGCTAGTAGAGTACTTGTGGCGTGCACATGGGTTTTCTTTAGGCTAGGCAGTAGTGCGAGGTGTCCTGATGAACACTCACCAGTCGACGTGCAGGCAGGGAAATCAGGACGCGCTCAGTGTAAAGACACTTCAGCTATCAAGATATTAGCAGTAAATTTTCAGAGTGTTCGGAATAAAGTTCCTGAATTTATTGCCCTCCTGGAAGCGTGTGGCGCGCAAATTATTCTCGGGACTGAGACCTAGCTGAACCCTGAGATAGAAAGTTCTGAAATATTTAGTGAGGGTTGGAACGTGTATCGGAAAGACAGATTAGACACCGTAGGAGGTGGTGTCTTCATTGCAGTTGACAAAAATATTGTGTCTACTGAGGTCGAAGTAGAGTGTGATTGTGAAGTTATCTGGACACGTTTAACAGGGCCAGGAGAAATAAGGTTAATTGTTGGGTGTTATTACCGGCTACCAGGTTCCACCGTGACAGTTCAAGAATCATTCAAAGCGAGTCTACACTCTGTATCGCAGAAGTACCCGGATCATGTTATATTAGTCGGAGGCGACTTCAACCTACCGAGTATAGACTGGGATGTCTATGGATTCATTACAGGTGGTACAGACAAGCCGTTGTGTGAATTACTTTTGAACACATTATCCGAAAACTGTCTTGAGCAGTTAAATCGACAGCCAACGCGTAATGGAAATATTTTAGATCTGGTAGCCACGAACAGACCAGACCTCATCGACGGTGTCAGTGCTGAGACAGGGATTAGTGTTCATGATGTTGTCATTACGACTATGCTTACGAAAGTTAAAAAGTCGGTCAAGAAAGCTAGGAGAGTATTCTTACTAGAAATAGCAAATAAGCAGTTGTTAGCATCCCACTTAGTAAATGAATTAACTTCATTTACTTCCGGTACGATGGACGTCGCAGAATTATGGGCAAATTTTAAACACATTGTAAATTACGCATTGGACAAGTATGTGCCGAAAAAGTGGGTTACGGATGGAAAAGACCCACCGTGGTTTAACAGCGCAATTCGGAGAATGCTCAGGAAGCAAAGACAGTTGCACTCGCGGTACAGAAAGATCGGGAGAATGAGGACAGGCAAAAGTTAGTAGAGATTCGTGCTGCAGTATAAAGAGCGATGCGCGAAGCATACAATCACTACCACCGTCATACCTTAGCAAAAGATCTTGCTGAAAACCCAAGGAAATTCTGGTCTTAAGTAAAATCGTTAAGCGGGTCGAAGGGTTCCATCCAGTCACTCACTGATCAGCCTGGCCTGACAACGGAAGACAGCAAAACGAAAGCTGAAATTTTAAATTTAGCATTTGAGAAATCTTTCACGCAGGAGGATCTTACAAACATACCGCCGTTTGAGTCTCGTACAGATTCCCGTATGGAGGACATAGTGATAGACATCCCTGGGGTTGTGAAGGAGCTAAATGGGTTGAAAATAAATAAATCGGATGGGATTCCAATTCGGTTTTACAGACAGTACTCTACTGCATTGGCTCCTTACTTAGCTTACATTTATCGCGAATCTCTTGCCCAACGTAAACACCCGAGCGACTGGAAAAAAGCGCAGTTGACACCTGTATATAAGAAGGGTAGAAGGACGGATCCACAAAATTACAGACCAATATCCTTAACATCGGTTTGTTGCAGGATTCTCGAACATATTCTCAGTTCGAATATAATGAATTTCCTTGAGACAGAGAAGTTGCTGTCCATGCATCAGCACGGCTTTAGAAAGCATCGCTCCTGCGAAACGCAACTCGCCCTTTTTTCACATGATATCTTGCGAACCATGGATGAAGGGTATCAGACGGATGCCATATTCCTTGACTTCCGGAAACCGTTTGACTCGGTGCCCCATTGCAGACTCCTAACTAAGGTACGAGCTTATGGGATTGGTTCAAATGGATCTGAGCACTATGGGACTTAACAGCTGTGGTCATCAGTCCCCTAGAACTTAGAACTACTTAAACCTAACTAACCTAAGGACATCACACACTTCCATGCCCGAGGCAGGATTCGAACCTGCGACCGTAGCAGTCGCGCGGTTCCGGACTGCGCGCCTAGAACCGCGAGACCACCGCGGCCGGCCTTATGGGATTGGTTCCCAAGTATGTGAGTGGCTCGAAGACTTCTTAAGTAATAGAACCCAGTACGTTGTCCTCGATGGTGAGTGTTCATCGGAGGTGAGGGTATCATCTGGAGTGCCCCAGGGAAGTGTGGTAGGTCCGTTGTTGTTTTCTATGTACGTAAATGATCTTTTGGATAGGGTGGATAGCAATGTGGGACTGTTTGCTGATGATGCTGTGGTGTATGGGAAGGTGTCGTCGTTGAGTGACTGTAGGAGGATACAAGATGACTTGCAAAGGATTTGTGATTGGTGTGAAGAATGGCAGCTAACTCTAAATATACTGTAGATAAATGTAAATTAATGCAGATGAATAGAAAAGAATCCCGCAATGTTTGAATACTCCATTAGTAGTGTAGCGCTTGACACAGCCACGTCGATTAAATATTTGGGCGTAACATTGCAGTTTTGGGAAGATGTGGTTCATCTGTAAATCAGACCGCTTATAAAACACTAATACGACCTATTCTTGAGCACTGCTTGAGCGTTTGGGATCCCTATCAGGTCAGATTGAGGGAGACATAGAAGCAATTCAGAGGCGGGCTGCTAGATTTGTTACTGGTAGGTTTGATCATCACGCGAGTGTTGCGGAAATGCTTCAGGAACTCGGGTGGGAGTCTCTGGAGGAAATTTAGAGAACCAGCATTTGAGGCTGACTGCAGTACAATAAATTTTATTGCCGCCAACTTATATTTTGCGGAAAGACTACAAAGATAAGATAAGAGAGGTTAGGGCTCGTACAGAGGCATATAGGCAGTCATTTTTCCCTCGTTCTGTTTGGGAGTGGAACAGGGAGAGAAGATGCTAGTTGTGGTACGAGGCACCCTCCGCCACGCATGCACCGTATGGTGGATTGCGGAGTATGTATGTAGATGTAGATGTAGGGTCCTCCAACCAGCTCTGGATTTTGAAGATGTAACGTGCAATTGGACAGAATTTGGCAGATATCCCTCTGCACAACAATCAATCACTGCCGAGCGGATTATTCCTTCGTGGTGCGTCGTTCTCTTTTTTGTGGTGTATTTGCACTTTGCATTTTTACATCTTATACTTAGTATTCTGTCCCCGAATTGTAATTACAAGTGAACATGGTTGTATGACAATTTCCTATTAATGTGTCACGAATGTTTTTTTCTTAATTTTTCACCGTTAATGACGTTGTGTCTATATTTTTAGATTTCTAGGTATTATATAGGGTGTTTCAGAATGACGTTTTACAAATTTGTGATTTTGCAGTCGATTAATTTCGGAACGTTTTGCAATGAGCAAGTATAGCTGGAAATGTGAAATAAAGTTTGTACAGCAGTACGAGGCGTTTGACCTCTCATCACTTGGGTGAGTACCCTTCCATCCATTGACGTTATGTTATTGCAGCTCATGGGTGAATATAAACACATAATTACAGTAGTCTTCCTGAACCCGTGCGCAGGAAGTCCTGTACTTACAGTTAGTGTTCATCATCCTTCAGTACACCCCATACATCCACTGACGCTGTGCTGTAGACACACAGTTTGTCAACGTGAGTCCGTGTACAGTTGTCTGCTTAAAATGTTTTACTTAATGTCGTTAAATTCTCACTTCATGAAGGGTAATGACACAATTGGAGGTGTTCCTGACATGCATTTGTGTTACGGTGAAACTCTTGGGAACGCGAGTATAGCTCGTCGGTTGAACGCAGGAAGGAAGACGAACAGACCAACTTCCTAGCATCCCATTACACGAACCTCAGAATTTGAAGAAGACGCTTGTGGAACATGCAACTTCCAGTCCAAGAAGAAGCACACATGCGACTGCACCGCAATTCACATAGATCACCTGAGTGTGTGGCGGGTTTTGCACTGTGCGCACATGCATGCATTCCATGATCAACCAATTCGAACTATGGGACAGCCTGATTTTGAACAATGGCGCCTATTTCCACAGTGGTTTCTTCGTTAATATGTTGCTGTCCCCAATTTTCCAGACTTCGTCCTTTTCGCTGATGCGTCAGCTTTTACGAGGGAGGGTATTATTTTCTCTCGCAGTAGCCACCAACGAGCTGTCAAAAATCAACGGACTACCCATACGAGAAGTTACCAGGTGAGACTCGCATTAAACATTTTGGTTGGAATTCTTGGAGATCCCCTTATTGGGCCATACAGCTTACCAGATCATTTAAATGGTGCAGGGTACTTGAACTTTCTGGAGAATGCCTTGCCTGAACTTCTGGAGGACGTTCCTTTGCAACTGCGCACTAGTTTGTGGCTTCAGTACGGCTGCACTCCAGCGGATTGTGATCGTTGGGCCTGGACAAATCTCAGACAAATTTAGACAGAGAATAACTAGAGAAGAATTCCCAGTTTCTTGGCCTTCTGATATTTTCCTTTGGGGTTATGCAAAACTCATTGCGTACCCAACACCAGTAGGAGCAGTATCACAGTTTATGGGCACATCTTCACAGCGTTTGATAACATCAGAGAAGAGCACATTATGTGACGAAGTTGGTGGTCGTAACATAGAACACTGATGTAGTGAAATCATACATTCCGTTTGAAGTATTTGATTGTACTCTACTGTTTTGTCAGTCAACGTTTTCCAGTCTACTGTGTTCTGGTATTTCATTTAGCCTACCGAAAGCGTAGAAAGTGCACAGTGCTGTAGGAACTATTTCCCATTTCTGGTTATAGATTCATTGCTTACAAAATGTTCCAAGTTTCATCTCCACAATACCCTATGTTTTTAATACATTCTGTAATGCCCTGTATATGTGTTTCTGTTCACGTGCGTTGAGTCGAGGATGTTGCTGCGCACTAATTGGAAGACCTCCCAATGAAGGTCTTATAAACCGTCAACTTGTAAGCTTCGCTTTTTCTTGGGATTCTTACAGTGAATCTAATTCTGATATCCGCCTCTACTACACCTGGTATAATAGGGGTAATTTTAATGAAAACAACTTCGGTCGTCTGCTCCTAGATCTTACACAATTATGAATCTTTCGAGTGACGTATCCATTTACACTACCGATTAATTAATGGGTCTTCCCAGGTCTTTATATGCAGTGTTTTAAAGGACAACGATTTTATAAGCATGCGTGAAATTAAAAATGCATAGTTGAAAACTGAAATTTGTGGTAAGGTGTTATGGGACCAAACTGCAAAGGTCATCGGTCCCTAAGCCTAAACACTACTTAATCTAACTTAAACTAACTTACGCTAAGGACAACACACACACCCGTGTACGAGGGAGGACTCGAACCTCCGACGGACGGAGCCGCAAAAATGCATAGTTAAGAGAGCTATCGACTATCCCGAAGAAAAAGTTGCAAAAGCGTTTCGGAAATTGGAAAAAGCACTGGCAAAGTGTATAATACGTAATGGAGAATATTTTGAAGAGGATAACATTGCTGTAGATTAACAAATAAAGTTATTACATAAAATAAAAGTTAATATATGAACCCACATCGTATGTCAAGCTTTTTGCTTAGAAGTTCACAATCGGTGTACATGTTTCGAAGGAAATTTCAGTAGTGTTTAGGATAACTATTGCGTACATGTTTTAAGCAATATGTCTTAGAATCAGGTGAGTAGTAAACGAGATAGAGATTAAGTGATAATACATTCAAATGCTGCTGTTCCGTAAACATCAAAGGTTTTACGTGATTGAATCATGTTCTATTAGTGAATAATAATTAATTTTATCACGAAGTTCTTAAATTATTAATGATTTTGTCCAACTAGTGATACAGGTACTTACTGCTTTGGACGATATTTGACTGTATGTGTCTTGGAAAACTGTTTAACACATTTACTATCATGTAGTACCTTTCTACCAACAGAAATTTTATAGTATATGAGCATAGGCTTGAAAGCATCCACAACATATTTCTTAAGAAATTATTCATTGCTTATTTACATACACTGTATTTTAGAGTTCATCATCAACTGTGTCACCGCCATTATGGTCGTCGTCGTCATTTTCTAAATTAATAGCTATGGCGTGTAGTATGTCTTCGATAATCACCATTCTTAAACCAGTTTTTCCACGTGGAGGCAGTATTCCCACCAGTCATCTTGAGTTATCATTTCAAAACCTGTACCAATTGGGACAAGTGTGTGTATATGCATTTTTCTGTTTCCGCTGAATTTAGTTTGGGATAAAAAACGAAAACTCAAAATTTCGATATACCTTCTTTAACCACCTGCAGTAACTTCGTCATGCAAATATCTCTAAGAATGTTTCTTCCTCTGACGAAATTTTCTTAGTTTTGCCCATGCCATTTCAGTTGGATTTAAGTCTTAGTTGTATGGTGGAATTCACAGCACAGTGTGCCAATGAGCTTCAAGAATTTTAGTAATTTAGAAAACTTTGTCTTCCGGGTTATGTTGTTTAATTAAATCAATTATTTTTTCTCACTGACAAATCAGCTTCCATCTTATTTTTTAATAGCCATTCAATCATTTCCCTTTTATTCGAGGACCTAGTTGGAGCTTTGTTATGCCCCTTGTTGTGATATGAAGCATTGTCCGTAACAATAACAAAGTTCGCTGGCAGATGCGGAATTACTTTAGTTAACATCCAATTTGAAAAACTTTCGTAGTTCATTTGCCCATGCTCGTCCCCTGTTTCACATACCGATTAATAAGTTAACGGTGCATTGGGTAAAAATCCATCTCTTGATCCAATATTGTCCACTATAATCCTATTGCTTCCGCTAACACTGTCCGTAATTCCATCAACGCCAGGACCCTGGGAACAATTTCTGTGAGTAATGTTGTTGCCCACCCAAGTTTCAGCAATATAAAAGAATTTTATGCCTAGCTTCCTTGATTTCCTCACCTGAATCAGGTACTTACATCGCCAGTGAATTATATCCGTTCTCTCTACCAGAATCTTTCGTTTGCTTATAGCTCTTTTCCTGGTAAATCCCATTTGACGCAGTGTTTTGTATAAAACATCTTTCTGACAAGGAAAATTCATTTTTTTTCACGGTAGTATTACATTTTGCTTTATGTAAATGCTCCATCGTTTATCTTATGTCTGAATTTGTGAAACTGTCTATAATGATGGGTTTCCTCCCAAAATTATTGGTTTTCTTTCGTGGCGATCCCAGAAATCATGTGATTTATTTTCTCTTTCCTTCCTTATGCGTCCTATTTTGGCGGGGCTGACGTTTGCGTAAATTGCAGCCCTTTGACTGGGACTGGTAACATTAGCCAACAGTTCTTTTTGTGTCGCCTGTTTAACACAGGCTGTAATAACCTTAGAGGCGATCGAACGCTCGTTACTCTGCAAATACCTCCTCTTCTTCGTATTATGAACATTTTCTTGCAACGTCGAGTACCGCGGAGAATCTGGTTGTAAAAAATCGTATGAAATCAGCGGAAGGAATCACTCGTGAGTTTCAAAGTGCTACCAACACTTCCGTTAGCACAATGTTCGCAGGGAGTTAATAATAATGGGGTACAATGGTCTACCATCTCCTCATAGGTCACAAATTTCTGTAAGCAATGCTAAGGGGCGGATGAGGTGATTTCAAAAGCGAAAGGTTTGGGTTTGGAGAATTCCTGGAGAACGTTAGCTGCCAACATGTGTAGTGCCAACAGTGAAGTATGGGGGTGATGGTGAAACATTATGGGAGATTTTTTCGTGATAATGGTGTGGTACCCTTATTACGCTTA
The DNA here is from genome assembly GCF_023864275.1 of Schistocerca cancellata. NCBI lineage: Eukaryota > Metazoa > Arthropoda > Insecta > Orthoptera > Acrididae > Schistocerca > Schistocerca cancellata. Next base: position 664,830,552 of record NC_064626.1, read on the forward strand.
AGATAACACTGAATGTTTTTTTGGAAGGATGTCAACATTTTTTACTGCACTGTGTACTGCTTGCAGTAGGAAAACAATTCGGAGACGACGATTGTATCAGAATGGCAATGCTCAAGCAGCATCTGTGAGGCAATGGTGTGACTGTAACATTCCTGAGAAGGACTTGTCTGTCAAGAGTCCCTACCTCAACCCAATGGAACGCCTCTGGCATGAGTTAGAATAGCCACCGCTCCAGACAGCAGCGTCCAACAACACTACCTTCTCTGGCCGCGGCTCTTAGGAGCCTATTCAAAAGCCGGCCTGTGTGGACGAGCGGTTCTAGGCCCTTCAGTCTGGAACCGCGCGACCGCTATGGTCGCAGGTTCGAATCCTGCCTCACGCATGGATGTGTGTGATGTCCTTAGGTTAGTTAGGTTTAAGTGGTTGTAAGTTCTAGGGGCCTGATGACCTCAGATGTTAAGTCCCATAGTGCTCAAAGCCTTTTGAATTTGAATCTATTCTAAATATTATGCACTCACTTCCCTCTACAAGTCCTAGAAATTTGTAACTCGAATTTCTGAACGCCCTGTATAGTCAGACACCTCATGGAAAACGTTCTCAGCCGAGTTCAAGCCGTCATAAAGCCGAAGCGTTGAAGTCCAGTATTAGGCGTCCGAATGACTTTGATTAGACAGAATATATTATTCATTAGAGGACGTCTTCTCATAGCAAAGGAACATGAAATCAAACTGGAGGTTGCTCTCTATTGTTTTCTTCGTTTACAGGAATAGAGAAGGCAGATGCAACCCTGAGGTTCACTGAAAGGATGCTAAGGAAGTCTAACTGATCTACAAAGTGAATCGCCTACAAAAATCTTCGCCGACCTATTTCTAGCTATTAGTCGATTATGTGGGATTTTAAACAAGTATCACTAACGGGAAAGTTGGGGAAGATTCAAAACAGAGCTGCATGGTTTCTCACGGACATGCTTATTCAGCGCAAGAGCGCCGTAAAAAAGTACAGCAATCTGGAGTTAGAGACGCTACAGGAAAGACTCGATGTGTCACGTAGTGGACAAATGTTGAGATTCCTGGAGGGTACCTTCAAGGACCAGCCAGGAAACACATCTCCAGGATATACGACGTTAATATTTACGAATATCTAAAAAATTTTAATTACTGTGTGTTTTATACTTAGGGCAGTGCATTGGCGGAGCTGTCATTTGTTCTCAGATGATTCAAGTCAACAGGCTTTCGACATGATTATGACCGCAATTTACGAATTACCAGACTTTGAACGCGGAATAGTAGTTGGAGCTAGACACATGAGATATGTCATTTTGGAAATCGTTAGGGAATTCTAGAGTATACCGAGAATTCCAAATTTCACGTATTACCTCTCACCACAGACAACGCAGTGCCAACAGACAAGCAACACTGCATGAAATAACCGGAGGAATCAAAATGTGGGAAGTATGACGGACGTATCCCTTAGGACTGTGTGACGAAATTCGGCGGCGACAATGGGCCATAGCAGCAGGCGACCGACGCGAGTGCCTTTGCTAATAGCATAGCTCCTGGATTCGTGACTATATCGGTTGGACCATAGACGATTGGAAACCCTTGGCCTGGTAAGTTTAATTGTAAGTCTCGATTTCAGTTGGCAAGAGCTGGTGGTAGGTTCCAGTGTGGCGCAGACCGCACGAAGCCATGGACTCAGACTGTCAACAAGGCACTGTGCAAGCCGATGAAGGCTCCATAATGTGTGGCCTGTGTTTACATGGAATGGACTGTGTGTTGTGGTGCAACTGAACCGATTACTGACTGGAAGTATGTTCAGCTACATGGAGACCATTTGCAGCCATTCATGCAAACTTCATGTTCCCATAACAATGCGCCATGTCGCTAGGCCACATTTGTTCGTGACTGGTGTGAGTAACATTCTGGACAGTTCGAGCGAATGGTTTGGAGATCGAGATCGGTCGACATGAATCCCATCGAACATTTGTGGGACGTAATCGAGAGGACAGTTCGTGCGCAAAATACTGCACCGACAACACTTTCGCTTTTATGGGCTGCTATAGGGACAGCATGGCTCAGTATTCTGCAGGGGACATTCAGTGACTTGATGAGTCCATGCCACATCGAGCTGCTGCACTACGCCGGGCAAAAGGAGGTCCGATACGATATTAGGAGACAACCCAAGACTTTTGTGACCTCAGTATATATTTCTTCATATTAGTCACAGATCTCGCGACGAAAGAAGTGTTACTTCTTAGGGTATACACGTATGGAACCAAATCGGAAGATGAAGAGGCTTCAAGGATAACATTAATTATCACATTAATTATCAACAAGAAGGTTACTTAACAGTTCAGTTAATTTGTCACTGTGAATCAGGCTGAGTCAATGTACAATCCAACAACTATTGACTGACTTGTAGTAATCCACAATGACCGCCAGGTAAAGTTGACTTTGTTAAGAAACCATAAGAATCGTAACTTCCTGACTGAAGAAATAGAATAAAAAAATCAGGAGATTGCAGGCGCACAACTGGAAGGATGTATTAAAGCTCAAGCATTAAGGTGGGGCAATGCATTAGGTGATAATCTATCAGAGAGCAGCCCGACTACGAAAAGCAGTAAGCTACAGCAAAATACGTGCAAGGGCAAAGCGGAAAAGTCTAGGAGGAGAGAACAGAAACAAATGGAAGATAGGCAACGAACTAGAAACGGGGGAGAAACAAAACCTTATTTTCTTACAACCCACCAACGTATAACGATGAAGCTACCTCTATCACCGAACTCTACACCCATGGAACACACGATTCAAGATAACTACAGACGAACTGTGCACATGCAGTGGAGCATACCGTACTGTTGAACACCTACTTTTCGTCTGCAGTAATTTAAGCAAAGATAGGGACACTCTTAGGATGGAAATAACTGAAAGAGCAAGACGATGGCTCATCAATAAATGATAGTTTCCAAATTCACAATAGATTTCTGCAGCTTTTGTAGAGAGTAAGAGTCTCAGTTGTATGAGAATCCTTAGGTGTCAACTATACCTTCATAGATGCAAATATAAAACCTGCATATACGCTAGAGGACTAACCGAACAATGATCATAACTTAAGACAAAGATCTGTACCTGTGGATACGAAAGTGATATTTCACTAAATTGTTAAGTCGTGATATATTATAACAATATATTTAGAAATAAATGTACCTAATGTAATCGGTAACATTTGCACATGTAATATCAAGTAAATAAATAAATAATATGTAAGTCATCATTACTAGCTACAGTAATGTTTGTTTTTATGGCCTAAACATCTTTGCTTATACATCAAATATATATATCCAAATGATTATTACATTCCAGACACAGAAATTCGACGGTTAATTGTATTAAAATAAAGTTGATATCGTCAGTTGCAGATGATCCACGCCTGAGATGTGGCTCATGTTAAAGAAATGAACTCGATAGTTAACATTTCAATTATTACGACCTATCGGATGTATCGTTTTGGACGTAGGCACAAATTGTCACCTTCATGCCTCTTTAATTTCTCTTAAATCACAGTCGCTGCAGAATTCTGCTGCATTTATTACGAACAATAACGAAAAATATTTACAGTATATACATTTGTCTGAGAATCTGCCGTTCCACTGTGGCCGTACTTTCTCGGGAAGTACTGCTTCCCGTGCCTGGTGTATCAAGTGCGATCGGTCACGCCTGGCTTAAGCTCATGTAAGAGCGGTTTCTCTTGGCCAGGAGGAGTGAATGGCCTCTAGAAGGCTCAAATATGGTATCTGAGCACTAAAACAGTGTTTACGCTAAGAGAAATTTTGTCTCAGCAGCGAATTGAATTGGAGATATTTATGAAATAATTAGTTACATGACTACAGTACATTAATACGCTGTATTTCCGTTTCTAAAATGTCTATGTTTCTCCAAGTACCGCCAGTATATTCCAAAAAGCTTCTTTAAAATGTGTGTTGTGAATATATATATATATATATATATCAGTATACAATTGCGTCATTAGAAATGCTTTGCGCTTGTACGAACTTTTAGACTATCGGACTTCTTTTCTTACATTTCAATTGTAGATGCTGGCAGCGGACTTGAAGTACGCCAGTGGGTGTCATAAATAAGCAAATCCTCCTTACTTGGTTTCACTTCACTTGAATAAAAAATACTTAATACTGATATCAAAGTTTTCCTGATTTTGAAACATTAATGATACAAAACACTCGCAGCCAGTCATATTCCGACCGGCACTTCTTATTAGAACTTCTACATACAAAAGTGTGTGAAACAAATCATGTACAAAAAAATGTTTTTAATAAATTTTAACCTTATGATATCCTGGGGGTCTTTCATCGTGTACCTACACAAATGGTATGACTTTTCTCCTTTTTCCTGTTGCCTATACAGGAGAAAGCTAGAACTGTATTATGATGAACAGAGATCTGGTTATTGTACTGACGTGTTTAAGCAGAAAAAAGATGAAGCGAATAGGAAAAGGAATAGTAAATCTAAAATGAATCACTGTGTAATATGCCTTTGGGAAGGTTTACTGGGTGTTGAGGCTCTCTGTCTTATAAAAAACCGAACGAGGTGATATAGTAGGGAAAGTATAACGCTCGCACTAGAATACGAGATGGGTATATTTTATTTTTAAATATCTTCTGTGCTGCCTTACTTTCTTACACATACCCTCGACAGTTCTGTAATTTTTACTGCAACATACATATAAAGTTAAACTGGGAGTTAAGAAATCAAATGTAAAACAGTTACTCTGTAATGAGGTAGCGGTGACTTAGGGACACTTATAGCAAAATACTTCGAAAATACCCCTGAACAACCTGCGAAATTTAGTCATTGGATCTCCGATGCCTCTGTATTTCTATTGCAGCAATCAAAGCAACCATGTGAAGCAACCTCTGCCATCCACTTCACAACGGTTGGCAGGATATGTATGCAGGTGTAGATGCAGAACTTTCAACCTCTCTACGAGGACGGTGACTGGAGAGACGACCCGTTTCATTGCTGACATCATTTTCCAAAATTTTTGAGAAGATGATATTTATTCTGGAATAGCATCCCGCCTCAGCCAAAATAGTATCTTCAGTAAATCACAGAATTTCAGAAGAGGCTCAACTGAAAATGTCATTTACACTTTCACTCAACGAATTCTACTATCATTAAATAAGAAAATGTCACCGGTTGTTATTTTCTGTGACCTGTCTAAGGCAATTGACTGAATCTCAATATTTTCCTTGATAAACCGAAATTGATGGTATAGTCAACCAATGGACAATGTCATATCTAACCAAAAGAATGCAGAAATTGTACTCGATAATTCTTCCAATGCAAGTAAGGGAGATTCTTCGGATTGAGGACAAATCACTTACGCGAGTAATCCTGATCAGTCTGAGCACCACAGTTGATTGAAACTACGATTATGAAACTAAACTTCTGTAGTATCTTTGACAGTGGCTCTCCACTCTCCAACGAAGAATAATCTTCAGCTGAGCATGGTGGGAAATTTCGCTAAATGCACTACCCCCGATGGTAACAAATCCACTGTCACCCAAGGTCGGATTCTGGGGAGTCTGCACCAACAAGCTTTGAGGATGAGTTGGAGCATCCTGAAATCACCAGACATAAACTCAGACGGCAAAGCTTCTTCGCAACATTTAATGCTAATTGACTGCTCAAAGTGGGTAAATTGGAACATCCGACTGATTCACTAATACAGCACAACATAGTACTGACAGCAGTACAGGAAACGAAATTCTCGGATGATCATACCTTCGAGTCCCAAGGATACAGAAACCTCAAAGGAAAAGTGTGTCAGCATGTAATGAAGAATGTACCCTCTTAGATACAGGGTTTATAATCAGTCACAAGATACTAGATTCAGTGATTGACTTCACTTCCCCAAGCAATCGTGTATCCATCCTCTCCATCAAATGGTGCTTTAACGAACCAGGACAACAGACGCTGTCCAGACAGAACAGCAAATTCTGGGAAGACTTAGAAGATATTCTCTCTAAAGTTCCAGAGATACCCACCGTCATACTGGCTGGTGACTTCAATGCTCAACTGGGAAGAGAGAGAAAGTACAGAAATATGGTGGGCAACTATCCGGCACATATGAGGACCAACCGCAATGGGGGAAGATTGGTGGATCTGTGTAGGGTTTTTGGGTTGTTCATGGAGTCTACAGCCTTCAAACATCTGCCAAGAAAGCAGAAAACTTGGATTTCACCTAACATCAACTTGGGTGAATTCGAGATGGATCGTGTGGCCATATCAAGAAAATCTTAAAAGGAAATACGAAACGTGAAGGTATTAAGAAGTGCCAATCTGGACTTAGACCACTACCTCTCAAAGATCAAAATGAGACTCCAGCCTATAAACACTATAGTACACACAACCTCCAAGACGGTAAGATTTGGAGTAGAGCGACTTAAGAACAGACAAGAAGTAAGCCAGATACTGAACAGTACAGATTTCAACATCTGGGACCAACTGAAGGACACTCTTGTGACGGTGGCCAATGAACTCACACCCCTCACGAGAAGAAGGCAGCATCCTTGGTGGAATGAAGACTGTGACAGTGCAATACCCCATGCTGATATGATGCTAATGACCTGTTTATTATGTGAGATACATATTTGCTGCTTTGCGTATGGATTGCACATTTACACATTTTTGTTTCGTTGTCGTAACTACTCTTTAATATGGTATATAGAAATGCTGAGATACTGTGTACGAACATGGAGTTTAGGTCACACTATGGTGTTAATTATAGATTGTTCGCTTGGCAGATCCTCGTTGTAGGGATTGTGCTGCATCCACTTGTTGACATTCTGTTCTCTACTGGTATATTTACTCGCTATTGCATGTTTTGCTTACGCTCAGTGCTTTATGTTTTAAGATAAGAAAATGAACTGCCATGAGCTGTAGGTTTTATGGAAGCTGTATAAATTTATGCTAACGACATGAAATACCAACACTAGGTTTAGACCATTGACAGTTATTACACTGCATTCTTCGTGAGCAATTGAAATAGCAAGTAACACGTGACACAAGAAATACTCCACATGTTTGCTTCTCTTTTGCCATGATTCTTGAAGTGGTGTACACACTGTGAAATATTACGATCATTCACACTCTGAACTCGTACTTATTTACTGAAAGCTATTCAAACTAAAGGCTGTTAGAGGCCATGTATGCATTTCTTTTATTTAATGATGTACAAGGTAACCAAAAACTATTTTATAATTCATAATTAGTAGAAGATTTGGGTCAGGTGGATTACACAGAGGTTGTGCGTGGACATTGTGTCTTCGGATTGTATGGGATGATGAACTGAAGTTTGCACTAGGATTTTATCTGTACTTGTTCCAGGAGACTGACTAGAGGAAAGAGTTGTTATGGAAGTGAAATGATATTGGTGATAAGGTTTATATGTATCGACATATTGAAGAGGTATTATTGAGGTATTGAGATCGTGTGAAGTTGATGATTATTGGAGTTTTGGTGGCCAAGAGGTAAGGTAAATGATATTGATGATAAGGTTTACATGTATCGACGTAAGAGGTATTATTGAAGTATTAAGATTATGTGATGCTGATGATTATTGGAGTTTTGGTGGATAAGAGGTAAGGTAAGTGAAGAGCATATTTTTTTATTGGTTTATGTGGAACAAGGACGATGAAGATGGCAGACTAGAACACTCAAGTAGAAGGAAGATTGTCTACACACACACTTTGTTAAATCAGTAAGCAGTATATACTTCTTTTGGAGAGATGAAGTATTTGCATATCTTGGCACACTGACAGTTGTTCAGCAACCGTACATTTTGATTTGGCTTGGCAAACATTGGTCTTGACATGATGACTATGACGTTGACAAAGTATTATTGACTACTACTTGATACATATCTTGAACATCAAATTTTGACAGAATTGCATTTACACAGTTAACACTATTCAATTACGCAGTAGTACTTAAATGTGGATGAAAGATGAGTGAGTGTGTTTTGTGTGTTTTCCTTTCCTAATCCCAAATAATTGGTACCGACCTACCTCCTAAATATTATTTTACTTGTTTGTTGTGGCTTGCACTGACACCCATAAATATTATAGGTTTACTGATATTTGTGTATTTGTAATAGTTAATATGACAATTATCCGATATCATTTGTGTGTCTATTATAATTTGTATGTTTAGTGTAAGAGCATTGATAATAATTTTGTAAAAGCAATTGTGTGTGCATTCAAACTCTTGTTCATGCTTACACATATTAACATTGGTGGGTTCCACTTGGAAATGTTTAATTTCTGCTAACGAACTCTGATGAACTGTTTAATTATTGATAGTGAATATTATGGACTGTTACCTGCACTTGTTCAACATTGATGGGTGCCACTTGGAAATGTTTAATTACTGCTGATGAACTCAAAAAAATGGCTCTGAGCACTATGGGACTTAACATCTTAGGTCACCAGTCCCAGAACTTAGAACTACTTAAACCTAACTAACCTAAGGACATCACACAACACCCAGCCATCACGAGGCAGAGAAAATCCCTGACCCCGCCGGGAATCGAACCCGGGAACCCGGGCGTGGGGAGCGAGAACGCTACCGCACGACCACGAGATGCGGGCTGCTGATGAACTCTGATGAACTGTTTAATTAGTGATAGTGAATATTATGGACTATTATCTGCACCTGTCAACATTACTGGGTACCACTGATGGAACTGCTTCTACGGAAATTATGTCACTTGTTGCTGTCTGCACCTGTCAACATTACTGGGTGCCACCGATGGAACTGCTCCTACTGAGATGATGTCACTCGTTGATGTCTGCGCCTGCTCGCCATTGCTGCGTGCCACTGTTGGAGCTGTTTAAATACTGCTGATGAAATGTTATGAGACTGCTATTTGCACCTGTTGACCATTGCTGGGTGCTACTGTTGGAACTGTCAACTACTCTGATGAGTGCTACTTGTTTATTGAACTATTGAAAAGATTTTATGTGAATATTTGTATAAACTGATTTTTTGTGTATTTACTGTTTATGAAATGTTATGATACTCTGACCTGCACCTATTCGTCATTGCTGGTGTCATTGATTGAATAATACTTGTGTAAACTATTATGTAAAATCACATGTATGCAAGCATTTATATTCCTCACTGTATTTTATACAGTAGGTTATTGAAGGGTCAGTGCAAAGCCAAATGTATTTACTTATGTGATATTTACTTATTAATATTATATTTTATTTTTGTGTGTATTTTTTTTGGACGAATTTGGTGGTATTTTCAACCAATGCTGGCAAAAATACCATCAAATTCTAGCCCGTGGAGGAGGGGCATATGAAAGGTGGCTACACTGAATCACAGCGCCAGAGATTGCGCCAAAGAGTATTATTCCGCCGCCTCCACTGGCGCAGTAGTTGTTCAGAGAATGTCGAGGGTAGTTGTAGTTCAGAGGTTGCCGTGGGCGGTGCTTGTTGAAAGGATGTCGAGAGCAGTACTATTTGAGGGCATGTCGTGTGCAGTTATTGTTCTGCTGGGCGAGAGAGTAGATGCTGTTCGGTTGGTGTAATGTATATATGGAAGATGTTGCAATGATCACAGTGTATTTTTCGTCAATATATATGGAGGTAACAAAATTTCTTTTATTTCAAATCTCCTTAATAATAATGCCCCTTGGTCACAGGTTCAGTCTGAAACGTCCCCTTAGAACAATTTATACAAGACTGTGGTTAAACTGACACAAAATATTTTTAGCGCAACGCAATCTGACTATCAAAGATCCCTGCACAAGAATGGCCCTGAGTAACATTAAACTATACCTTTCAGAAATCACTTACCTCACAAAAATCTTCGTTACTCGAACTACTGCAATACAGCGAGTGCCACTACTGCCAGCTAAATAAAAGATTCAAACTACTGAAGGCACTAACTACTGTTAGGGATAGTTAGCAAATGAAAGATTTTAATAGAGAACAAACAACGTATTTACCTTAATATCATCAAAAGTCATAATATATGTAATTTCAAAACTACGCCATCTCTCTTCTCACATCCACCACTGCTGGCGGCTCACCTCCAACTGCGCAACGCTACGCGCTGTTCACATCCAGCTGCCGCTGCCCAACACTACAATGGCAGACAACAATGCAAACTAGCCACAGACTGCACACAGCACAGCCAGTGATTTTCATATAGAGCGCTACGTAACTTTGCCAATAAGAAAACATAAACAGCCTACTTACAAGTCAACAAAGCATCTGGCTCGTGTTCATGTATTAGACTGCAATTCTGGTTTCTATGTGCAATTATAGTATTTCTGGTTTTTCAATTAGTTCATTCTAGATGGTGTTAAAAATTTCTTGTCGTATTGAGGAAGACTTCGTAACCGTACACACAGCTACTAAAATTACTTTTATTGCATTCATTTTATAATTGAGCCCCCATGCAACAGACCGACGAACAAAACATTGCAAAAAAATTACGTGATATAATAAAAAAATTAATCATTTTCGCATTAAGTTCCTTGCTTGTACTGTGAAACCTTGCTCCTTGCCAAATTTTATGATTTTAGGTTAATGGAAAGTGTCTACTAGGCTTTGATGAGAACTTTGGGTGTATCGAATAGTAAGTGACATACACGGACGAATCTTTTGATCACATCGACGTTTTTTTGAGTCATCAGTGTTCTGACTGTTTTGATGCAACCTGCCACTAATTCATCACCTCTGCCTTTCTCTTCATCTCAGAATAGCAATTGGAACCTATGTCCTCAATTATTTGCTGGATGTATTCCAGTCTCTGTCTTCCTCTATAGTTTTTATCCCCTACAGCTCCCTCTATTAGTATACCCCTGATGTTTTAACAGATGTCCAATCATTCCGTTCCTTCTTCTGATCAATGTTTTCCACATATTCCTTTCCTCTCCGATTCCGCACAGAATCTCCCCATTCCTTACATTATCAGTTCACCTAATTTTCAACATTCTTCTGTGGCACCACATACATGCACTACCATAAAATGCTGTGCTCCAAACGTAGAAATTTCTTCTTCACATTAAGGCCTATGTTTGATACTAGTAGATATCTCTTCCCAAGGAATGCCCTTTTTGTCAGCGCTAGTCAGCTTTTTATGTCCTCCTTGCTCCGTTCGACACGGGTTATCTTGCTGCTAGGGTAGAAGAATTTCCTAACTTCATGTACTTCCTGGGCTTCTTGGTAGTTGGGAGCTCCAATGTTAGGCGCGTAATGGGGGCCCCTTAGGGATATGGCGGCTAAGGAGGGGAAGAAATCCAGTGTGCACTCCGTGTGCATTCCGGGTGGAGTCATTCCTGATGTGGAAAGGGTCCTTCCGGATGCCATGAAGAGCACAGGGTGCAGCCTGCTGCAGGTGGTGGCACATGTCGGCACTAATGACGTGTGCCGCTTTGTATCTGAGGAAATTCTCTCTGGATTCCAGCGGCTATCTGATTTGGTGAAGGCTGCCGGTCTTGCGTACGAGATCAAGGCAGAGCTCACCATCTGCAGCATCGTTGACGGAACCGAGTGCGGATCTTTGGTGCAGAGCCGGGTGGAGGGTCTGAATCAGAAGCTCAGATGGTTTTGAGATCGTGTTGGCTGCAGATTCCTTGACTTGCGCCATAGGGTGGTGGGGTTTCGGGTTCCGCTGAATAGGTCAGGAGTTCACTACACTCAGCTGGCGGCTACACGGGTAGCGGAGGCTGTGTGGCGTGGACTGGGCGGTTTTTTAGGTTAGAAGGCCTCGGGAAAGTACGGGGTGGGCTGCAATCTCAAAGGGCGCATGGCAAATATAGGACGTGCTTGGATCAAGGAACAGTCGGAATTTTTGTTGTAAATTGTTGTAGTTGTGCTGGAAAAGTCCCTGAGCTTCAAGCGCTAATAGAAAGCACAGAAGCTGAAATCGTTATAGGTACAGAAAGCTGGCTAAAGCCTGAAAAAAGTTCTGCAGAAATTTTTACGAAGTCTTAGACGGTGTTCAAGAAAGATAGATTAGGCAGAATTGGTGGTGGAGTGTTTGTGTCTGTCAGTAGTGGTTTATCATTTAGTGAAGTCGTGCGAATTGGTATGGGTGGAGGTTATACTTAACTGCCGAACTAAGTTAATAATGGGCTCCTTCTACCGACCCCCAGACTCCGATGATATAGTTGCTGAACAGTTCAGAGAAAATTTGAGTCTCGTAACAAATAAATACCCCACTCATACGGTTATAGTTGGTGGGGACTTCAACCTTCCCTCGATATGTTGGCAAAAGTACTTGTTCAAAACCGGTGGTAGGCAGAAAACATCTTCCGAGATTGTCCTAAAAGCTTTCTCCGAAAATTATTTCGAGCAGTTAGTCCACGAACCCACGCGAATTGTAAATGGTTGCGAAAACACACTTGACCTCTTAGCCACAAACAATCCAGAGCTAATAGAGAGCATCATGACTGATACAGGGATTAGTGATCACAAGGTCGTTGTAGCTAGGCTCAATACCGTTTCTTCCAAATCCACCAGATACAAACGCAAAATAATTTTATTTAAAAAAGCGGATAAAGTGTCACTAGAAGCATTCCTAAGAGACAATCTCCATTCCTTCCGAACTGACTATGAAAATGTAGACGAGATGTGGCTCAAATTCAAAGATATAGTAGCAACAGCAGTTGAGAGATTCATACCTCATAAATTGGTAAGAGAAGGAACTGATCCCCCATGGTACACAAAACAGGTCCGAACGCTGTTGCAGAGGCAACGGAAAAAGCATGCGAAGTCCAGAAGAACGCGAAATCCAAAAGATTGGCTAAAATTTACAGACGCACGAAATTTGGCACGGACTTCAATGCGAGAGGCCTTTAATAGGTTCCACAATAAGACACTGTCTCGAAATTTGGTAGAAAATCTGAAGAAATTCTGGTCGTATGTAAAATACACAAGCGGCAAGACGCAGTCAATACCTTCGCTGCGCAGTGCCGATGGTACTGTTACCGACGACTGTGCCGCTAAAGCGGAGTTATTGAACGCAGTTTTCCGAAATTCCTTCACCAGGGAAGACGAATGGAATATTCCAGAATTTGAAACACGAACAGCTGCTAGCATGAGTTTCTTAGAAGTAGATACCTTAGGGGTTGCGAAGCAACTCAAATCGATTGATACGGGCAAGTCTTCAGGTTCAGATTGTATACCGATTAGGTTCGTTTTAGATTACGCTGATACAATAGCTCCCTACTTAGCAATCATATACAACCGCTCGCTCACCGATAGATCTGTACCTACAGATTGGAAAATTGCGCAGGTCGCACCAGTGTTTAAGAAGGGTAGTAAGAGTAATCCATCGAACTACATACCTATATCATTGACGTCGGTTTGCAGTAGGGTTTGGAGCATATACTGTATTCAGACATTATGAATCACCTCGAAGGGAACGATCTACTGATACGTAATCAGCATGGTTTCAGAAAACATCGTTCTTGTGCAACGGAGCTAGCTCTTTATTCGCATGAAGTAATGGCCTCTATCGACAGGGGATCTCAGGTTGATTCCGTATTTCTGGATTGCCGAAAAGCTTTTGACACCGTTCCTCACAAGCGGCTTCTAATTAAGCTGCGAGCCTATGTGGTATCGTCTCAGTTGTGCGACTGGATTCGTGATTTCCTGTCAGGAAGTCGCAGTTCGTAGTAATAGACGGCAAATCATCGAGTAAAAATGAAGTGATATCAGGTGTTCCCCAGGGAAGCGTCCTGGGACCTCTGCTGTTCCTGATCTATATAAATGACCCGGGTGATAATCTGAGCAGTTCTCTTAGGTTGTTCGCAGATGATGCTGTAATTTACCGTCTAGTAAGGTCATCCGAAGACCAGTATCAGTTGCAAAGCGATTTAGAAAAGATTGCTGTATGGTGTGGCAGGTGGCAGTTGACGCTAAATAACGAAAAGTGTGAGGTGATCCACATGAGTTCCAAAGGAAATCCGTTGGAATTCGATTATAAATAGTACAATTCTCAAAGCTGTTAATTTAACTAAGTACCTAGGTGTAAAAATTACGAACAACTTCAGTTAAAAGACCACATAGATAATATTGTGGGGAAGGCGAGCCAAAGGTTGCGTTTCATTCGCGGGACACTTAGAAGATGCAACAAGTCCACTAAAGAGACAGCTTACACTACACTCGTTCGTCCTCTGTTAGAATATTGCTGCGCGGTGTGGGATCCTTACCAGGTGGGATTGACGGAGGACATCGAAAGGGTGCAAAAAAGGGCAGCTCGTTTTGTATTATCACGTAATAGGGGAGAGAGTGTGGCAGATATGATACGCGAGTTGGGATGGAAGTCATTAAAGCAAAGACGTTTTTCGTCGCGGCGAGATCTATTAACGAAATTTCAGTCACCAACTTTCTCTTCCGAATGCGAAAATATTTTGTTGAGCCCAACCTAGATAGGTAGGAACGATCATCAAAATAAAATAAGAGAAATCAGAACTCGAACAGAAAGGTTTAGGTGTTCGTTTTTCCCGCGCGCTGTTCGGGAGTGGAATGGTAGAGAGATAGTATGATTGTGGTTCGATGAACCCTCTGCCAAGCACTTAAATGTGAATTGCAGAGTAATCATGTAGATGTAGACCATCAGTCCTGATATTAAGTTTTTCGCTGTTCTCATTTGTGCATCTTCTCATTACTTTCGTCTTTCTTCGATTTATTCCCAATCAATATTCTGTACTCATTACACAATTTATTCCATTCAACAAATCCTGTAAGTATTCTTTACTCTTACTGAGGATAGAAATGTCATCAGCGCATCTTACAATGGACATCCTTTCATTTGAATTTTAGTTCCACTCCTGAACGTTTCTTTTACTTCCTTGTGATAGAGGGCTGTAGATACTTTCGTGGGGATTTCACTAGTATTTGTATGTCATGAACGAGTAAGCGCCTTTGTATTATTTGAAATTATAAGCGCGCAGTGCCGTCAGAGATGCTGTATCGCCTGGAGGCTTACTTGAACCATCTCCGCCTTGTAAGATGTGCGAGAGATGATGCGCACTTTTAATTGTGAGATGGGGAGGCACAGTAGTCGGCAATGATGTGTCATGAGTAGTAGTAGTAGTAGTAGTAGTAGTAGTACGGCATAGACCGAGTGGTACGGCTGCAGTTATATTCTTGGGAAGTGGAACATGTTTATTTACTGATTATCTGAGATGATGAAAGAGAGTGAAGCAATTTGGGAAGAAAATTTTATTATGTTTATTTTGATGAGTAATAGAAGAGGATTTAATTTAAGGTAACTGAATTCACATTGAAAGGACTTTAATGCGGTAGCTTGTAGTTACGCATTCTTGGTTCAGGCGTCCAGAGACTTGAGTAGATGTAAAGGTAAACAACCAGGCACAATTTTCAATCTTACTTTAGGGATAGAAATAAATGTTGATTACTTAATGTCATTTTACGGGTTGCATCTTTGGAAAGATCTTATTTGATGTTAAAGATTGAAAGGTCTCTGTTGTATTCCTTTCAAGTTAATTTCTTAAATTTGTTGTCATTTACGGCATAAATTTCACTTCTAAATTTACTGTGGTGTTTCTGACTATCTGGGAGGAGACGGATCAGTAGAACGTGTTACTTTTACACATAAACAAGAACGATCTGTCACACTACTACACTTTAAAACACAGTTTATATGTAATTCATGTCACACAGTCTCATATGGAACCTACATTCGCTTTCTTTTCTATAGTGTATATGATAAGATACTGTCATCTCCCTTCCCTTCTGTGTGAAAGGACGAATGAGCAAATGTATTTCTAGTTGCATGCTTGATGGTAGCAGACAAGCCTGTCTGCTAGAGAACAGTAGGAAAACGTCGGAACAGGTAGCTACGCTTTATAAAAGCAGAGAGGTTTCCATTCTCAGTATGGTCCTGTCCGTCCCTTGTCATGTTGGTAAAGGGAGCTGCCTCTCTGGTCACTTCCGTTTTGTATCTGGAAGCACCCTTGGTAGGGGCCCATGTGCAGTCTGTCCGCGGCGAGCGTCTGAAGTGGTAAGATCTCTGGCTAAGCGCGTCTCTGCTCAGTCCGTAGGACAATGGATTTCTTAAGTTCAGCCTAACTGAAAATTTAATCACCTTTATTTCAGGTTTAGATCTAAAATATCTAATGTTATCTGAAATTGCAACGCAGTGTAATTCGAGTGTGAAGTTCAGAATATCTTCCAGCAGTTGGTTTGTCACTACTTTGTGAGTAAAGTGGAACCAAGTGTGTGGATGATCCGTAACTCTAACTAAGATCAATCTTAAATGCGAATGTGCGTGAGATTATAACGTCTCGTCTTGATAATATTTTTCAATATAGCAACTTTTCTTTATGTTCAAACCACGTGGGGTGTACTTTGTGAGACCAGTACCACGTGCTTATACAATTGCTTGACCCATCAGGTTAATAGTAAGACGATAGTAAGCAGTTCGAGGTTTTTCTTTTGTAATTTGTGTTTCGATGTAATTTATTTTAATTATCAAAATTATTGTGGAGTTACACTCTTTGTGTAAACCAAGTTGACCACGTGAAGCATGTAGTGTAATCATCAAAGTAGCCCTCAGCTATTCTTTTCGGGAAGATTTCACAGAGAGTTAGTATGAATTTAGTATACCAGTGTGTGGTAATTTCATGACGGACAGTATTGCGCTACGAACGTAACT
The DNA here is from genome assembly GCF_023864275.1 of Schistocerca cancellata. Lineage (NCBI taxonomy): Eukaryota > Metazoa > Arthropoda > Insecta > Orthoptera > Acrididae > Schistocerca > Schistocerca cancellata. The sequence continues at coordinate 664,847,276 of NC_064626.1, forward strand.
TCTTTGGGCGAAAATTGACTCGGTTGGTTGTGGTTAATTTCCTCTTGCATATGTTTCAACGTTCTGCGTGTGTTATTTTATGAATGTAGTGTTGTATGCAGTCTCCCGATCTTGGCTCCATATTTGATGTGTTCCGTAAGATTACAAACTCACATTTACGGTACAATTATCAATGTTAAAATAAATGTCTAAATATAAACTGATTTATTTCTTTTTATTTAAATTCTCTCTCTCTCTCTCTCTCTCTCTCTCTCTCTCTATATATATATATATATATATATATATATATATATATATATATATATCACCGGTTGTCGTAAGATGACTATTAAAAATTTATAATTAATGTTAGTCTGGTTGGGAATTTGGAAAGCTAGACTGGATACCTGGTGAAACAGTTGCTCAGTAATGCAAGGTTAACTTCTCCAGATAGCTCACAGTTTTTAACCCGCTTTATTGTCTTGAATATCAGCACCGCTTTCAGAACAAATTAATGCATCAACATTACAAGACTACTTAGATTGACCACTCAAGAAACGTAATTTTTTGTGTATTAATGTTTGTCAAGCAACACCCCCGGGTTCCCGGGTTCGATTCCCGGCGGTGCCAGGTATTTTCTCTGCCTCTTGATGACTGGGTGTTGTGTTATGTCCTTAGGTTAGTTAGGTTTAAGTAGTTCTAAGTTCTAGGGGACTGATGACCTCAGATGTTAAGTCCCATAGTGCTCAGAGCCATTTGAACCATTTGTCAAGCAAGGAAAGAGAATTATTTGATATAGAAGTTTTCTAATGAGACAACTAATTGCATTTGATGTTATAAGTTATCTCAAGTCATTGTCCACATCTATAGCCCATGCCATAATATGAGTTATCGTTTTTACTTATTCAGATTTGCTATGAACCAGGTAAGCTTTTTCCTTCTTTAAAAGACGATAGGTGCATGTCTGTCAGGTGTTAACTCAGAAAATGCGATGCACTTTCAATGCAAGAACAGTGTCACGTTATTTCCACTGTGCAACAGGTTCGCCAAAATAAAATAATAAAAAAAAGAGAACATCGAGTTTTTTCAGGGCTAAATTATCACTTTAAAAATTTAAAGATTCACAGTGTTGATTTCAGACAATATTTCTTCTAGTACGAATGTTTAAACAGATAGGAAAGCAGATAGGCACTTTCAAGTTAGTTCCTCGCAGTCAGGTTTCGCAACTCATTTTCGCAGTCGTATTCTAATGTTCAAAGTTTACGAATTCCTATGACGAAAATATAAGTTAGCTTACAGATAGCTTACACTGCCAGCAATAAAAACAACAATCTTATTATTCTTGTTACAATAATATTCACATCATTGTTTCTACAATGAACTGATTGAACAGTAGGAGCGCAAGACTACACCCCTGTCTTACAGCCTTCTTAATCCGAGCAATTCGTTCTTGGTCTTCCACTCTTATTATTCATTCTTGGATCTTTTACATGTTGTATATTATCTGTGTCTCCCTATAACTTACCCCTATTTTCCAATGCTGATTTTTATTCAAAAGTTAAGCGGCTGCGGGGTTCGAACCCGGGGCCGATGAGGTTATGGTTATTCATGAGACGCTATCCCCCTTTTTTTGTTGATCTCATTTTATTCGTTATTGTTCGTTCTGTTTGTTCGGGGCGGACGTCCCATGACGCTTGTTCAAGTTCATCATTGATCAGTTAACTCAGTTTTTTTATTACAGCGAACACGCTGAGCTACTGTGCCGGCGCCCTTAGATCACGGTTAGACCCATATCGTTCACTAACTACCTTGAATGTTTCACGAGGCCAACAAATCATAAATCTTAGTACGTCACATAAATTTCAACGTGAAACCTCTACCCCTTCCTGAGGAAAAGAGGTCTTAGCAGTCGGCAGACAGATCGACAAAAGGACGGACAACAATCTAATTCTATAAGAATTCGGTTTTTTTCGATTTTGGTGCTGAATCGTAAAAAGAAACTTGCAACTGACGAGCAAGTAGCTACATTTACATACACTGAGGTAAAAAAAGTTATGAGATACCTCCTAATTTCGAGTCACACGTCCTTTTGCTCGGCGTAGTGGCATGGACAAGTAGTTGGAAGTCACCTGGAGAAATATTGAACTACGCTGCCTCTATAGCCGTACATAAGTGCGGAAGTGTTGCTAGTGCCGGATTTTAGGCACGAACTGACCTCTCGATTACGTCCCGTAACTATTCGATGGGATGGATGTCGGGAGATCTGCATGGCCTAATTATTCGCTCGAACTGTACAGAATGTTGTTCAAACAATGGTGACCCGGTGACACGGCGTATTGTCATCCATAATAATTCCATCGTTGTTTGGGAACATGAAGTCCATGATTGGCTGCAAGTAGTTTCCAAGTAGGCGAACATCGACACGGTCCAGTCCATTCCATGTGAGCACAGCCCACACCATTATGGAGTCTCCACCAGCTTGCGCAGTGCCTTGTTGGCAACGTGGGCCCGTGGCTTCGGGGCTCTGCGTCACACTCCAAACGTACCATCAGCTCTTAACAGCTGGAATTGGGACTCATTCACCTACGCCATGCTTTTCCATTGGTCTAGGGTCCAAGCGATATGGTCACAAGGCAAGGAGAGGCGCTGCAGGGGATGTCGTTGCTGCTAGCAAAGGCACTCGCATCGGCCGTGTGCTGCCATGGCCCATTAACGCGGAATTTCGCTGCACTGTCTTAACGGATACTTGCGTCGTACGTCCCACATTGATTTAAAATGGTTCAAATGGCTCTAAGCACTATGGGACTTAACACATGAGGTCATCAGTCCCCTAGAACATAGAACATAACACACATCCTTGCCCGAGGCAGGATTCGAACCTGCGACCGTAGCAGCAGCGCGGTTCCAGACTGAAGTGCCTAGAACCGCTCGGCCACAGCGGCCAGCCCGCATTGATTTCTGCAGTTATTTGAAGCAGTGCTGTCCCTCTGTTGACACTGACAACTCTACTCAAACCCCGTTGCTTTGAATTTGTTAAGTGAAGGCCGTCGGCCACTACGTTGTCCGTGGTGAGAGGAAATCCCTGAAATCTGGTATTCTCGGCACAGTCTTGACACTGTGGATCTCGGTATATTGAATTTCTTACCGATTTCGGAAATGGAATAACCCGTGTGTCTGTCTCCAACTGCCATTACGCATTCACAGTCTGTTAATTCCCGTCGTGCGACGACCGTAACATCGGAAACATTTTCGCATGAATCACCTGAGTGCAAATGACAATGCACCGCCTTTTACTCTGTACGCGACAATATCGCCACGTGCGTATGAACTTATCTCTATCCCAGCGCTTTTGTCACCTCAGTGGATGACTGTGTAATGTGAATGTAAAATAACTGTTCCAAATCTTTGTAATTAATTCTGCGAATGATCCATGGGATGGGAGGCTATCAAATTAAAACACTCACATGGACATAGGCACACAGGATATTCTGTTTCCGAAATTGTTGAGAAAATCGTGGAATTGAAGTTCCATAGTGTCAAGAGTGTGCCGATAATACCGCATTGAAATGCCTGAAGGCATTGCCTCTCACCGCGGACAACGTAGTGACCGACAGCCTTCACTTAACGATGCAGAGTAGAGTCGTCAGTGCTGACAGGAGTACCTCTGCATCAAATAACCGCAGAAATCAATGTGGGTGCAGCGTATGCCAGCCGCGGTGGCCGAGCAGCTCTAGGCGCTTCAGTCCGGAACCGTGCGACTGCTACGGTCGCAGGTTCGAATCTTGCCTCGGGCAAGGATGTGCATGATGTCCTTAGGTTAGTTAGGCTTAAGTAGTTCTAAGTTCTAGGGGACTTATGACCTCCGATGTTAACTCCCATAGTGCTCAGAGCCAGTTGATGTCAAGTGCAGCGTATGCCCGCGTTCTGACTCAGGAGAGCACCTTGTGAATTTGGACCGGTGTGTCCTAAATCTCGTGCACACCTCCTTCGATGATGGAGTTGCGTAAGAGCTCTTCGCAGAACCCCGGGCTCAGCCCTCTCGTTTCCGGTGCAAAACAACAATAGCCGCGTAACGGCAGGGAGGAAAGCGGGGCCGTGCCTCGTCGGATGCAGCGGCCGCGCTCTTGAGGTCGCTTATCAGTTAGTGGGCCTGCAGCGCCGACACGACGTGCCGAGAGGCACGAGGCAGGCCGCGGAGGACGGAACCGGCACAGCCTACGAGGACTCGTCCAGCGGGTGGAGCCGTGGCGCTGACGAAATACAAACAGTCGCGCAACGTCTCGCTGTCGACGAGCAGATAGCGTGGCGTGGCCGGGCCACTGTTGACGTGCGTTATCGCGGGGCCGGACGGCAGGAAGCGGGCGCGGGGCATTCCGTAGGAATCTGCCGCTGCCACGTCTCTGGCCGATCCGGCGCTCTCCAGTTCCTCGCCGTTATCTCTGCCACGCTTAATGTGGTCTGACATCTCGTTAGCAAACCGTTTTTCACAAACCGACTGGGCGGCTACTCATCCACAGTGAAACCTAGTTAATCGTAGGTAAATGGGACCGACTACCGCTCGAATTTTGAAAACTCGATTTACGCGAAGAATGCCAATTTTAGAGACCCTTTTTTAAAATATTTTTTTAGTACCATGGAAATTATTTTCTGATGTCTTAACATATATTATATCATCCTCTCCCTTCTTCTTATCAGTGATTTCCATACACTTCTTTTCTCTCTGCTTCTGCGCAGAACATCCTCTTTCCTTACCTTATCAGACCATCTAATTTTCAGTGTTCGTATATAGCACCACATCTGAAATGCTTCGTTTTCCCGCTATTTCGGTTTTCCCATATTCCATGTTTCAATAGCATACTATGCTGCGCTCCAAACGTACATTCTCAGAAATTTCTTCCTCAAATCAAGGCCTACGTTTGGTACTAGTAGACTTCTATTGGCCAGTTGTACCCATTTTGACAGTGATAGTGTGATTTTTTAGTACTCATGGGTTCAAAAATGGTTCAAATGGCTCTGAGCACTATGGGACTTAACATCTGTGGTCATCAGTCCCCTAGAACTTAGAACTACTTAAATCTAACTAACCTAAGGATATCACACACATCAATGCCCGAGGCAGGATTCGAACCTGCGACTCATGGGTTACTTTGTTGCCCAGATAGCAGAATGTCTTAACTTCATCTACTTCGTGAACATCAATCCTGATGTTAAGTTTCTCGCTGTCCCCATTTCTCCTATTTCTCGTTACTTTCGTCTTGGTTGGTTGGTTGTTTTGGGGAAGGAGACCAGACAGCGCGGTCATCAGTCTCATCGGAGTAGGGAAGGACGGGGAAGGAAGTCGGCCGTGCCCTTTGAAAGGAACCATCCCGGCATTTGCCTAGAGCGATTTAGGGAAATCACGGAAAACCTAAATCAGGGTGGCCGGACGCGGGATTGAACCGTCGTCCTTCCGAATGCGAGTCCTACTTTTGTCTTCGATTTACTCTAAGTATACAGGGTGTTACAAAAAGGTACGGCCAAACTTTCAGGAAACATTCCTCACACACAAAGAAAGAAAATGTTATGTGGACATGTGTCCGGAAACGCTTACTTTCCATGTTAGAGCTCATTTGATTACTTCTCTTCAAATCACATTAATCATGGAATGGAAACACACAGCAACAGAACGTACCAGCGTGACTTCAAACACTTTGTTACGTTAAATGTTCAAAATGTCCTCCGTTAGCGAGGATACATGCAGCCACCCTCCGTCGCATGGAATCCCTGATGCACTGATGCAGCCGTGGAGAATGGCGTATTGTATCACAGCCGTCCACAATACTAGCACGAAGAGTCTCTACATTTGGTACCGGGGTTGCTTAGACAAGAGCTTTCAAATGCCCCCATAAATGAAAGTCAAGAGGGTTGAGGTCAGGAGAGCGTGGAGGCCATGGAATTGGTCCGCCTCAACCAATGCATCGGTCACCGAATCTGTTGTTGAGAAGCGTACGAACACCTCGACTGAAATGTGCAGGAGCTCCATCGCGCATGAACCACATGTTAAGTCGTACTTGTAAAGGAACATGTTCTAGCAGCACAGGTAGAGTATCCCGTACGAAGTCATGATAACGTGCTCCATTGAGCGTAGGTGGACGAAACTAAAATGAGCTCTAACATCGAAATTAAGCGTTTCCGGACACATGTCTACATAACATATTTTCTTTATTAGTGTGTGAGGAATGTTTCCTGAAAGTTTGGCCGTATCTTTTTGTAACACCCTGTATATTCTGTACTCATTAGATTGTTCATTTCATTCAACAGACCCTGTAATTCTCCTTCACTTATACTGATGATAGCACTGTCATCAGCGTATATTATCGTTTCACCTTGAATTTTAATTCCACTCGTGAACCTTCCTTTTATCTTCTTCATCGCTCCTTAAATGCATACTTTAAACAGTACGGGCGAAAGATTAAGCCCCTGTCTTACACCTCTTTTTAATCTGAGCACTTCGTTCTTGTTCTTCCTCTCTTATTATTCCCTCTCGGTTATTCAATATCTTCTATATTACCCATCTCTCCCTATAGTTTACCTTACTTCCGTCGGATATCGAACGCTTTTCCAGGTCGACAAATACTATGAACTTCAGTTTCCTTAGTCTTGCTTCCGTTACCAACCGCAACGTCGGAACTTCCTCTCTGGTGCCCTAAACCTTCCTAAAGCCAAACTCATATAACACACTCTCAGTTTTTAGAGATCTTTTGTTTAAAAATAGGTCCACAATATGACGTTTACAATATTGTTACAATAAACAAACCGATTTTATCAGTCAATGGATTGCTTAGAGTCTGTTTCAGAAATCATGTCCTACTCCAAGTTCATACGTTTACTGTAAAGACACAGATATTACATAACCTGCTCTACAACTGTTACTTCTCTATAGATTTTATTTTCGAAAAAAAACAACAACTTTTGTTTTTGTGAAGAACGTCTGTTCTTGGCAGCATAGTCTTGCCATCTTCTTAGAAGCATAACCTCATCTGTCTGGTGTTTCTGTTGATTCACGTGCTGCAGTGCCAATTCTAATGCTGACATTCCATCACTGCGACTTCCTTTGGTGGCACCATCATCATCCTCTTACTTTTCATCACTAGAATACATTTCCTTTATTTACAATTTCCACAGTAGCACTGTCGGTCACTTCATTCCTCTGCGTCGTACAGAGCGTTATGCACTCCGTTCTGCACTTGACGCCATTTCAGAGAAGAGTCCACGAAAATTTCTGTCTTGTCTTACTCATAGCCGAACTGTCTCCCCACCTGGGTTCTTTCGTTCTTCACGTCACAGCTTTTTTCGACCAAAGGAGAGTTCCTCTTATTTTGTGGAAACTATCTCCACCAATCACAAGGTCCCTACCATTAAATTGCGTCGCAACTTTGGCTCTTTTCTCCTTCCTGGAGCGTTTCCGCCAATCGGACGTTTTGTGCCCGTTCCAGACGTCTAAATGCGTACATTGACTCTCTCAAGTGTGTACCACTTGCTGGACACATGATCGAAAATGCGTCACTGGTCTTGTTTCATATCCATTTGGAATTCCGAAACGCAACTTTATAAAAGCTTTCTTTCCTGTCCTCCCTCAGATGGGGCATTATACTCACTCTTCCCATCTGAGTCACCTGGTCGGTCATTGACCTTCTGCCTGGGACACCCCTCTAAGTGGTGTCTGTGGTAACCCTGTAGCGCAGCCTTGCCTCTGCCCTCGTCCCTCTGAATTCCAAACTGAAACGCCTCCCACTGCTTGTTTCACCTTCCGCTCAAACATGCATTATAGGAACAGTGTGTTAATTACCGTTAGTTGAGTGTCATCCCTTTTGCATTACATACTGCTAGGCCAATTTGCTCATTACCGCCGAATGAAGGAATGTGTCATATTCACCTTCCCGTTGAGATGTATAAATTTCCCATGTAAGGTGCGAATCCGACCTTCATTTATTATGCCACCTTACAATCTGTATAGAAGCGTTTTCGCAGGCAAAAGTGCTTGGATAGCTGTTACATTTACGTAAATACATTATTGTACCAATGAACACCGAAAAACCGAGCGAGGTGGCGCAATGGAAGCACACTGGACTCGCATTCGGGAGGACGACGGTTCCATCCCGCGTCCGGCCATCCTGATTTAGGTTTTCCGTGATTTCCCTAAATCGCTCCAGGCAGATGCTGGGATGATTCCTTTGAAAGGGCACGGCCGATTTCCTTCCCCATCCTTACAGATCCGATGAGACCGATGACCTCGCTGTTTGGTCTCTTCCCACAAACAACACAACCCCCAACACCGAAAATTCGTTCAAATACTTACGATAAATTCTCCGTCCGATCAGGCCTTGGAGGGCCCTATAGTACCGACCGACCGTCGTGTCATCCTCTGCGTCACTGGATGCGGATGAGGAGGAGCATTTGGTCAGCAGACCGCTCTCCCTGCGGTTGTCAGTTTTTGTGAGCGGAGACGCTACTTCTCAAGTAGCTCTTCAATTGGCCGCACAAGGGCTCAATGCAACCCACTTGCCGACAGCTCTTGGCAGATCCATCCAAATGCTAGTCAAGGTAGACAGACAGAATGAGATTTTCACTCTGCAGCGGAATGTGCGCTGATATGAAACTTCCTGGCAGATTAAAACTGTGTGCCCGACCGAAACTCGAACTCGGGACCTTTGCCTTTCGCGGTCAAGTGCTCTACCAACTGAGCTACCGAAGCACGACTCACGCCCGGTACTTACAGCTTTACTTCTGCCAGTACCTCGTCTCCTACCTTCCAAACTTTACAGAAGCCCTCCTGCGAACCTGCACCACTAGCACTCCTGAGAGAAAGGATATTGCGGAGACATGGCTTAGCCACAGCCTGGGGGATGTTTCCAGAATGAGATTTTCACTCTGCAGTGGAGCGTGCGCTGATAGCGGGCGCGAGTCGTGCTTCGGTAGCTCAGTTGGTAGAGCACTTGCCCGCGAAAGGCAAAGGTCCCGAGTTCGAGTCTCGGTCGGGCACACAGTTTTAATCTGCCAGGAAGTTTCACATCAGCGCACACTCCGCTGCAGAGTGAAAATCTCATTCTGGAAACATCCCCCAGGCTGTGGCTAAGCCATGTCTCCGCAATATCCTTTCTTTCAGGAGTGCTAGTTCTGCAGGTTCGCAGGAGAGCTTCTGTAAAGTTTGGAAGGTAGGAGACGAGGTACTGGCAGAAGTAAAGCTGTGAGTACCGGGCGTGAGTCGTGCTTCGGTAGCTCAGTTGGTAGAGCACTTGCCTGCGAAAGGTAAAGGTCCCGAGTTCGAGTCTCGGTCGGGCACACAGTTTTATTCTGCCAGGAAGTTTCAAGGTAGACAGAGCTTAACTTCAGTGATCTGATGGAAACCGGTGTTACCATTGCGGCAAGGCCGTTAGTGAACGGATTGTTTATGTATGTAGTCAAGGCCTTTAGTGGACAAGTGACTATTTTGGGCTCGTATCTGTCGTTTATGCTTTCTGTGATCAAAAATGTATGGAAGTAACTTGCGCTTACGTCATGCCGTGCAACACTTCAATCTCCGATGCTGTATCCATATGAAAATTCCCGTCTATTCAATATTACATTATTGGTAATTAAAATTGTTGATGGGTCGTTGTAAAATAGCTGCTTGTGAAAATCCACTTTATGGGGGAATGGTCGGACAGAGTGGAGATTAAATGATCAGAGACATCCGTTTCATTCGTAATCATCGCTCTTTCAGTTTATATTTAAGCAAATAGTGACTGTTTATTGATTACTAACTACAAGGAATTACATCACATTGTCCATCGACATGACTGTTTATTTGGAGGACCCTCCAGATCGTAGTATGCTACAAACACGCCGTTTGGCAGTTTATTTTAAATGCTTCAGCTCTTCCTCCGATAGTCAGCTCTTGCTTTACACCATTTTCCTCACCAGTAACTATTAAAGTTGTAATAAATAATATTTTTTGCCTTTTGCACATCCTGTCACCTTGCAGGGAGGCAAAAGGCTCTCTCTCTCTCTCTCTCTCTCTCTCTCTCTCTCTCTCTGTTTCCCCTCACTGTCCTTCGACTGGCTTCGTTTCCTGTGCCCTACATTTTACTTTAACAATATTTAGATAATACAATGTATAGATGTAGAATATTTTGTATAAAATTTACATGTCATATAACACAGATGACAAATGGAAGAAGAAAAACAATCAACTGAAGAAAATTCCGTCACATAGCGTATGCCACGCTAATGAGTGAACAGTATGATCTCTAGTAGAACAGCATCAATATCGGTAACGACAAAAACAAATTGAAAAGTCTATTCTATTTTATTTACTGTTTACGCTTACACGGTCATCAAAATGTAATATACAAAAATAAATAAAAAAAGAAACCAGCATCTGATGTTACCGTAATTTTCTTCATAAAACGTCAGCCATGTGTCATAATTAATAATATTTTTGTTGTGAATCGTATTTATGTGCAACTGGCATTTACTGTTTCTAAGGAAGCTGTTGCCCCCGGTATAAATCCCATTTCTGAGTCCTGCCGCCATACTGGGTATTCTACTTACGTCAGGTGGATATTGGACCAGCTCCATTTCAGCCTCCACCTCATCAGCAAACAACGTAACATCCGCATTCGAGCCGCGTTAGTCACGAGCTGCTTGAGTCGCCTGTCCGCTATTGCGCTGCCGTCGCGGCAGTACTGTAGATTGGCATTGGGTACGTGCGTGGCGATTGAGACACCTTATCCTCTTAGAAATTCGTGTTTTCTGTTGTTCTATGGCAGATTCTTGCGGTTCTGGTTATTCCGTCAGAGAAGGGAGAAGAAATTCGGCGCCGGCATACAGAGTGTTTTAAAAAAAAAGTTACTTGTTCCTAGAGGTCAAACTACACTCATGCTCATAAATTAAGCATAACGCTGATACATGTTGAAAAAAGGCTCTGGTGGGCTGTTTGCTGGTTTAAATCACCTCGGGGTACAACCATGCGGTGAATTTGACCTGCGGTCGTCGCGCGGTGGCGCTGGCAGCAGTCCACATACGCAGAGGTGCATTGGTGCATGTCAGAGTACGGTGCAGCTAGTAAGTGTGCAGACGTTTTCAGACGTGCTAACAGTGACTGTATGTTGAAATTGGCTCAAAGAACACATAATGATGACGTAATGGGGGGTAGAATACTAGGGCGACTGGAGGCTGGTCAAACACAGCACAGGCCCTCCATGTGCCACAAAGTGTGATCTCAAAATGATGGCAACGATTCCAGCAGACAGGAAACGTGTCCAGGCGCTACAGTACTGGACGCCCACAGTGTACAACACCACAAGAAGACCAATATCTGACCATCAGTGCCTGCAGACGGAAACGGAGTACTGCAGGTAGCCTTGCTTGGAACTTTACCGCAGCCACTGGAACAGTTGTCTCCAGACACAGCCTACAGACGACTGAACAGACATGTTTTATTCGCTCGGTGACCTGCAAGGTGCATTCCACTGACCCTGGTCACAGGAGAGCCCGTAAAGCCTGGTGTCAAGAACACAGTACGTGGTCATGGGAACAGTGCTCCCAGGTTATGTTCACAGACGAGTCCAGGTATAGTCCGAATAGTCCGAACAGTGATTCTCGCCGGGTTTTCTTCTGGCGTGAACCAGGAACCAGATAATAACCCCTTAATGTCCTTGAAAGGGACCTGTATGGGGGTCGCGGTTTGATGGTGTGGGGTGAGATTATGATTGGTGCACGTACAGCCCTGCATGTCTTTGACAGAGGAACTGTAACAGGTCAGGTGTATCGGGACGTCATTTTGCACCAGTATGTCCGCCCTTTCAGGGGTGCAGTGGGTCACACCTTCCTCCTGATGGATAGAAACGCACGGCCCACCGAGCTGCCATCCTTGAAGAGTACCTTGAAACAGAAGATATCAGGCGAATGGAGTGGCCTTCCTGTTCTCCAGATCTAAACCTCATCGAGCACGTCTAGTATGCTCTCGGTCGACGTATCGCTGCACGTCTTCAAACCCCTATGACCCTTCAGGAGCTCCAACAGGCACTGGTGCAAGAATGGGAAGTTATACCCCAGCAGCTGCTCGACCACCTGATCCAGAGTATGCCAACCCGTTGTGCGGCCTGTGTACGTGTGCATGGTGATCATATCCCATACTGATGTCGGGGTACATGCGCATGAAACAGTGGCGTTTTGTATCACATGTGTTTCGGGACTGTTTTCTCAACTTATCACCAATACCGTGGACTTACAGATCTGTGTCGTGTGTGTTCCCTATGTGCCTATGCTATTAGCGTCAGTTTTGTGTAGTGCCACGTTGTGTGGCACCACATTCTGCAATTGTCCTTAATTTATGGGCATGAGTGTAGAAGAAAAGCTGCTATAATGTTATGTCCGGAAATCAATACCTGCTGAAATATGGTCCGCTGGTGATTCGCAGATCATGTGTTGTATTTTATTTTGCAATATATATATTGCAAACGAGGCAGGAGTCGTGCAGAGAGGGCACAGTGAATTACCACAATGCGCACGCGTCGACAGACACAGAACTTCGAGCAGTCATGCAGGTCAGGTATCAGGATTGCTTCGGTACCGCTGTATGGGTAGTAACTGACGGCAAGGTCATACAGTTTACAAAATGTTAACTGATGCTGCACCGATTTCTGCGCAACGAATAACCAGCGCTACTGAAAGACTTTACCATTGCAGAAAGATAATGGACGTGCCTTGTAGATGACGGGTCACCATCCCATTTTCTATGGACCCTGCGACGATATCTCACCGCAACCATTCATGGGCAATGGAATGGCTGTGGACCTGTGACAGCATGAACGTGTTCACCGTACCTGAGTCCGTTGGATCTCTGGCTGTGGGACATTTTAAAGCGTAGGTGTACGTCCACGCCGGCGACAATGTGCAGACGATACATGAACGTGTGACAAATGCATGTGGCGCAATCCGAATGGAGCCAGGTGTAATTAACAGAGTGCATGATTAACTGCGAAGGACATATCAAGATGCGTGGTAGTGACACGCAGCATCGCCTATAGCGTCTGCTTGCATGTAAACACACAGATGAGAGGACAGATTGCCCCATATCTCAGCAGGTGTTGGTTACTGGACGTGTCATTGTACGAAAGATACTTCTTTTTTACCAATGCTTCCTGTAAGAATATCTGGCGCTTGTTTTTATGCTCCCTGTATAGCCTACTCCTCTCGAAAAGCGTCAAGGGAACCGCCGAGCGTAACGCCCCCGTCCAATGGACGGATTGCGATCGACAGCGTCACGTGGTTTCACTCCGTGAGAGACTGCAGACAGGTTTGGAATTCAACCCAGAGCATTGGCGCGAAGTTTGGAAAGGCCAGTATTACACTATCAGATTTCTTTGCCGAAGTATATTCGTATTTGACATAGTGTAATGAGGAACTCTTATCAAATGTAGGCTTTTGATCAAGTCTATGACCACGGCTTGGATTTAATCAAGGAAAGCGATCTGTTTACTGCAACGAGAAATCTGACCTATCTGGTTTAATAAAAGACACAGAGTCACGAAACTCCCATCGTTTTTCTGCAACTTCGGCAAGGAGTATGTATGAAGCAAACACACTGCGAAACGGTTGTGTGTTGTATGTATGTATTGCAGAAGCACATTCAAAATTCTGTGGAGCTCCTGTATCGGGACCTATTGTGGCTCTATAAATGTGGAACGGCATTTTATGATGTAGAATGAAAGAAAATGTTTTTTCTTTTTAGTCGTGCAGATGGAAATCCTGACAGATTTGTATAAGGAAGTCAAAACCAGGAAAGATGTAAGGCAATTTCATTGTCAGCGCTGATGCTTATTTGTTCATTGAAAGGGGAATTAAAGAAATGCTGTTGTTTGTCAAGGACAGAAAATTAGCACTGTGCAATTCATTGATGATGCAGCAGTGGTAGCTGAAATGAACAGGAATTAAGTTCTGTGCTAAATGCAATAGAACATATGCTAGCTGTAGTTTGAGATATGCACATAAAGAAGGAATAAATGTTACAGCCGGGAAAGAAGAGCCTCATGGGTACACGCAAGGCATAGAATCAAGGATAACGCCAAAATATCTTTTATAAGAATAAATAGCTATGTAAAAATGCTGTTTAGTGTAGTACGTGAAACAGCAGAGTATATTAACAAGTCTTCGTCGACCGTTATGAAGGAACTATCACGAAGTTTTTGATGACAGTGTAATACCCCTTTCTGTGCCACGTCAAAGATCTTTGTCAAAGAAATGTGATGAATATTTTATCAAATTTCTTTCTCAAAGAAATGTCGCAGCATAATTCGGCCTAATCAGGCACTTCGCCAGACGAATACTAGTGATAAGCATTTTTCTTTTTCACTACACGGATTCGAACTAACAAGTTTTGGTTCGAGTGCCACTACACAGGTGAGTGTCAACGACTTCCGCTAAGCAGTCAGGCAGGAATAGACTGGAGCAGTAGACGTAGTTATGACTGCAATAAAAGTTACATGGATGTGCGCTGGACATGGCGGACGGTATTATAAACTACAGATGTACTTCACTGATTTCCAAGAGATTAGCAAAGACGGAAGCGGTGGTTTAATGCATGGTGTGTAGATCGCTATACAAAAAGTGCAAAAAACGTGGATGCAGACAAGTGCAGTGGACATGAAATGGCTGCAGCTACTGCTGATGATAGTATCATTCAAGTGATTACTGTGCAGTATGTTTACAGCAGTTTCTATAATTATGTTGATTAAATTAACTATTTTCTATGGCTGTGCTGGTACTATTATTTTCATAATGTTCAAGAAATGTTGTATTCCATGTGCAAGTATTCTAGGACATTGGGTTTCTGAAATAGGGGCAGAGAATCAAACAAATTTTACGTATAACAAATTATTTCTTCCGTGTACTTGAGGTTTATCATAACAGAGGTTTGTTATACAAATGAATTCATAATGTCTATACGTAGGGTTCCAAGCAGTCGATTTGGTTCCAAGCAGTCGATTTTAAAAAAATTTCGTGCTTTAGCACGTGTCCAGAGCTGTACCGAAGGTATCCTAGCAGAACAGCCAAATCTGAGCCTCCCTCCCTACCTTTATGCAATTTATTCTACACAGATTTAGAGTGTTGTAATTTGTGTGGCAGGTTTAAAAAATTGGGAAATAGTACTTAAATGCATATTACCTACTGCATCAGTCTATTACAATAGTAGTAAATAAAAAGCGTATAAATTTTCTAAATCATTGAATGTTAGACACAATTTACGTCTTATAGTTATTGGCAGTTACTGTAGATTGATTTTATCACGATGTATAAAAAATGATTTTTTTCTCCTCAAATTATTGATATAGTGCATAAATTAATAACTGGTTATAAAATGTGTTGAAAGAATTCCTTGGAGTATTGTGTTTTTATTCTAATTATAAACTCTGTTTCTTTGCATTGAATGAAACAGACTCATTCATTATGTCAGTAAAGTCAAATTTAGAAACCGTGTCGTATTCTCTCGACAAGATGGTGAATCTGACATTATAAGCACTCGACCTTAAGCAGTTTCTTTATCATCTTTAATTTGCTGAAACCACTTTGACAAGATGCAGCAATTACTGGAATTGTCATAAATAACCTCGAAATTATTTAAGTGTTGGGATAACATCTCGTGACATATACTTTGAAAAAACTTCAAATATCCAAATGGGAAGCAGTATCAGTGCTCTTATACAATTCTTTCTATGGAAATTTGAATGCCACTATTGCGATAACTTACTCAGCAGTGTCGATATTTGTGCTATATTTGTCATAGAAATCTACTGAATGTTTTTCAAAATAAGATACAGAGCTCTCATTTCAGGCATTCCTTAGAGGAAATGAAAGTGAGATGGTTCAAATGGCTCTGAGCACTATGGGACTTAACTTCTGAGGTCATCAGTCCCCTAGAACTTAGAACTACTTAAACCTAACTAACCTAAGGACATCACAAACATCCATGCTGAGGCAGGATTCGAACCTGCGACCGAGCATGGCGACAGAAACTCCATTGTTAAACATTAGTTAGTTGTGTGGATGGGAGCTGTTGACACAGAACCCATGTGACTCCTCTTCGGCGGTAGTCATTACTTTATGATCCTGCTTGGACGAAATGACACTGCGTTAACACTGTTCGTTGACACATTACAATCTGAGGCCGAGGGAAAGGCTTCATCTCGGGGGTAGAAGGCGGTGAACATCTGGTGCAAGAGAACTAGCGTATCTCTCACGGTTAATTATTAAATTTTCTTTCTTTATTTACTTTAGTTTTACAGCCCGCTCTGTACCTGCGCACTTGGCAGGAGCCTATCTCGCCATTGCCTCACTCCGATCATTTGATGCGGCCCGCCACGAATTCCTCTCCTGTGCCAACCTTTTTATCTCAAAGCAAGACTTGTAACCTATGTCCTCAATTATTTGCTTGATGCATTACAATCTCTTTCTCTACGGTTTTTACCCTCGTCAGCTCCCTATAATACCATGGAAGCTACTCCCTGATGTCTTAACAGATGTCCTATCATCCTGTCCCTTCTTCTTTGTCTTCAGTACATATCTTTCCTCGCCTATTCTACTGAGAACCTCCTCATTCCTTACTTTATCAGTTCACCTAGTTTTCAACATTCTTTTGTAGCACCACATCTCAGACACTTCTATTCTGTTGTTCCCTGGTTTTCCAACAGTCCATGTTTCACTATCATACAATGCTGTGCTCCAAACGTACATTCTCAGAAATTTCTTCTTCAAATTAAGGCTATGGTTTGATAGTAGTAGAGTTTTCTTGGCCAGGGATGCCCTTTTTGCTAGAGGTGGTCTGCTTTTGGTGTTTTCCTTGCTCCTTCCGTCATTACTTATGTTGTTGCTTAGGTAGCAGAATTCCTTATCTTCACTTACTTCATGATCACAATCTTGACGTTAAGTTTCTCGCTGTTTCCATTTCTGCTTCATTTCATTACTTTCGCCTTTCTTCGATTTGCTCTCAGTCCATATCGTTTACTCATTAGACTGTTCATCCCATTCAGCAGATCCTGTAATTCTTCTTCCCCGCACTGTGGATAGCACTGTCATCTATCTATTATTTCCGTCATTACTTCTTCAATGTATGCGTTGAACAGTAGGAGCGAAAGATTACATCCCTGTCTTATATTCATTTCATACGAGCATTTCGTTCTTAGTTCTTATTGCTCCCTCTTGGCTCTTGTATATCCTCAATATTACCCTTCTTTCCTCGTCACTTATCCCATTCCCAGAATTTCGAAAATCTAGCACCATATGATATTGTCGAACGCTTTCCCCAGGTCGACAGATCTTATGAACTTGTTCAGGTGTTTCTTCATTCTTGCTTCCATTATCGATCGCAACGTCAGAACAGCCTCTCTGGTGCCTTTACGTTTCCTACAGCCAAACTGATCGTCATTTAACACATCCTGAATTTTGTTTTCCAGTTTTCTGTATATTATTCTTGTTAGCAACTTGGATGCCTGAGCTGTTAGGCTGATTGTGCGATAATTCTAGCACTTATCACCTCTTGCAGTCTTCGGAATTTTGTGGATCATGTTTTTCCGAAGGTCTGATGGTATATCACCAGACTCATATAATCTACGCACCAACGTCAATAGTCGTTTTGTTGCCACTTCCTCCAATGATTTTAGACGTTGTGGCGGAATGTTATCTATCCCTTCTGCCTTATTTGATCATAAGTCTTCAAAAGCTCTTTTAAATTCAGATTCTGGTACTGGATCCCCTATCTCTTCTATATCGCTTATTTGATCTTAATAGATAAAATATGTCTGATGCTGAAAAGGACTTTCTTAAATAGTTTTAACTTTTTTTGCTCCCATACCTGCTGAAAGGACTGAAATATGTTTTATGTAAATAATCCCCCGCCATGTATCCTGCAACTCTTTATACTACACATTTAAAAGTGATTTTTGTCGTCAGTCGCTCATTATTATGTCCGCTGCGTATTTCAGTGGTCATGCAATGATTGTCAGGTGTATTTTGTTGTGTCCTACACAAAGGGTGTGTGGCGTGTGCTACAGTGTGTTTTTGATAGCCAACTGTCAGGCGAAGTCAGCCAAAGGCCAGGCAAAGTCAGCCAATTGCCGGGCGAAGTCAGACAACTACGGGGCGAAGTCTGCCAACTGCCGGGCGAAGTCAGCCAACTGTCAGGCGAAGTCAGCCAACTGTCAGGCGAAGTCAGCCAACTGTCAGGCGAAGTCAGCCAACTGTCAGGCGAAGTCAGCCAACTGTCAGGCGAAGTCAGCCAACTGTCAGGCGAAGTCAGCCAACTGTCATCTCATGCAAATCGTGAAATACTGCACTGAACGTTTTGCTACATTTGTAAAGACCTGTTTGGAACCCTTCGTCTCATTATTTGTACATCAGTTACAGTCAGTATTCTGACAGTTTTATGTTTGGTACAGTCTTCGCATGTCATTGAGCTGAATACAGAAACAAAAGCTGCTGTCTGTCAGTTCGCCTCATCGCGAACAGTGAACACTCTGACATTTCAAATCTGTTCTTAGAAATGTTATTTTCTATGAACTTATTTTCATGACACAAATTGAATTTATGATAGGTCCTCTGAAACAAAGGGTCAAGATAGCTGCTCGTTTTTCACTGGCAGAGGTTGCATTTTTAATTACGCGAAGAGTACTACATTTTCACAGACCATTACTTTGCGATTGATTCTGGAGACTACGATTAAAGGCTGCTTCTGCTTCGCTTATCACTGGTTCATAGGTTCGACGCAAGCGGAGACAGTGCGGACGGGGCATTACGCACGCTCCGAGTAATCTCGAGGACCATCAAAAAGCGATTTACACGTGCTGGTTCTGTTTCCAGCACACAGACGGCTCTATTCACGGAACTAGAAACGACGCGCACGTTTCTTGTTTGACGCAGTAGGCACACTCAGAATAGCCTGGATGATGCTGGGAAATTCCATCAGAAATATATTGAAATTTCTGTCCATATGAAAAAAAGAAAAAAGAAAACTACATGCATGGGTTAACTGACGTAAACTGGCTGGTGAAATTTGGAGGAAGGAGTGCTCAAACTGTCTACGTAATAGCTGTTCACAATTTCGACAATAGTCGAAATGATCGGGCCAGTCGAATTAGAGAAATTCGAGCCTCTACCAAGGATGCCATTACTGCCGCGAAAATTGGATAATGAAACAAAACGGAGAGGGTGTTGGGGATTATACTGGAGTACATGTATTCTCCAGCACCTGACGTTACGTGGCTTGTAGAACATGATTCGATATTTAAGCAAGTATGGGAGGAATTGTTCTTCGACACGTGTGAGACAGATTTGATGAGTCAGTGACAAAGCACTTGTGTCATTATATCTTCAACTGTATTCTCATGTACAAAATGAACGCGTTTAACTATTGCAAAATGTGAGAAAGTCTAATATCGGTGGTAATCTCTGAAGTTAGTGTTAAAATTTCGAACCGCCTGTTGCATGAAGAGACGGCAGTTTGTTGCTGTCGATCACATATATGTCACGAAATTACCATGTCGGAAAAATCAAGCTTATAGTGAGACTTTTAGACAATCGCTCCTCCCTTGCGTCCAATCCGAATGGAAAGGGGGGGGGGTAAGGGGTAAGCGAATGGGAGTAGTGCAGGGGGGAGGGGTAAGCGAATGATAGTAGTTCAAGATATACCCTGAACTCCAGTCGTAACTTAACATTGCGGTTATTTAAAAATTTAATGGAGTACGGGAGTGGCAGTTCTGCTAGACGTGGGGGGGGGGGGGGGGGGGGTACAAATGGCATGATTAGTTTGTGTCATTGTATCATTATGCGAGGTACCTTTTCTGGCCCCGCGCCGTCTCCCATCATAAGTGCAGAACTTACGCCCAGACATTTCAAAATTCATTACAGAATCCGCAAATGCAAGAGCGGTTCAGGCACTTTCGCCTGCGAGAATGCTGTATCCTTAAATACAAGAGGAAATTCTTCAGCCCGCATGTTGGCTCAAAATGTTTGGGCTTCTTAGACTCTACACGCGTGACAGTTTATTTTGCGCTCGCTTTTATTGTGGTTGTTTTCTGTGATCAAAGTAGCTGTAGCTACCTCTTCACGTATGACGCTGCGACCTCTGAAGCTGTATCCAGTGTAGCAACTCCTGTGTTCAATATTACGTTATTCGTCGTTACAGTTATTGATGACGTAATTGACTGATGGATCGCTGTAATATAGCAGTTTCTGAAAATCCAATGTATGCTGAAAAGTTTGCGGTGACGAGCCGCGTGGGCGGGGGGGGGGGGGGGTGATGTTCAAATTGGATGAAGATTAAGTGCTCACGGACACCGGTTTTGTTCATAAAAGATCGCACCCTCAAATGGGCCATTGTTTACTAACCACAAGGAATTAGCCGAATTATGCTCTCACATTGAATACCTATTTTTTTTCCTTCCACAGTACTTTTTACAGGGTGTGTCATAATTAATGGCGCAAACGCATACAGTTGGAAGTACGTGGTACTAGAAGCAAAAAGTCTAGTAAACGTGAGCTCTAAAATGCATACCGTAAGAGCTTTGAGCACTGGTTCAGCAGAAGAGATGTGTTTCATAGTAGCGAAAAAGTAAAAGTGCTTGTAACTTTTAAGGTATGCATTTTAGAGCCCACGTTTTCTAGACTTTTTTCTTCTAGTATCGCGTACTTTCAATTGTAAGAGTTTGCACCAGTAATTATGATACACCGTGTACATTGAAGACCTTCCCAAATGTCGTTTCCTTCTCTGAATAAATTTAGCACATCATAAACAAGTTCTACAGCAGTTACTTCTAAACCCTGCAGCTCGACCCCGGAAAATGCTATCACTTTACACCATTTTCCAAACAAATAACTGCTTATTAATGCCCTTTACTACGTTTGTGCCTTCCGCAGAGCCTGTTGCCAAGCAGGCAAACAAAACACCAGCTCTCTCTCTCTTCAGTCTCTGTCCTTCAACTGTCTCCATTGCCTGTTCCTCTGTTCTTATTTTAGTTTTGATGTGCTTGGGTGCTGGTATGACGGTCATAGGAACAGGTCACTAAGATCAGCTCAAGGCTGTGGAGTGGAAGGGAGGGTTAGCATAGCGACAGCAACATCATTCACAGTTTGCATGACAATTTATTTGTACAAGTTTAACCAGTGGCTGCATGGAACAATAAAGCAAGTTTCTTCCTGTATGACATACTCGAATGAAATGCTGAATACACAGTAAACTATTCCTTGTTAAGAAAAATACGTCGCAACACTCAGTTTGTAAGAATTTGAGTAAGTATTAGATTTAAAAAAAAATTGCGCCTAGGGCTTATAAACTGTCTGTCATAACTATTTATCTTTTCAAAACAATTTGAATAATGTTTGCAGTTTTAGAAAAACGAGCGCGTGGCGCTTACCCAGCTCTTCATAACCTTCCAATTAACAACTATAATTAAGAAACATGCGCCACCGCGCTCTCTGAGTTTTAACTGATAGCACTTAAGTTTACAGGATATTTAAAAACAGAACTCCCCACGACGCTCAACAAATGTTTAATTAAACATCTACAGGTCAGTGCGAAGTAAGCTCCGAATTTAAATATTAACAGCCAACAGGATAAAGCCAGATGTGTTTAAGAAGGTAAGATCATACAGTAAAGTTACTGTTTTACTGCTCCGGCCTCGAGCCGTGAGCAGACTTACATGACAAGGCTCGGCCTTCGCTGACTCCAGCACGTTTGTCGGTTGGTCGCGCGCTAAGAGCGGCGCCAGACCTGTGGCCGATCAGGGCAACGGACACCTGCTCTAAGCTCTCACCCGTCAACTGTTGGGAGGGAGGGGGGGGGGACACAGACCCACGGATAGACTGAACTACAACAGACTAAAACTCTTAAATCAACAAATTGTAGAAACAAGGATGAACGATTACAAATGAGGGACAAACAAAATCCCCGTAAGGCAGTGGCCCGCAAATAGTATCTGTACACATTAGCAATGGCTTTAAATTTGAGCCACAAGAACCACAACCATAAGTCAGGCAATTAATATTGTTCCTGAAACATCAATAACGGCCACCAAACTCATGGTAGAGTATTAAGCGCATAATGGCACAGCGATCAGTCTAACAGTCATAATTATACGACATTTTGAGCGTCACATATTGTACTGCTTCGGAGCATTGGCCGTGTTAAGCGGCGCGGCTTATTACGTCTCAACATGTCGTAGAATTCTTGTCCATAAGCTCCACTAGAACTTCAGAGCAGCTCATGACGTTGTCCTTTACATGTGAACATGCACTTATCTGACGAAATGTCTCACCAGATTCAGAAACTGAAATTTTCCACATGGGTTCCCGAGAAGTTCTGGATGGAAATCAGGTTCCCCCAGCGGCGATATCGTCGCCCAAATACCACTCACGCTAACATGAAGGCGGCAGCCCCACCGACCAGGGCACACTTCCTCCTCCCGGCTCCGCACACACCACTCGCCGCGTCCACTCCAATTTCCTAACTGCCTCTCCTCTTAACAGCGCGACGCCCCCTCTATACCACGCGGCCTCACTCGTTGCCGATGTGCCAATCGCGCCCTCTCTCGGACTCTCCACCACCCAGCCAATTCTGCATGCGAGGGTCGCGAACCAACCCGCCAGCGATGTATCGAATCGAGATCCAAGGCTCATCCTCCCCTACAGGAAAACCTCAACACGGTACGACCGCCAGTTTTTGTCAAACAAGGAACAGAAAATTCGGCCCCGTCCACTGACCTGGAGACATGTATTCTTGAAACCTTTCCAGCATCCATGTTACTTACCAGTAGTCTGATTGGAATAAGAACCTGGATAACCTCACAAGGTCCTAAAAAGCAGGGTGCCAATTTATCAGAAACTGGGGCCTTACCTTGACCCCTAGCAGCAAGGTTATGTACGAAAACCGTATTACCAACCTGCACCTTAAACTCGCTTTGGCCCTGACTGCCTGTGACGTGCGACACTAATATTTCTTGGCGCTGGTCTGCAGTTCTCCTGAATCAAGCCAGGTGTCACTTTCTCAGGGAGCGGGTCATTAACTGACCACAGGTTGGCCAAGGGGGAACTGAGGCGATGACCAAGCACCAAGGAAGCGGTTGTGATGTTAAAGGCTCATGGAGACGGAATTAAACGTCAAATTAAGCCATGGTACTGAAGAGTCCCACTTGTAGCGTGAATGAGAATGGAAAATAATTAAGGCTGACTTCAGATGGCGGTTCAGTCGCTTCGCAAATGAAGTTGCGGATAGTATGGTATAATTATGGAGTGAGTAATTGCATTGTCGAAGCAGAATCTTTAAAATGTTGTCAGAGGAAGGTAGGAGCGTTGCCACTGACAGTGGTACAAGGAGGGCGAAATATCCTGACAAATGACGAAGTGTAACCCAATGGTCACCCCACTACTGGGTTGTTGTTGTTGTGGTCTTCAGTCCTGAGACTGGTTTGATGCAGCTCTCCATGCTACTCTATCCTGTGCAAGCTTCTTCATCTCCCAGTACCTACTGCAACCTACATCCTTCTGAATCTGCTTAGTGTATTCATCTCTTGGTCTCCCCCTACGATTTTTATCCTCCACGCTGCCCTCCAATACTAAATTGGTGATCCCTTGATGCCTCAGAGCATGTCCTACCAACCGATCCCTTCTTCTGGTCAAGTTGTGCCACAAACTTCTCTTCTCCCCAATCCTATTCAATACTTCCTCATTAGTTATGTGATCTACCCATCTAATCTTCAGCATTCTTCTGTAGCACCACATTTCGAAAGCTTCTATTCTCTTCTTGTCCAAACTATTTACCGTCCATGTTTCACTTCCATACATGGCTACACTCCATACAAATACTTTCAGAAATGAATTCCTGACACTTAAAGCTATACTCGATGTTAACAAATTTCTCTTCTTCAGAAACGCTTTCCTTGCCATTGCCAGTCTACATTTTATATCCTCTCTACTTCGACCATCATCACTTATTTTGTTCCGTAAATAGCAAAACTCCTTTACTACTTTAAGTGTCTCATTTCCTAATCTAATACCCTCAACATCACCCGACTTAATTCGACTACATTCCATTATCCTCGTTTTGCTTTTGTTGATGTTCATCTTATATCCTCCCTTCAAGGCACCATCCATTCCGTTCAACTGCTCTTCCAAGTCCTTTGCTGTCTCTGACAGAATTACTATGTCATCGGCGAACCTCAAAGTTTTTATTTCTTCTCCATGGATTTTAATACCTACTCCAAATTTTTCTTTTGTTTCCTTTACTGCTTGCTCAATATACAGATTGAATAACATCGGGGAGAGGCTACAACCCTGTCTTACTCCCTTCCCAACCACTGCTTCCCTTTCATGTCCCTCGACTCTTATAACTGCCATCTGGCCTTTCGCTCCCTGTATTTTACCCCTGCCACCTTTAGAATTTGGAAGAAAGTATTCCAGACAACATTGTCAAAAGCTTTCTCTAAGTCTACAAATGCTAGAAACGTAGGTTTGCCTTTCCTTAATCTTTCTTCTAAGATAAGTCGTAAGGTCAGTATTGCCTCACGTGTTCCAGTATTTCTACGGAATCCAACCTGATCTTCCCCGAGGTCGGCTTCTACTAGTTTTTCCATTCGTCTGTAAAGAATTCGTGTTTGTATTTTGCAGCTGTGGCTTATTAAACTGATTGTTCGGTAATTTTCACATCTGTCAACACCTGCTTCCTTTGGGATTGGAATTATTATATTCTTCTTGAAGTCTGAGGGTATTTCACCTGTTTCATACATCTTGCTCACCAGATGGTAGAGTTTTGTCAGGACTGGCTCTCCCAAGGCTGTCAGTAGTTCTAATGGAATGTTGTCTACTCCGGGGGCCTTGTTTCGACTCAGGTCTTTCAGTGCTCTGTCAAACTCTTCACGCAGTATCGTATCTCCCATTTCATCTTCATCTACATCCTCTTCCATTTCCATAATATTGTCCTCAAGTACATCGCCCTTGTATAGACCCTCTATATACTCCTTCCACCTTTCTGCTTTCCCGTCTTTGCTTAGAACTGGGTTTCCATCTGAGCTCTTGATGTTCATACAAGTTGTTCTCTTATCTCTAAAGGTCTCTTTAATTTTCCTGTAGGCAGTATCTATCTTACCCCTAGTGAGATAAGCCTCTACATCCTTACATTTGTCCTCTAGCCATCCCTGCTTAGCCATTCTGCACTTCCTGTCGATCTCATTTTTGCGACGTTTGTATTCCTTTTTGCCTGCTTCATTTACTGCATTTACTTTTTGCATTACTGGGTATTAACGAGAAAAATCGGGAGAAGGCATCAACCATGAGGAGTATGTATACCCGTTGCCGTTAGGAGTGCACGGCAGACAATGAGCCTATCCATAGGATAGTACTCTCTTGAAGATCGTTAAAATGCCCTAGGAGTATTAAAATTGGGTTTAGAAATTTTGCTTTCACGGCACTCCTTCATCAAATGCTGTATATCTTTATGCAAAGGTCTTGGTCTTGTTTGCGCTCCCAGGTATTCAATAACCCGGGGACCTCGGTTAACACCCGAGCAACCCAACCTGGTTCCTCTATTTCCTCTTCCTCACTGTGGTGATTACACTCCTGATCGTAGATTCAACTCATTGCGTACACCACGGTGTTCTCGATTCCCCTATTGTGGCTGACGGTAAAGTGTAAGGCACAAATTCGCATGGCCCATCCGGTAGTTCGCCCCATCTCTCTGGGCCTGGCCAGGACCCATCTTAAGGCTTGGTTGTCAGTTTCAAGGCAAAATTCCCGCTGCCCGAGGTAGAACTCAAATTTTTCGAGCGCGACCATTATCGCCAGGGCCTCATACTCGTGAACAGAATACTTCAATTCTGCTGACGAAAAGGACCTCGAAGCGTTTGCAAGTGGTCTATGTTATTCCTGCTTTTCCTGCAAGAGCATTGCAGCGATAATACTCGAATTTGATGCGTCGGTCTGCACTACAAACGGACAAGTGAAATCAGAAATAGCTAACACTGGAGGATTAGACAAGGCCGTTTGTGTACTGATGCGATTCTCCTCATTCAAAGGTCTGATTCTTCTTACGTAACCGGTTCAAGCGGGCGCTATTAGGGCAAAATTAGGGACGAACTTCCGAAAGAAATTCGCCATCCCAACGCACCGCGACACACCTTCCTTGGTCTCAGGACGAGGAAATTTTTATAAGTCCTTGATGCTCCCCTGATCTGCTCGGATCCTGCCAGCAGAAACCAAATGATCAAGGAAAGAAATCTCTTTCCTTGCTAAATTAATTCTGGAAGGCTTCACAGTAAGACCAGCAGCACGAAAGCAGTTTAAACCCTCCTCCAGGTGTTGTAAATGTTGTTAAAATGTAGCACTGTAAACTACCATGTCATCTAAGTAATGATAAACTGATTTAAATTTTAGATCTCCCAAAACATTACACAAAAGTCTGGAGAGAAACGCAGCCCCCGATAAGAAGCTAAATGGTGCACGGTTAAAATCGAATAAATTCCAATCCGTACAAAATGGCGTCATATGTCTAGAATCTCCAGTCAGTGGGATCTGGTGGTAGGCTTGATTAAGATCGAGAATAAAACAGAAACAAGTGAAATAGTCTATAATCAACCACCAGTCGATACCCAGATCCTTGACCCTTCGGATCTAAAAAAAAAAAAGGGGGAGAGGCATAAGGAGAGGTAGATGGCCTAATAACAGCATCGGAGTATCTGCTCCACCAGCTGCCGCAAGATTTTCAGTTTGAATGGTGACAACCTGTAAAGGGGCTGACGCACCGGAACATCGTCAGCAAGGCGGATCCTATAATGTATCCTGTTGGTAACACCTAATTTATCGGTTAAGATATCCGGGAAATAGTCCAGAAGGCGCAGCATCGCCACAGCCTAAGAATCACCACGACCACCTACCTTAAATTTACAATAAAATGGTTCAAATGGCTCTGAGCACTATGAGACTTAACATCTGAGGTCTTCAGTCCCATAGAAATTAGAACTACTTAAACCTAACTAACCTAATGACATCACACACATCCATGCCCGAGGCAGGATTCGAACCTGCGACCGTAGCGGACGCGCGGTTCCAGACTGAAGCGCCTAGAACCGCTCAGCCACAGCGGCCGGCAAATTTACAATCATGCAGGTCCCTGTGACCGGAGTACACTGGCACAATTTGCAGTTCTTTTCAGGATGAAATTTAAAAGAAAACGTCCTATCCACGCAATTAAAGCTCACTAATACGACGAATGCAATCGGAGTCCAAAAGAACCTTAACGCAAAGCTGCGTGACAATGGCTAACTGAAAGGGCCAAGAAAACCCTTGCACAAAAATACTCCCCTTACAGCGACCAATCAGAGGGAACAACTGCCCACTGGCAGCATCAAATCCCTGCAAGGCCGGTTGACAAATGCTGCGGCAGCGAATATACCAACCACCATCAACCAATGAAACGCTATTGACTGAATGAATTAAGGTACACTTGGGTTCATGATCGAGGGCAGAAAGAAATTGACAGTAGCTATAATACAGCGTTTAACAGGAGATTTAAATTTCAACGCGCCCGTACGCTTCTGGCGTCAGCTGGCCGAACACGCGTTACGCGGCGCACCAAATATTCAGGATCACCGCAACCGGAAACACCGCCTGGACTTAACCAACCTAGCATCCTGACTATTCTCCGTTCCCGGTCTAACGGTCGTGTTCTGACAAACCGCTCGCACCTTCCCACTTAGTATCGGCATGTAGCGAAATTCACTTAGTAGGGCACTGGCATGGCGCAAGGGATTATGTCGCCAGGCCAAATTTCAAGCGGACCACCATCGTCAAGGAAGGACTAGTCTCTGTGGAGATGATCAAGATTTCAGTGCAATACACTGAGCTTGACTATATCGGTATGTGTGTTCTGGACCGCTCCAAACTCCACATGGGTCCACAGCTCGTGGTCGTGCGGTAGCGTTCTCGCTTCCCACGCCCGGGTTCCCGGGTTCGATTCCCGGCGGGGTTAGGGATTTTCTCTGTCTCGTGATGACTGGGTGTTGTGTGCTGTCCTTAGGTTAGTTAGGTTTAAGTAGTTCTAAGTTCTAGGGGACTGATGACCATAGATGTTAAGTCCTACAGTGCTCAGAGACATTTGAACCATTTTAGAGCCAAACTCCACATGTACCCACTCCACTACCAGTTTGCGAAGCAAAACTTTATCGATCCCAGGTTACTTTAAATGCATACAGCCTGGATGGAATTATCAATTTGTATAGGTAACAAGCTATAGCTGTAAGATATTTAAACAAAAGCATTTTTCGCCGTCAACTGTCTGTATTTAAATTTACTCTTGACTTGTTTCGGTTTTTTCAACCACCATCGCCGAAAGGAAAATGTTGTATCTGTAGGATCAAAAATGCATGTTTCTCGCAGAGGGCACATTAGAGTGCCGACATAATTATGATAAACTGTGGTATACAAAATAATGATAATTTTACGATGTCATGAAACACACAAGCATATACACATTCTTAAAAGGAGACGCAGCGCGATGGACGTGCGACATTAAGAGCTGAGAAGTTTTTATTAGAACTCCCTCCATTGAAGACACAGATGTGCTCGAGAGTCAAAATGACCGCAACAACGCAGAAATAGCATGTGACAAAATACAGGGGCAGAAACTAGTTTGTGATCTAAAGGGGAAAGGTCCGGAAGATAAACGTGAGAGACATGAAAACTAATACACTGAGCTGACAAAAGTTATGGAATAGCAATGTACACATATGAAGATGGCGGTAGTACCACGTACAAAGGCATACAAGGGCAATGGATTGGCGAAGCTGTTATTTGTACTCAGGTGGTCCATGGGTAAAGGTTCCCGACGTGATTATGGCTGCACAACGGGAGAAGCGTGGGTCATCTATTTCGGAAATCGTTAGGGAATTCATTAGTCTGAGATCCACAGCGTCAAGAGCGCGCCGAGAATACTAAATTACAGGCATTACCTATCACCAGGCGCGACACAGTGGCAGACAGCCTTCTCTTAACGACAGAGAGCAGCTGCGTCTGCGTAGAGTTGTCAGTGGTAACAATCAGGCACCACTGCGTGAAATAACCGCACAAATCGATGTAGATCGCACAGCGAACGTGCCAGTCACTGTGGCCGGGCGGTTCTAGGCACTTCAGGGCGGAACTGCGCTGCTGCTACGGTTGCAGGTTCGAATCCTGCCTCGGGCATGGATGTGTGTTAGTTAGGTTAGTTAGGTTTAACTAGTTTCTAAGTCTAGGGGACTGATGACCTCAGATGTTAAGTCCCATTGTGCTTAGAGCCATTTGAACCATTTTTGAACAACGAACGTATCGGATAGAACAGTGCTGCGAAATTTGGCGCTAATGGGCCGTCCTTTGCTAGCAGCACGATATCGCCTGCAAAGCAAGGCGGAAAATTCTGCCGTAATGAACTATTAGCGTCAGTGAGGATCATGTTGTTCTAAACACATTAAGCGTGAAAACTGCGGATGGCCCGAATTCGTTGATACACCTAATGATGCTCACAGGAACAAAGTCATATTCTACGATGCTGATAACCACAAAATATTAAGTCGGTGTGACACAGTGTATACACTATGCTGATGCAGCTACACTCCTGGAAATTGAAATAAGAACACCGTGAATTCATTGTCCCAGGAAGGGGAAACTTTATTGACACATTCCTGGGGTCAGATACATCACATGATCACACTGACAGAACCACAGGCACATAGACACAGGCAACAGAGCATGCACAATGTCGGCACTAGTACAGTGTATATCCACCTTTCGCAGCAATGCAGGCTGCTATTCTCCCATGGAGACGATCGTAGAGATGCTGGATGTAGTCCTGTGGAACGGCTTGCCATGCCATTTCCACCTGGCGCCTCAGTTGGACCAGCGTTCGTGCTGGACGTGCAGACCGCGTGAGACGACGCTTCATCCAGTCCCAAACATGCTCAATGGGGGACAGATCCGGAGATCTTGCTGGCCAGGGTAGTTGACTTACACCTTCTAGAGCACGTTGGGTGGCACGGGATACATGCGGACGTGCATTGTCCTGTTGGAACAGCAAATTCCCTTGCCGGTCTAGGAATGGTAGAACGATGGGTTCGATGACGGTTTGGATGTACCGTGCACTATTCAGTGTCCCCTCGACGATCACCAGTGGTGTACGGCCAGTGTAGGAGATCGCTCCCCACACCATGATGCCGGGTGTTGGCCCTGTGTGCCTCGGCCGTATGCATTCCTGATTGTGGCGCTCACCTGCACGGCGCCAAACACGCATACGACCATCATTGGCACCATGGCAGAAGCGACTCTCATCGCTGAAGACGACACGTCTCCATTCGTCCCTCCATTCACGCCTGTCGCGACACCACTGGAGGCGGGCTGCACGATGTTGGGGCGTGAGCGGAAGACGGCCTAACGGTGTGCGGGACCGTAGCCCAGCTTCATGGAGACGGTTGCGAATGGTCCTCGCCGATACCCCAGGAGCAACAGTGTCCCTAATTTGCTGGGAAGTGGCGGTGCGGTCCCCTACGGCACTGCGTAGGATCCTACGGTCTTGGCGTGCATCCGTGCGTCGCTGCGGTCCGGTCCCAGGTCGACGGGCACGTGCACCTTCCGCCGACCACTGGCGACAACATCGATGTACTGTGGAGACCTCACGCCCCATGTGTTGAGCAATTCGGCGGTACGTCCACCCGGCCTCCCGCATGCCCACTATACGCCCTTGCTCAAAGTCCGTCAACTGCACATACGGTTCACGTCCACGCTGTCGCGGCATGCTACCAGTGTTAAAGACTGCGATGGAGCTCCGTATGCCACGGCAAACTGGCTGACACTGACGGCGGCGGTGCACAAATGCTGCGCAGCTAGCGCCATTCGACGGCCAACACCGCGGTTCCTGGTGTGTCCGCTGTGGCATATATACCTGTATCAACACCATATCTTTTGAACTACCCTTCAGTCGTATCATCATCAGTCTTCCTTCAATATATTGTATCTTCATTACCTTTTTTGCAGCTTTTGCCCTATCAATATTCCTACTCCGTTTTCACCACTCTTGATTTCCCGAGTACAAGAGCTTATAATCTCCGCTTTCTATCTCTCCATTCTATGCTGTTTTGCATTCTCTAGCTTTCCTGCTTGCAGTAGTGTCCTCACATTCCATGTTCCAATCCGTATCTTTCCTTCCTTCATTGTCCCTTTCTTCCTTTCAAATATGTCTACTCTCAATGTATTCCCCTCCCGGAGTTCCGAATGAGGGGAAATTTTAAATCCGGAATCTTTCACATGGAGAGACGTACTATGTACTGTTGGGAATGTAATGTAATGTAATAGTTTCCCGTTACTTTCCACTTAGGCAGTAGATTGCCCAGCCTAAAATCAGTCGCTCACTATGAGTCAGACGCTGTCTGTAGCCACCTCTCTGGGGTACATTCGGTACCTGTACTCTTTTTGTACCCAAAGAGAAAAGGTGCCTCTTCCGCCAGCTTCACCGTTCCGAAAGACTCTCCGCTGTCGCTGTCGTTGAGGTCTTATACATGTAACAGGAAATGACAGGAAAAGGACATGGTGAGGACAGGTTTGGAATAGGAAAGGGGGAGCGATAGGCCGTTGTGGGACACACTTTGTGTGGCTCCTCCGCTTTGGCCTGTCCGGCTTGGGTGACCATTCTGGTAGCTAAGCTACCGCCGGCATAGCCCTCCGCATCCCGAGCACGCAAACCTCCTCGCCCGCACGGATAGTGCTACGTGACTATCTATGTGACCTAAAGCAAGAGTTACCCAATGTTTAGAGCTGAAGATGATCATTGCTTACAATCGGAACTAGTAACCAATGTTAATGTTTCCAATTGAAACTGTAATATAAGTGTTTAAACAGTTTCTGAATCTCTCAGACAGTACGCCATTAATTATTATTAAATTTTTCGATGTATTTAAAAATACGAAACATGTGAATTCGTAAATACTTTTGGGGTGTGAGACAGTTCGCCTCTTGGGTGTGGTGCACTCTGGGTAACGCTAAACGAACTGGTGCAAAAACAGCTATTCACCCGTGCGCATGCTCAGGTTCAGTAATGTGTGTGTGACTGCATATTTGCTAGACTCGCGAGTACTTGCCCGGACGGGGCAACTGGCCTGTGCCGACTTAAACGGAGCGCTGGTGCTCGGCAGGGGGAGTTGCGCGCCAGAGAAAGCGCGCTCAGTACCTGCGCCCGTGGACTGGATGTGCTACTTGATCACATCGCTCTCTGTCGCGATCGAACGGGAGGCTTCAACTTGGCATCTTTGTTTCTGGTGTGTTTCCTAAAGTCGAAGTCTTG
This sequence comes from Schistocerca cancellata, assembly GCF_023864275.1. NCBI lineage: Eukaryota > Metazoa > Arthropoda > Insecta > Orthoptera > Acrididae > Schistocerca > Schistocerca cancellata. The sequence continues at coordinate 664,879,620 of NC_064626.1, forward strand.
TTGTTAATTTTGAAAAGAGCCGTAATGCGGAAGTGAACCCAAGTGTATTGACATTGACACACGACACCGACGGTTGTGAAATCGTTATTTCAGGACGACCGCACAGGAAAATTGTTTTGGCGAAACTTAGGCTGAACATTGTTTTCTCGTGTGGCCGTGCGCTTCTAGGCGCTTCAGTCTAGAACCGCGTGACCGCTACTGTCGCAGGTTCGAATCCTGCCTCGGACATGGATATGTGTGATGTCCTTAGGTTAGTTAGATTTAAGTAGTTCTAAGTTCTAGGGGACTGATGACCACAGATGTCCCATAGTGCTCAGAGCCATTGTTTTCTCGGATCTCACAAGAGACTGGCGTTGAACTTTATCCTTATTGCTGTTAGCCTTGCAGGACATTTTCTGTTTATATTCACCAGCGCTATTTGTTCTTACAAGGGAACCTCCCCATCGCACCCCCCTCAGATTTAGTTGTAAGTTGGCACAGTGGATAGCCCTTGAAAAACTGAACACAAATCAATCGAGAAAACAGGAAGAAGGTGCGTGGAACTATGAAAAAAATAAGCAAAGTATACAAACTGACTAGTCCATGCGTAAGATAGGCAACAACAAGGATGACGTGAGCTCCGGAGCGCCGTGGTCTCGTGGTTAGCGTGACCAGCTACGGAACGAGAGGTCCTTGGTTCAAGCCTTCCCTTGAGTGAAGAGTTAACTTTAACTTTCTTTATTTTCGCAAAGTTATAATCTGTCCGTTCGTTCATTGACGTCTCTGTTTACTGTAATAGTTTAGTGTCTGTGTTCTGCGACCGCACCGCAAAACCGTGCGATTAGTAGACGAAAGGACGTGCCTCTCCAATGGGAACCGAAAACATTTGACCGCAATGTCATAGGTCAACCGATTCCTCCACAGGAAAACACGTCTGATATATTCTATACGACACTGGTGACGGCATGTGCGTCACATGACAGGAATATGTTGTCGACCTACCTAACTTGTACCTTGGGGAATGGGTAAAAAAATTCTTCTACCTTGCCCGATTTAGGTTTTCTTGTGGATGTGATAATCACTCCCAAAACAGTAATGAAAACATAAAGAGTTTGTCAGATAAACTGCAACAAATGAATGCAACAGTTTCACAGTCGCACAGTTTTCCCTGTGCTCTGTCAAAACATGTTTTTAACGTTTTCAAATTTTTCCGTGTAGGTGTAGCGTCCCCATACTACGGCGCAGTTACCTCCCATCGGACGGTCAGACGGACAGATAATAATTGTCTGAAAATAAAAAATTAAAATTTTCACTTGAAGGAAGACTTGATCCAAGGACCTCTAGTTGCGCAGCTGCTCACGCTAACCACGGGACCACGGCGCTCCTAACCCCTGCCTATCTTGCGCGTGGACTCCTCAGTTTGTATATTTTGCTTATTTTCTTATGGTTCCACACAACTTCTTCGTGTTTTCTCGATTGATCTGTGTTCAGTTTTTCAAGGTCTATCCACTGTGCCAACTTATAACTAAATCTGAGGGGGGTGCGATGGGGAGGTTTCCTTGTTAGTAATAACACGTACTGATGTTGCTTTGAATCGTATGGTAACCGTTCAAAATTGTGCTTCCTGTTTATTATTACCTCAGCTGTGGAATCCTTCTATACAACTACTGTTTGTTTTTCTTAAGATATTCTGATTTCGCAAGTGCCAAAGCAGAATATAATTAACAGCATTTAACCGTCGCTCAGCACATCGACGAGACGTCCAAAGAAATACCCGAGACAGGCATCCGCCCTCGTTGTTCATACATGACCCCGTTTTCATTTAGGACTTGTGGGCGCACAGTAAGGGAGATCAGAAGAACTCAGCTGAGTTACTTCCGGGTTTCGTGGGTCCCTGTGAGATCACTAGCCCTGTTAGTTTTCCTATAAAATATTTGAAAACTGGAGAAAAACCTTACAGGCCATTTTAGCCAGTTAAAAACTGGGGAGAGGCGGGGAACAGTTGGTGTAGGCAGTATTCTACATCTACATAGGTACGCCGCAAACCACTATAAGGTGCGTTGTACCCTGTACCGCTACTTGTCATTTCGCCTACTGTTCCACTCGTAAATAGAGCGAGGCAAAAACGGCTGTCTGTACGCCTCCGTATTAGCGTAATTTCTCGTATCTTATCTCCTGGTTCGTTAGAGGGCCCAGCTTATAGTACAAGCACGAAGACAAGCACAAGAAGCTCTCGCCGGGCATTATCGTGCTGAAATGTGAATGTAACGGAGAGAAATGGCGCCCCAGACCTCCACTCCTGGTTGTCGGGCCGTATGGCAAGAGACACTCATGTTGGTAGCTCACCACTGTCTGGGGAGTCTCCAGACACGTCTTGAAACCTGCCCTTAGAAAAATTTATGAATTACTGTGCTGGTAAACCTACTACGTTATTTGATTTTCAAACAGATGAGCAGAACTGAACGTACTCAGACATTTCTCTCTTTACTTATTCTGATCAACACTAAACAGACACACAATATTTTTAACGCAACGCAATCTGGCTTTCAATAATCTCTACAAAAGAATGGCCATGACTAACAATAACCTATACCTTTCATGAATCACTTACCTCACAAAAATCTTCGTTACTCCAACTACTGCAACACAGCGAGCACCAGTACTGCCAGCTAAATAAAAGATTCTAACTACTGAAGGCACTAACTACTGATAGGCATAGTTGGCAAATGAAAGATTTTGATAGAGAACAAACAATGTATTTACCTTAATAATGTTCAAAAGCCATCATATATATATACAATCCTGGAAATGGAAAAAAGAACACATTGACACCGATGTGTCAGACCCACCATACTTGCTCCGGACACTGCGAGAGGGCTGTACAAGCAATGATCACACGCACGGCACAGCGGACACACCAGGAACCGCGGTGTTGGCCGTCGAATGGCGTAGGCTGCGCAGCATTTGTGCACCGCCGCCGTCAGTGTCAGCCAGTTTGCCGTGGCATACGGAGCTCCATCGCAGTCTTTAACACTGGTAGCATGCCGCGACAGCGTGGACGTGAACCGTATGTGCAGTTGACAGACTTTGAGCGAGGGCGTATAGTGGGCATGCGGGAGGCCGGGTGGACGTACCGCCGAATTGCTCAACACGTGGGGCGTGAGGTCTCCGCAGTACATCGATGTTGTCGCCAGTGGTCGGCGGAAGGTGCACGTGCCCGTCGACCTGGGACCGGACCGCAGCGACACACGGATGCACGCCAAGACCGTAGGATCCTACGCAGTGCCGTAGGGGACCGCACCGCCACTTCCCAGCAAATTAGGGACACTGTTGCTTCTGGGGTATCGGCGAGGACCATTCGCAACCGTCTCCATGAAGCTGGGCTACGGTCCCGCACACCGTTAGGCCGTCTTCCGCTCACGCCCCAACATCGTGCAGCCCGCCTCCAGTGGTGTCGCGACAGGCGTGAATGGAGGGACGAATGGAGACGTGTCGTCTTCAGCGATGAGAGTCGCTTCTGCCTTGGTGCCAATGATGGTCGTATGCGTGTTTGGCGCCGTGCAGGTGAGCGCCACAATCAGGACTGCATACGACCGAGGCACACAGGGCCAACACCCGGCATCATGGTGTGGGGAGCGATCTCCTACACTGGCCGTACACCACTGGTGATCGTCGAGGGGACACTGAATAGTGCACGGTACATCCAAACCGTCATCGAACCCATCGTTCTACCATTCCTAGACCGGCAAGGGAACTTGCTGTTCCAACAGGACAATGCACGTCCGCATGTATCCCTTGCCACCCAACGTGCTCTAGAAGGTGTAAGTCAACTACCCTGGCCAGCAAGATCTCCGGATCTGTCCCCCATTGAGCATGTTTGGGACTGGATGAAGCGTCGTCTCACGCGGTCTGCACGTCCAGCACGAACGCTGGTCCAACTGAGGCGCCAGGTGGAAATGGCATGGCAAGCCGTTCCACAGGACTACATCCAGCATCTCTACGATCGTCTCCATGGGAGAATAGCAGCCTGCATTGCTGCGAAAGGTGGATATACACTGTACTAGTGCCGACATTGTGCATGCTCTGTTGCCTGTGTCTATGAGCCTGTGGTTCTGTCAGTGTGATCATGTGATGTATCTGACCCCAGGAATGTGTCAATAAAGTTTCCCCTTCCTGGGACAATGAATTCACGGTGTTCTTATTTCAATTTCCAGGAGTATATATATATATATATATATATATATATATATATATATATATATATATATATATATATCAGTTCATGATATCCAATATTACAAATTTACTCTTTCTGATGGACACACGTCCAGATCATCCGCTCTCAAAATTCTGCCATCTCTCTTCCCGTATCCACCACTGCTGGCGGCTCACCTCCAACTGCGCAACGCTACGCGCCATTCACATCCAACTGCCCAAAACTACAATAGCGAATATTCCAACAATGCCAACCAGCCACAGACTGCACACAGCACAGCCAGTGATTTTCATACAGAGCGCTACGTGACGTTACAAACATAAAAGCCTAACCAGCCTACTTACAGTCTCAGCTGGTCACGGGTCTCAGTGCGAAGCGGGGCTCATCGGTGAAGACAGTTCTACTCCAGTCAAAGAAGTTTGCATATGTAATAACTTGTACGTTTACCTCATTGTTCCAGTTTTAGCACTACCCCGTTTTTCGTACCTTCAAGTTGCAATTTTCATAAAAAATATTTACTTCAGTATCATAAGCTCTACTGGCATTGCCGAGTAAATACTGCTATGGGTTCTAAAGGCCACCAAGCAGATATCAAGACTACGGAAATAGCATTGTCTGTCGAAAGAGATGCTGTCATTGCATCAGCTTCTGTTGTAGCCCTTCTCTTTTTGATAAGGACGAACCAGTTTGTACGTCTACAGTGATTGCACGTGGTACATAAAAAGAACTGTCCGAAACGATCGTCGTACTTTGCTTCGAAACAAAGCTGACAAAACCCAGCTTAACTGACTGACTTGTTCCTACTGCCTCTCAGTGGGACACCTTTGTAAAGCGTCGTCCATAGAGACCAGTTTCTGGTTATTTTTACTTCTGCACAAGTCGTTGATTAGGAAATAAAACGTGGAGGATTCATCTGAAGGACACGAGGCAGCGTGTTGCACAGTATATTTGTTAACGTCGAACTTCCCTCTTGCTTTACTTGTATATGACGAAGTGGCGTACTTGCACGACTTACGTGATACGGATTCAGTCAAAATGAATATTACAGAAACAAGTAATGACTTATGATTTCGGAGATCGCTAATGACTAGATATCCATTTTGTTGGTTAGAATCTGAGTAACGTGCAAACGTTAATAATCAAACGTGTTGTTGAGTAGCTCCTTATCACTGACAGACAGCTGCTGTATATAGTCAACAAAGTCAATGTGTCTTTTTTTATTGTGACTCACGCGTACCTGTACGTCGTCAAATATGCTGTCCTTCACAGCCCTTCAGTACATCTCACGACGCTGGTGTCTATATTGGAGCCTTTTTAAGTAACTGGGACTCTTCACAGAGCATATCTTTCCATAAAGCGAAGTTTGATGCACTGTGTTGTGTGTTGAGACACTACTACTGAAAAGCGCGATGAGAATGTAAATTGATTCTTTGGCGGGAAAGATTCCCTGTGGTGACCTACGAAACGGTACGGGAAAGTGTGAAAGACGGAGGCCTCAAGGATGTGGTCAAGCGCAGCGTAAGTCACTGAAAGCGGGACGATGCAACGAGGGACCAGGTGACAACCGACAGACTCGACGCGTCGCCACAAGCTACCAAGGCAGGTAGGAGCTTGTTGTTGTTGTGGTCTTCAGTCCTGAGACTGGTTTGATGCAGCTCTCCATGCTACTCTATCCTGTGCCAGCTGCTTCATCTCCCAGTACCTACTGCAACCTACATCCTTCTGAATCTGCTTAGTGTATTCATCTCTTGGTCTCCCCCTACCATTTTTACCCTCCACGCTGCCCTCCAATACTAAATTGGTGATCCCTTGATGCCTCAGAACATGTCCTACCAACCGATCCCTTCTGCTGGTCAAGTTGTGCCACAAACTTCTCTTCTCCCCAATCCTATTCAATACCTCCACATTAGTTATGTGATCTACCCATCTAATCTTCAGCATTCTTCTGTAGCACCACATTTCGAAAGCTTCTATCCTCTTCTTGTCCAAACTATTTATCGTCCATGTTTCACTTCCATACATGGCTACACTCCATACAAATACTTTCAGAAACGACTTCCTGACACTTAAATCTATACTCGATGTTAACAAATTTCTCTTCTTCAGAAACGCTTTCCTTGCCATTGCCAGTCTACATTTTATATCCTCTCTACTTCGACCATCATCAGTTATTTTACTCCCCAAATAGCAAAACTCCTTTACTACTTTAAGTGTCTCATTTCCTAATCTAATTCCCTCAGCATCACCCGACTTAATTCGACTACATTCCATTATCCTCGTTTTGCTTTTGTTGATGTTCATCTTATATCCTTCTTTCAAGATACTGTCCATTCCGTTCAACTGCTCTTCCAAGACCTTTGCTGTCTCTCACAGAATTACAATGTCATCGGCGAACCTCAAAGTTTTTATTTCTTCTCCATGGATTTTAATACCTACTCCGAATTTTTCTTTTGTTTCCTTTACTGCTTGCTCAATACACAGATTGAATAACATCGGGGAGAGGCTACAACCCTGTCTTGCTCCCTTCCCAACCACTGCTTCCCTTTCATGTCCCTCGGCTCTTATAACTACCATCTGGTTTCTGTACAAATTGTAAATAGCCTGTATTTTACCCCTGCCACCTTTAGAATTTGAAAGAGAGTATTTCAGTCAACATTGTCAAAAGCTTTGTCTAAGTCTACAAATGCTAGAAACGTACATTTGCCTTTCCTTAATCTTTCTTCTAAGGTAAGTCGCAAGGTCAGTATTGCCTCACGTGTTCCCATATTTCTACGGAATCCAAACTGATCTTCCCCGAGGTCGGCTTCTACCAGTTTTTCCATTCGTCTGTAAAGAATTCGTGTTAGTATTTTGCAGCTGTGACTTATTAAACTGATTGTTCGGTAATTTTCACATCTGTCAACACCTGCTTTCTTTGGGATTGGAATTATTATATTCTTCTTGAAGTCTGAGGGTATTTCGCCTGTTTCATACATCTTGCTCACCAGATGGTAGAGTTTTGTCAGGACTGGCTCTCCCAAGGCCCTCAGTAGTTCCAATGGAATGTTGTCTTCTCCGGGGGCCTTGTTTCGACTCAGGTCTTTCAGTGCTCTGTCAAACTCTTCACGCAGTATCGTATCTCCCATTTCATCTTCATCTACATCTTCTTCCATTTCCATAATATTGTCCTCAAGTTCATCGCCCTTGTATAGATCCTCTATATACTCCTTCCATCTTTCTGCTTTCCCTTCTTTGCTTAGAACTGGGTTTCCATCTGAGCTCTTGATGTTCGTACAAGTGGTTCTCTTATCTCCAAAGGTCTCTTTAATTTTCCTGTAGGCAGTATCTATCTTACCCCTAGTGAGCAAAGCCTCTACATCCTTACATTTGTGCTCTAGCCATCCCTGCTTAGCCATTTTGCACTTCCTGTCGATCTCATTTTTGAGACGTTTGTATTCCTTTTTGCCTGCTTCATTTGCTGCATTTTTATATTTTCTCCTTTCATCAATTAAATTCAATATTTCTTCTGTTACCCAAGAATTTCTACGAGCCCTCGTCTTTTTACCTACTTGATCCTCTGCTGCCTTCACTACTTCATCCCTCAAAGCTACCCATTCTTCTTCTACTGTATTTCTTTCCCCCATTCCTGTCAATTGTTCCCTTATGCTTTCCCTGAAACTCTGTACAACCTCTGGTTCTTTCAGTTTATCAAGGTCCCATCTCCTTAAATTCCCACCTTTTTGCAGTTTCTTCAGTTTTAATCTACAGGTCATAACCAATAGATTGTGGTCAGAGTCCACATCTGTCCCTGGAAATGTCTTACAATTTAAAACCTGGTTCCTAAATCTCTGTCTTACCATTATATAATCTATCTGATACCTTTTAGTATCTCCAGGGTTCTTCCATGTATACAACCTTGTTTTATGATTCTTAAACCAAGTGTTAGCTATGATTAAGTTGTGCTCTGTGCAAAATTCTACGAGGCGGCTTCCTCTTTCATTTCTTAGCCCCAATCCATATTCACCTACTACGTTTCCTTCTCTCCCTTTTCCTACACTCGAATTCCAGTCAACCATTACTATTAAATGTTCGTCTCCCTTCACTATCTGAATAATTTCTTTTATTTCATCATACATTTCTTCAATTTCTTCGTCATCTGTAGAGCTAGTTGGCATATAAACTTGTACTACTGTAGTAGGTGTGGGCTTCGTATCTATCTTGGCCACAATAATGCGTTCACTATGCTGTTTGTAGTAGCTTACCCGCATTCCTATTTTCCTATTCAGTATTAAACCTACTCCTGCATTACCCCTATTTGATTTTAAGTTTATAACCCTGTAGTCACCTGACCAGAAGTCTTGCTCCTCCTGCCAACGAACTTCACTAATTCCCACTATATCTATTTTTAACCTATCCATTTCCCTTTTTAAATTTTCTAACCTACCTGCCCGATTAAGGGATCTGACATTCCACGCTCCGATCCGTAGAACGCCAGTTTTCTTTCTTCTGATAACGACATCCTCTTGAGTAGTCCCCGCCCGGAGATCCGAATGGGGGACTATTTTACCTCCGGAATATTTTACCCAAGAGGACGCCATCATCATTTAATCATACAGCAAAGCTGGATGCCCTCGGGAAAAATTACGGCCGTAGTTTCCCCTTGCTTTCAGCCGTTCGCAGTACCAGCACAGCAAGGCCGTTTTGGTTGTTGTTACAAGGCCAGATCAGTCAATGATCCAGACTGTTGCCCTTGCAACTACTGAAAAGGCTGCTGCCCCTCTTCAGGAACCACACGTTTGTCTAGCCTCTCAACAGATACCCCTCCGTTGTGGTTGTACCTACGGTACGGCTATCTGTATCGCTGAGGCACGCAAGCCTCCCCACCAACGGCAAGGTCCATGGTTCATGGGTAGGAGCTTAGGAAGCCGAAAAACCTAAGTGTTGAAGAGGGTCGGCTAATGCAACAGTATATTCCCACCTAAATTTCGGATAACATACTCGAATGCAGAGTCTGCCATACCCGGTGATGAGCAGACACTGTCAGGATTCGATGTGCAGAAGCTATATGGTTCTGTTCTGTCTTTAACCCGCTGTCGGCTAATGATCGGTTACAACAACTCCATTTTCGTTTTTGGAGCTCGCTTTTGAACAAGTGCTTTCAAATGAACTTAGATCAAGCACGTTATTATTTTGATGGGAGAAAACGAAAGACAAAACAAGGGAAGAGAACAAAAAGGATAACCGCCTCATGCGTGTATAATGTGTTCGTCATTGTTACCTTATGTGAATAACAGAAGTTGCATCGTGATTCGGTGTCCATGTTAAACTCAGGTCCCCTTTAATAGATAAGTGAATTCAAAAGTAGATGATGGGGAGGAGGGGAGGGGGAGGTGAGTGGGAAAGTTGTGCCTTTTGTTAACTTTTAATGTCACCCAACTATGTCTTTGAGAGTTCAGTAGCACTAAAAAATATTAAAGATAGAGTTTTCCCCCCCTTACCCCTTGAGAACCCTTCTTCGCCTTTGCACATATTCGTCTGTGCCTCTTGCCGTTTTGACATACTCATGCATTGCGCCGGCCGCTGTGGGCGAACGATTCTTGGCGCTTCAATGCGGAAACGCGCTGGTGCTACGGTAGCAGGTTCGAAACCTGCCTCGGGCATGGATCTGTGTGCTGTCCTTAGGTTGGTTAGGTTTAAGTAGTTCTAAGTCTAGGGGACTGATGACCTCAGATGGCAAGTCCCATAGTGCTCAGAGCCATTTTAAACCATGCACTGCATTTGTATGTTAGTAATACACCAAGAATAATTTCGAGACATCTATTTTGTTCATGTGGAAGAAATAGAGAAATAAATTACTGAAAAAGAACTGTACGGAGAGGCATAGAAGTAAGTAGATTCTATACAACTCAATGGAAACAAGTAGGGCCAAGTTCATTGCGATTTCGCACTGTTGTGATGTCATCCGAAGAAATTTTCCGCCTCTGTATTAGGTACCTCGGAATCGCAGACCTGAAAGCGATCGGCAGCGCAGATTGAAACCGTTCGTAGATAGTAAAAGAAATGATGCAGACTGTACTTGTTTACTTAATATAACAAAAAAAAATGGTTCAAATGGCTCTGAGCACTATGGGACTTAACATCTATGGTCATCAGTCCCCTAGAACTTAGAACTACTTAAACCTAACTAACCTAAGGACATCACACAACACCCAGTCATTACGAGGCAGAGAAAATCCCTGACCCCGCCGGGAATCGAACCCGGGAACCACTTAATATAACAAAAGAGATCACTGTTTCCACGACGTGGCATCAGTTTTGACATATTGAGATACGGTCTGTTTTACTGGTGACGAGTAATGTGCAATATTCGGCGGTGTAGGTCGTTTTACTCTTGCGGTTCACTGCAGCTGCCTGAAGGTTTGAACTTGACTGTGAAATGAGGTCTGACGATCGCTTCATTGTGGGCAGGAGTTGTCGATGATACACTCATAGTAACATAAGTCTACATTTTACCAAACAATGTATTGCTGTGTATCACCGATTTCTGCGCGATGAAATAGTAGCGCTATTGGACAACGCCACCTTTGCCGAAAAATAGCGACTGCGCTTTATGCACAACGAAGCGCAGCCTCCCAGGGATGGTGCGACAGTATCAAACCGCCTCGTTTCATGGGAGATAGACGGGTCGAGGAGGTCCGGTAGCATGACCTGAAACCGTTCACCGGACCGGAATCAGTCGGATGTTTGGCTCTGAGAACATAACACCCTTGTTAGAAAACTGCTACGTAAACAAAAAGAACTTCACCTCAGATTCAAGAGAAGTAAAAACATAGATGAGAAACAAAAGCTGAACAAAGCGAAAATGAGCGTAAGGAGAGTAATGAGAGAAGCGTTCAGTGACTTTGAAAGTAAAACTTTGTCAACCGATCTGAGTAAAAATCCTAAGAGGTTTTGGCCGTACTTACAACCAGTAAGTGTGTCAAAATCATGTATTGATTCACTGAGTGTCCACCAATGAAACGGAAGGTGACAGACAGAAAGCTGTAATACTGTATTCGGTCTTCCAAAATTGTTTCACTGCGGAAGATCGTAACACTGTCCCTCCTTTCATTTGTCGTATGAATGTCCAAATGGCAGATTTTGAGAAACCGGTGGTGGAATAGAAAAACAAATACAGTCACTTAGTACTGGAAAGGTGTCAGGACCAGATGAGATACCTATAAGATTGTACAAAGATTATGCCGAAGAAATCGCTCCCCTTCAAGCAGTAATTTATCGTAGATTATTTGAGCAACGAAGGGTGCCTAGAGACTGGAAGAAAACACAGATCATTCATGTTTTTAAGAAAGACCTTAGGAAAAATATACACAATTATAGACCTACACCGCTGACGTCAATCTGTTGTAGAATAATGGAACATGTTTTATGCTCAAGAACTATGACGTTCTTGGAGAAGGAAAATCTCTTCTATAAAAATCAACATAAGTTCCGGAAACAGAGATCCTGTGAAACTCAGCTCGCTCTGTTCCTTCATTAGATCCACAGTGCCGTAGACAATGGCGCTCAGGCTGACGCCGTGTTCCTTGACTTCAGAACGCCATTTGACACTGTCCCGCACTGCCGTTTAGCGAAAAAGTACGAGCTCATCGAGTATCGAAGTAGATTTGCGACTGGACTTAAGACTGCCCTGCAGACAGAGCTCAATACGTCACTCTTAACGGAACAAGATCGATAGATGTAAAGGTAATTTCCGATTTACCCGAAGAAAGTGTGGTAGGACCGTTACCGTTTACAATATACCGCATATAAATGATCTAGTAGAAAACCTTGGATGCTCTCTATGGCTGTTCGGTTGTCCGTAAGAAATTAGCAACGTCAGAAGATAGTAACGGTTTGCAGAATGACCTCCAGAGAATTGATGAATGGTGCAGGCTCTGGCAGTTGACCCTGAACGCAAATAAATGTAACACATTGCGCATACATAGGAAAAGAAATCCACTACTGCGTAGCTGCACTATTGATGACAAACGGCTGGAAACAGTATGTGCCGTAAAATATCGAGGAGTAGCTTTCTGGAGGAGTCTTGAGCGGAATGGCCACATAAAACAAATAGGCTGAAAGAAGATGCCAGACTCAGATTTATAGGAATAATCTGAAGGAAATATACACTCCTGGAAATGGAAAAAAGAACACATTGACACCGGTGTGTCAGACCCACCATACTTGCTCCGGACACTGCGAGAGGGCTGTACAAGGAATGATCACACGCACGGCACAGCGGACACACCAGGAACCGCGGTGTTGGCCGTCGAATGGCGCTAGCTGCGCAGCATTTGTGCACCGCCGCCGTCAGTGTCAGCCAGTTTGCCGTGGCATACGGAGCTCCATCGCAGTCTTTAACACTGGTAGCATGCCGCGACAGCGTGGACGTGAACCGTATGTGCAGTTGACGGACTTTGAGCGAGGGCGTATAGTGGGCATGCGGGAGGCCGGGTGGACGTACCGCCGAATTGCTCAACACGTGGGGCGTGAGGTCTCCACAGTACATCGATGTTGTCGCCAGTGGTCGGCGGAAGGTGCACGTGCCCGTCGACCTGGGACCGGACCGCAGCGACGCACGGATGCACGCCAAGACCGTAGGATCCTACGCAGTGCCGTAGGGGACCGCACCGCCACTTCCCAGCAAATTAGGGACACTGTTGCTCCTGGGGTATCGGCGAGGACCATTCGCAACCGTCTCCATGAAGCTGGGCTACGGTCCCGCACACCGTTAGGACGTCTTCCGCTCACGCCCCAACATCGTGCAGCCCGCCTCCAGTGGTGTCGCGACAGGCGTGAATGGAGGGACGAATGGAGACGTGTCGTCTTCAGCGATGAGAGTCGCTTCTGCCTTAGTGCCAATGATGGTCGTATGCGTGTTTGGCGCCGTGCGGGTGAGCGCCACAATCAGGACTGCATACGACCGAGGCACACAGGGCCAACACCCGGCATCATGGTGTGGGGAGCGATCTCCTACACTGGCCGTACACCACTGGTGATCGTCGAGGGGACACTGAATAGTGCACGGTACATCCAAACCGTCATCGAACCCATCGTTCTACCATTCCTAGACCGGCAAGGGAACTTGCTGTTCCAACAGGACAATGCACGTCCGCATGTATCCCGTGCCACCCAACGTGCTCTAGAAGGTGTAAGTCAACTACCCTGGCCAGCAAGATCTCCGGATCTGTCCCCCATTGAGCATGTTTGGGACTGGATGAAGCGTCGTCTCACGCGGTCTGCACGTCCAGCACGAACGCTGGTCCAACTGAGGCGCCAGGTGGAAATGGCATGGCAAGCCGTTCCACAGGACTACATCCAGCATCTCTACGATCGTCTCCATGGGAGAATAGCAGCCTGCATTGCTGCGAAAGGTGGATATACACTGTACTAGTGCCGACATTGTGCATGCTCTGTTGCCTGTGTCTATGAGCCTGTGGTTCTGTCAGTGTGATCATGTGATGTATCTGACCCCAGGAATGTGTCAATAAAGTTTCCCCTTCCTGGGACAATGAATTCACGGTGTTCTTATTTCAATTTCCAGGAGTGTAGTTCACCCACAAAGGAAGTGACATAAGGCGCTTGTTCGACCCATTCTTGAGTACTGTTCACCTGTCTGGGATCCCTACCAGATAGGACTGATAGAAGAGAAAGAGAAGATCCAACGAAGAGCGGCACGTTTCGTCCCGGGGTCGTTTAGTCGGCACGAGAGCGTCACGAAGACGCTCAACAAGCTCCATTGGCAGCCGTTACAAGAGAGGTGTTGTGCATCACGGATTTACTATTGAAATTTCGATAGAGCACCTTCCGGGAAGATTCGGACAACATATTACTTACCCTAAATACATCTCACGTAATGGCCAAGAGGAGAAAATTATAGAAATTAGAGCCAATACAGAGTCTTACCGACGATCATTCTTCCCACGCGCTATTCGCGAGTGGAACAGGGTTGGAAGGCTCAGTTAATGGTACAAAAAGTATCCTCCGTTATACATCATTAGGTGACTTGCGAAGTATGATGCAGATGTAGATGCAAAAGCCGTGTTGTATGCCCAACTCATCGACAATGCGTAGACGTTACAGGAGTGTGCAACTAATGCATGTGACGCTACCCGAATGGAGCCAGGTATATTTGAAAGGGTCCGTGATTCACTGCGAAGGAGGGCTGAATGATATGCCAGGGAGCGTGGTAACAACATGCAGCGCTGCCTATAGTGTCAACATGTACATAACAAACAGATGGTACTGAAAGAATAGATTGGCCCACATTTCAGGAGGGATTGCTTTCCGACATGATTATAGGAGATTTTCTTTTAGTTTCGACCAGTAATACCTTCTGCAAGAAGATGCGACACTTTTTCTAAGCAGCCTATGCGGAGGTGATGTGATTATTTTGTTTGTGCACTGTAAAGAAATTCAAATGGCTTTTATAATCACTTAGTTTGTCAACACCAAGGAAGGAAGTAAGTGAGGAAGATTAGATCTGAACATCCTGTCGACGGCCCAGTCATTACGAGGTGCATTCAAGTTCTAAGGCCTCCGATTTTTTTTCTCCGGACTGGAAAGAAATAGAAACATGCGCATTGTTTCAAAATGAGGCCGCGTTCATTGTCAATACGTCCCAGAGATGGCAGCACCGTACGGCAGATGGAATTTTACCGCCAGCGGCGAGAATGAAAACCTGTTTTAAATACTTAAAATGGCGACGTTTTCCTTACTTGAACAGTGCGCAATCATTCGTTTTCTGAATTTGCGTGGTGTGAAACCCATTGAAATTCATCGACAGTTGAAGGAGACATGTGGTGATGGAGTTATGGATGTGTTGAAAGTGCATTCGTGAGTGCGACAGTTTAATGAAGGCAGAACATCGTGTGACAACAAACCGAAACAACCTCGGGCTCGCACAAGCCGGTCTGACGACATGATCGAGAAAGTGGAGAGAATTGTTTTGGGGGATCGCCGAATGACTGTTGAACAGATCGCCTCCAGAGTTGGCATTTCTGTGGGTTCTGTGCACACAATCTTACATGACGACCTGAAAATGCGAAAAGTGTAATCCAGGTGGGTGCCACGAATTCTGACGGACGACCACACGGCTGCCCGTGTGGCATGTTGCCAAGCAATGTTGACGCGCAACGACAGCATGAATGAGACTTTCTTTTCGTCGGTTGTGACAATGGATGAGACGTGGATGCCATATTTCAATCCAGAAACAAAGCGCCAGTCAGCTCAATGGAAGCACACAGATTCACCGCCACCAAAAAAATTTCGGGTAACCGCCAATGCTGAAAAAATGATGGTGTCCATGTTCTGGGACAGCGAGGGCGTAATCGTTACCCATTGCGTTCCAAAGGGCACTACGGTAACGGATGCATCCTACGAAAATGTTTTGAAGAACAAATTCCTTCCCGCACTGCAACAAACACGTCCGGGAAGGGCTGCGCGTGTGCTGTTTCACCAAGACAACGCACCCGCACATCGAGCTAACGTTACGCAACAGTTTCTTCGTGATAACAACTTTGAAGTGATTCCTCATGCTCCCTACTCACCTGACCTGGCTCCTAGTGACTTTTGGCTTTTTTCAACAATGAAAGACACTCTCCATGGCCGCACATCCACCAGCCGTGCTGCTATTGCCTCAGCGATTTTCCAGTGGTCAAAACAGACTCCTAAAGAAGCCTTCGCCGCTGCCATGGAATCATAGCGTCTGCGTTGTGAAAAATGTGTACGTCTGCAGGGCGATTACGTCGAGAAGTAACGCCAGTTTCATCGATTTCGGGTGAGTAGTTAATTAGGAAAAAAATCGGAGGACTTAGAACTTGAATGCACCTCGTAGAGACGGAGTACAAGCTCTGATTATGGTTACGAATTACCGCGTCGCCTCGCTCGATATCGACACTAAATTGATTTCTATCTTACACTCCTGGAAATTGAAATAAGAACACCGTGAATTCATTGTCCCAGGAAGGGGAAACTTTATTGACACATTCCTGGGGACAGATACATCACATGATCACACTGACAGAACCACAGGCACATAGACACAGGCAACAGAGCATGCACAATGTCGGCACTAGTACAGTGTATATCCACCTTTCGCAGCAATGCAGGCTGCTATTCTCCCATGGAGACGATCGTAGAGATGCTGGATGTAGTCCTGTGGAACGGCTTGCCATGACATTTCCACCTGGCGCCTCAGTTGGACCAGCGTTCGTGCTGGACGTGCAGACCGCGTGAGACGACGCTTCATCCAGTCCCAAACATGCTCAATGGGGGACAGATCCGGAGATCTTGCTGGCCAGGGTAGTTGACTTACACCTTCTAGAGCACGTTGGGTGGCACGGGATACATGCGGACGTGCATTGTCCTGTTGGAACAGCAAGTTCCCTTGCCGGTCTAGGAATGGTAGAACGATGGGTTCGATGACGGTTTGGATGTACCGTGCACTATTCAGTGTCCCCTCGACCATCACCAGTGGTGTACGGCCAGTGTAGGAGATCGCTCCCCACACCATGATGCCGGGTGTTGGCCCTGTGTGCCTCGGTCGTATGCAGTCCTGATTGTGGCGCTCATCTGCACGGCGCCAAACACGCATACGACCATCATTGGCACCAAGGCAGAAGCGACTCTCATCGCTGAAGACGACACGTCTCCATTCGTCCCTCCATTCACGCCTGTCCCGACACCACTGGAGGCGGGCTGCACGATGTTGGGGCGTGAGCGGAAGACGGCCTAACGGTGTGCGGGACCGTAGCCCAGCTTCATGAAGACGGTTGCGAATGGTCCTCGCCGATACCCCAGGAGCAACAGTGTCCCTAATTTGCTGGGAAGTGGCGGTGCGGTCCCCTACGGCACTGCGTAGGATCCTACGGTCTTGGCGTGCATCCGTGCGTCGCTGCGGTCCGGTCCCAGGTCGACGGGCACGTGCACCTTCCGCCGACCACTGGCGACAACATCGATGTACTGTGGAGACCTCACGCCCCACGTGTTGAGCAATTCGGCGGTACGTCCACCCGGCCTCCCGCATGCCCACTATACGCCCTCGCTCAAAGTCCGTCAACTGCACATACGGTTCACGTCCACGCTGTCGCGGCATGCTACCAGTGTTAAAGACTGCGATGGAGCTCCGTATGCCACGGCAAACTGGCTGACACTGACGGCGGCGGTGCACAAATGCTGCGCAGCTAGCGCCATTCGACGGCCATCACCGCAGTTCCTGGTGTGTCCGCTGTGCCGTGCGTGTGATCATTGCTTGTACAGCCCTCTCGCAGTGTCCGGAGCAAGTATGGTGGGTCTGACACACCGGTGTCAATGTGTTCTTTTTTCCATTTCCAGGAGTGTATTTCTCCCTAGTATCGTAATTACTAAATTCTTTCAATGCTCGATCGACGACTATGATTTAAATAAGAGGTGATTATTTTGATATATAGGGTTTCACGGCAAGCACACAGGTGTGCAAAACTTAAGAATGAAAGTAAGTTCCGCATGAAGTGTCATTGCCAAGTAATGTAGCTTGATGAAACTTGGGCTATACACAGAAGGAACTGCCACGGTAGAGAACGGGTTGGAACTGGAAAAATACACAATGAGACGAACAGGAATGTGTTATTCAAAGACAACCAATACACCAAAAGCATCGCGATTCGTCACGTCTCATGGACACTACAGAAAGCTGTACATGATTGTTAATATGGCGTATGATCACCACGGACGGCAATGCGTGCTCTGCAACGTGCTTTCATGCTGGCAACAAGGTTGGCAGGGACTTCCTGTGGTAGGGCGTTCCAGTCCTCCTCCGTTAATGCGGTTGACACCTGGACCACCAAAACGATCATGTTCGACAACGCTGGACGTGCCCTCGTATGGCAGAATGAGGGAACACGTGATGCACCCAGGAACACTGTCGAACATCATCGTTTTGGTGATGCAGGTGTTGGGGCGCATGGGAAAACTGAGCTAAAAAACCTCGAACACAGTACGCTCACTGATTAACGTTATTGTGACGCTCCTTCCCTTTGTTCATCTTTTCAAGGGAGCATTCGGTCCTAACTTCATTTTTATGGATAACAATGGGCGATAGCGCAGGTGGAGGATCTCTTGGAATGTGGGGATGTTCAGTGAATGGACTGGCCTGCAATTTCCCTCAACTAAAATCCCATGGAGTGCATATGGGACTCATTGCGGAGACGCATTGCAGAACATCGATATGCACCAATGATCATTCAGATATTGTCAACCGCGTTCGAAGAGGATTCGAACGCCCTACCTACCACAACAACTCCTTACCAACCTTCTGGCCACCATGGTAGCAAGTTGCAGAGCATGCAGTGCCGTCCGTGATGAGACAACAACCTGTTAAGAACCATGGTGCATCTTTTGTAAGAACCAGGGGACCATGACGAATCGCAGTGGCTTCACTGTAGTTATTGTCTTTCCATAAAAGTGACATTTCTTCTCATCTCATTACATATTTATTTCAGTTACCTTTTGCAATATATGTAGCGGTTCTCTGTATGTATGGCCCATGTTCCGTCAAGCTGCGTTGCTTGGCAATGCTACTTGGCAGTTACTTTCGTCATTGAGTTTAGAACATCCATGTATTGACATCCTTGGTGATGTTAATTGCATGGGTCTACGGCACGTTTCTATGTGTAAGATTTTGCCTCATAAGCTAGACACATACTGAGAGGCTATAAAGTCTTTGTTAGTTGATTTGCGAACTGAAACAAGCTTAGGAAGTCCAACTATTATACGTCACCGCGCAACAATCGTTTAATAAAGTCACTCGACCGTTGCAACATACCGCGCAGGCGTCGGCGAGGTTGTACTGCATAAGAATTAACGGCATTTGCTTTGTTTAGCACTACGACCCACAAATTGTCTAATTTCAGTCCTTTTTCTGTGGCTTCTCTGTACACATTAGCATAATAGTTAGTGGACCTTAATAAAATTAATATATCAGAGAATCGATTTTGGTCGTTTCCTGATCCCAGCACACGCATGATTTATTACTGCCGATGTATACTTTTATGTTCTTTGTACCTGGTATTGATGCGCCTTCTTGTAGTTTCTATGGACACTTGACCGCAGACGCAAGGAATTTCGTGCTCTAATGCGCAGCTAGCGGTGAGCGCAGGTCTTTCGCACATACTGTCAAGTGCACAGAGGTACTCTGTGCAAACGTAGCCACAAAATGGCCACTTACAGAACTCGATTTTTCTTATAATCTTCATCTGCAACATAATTTGGTAAATTTAACCAACTATATACATACTATTTACTCAGAAATTCATCTGCAGAGTAGAAGAAATTCTCAATTATAAACAAGCGCATTTCTATTTACAACTTCCGTTACCTACCAGTATCTTTTATCCATAATAGCGGTGGGCAAATATTTTTGTGGATGCACCGTTTGCTTCTTTCGTGCAAGATTGAAACTATGATGTATGTAATGGTATGCATGTTAGTTCCTAGTGTTCTACTTATGAGTGCTTCAATAATTTTCGAATTAGGCCTGATTCTTCACAACCAACTTCAATATAGAGTAAATGTGAGTCTCTTATTAGCTTCCAGAATTTTATAAACAGCAGACCATATGAATTGAGGTTGGGCTCTAGATTTTACCCCCACAGCACGTTTCTGTGCGAGGGATACTTTTTGTTTATGTATGGAATTGCCTCTGAACCTTCTTCTGTACGACATCATGAATTAAATTATCAAAAAGGGCTAATTCCATAATGCCTTCATCATGAAAATCAGCAAGTGGAAGCAGAGCAAATGTTGCTAAGTTCAATTGTTTTATAAGACTTACAATACGTGATTTCTAGCTCAGGCTGTGATAAATATGTACACTCAGGAATTTTGAGAAATATTTAATTTATTTCCTTTTTCCTGTCCTGTAATGTTATTGATGATGACATATCTTGCCTTGAACAGAACTGAATGAACTGTGTTTATCTAAGTTAAGTGACACATTATTTACCGAAAACCTCTGCCAATGCTCTTGAATATTGCATTTATTAAAAAAAAAAAAATTGTTCAAATGGCTCTGAGCACTATGGGACGTAACATCTGAGGTCATCAGTCCCCTAGAACTTAGAACTACTTAAACCTAACTAACCTAAGGACATCACACACATCCATGCCCGAGGCAGGATTCGAACCTGCGACCGTAGTGGTCGCGCGGTTCCAGAATGATGCATTTATTCCTCGTTGTGTTATTGCAGCTCTATTGAACTTAAGTATGATGCTTTCCTTATCGGTAGAGCCTAGATTTACATGAAAATGTGTAGCGTGCTTGAATAATCTAAATTTATTCATTACCCGCACTATTTACCATAGTCACCTTTACGAGAGCTCTGGTGCAGTTTTAAAGTACAAATAATTGCGTATTTGGGGAAAGTGACTTTGCACACTTATTTATTACGATTTACAATGAACTGCATGTTTTCCTTCTTGAAGCCAAAATGAAAATTCTCATTAATAAACAAATAACATTTCATGACGAAATTATGAAGTACGATATGTAAAATTCTAATTGGTTAACATAGGCAACAGCTTTCTTTGTTTTCCTGAAATGACGACTAGTGATTGTAGTTTTGCGATTTTAATTCTTTAGCCATGTTGCAAGATGAGCTGGGGTGGTTCCCTTTCTTCATAATATGATGCTGAATCATCTGTGGTATGCGGTACGTGCATTTACTTACACCGCTAACCGCAGTAGAAAGGCAAGAATACGGAGTGAATAATACTTTACCTCGTTATGTCACCAGTGAAACTGTCGCGATAATCTACGTTACGTAAATGTCTTACGGAGTTCGGGAGTGATAATTTCAGTGAGAATGGATAAATATTACACTGTTTACAATGTGAAGAAGTATTGGTTCTGATAAATGGTTCCAAGCAGTACAGCATCTGAACACTGTAAACAACAAACGAGATGCAGTCGAGAATCCGCTTTAAGTCAAAAATTTGTAAGAACGTCATGTAGGGAACAGGTAGATGTACCCGGAGGTTCAAGTGGCTAATTCACCAATAAACAAATGATGTTCAGCGTTTATAAATACAAACAATCTTCAGTGGAAAATAAGTAATGTTTATCCTAAATTAGTCTAATGAAATAGTGCCTGAAAAACCTACCCTTCGTAAAAGATACGTGACCGAGTGTTTGAGCGAAGTTTTTCGTGGTATTTGGAAAACGTTAAAACATGAAAACATTTAGATTATATTAGAAAAAACCACAGACGCGCAGCTCAGTGCGTATGTGCAGTAGTCACTGCAATGCAATTCTGTTACATATTCAAATATTACAAACTGCAAACCATTCTCCAACAGAAAGATTCTCTAACGATCCCCTAGTTTTGCAGATGTACCATACAATATAACAGCAGCAAACAATTAAAAGCTTTTTATCCCAAACCAATACATTTGACCTATTTAACCCATGGGCTACACCGCTTAGCAGAATTGATGAGATCACACTATTCTGAAGCTGACCGTCTTGTTTCCAACGTCAAGAAAATTTTCTTTAAAGCACCTGTTAGAGTTACAATTTTCAGAGAATTGGCTCCAAAGTTAGCATTACTTCCTGAGCCTGTCGTAGCGCGAGGCGATTCGTATGTTACTATGCTAAATATTTTAGTGTCATGAAAGAACAGTAGACAGTTTAGTTCCGGAAGGCGCAGATTTTATACAGATAGCTCAAGGGTGTTGCAACTCAAATGATATAGAAAGTGAACTGCCGTACATACGCAGCCGCTTTTCAATGCTCCCAGAAATAATAAAAGAATTGCAAGCTAGGAATAATTCATTGCATCGGTCATTGTTCCTAGTGAATCAAATGTTGCAGGTCATGTCCTTCGAACTACATGGAGTCGTAAAAATTGTATTTGATATGCTGAATGCAATTTGTAACGCCGGAAATGCATATCCTCCTATTTCCATCTATTGTACTATAATTCTTTTTCCTTATTTTGTTACCTGAAGATATGACATTTCTGTGTCTTTATATATTGTAATTGTTTTACTATTTCTATATATATATATATATATATATATATATATATATATATATATATATATATATATATGTTGATGTATAATTGGTTTACTTTGTAAATATTATTTGTATTTTTACGCTGGGTCTGGCCTAGGGAAAACTATGCTATCGAACGATTACATCGATAGGTCGTGTGGAGAACCAAAGTGTTTAGGACCTTTGGGAGTGTTACCTCTTCCGCGTGGAGCGCGGGCAGAGCAGTCTGGCTGGAGTAGGGCGGTGGAGCAGGTGATGTGTGACGCTCCCGCGAGTTGCCGCGCTTTCGGGGTTTGGCAGCATGTAATTGCGCTCAAGTTGCTATGATAGTTTCTGACACGGTGTCGCGGACGGGAAGCATTAGCTGGCGCACATCAAGAGCCCGTTTTCGCCTGGTGCCCGTGTCGAGAAGAAGGCGCGCCAACATCCAGCTTCTGCAACAGCGACGGCCGACAATGAGTGACTGTCGCCACCTCCTCGATCGACGACTTCAAACCTTCAATCAACCAATAAGGAAGACTGGAAGCACGTAAAGTTTTAGAACTGTATGGCAGACCTCAGCTTTTCAAACTGTTGCATCAAAAAATACAGCAACTTAGCATTTCACTGCTTTAATTTCAAAGTTCAGTTAAGGTATTCATAGCTGGCTACAATATTTAGATCATACAAGCACAAATTAAGAGTGCGAGTTTTGTTACCATATTTTAGCTTACCTGTGACTGTAGCTCAGCTTGGTACGTACTAAATTTTACTACTGTTAATTGTTCAGAATTATTTAATTCAAGTTCAAAGTTAAATCTCTTATTTCTAAATTGCGTAGATTCAAGTAGCTTTTGAAATGATTGTTGAGGTAGCCCAAGACTAACCTTGTTTTACTGAATTTCGTAGTGCTTCAGAAACAAAGCTCACTATTAATATCAGTCACTAAATTAACTTTCAATTTTCCGGTTTTATTAATTCCTTTGCTAAATTAAGTCAGAGTGTAGCGAAATTTATTACTTCTGACAAACATTCAGTTTTCACACAGCATGTGTCAACATTCAGTTGCCACGCTTTTAGTGCTAATTATATGTGCATTAATCCTTCATTTTCAGTTATTATAGTAGTTGTCCATAGGACTGGCGACCGTAATTTTCCCCAAATCTCAAATATCTAATTAACGCTAATTAATTGTTAACGTAACGACCGCACATTTACTTTCTTTATTAATTTTACCCTTTTCTCAAAATTAATTTCCACCAATTTCATTTGCATTTTTCCTTTCATTTAGATGTAACCCTTTCCTCACTCTTTACGACAAATTAACTTCGGTGACGATTGCTTTTCCCAAATTTCCATTAGGTGCACGCGGTTTAATTTTTCACTGTCATTAAGATCGATAAGTGAGGGGTAGGTTACACGTGGCGACCTGGTGACAGGACAATCTTCAGATTTGAGGTTGTTCTGGACACGAATTTTGTATTGTGCAAATCTCGTAACAAAGTACTGGTTACGAACAGGCCGTTACGTCAGCGAGAATAAGTAGTGGGAGTAATCCTAATTATATTTGAGATTTGGCATTTATATTGAAAATTATTAAAATGAGTGAAGGCAACAATTACCAAAATTTGGTAGACTTGGATACGGAACAATCGGTCGAACAGTGGGAAACGCACACCGCGGTACCCATTGTTCAGGGCCAGGCGTCTAGCATAAAAGATGCGACCGCCGAAACGCAACAAAGAGCAGAAATGGAATTCCGAACTTTAGAAAATGTTTCGGAATCGGAAGTGAAAATCAAATCTGAACCCCTTGATGACGAATACGTGGGGACAATTAAAGAGGCACCCGCTACGGAAGTAAAACCGCTGGTTTCCGGGAAATTAACTGATTTATTGAATGTTTTGATTAACGAAATCAAGGCTCAGTCTAGCAAGATAGAAACTCAATCGACAGAAATTAAATCTCAGTCTGCCAAGCAAGAAGCTCAGTTTGCCAAACAAGAAGCTCAGTCTGAAAAAATTGACAGGAAGCTAGACAATCAGAACAAAGCTATTAATGTTGTTAACAGCAATGTTGGAGTTGTTAACACAAAAGTTGATAAAATCCAAGAAGATATTGTTGTAATTAATACCGAAATCGGTAATCTTAAACAGGAAATGATAGGCGTTCAGGCAGAAATTGGGAGCATAAATACTCGTTTTGATTCCGAAATTAGCAGAATCGAGAAAGGTGTAGGAGAAGCAGTTGCTCCGATCATCGAGAATAAGGCGACGGAACAAATTCAATTAGTGAAAATAGAGGATCAACAGAAGGTGGAAACTTTAAAAACTTTAGTGTCCGAAGTAGATACTAAAGTGAGGAAGCAGGCTAATACATGCGAAGAGAAAAGGAGGGAAGTGGAAACGCTTGTGACAGCCACTTCCCAAGTAATTACGAGAGTGTCGGAATTAGAAAAGAAACTTGACGAAAAACAGAGCTATGTGCCAGTCTGTGCACATAGTTCGGAATTGTTGACGAAAGAGGAGCTGTTCGACCCCTTGAAAAAAGGCGGTATACACGCGACGGATTTCATTAAAAATTGTGAAAGAGTTTTACCCAGATCATGGACTAATGAGAGAAAAATTAATGCGGTTATTGATGTGTTGGCTGGTGATGCCAAGCGTTGGGGCTTAAACCTCAACATCACGAACCTGACTTTCGACGAGTTTAAAAATTTGTTTCTGGCTGAATACTGGTCAGAGCAAAAACAACAAAGAGTCTGACGCGAATTTGTCGTATCGAGGCCTTTCGATGCGAATTCGCGTGGCTCGATGAAGGAGTTTTGTGAGGGCTGGATCAGCAAGTTGGAATATTTACGTGATCGCCGCACAGAATCCGAAATAGTCTGGGAACTCTATAAGAAGCTTCCAGATGATACAAAACGCTACGTAGGAAGCAATTACAGGACAATCAATGATTTCCTGGAAAGAGTTGAGGACGAGGACAACTGGCGCAATAATCGCGATAGTGGTAGAGGCCGTGGTAACAACAACGGGTACCACAACAACGATAACCATGGGGATAATGCATACCGCAACCTTGGCAGCAATAACAACAGTGGTTCGGACCATGATGACAATCGGTACAATGCAAATAATAACAGGAATGACGGAAATCAGTATCATACTAGCATGATACGTGCTTCGCGGAATAGTAATAACGCCAGAGGGTGTGATCAGCCGCCTGAGCAGCATCCGGGGAGCGTATCTGCTGGGACGAGACAGGGAAACCATTAGCCGCGCCGGTGAGGGGCCGACCGGGCGTGGAGAAATTTTGGCGGCCCAATAACTGTAGGAAACCGAGGTGTCGTCGTTATGAAAATTCCGTATGGAATAATCAACGGCGGGAGAGTGTGCCAGTGTTAGGAGAAAGGAGTTCGCCCACAAGTAGTAGATCAGTTGTAGACACGGCAGTGGAAAATACATTCACTGTCAGTGAGAACCCACAGCAGAACTGGAGATTGAGATTAAGAATGATTCGCAATTGTTGAGAGAAGATCAGATATCGGATAACACGTCCGTCATCGAGAGAGGGGATGCAGAGAGGGATGAGGTCTGGTTAAGGCAGTTCGGTCCCTTATACGACGAACTAAGAGATTATAGGGGCCTGTACGGGAGAAGTGTTTATGGGGAGCGCGGGCAGGATTTGCCGCGTCTCATCCCGCAGGAAGATAGTGTTTGTGAAGTGATAGAAAGTTCTGGTCCTAACCGGCAGACTTTACCAGAAATAGTTGATGTTAATGGGGAGCACGAGCAAGATTCGTCGTGTTTCGTTCCGCGAGAGATGGATGTTGAAGTAGTAACGGAAAGTTCTGGCCCTAACCGGCATACCTTACCGAAAGTTATAGTGGTAGAAGTAGCCGACCCATCCGACGCAAAACTCCAGTTTAAACATTGCGAGAGTATTAAGGAGAAAGATTACGAAAATTTTAGTGATAGCCGGACACGATTGGTAGAAAAGCACGTAGATTACAGCATGTATGAGGTTGGAGCTGACGTTATACGGTCGAACGGTAGTAGTGTGGGTTGCGCAGATCCAGAGGGAGTAATTGCAGATACTACTTGGCACATTCCTCCAGGTAGATTGGCAGATGAGATCAATCTGACCAAAGAGGAATCAACGAAGGTGACAATTAGTGAATTGATAGCAAAGCAACACTCACTAGTTGACGAGTTACAGGAAAAGGTTTCGGTATTGGAGGCGAAGCTACAGACTAAGTCTCAGGACAAACGTGTTGAAATTAAAACTGTATGTGAACAGAGGCTGAAAAAGCCGCCAGATAAGCCGGATTTAGGATCAAAGCCGAATGGTTTTTTCTGGAATGACCTGGATATAGACGAGGATTTACTGTGGGAAAATAGAGAAACAGTCGAGGACAAGTGTAGACAGATAATAGTGTCTGTTAATATGCACGACCTACAACTAAACGTGTTGGTTGACACCGGTGCAGAATTGAGTGCTATATCTGGGAAAATATTTGAGTTACTGAAAGACAAACCTGGCATCGTAGTTATGCCAGTAACAGGAGTGAAAATTATCGGTGCTACTGGGAAGGCCAGTAAACCGGTCACAAAACAGTTTTTGTCAACTTCGAGATATGTGGGGCACGATTTGAACAAGTTTGTCGTCGTGCCAGACTTAACTACGGAAGTAATTATCGAGTTACATTGGCTATTAAAGTACCGTGCAGTGATTAACTGCGAAAGCAAACCTTTGACATGTACGTCACAAGATAAAACAATAGTAGTTAGTTTTGACGAGGCAGGAGACGGAGTGGATAGGCAATACCAGCCTATACACATTGTTAACTGGCCGGATGCCATTGACGTAGGTATGAATTTGAATTACTGTAACGTGAGGAATCTCGGCATTGACAATAGCGTAGAAAGTGAATTGGGAAGTATTGTAGACGGGGTGTCAAACGTAACACACGAACAAAGACGAGGCCGACTTTGCCGTACCTACTGCCACCACAACCATGGGGCATGGGGCAAATATGTAGCAGAATTTGAGAGAATTATGAACACCTTGAGACATGAGTCTACGGGATTTTCTCCAGAGGAAATCCTGTTAGATGACAGAAGTAAAAGTTTAGTGGAAGAGATAATCAAATTCCCTCCACGGATTGACGTTAGTATTGGTGTTAAAAATGATCGTTTGCGAGAAATAATGAAGCTAAAAGCCGATGCTCGCATACGTCGTCATGACGCTAAAGCGCGTTTTGCTAAGTTTGCAATCGGAGACTTAGTACTTGTAAAAGTTCATGAGAAATCGAGCGAGGTAGACAATGAAATCTCTAAATTTACGTTTGTTTATAATGGACAATATAACGTCATTGGTATACCTCACACAAATGCTTATTGCTTAGAGTATCCAAGCTCTGGAAAACTATTAGGTATACGGAACATTGTAGACTTGAAATTGTACCAACCTAGGATTGATTAATACCACAGAATGGGTAATTTGTACAGTATGTAAATATAGACTGTAAGATTTAAGGATTTGCTAGATTGCCATGCTTTTGCCTGACCAAGAGGACATTAAACAAGTTGTAATTAATAAGTAATTAATTTTGACTAAATGATTTAAGAGTAACTGATTATTAATCAATTGAAAAATCTAAGCTGCTAGTTTAAGTTTTCAGCTGAGTCACAGTAAATTAAGGAATGTAAATATGATTTTGTAACTAGCTGTAAGATTTCATGAATATGTGATTTACTAGTCATTGCCGATGTACTTAGACGCTGTTTTAAGTTTCAGGCTAGTACATGCGTGTGATGATGGACAGTGTTGAGTTATCCACTGTGATAGTAGTGTTAATGGACTCCTTGGGATTACTCGGGAGTGAGTTTTTCCGAAAGAATTCAGTGAAAAGTACGTTCTGGAAATGCCGTTACACAGGCGAGTGAGATCAAGCGTGCCGCACACTGGGACGCAACAATATTGGCGAGGCGGAGCCGCTGTCGGCTCTTGTGCCGCTCTCGGCATTCTTTGTACTTGCGGGTACGGAAGGCAGAGTTGTTTTTCTTCCCGGACAGCTGATGTGAAAGAATTCTGCTGTCAATATTTATGTTTTTTTCCATCTGCTGTATATTATTTTCTTGTTTAGCGTTAAGTGGACTCTCATGACGAGAATATTAATTATGAAAAGGTTATATAAAAATGTGTATTCTATGTAATTAATTATTAATTTGCGTATTTTGATATACCTGTTTTTTATGACCATGTACTCTGGTTAATTTCGTAAATAGAATTCCATTTCTTGATACTGTCATGAATTTTGCTGATTTTAGAATAGCTGAACCATTTTCTATGTTTTCTATGAATTTTAATATATTGTCAACCTGTTTTCTTTTGTGTAAGATGACAGAGAGGAATAAGGTTAGGAGTGTCTCCACTCAATTATTATGGTCTAAGAATTGGTTTATGGTTAATTAGCCTAATGCTAAATTTTCTTCATTTTTTGAGCATATACATTTCCACTGTTTTTTTTTTTCCTTTTTGGTACATTTTCTGAGTCAGTTTAGGTTACAAGAACATCCTCAGACAATGTGGGGCACGTGTAACGCCGTAAATGCATATCCTCCTATTTCCATCTATTGTACTATAAATTTTTTTCCTTATTTTGTTACCTGAAGATATGACATTTCTGTGTCTTTATATATTGTAATTGTTTTACTATTTGTATATATATATTTATTTATGCATTTATGTTGATTTATAATTGGTTTGCTTTGTAAATATTATTTGTATTTTTACGCTGGGTCTGGCCTAGGAAAAACTATGCTATCGAACGATTACATCGATAGGCCGCGTGGAGAACCAAAGTGTTTAGGATCTTTGGGAGTGTTAACTCTGCCGCGTGGAGCGCGGGCAGAGCAGAGTCTGACTGGGGTAGGGCGGTGGAGCAGGTGTGTTGTGTGACGCTCCCGCGATTTGCCGCGCTTTCGGGGTTTGGCAGCATGTAATTGCGCTCAAGTTGCTATGATAGTTTCTGACACGGTGTCGCGGACGGGAAGCATTAGCTGGCGCACGTCAAGAGCCCGTTTCGACTCTGAAATGACTTACTTGATGGAATTCATGATTTCCACTACTTCCTTTGTGTAAGAAGACGCTGATGATGGACCTTACACTACTCGTTATGATGCGTTCTTGGACGCAAGAAACACACCAAGTATTACCATCTGACATTCTTGAAACAGCAGTGTATGTATATAGACAGATTCGCTAAGTTAGTCACTGAGACACATCCTATATTTCCTCTACATTCCAAGTAGGACATTGGAGCGAAAGAGGTGTAGAGTGAAACAGCTATTGAGACATGGGAAGTCTCCCCATTGCTACATATAAATAGATGTTTCAAGGTCAGAAAAACTCCAAAAAATCTGGAGGTAGATTTAATGTTCTGTTATTTTAAGAGTGTGTAGTGCGACGGTACCTAACGATTACTGCTGTGTGTTGCCCTTCCTAACAGCATCCCATATGAGCAAACTAGTTGCGACTTTGCATGATATTGCTGTTACATTAGGTATTTGGGTTATGCACCGTTCTGTTTAAAAAGAATAGTTCGATGTAGTTACGAGGTCGAGTTGCGCACGTCTGTTTTCATGTCCCGCAGCTAATTCGCTGCAAATAGTAGCCTGTTGCTGGGATCCTGCAGTGAAATTGTCTCTGCATTGGCTAGAATTGCGAGTTAATAAAATACACAGAAACATAAAATAAAAGGTAAACGAATAATTTAATAACAAGAGTTCTGTTCTAACGTCTGTAATTGATGTAGACGATGGAGAATTATATTGAATAATGTTTACTCAAGGAAGGACATGTCAGATAAACGGGAAGTGGTCCTACGATATTCTCTTTAAATGCACAGAAAGTAGCCTTATCAAATGTAGTGAAGTTCGTTGAGAGCGATAAGAAATGGCAGCAAAATCCCCAAACTAAATAATCACCAGAGACTCCCAAAAACTACGTCCCTTAGGTGATCACAATAAGATTCGCAAGCTCAAAATAGATCAGACTTCAATTTGATGATTCACAAACTGACATATGCGATACAATGAACAGTAACTCATACCCAGTCTATCGTAAGTTCCTTAACACAAGCGGAGTGAGTTAAGTCCTATTCTGGAGCACATTCAGACCTTTCGAAATATAAAATACCTTCAGAAGTTAAGGTATGGTAGCAGCCGTTCACCACGCAGAATCAAACATTTATACGACCGAATCACACACGTTATCTCAGACAAGTCTGCCTTCTTCAAGAACTCGACATAAAGTATCCAGAATCGCTCGCTTGAGCTCTTCAGTCGAAAAATCCCAGTCTCTGTTTGACTCCCATAGTGTTCCGTTACCATCTGCTTTTCCATTAGCTTAAGGCCATCCCCATAAAAAAAATCGCCCTTAAATTCTACAGACATGATTTGATTCGAGTTGACCACTTCCCCGCACTAAACTAATATACTACAACAATATTCAAATAAAATAAATGTTGTAAACATTCGGTTATACTCAGTTCATTTACAATATATGCAAATAATAGTCTGTACACAAATAAATAGCCAGCATTCTTGTACAAGTTCACTCACGTTAAACGACAAAGAATTATAGTTAAATGTTATTTAAACAATTATTTATGTCCCTCGACAGAAGTGTCGTTTGGTTCTCTTTTCAATTGTGGTATGCGCTAGCACATGCAATTGACCACTTTTAAATTAGCACTTTTTTTAATAGCACTTGCAATCGACATTTAAACAGAGTTACTGGCAAAATAGTAAACGGTTCAATAAAAAAACACAGTATTATGTCAAAATATGAGGTATTGATGCCGTGTTCACTTGCTGTGTAAATGTGGTGAATACGATGTTTTGACAAACATTTGCGTAGTGAAAAAGGTATAAAAGACGTCGTAAATCAGTAAATAAAATAGATACAGATACGTAGCTTTCAGGGATGATAGCTACAGTGCAATGCTGTCATCTGAGATATAGTTTGTTGAAATCGCACGAAACCATTAAATGTTAGAGGCTCATTGTGTTCACGCATGGTTCCTGTGAAATATTAACTTCCATTGTTTTAAAGGTACTGAGATGTTGTTTTGTCATTGGCTGCTCCAGATTCATCAGAGAGCGTCGATCTATTCAGATTTGCATTAATACTTTGCTACGAGTTATTATCGAAAGAGACATAACGTGGCCATATTTAAGCGTGTCTGACGCTCCGCCATTTCCTGGAGCATATTCTGCACAAAGGCAATGCGAAGATCAGCTGTCCAAATTCCCAGCTCTTCGATTTATCCATTTTCGGTCAAGGGGCTCGCCATCTGTAGCTACCTCTGGAACGGCCGCGGCTTTTGCCGGTCCTGGGGGTGTCCGTCAACGCTCAGCCGTATAACAAATTCATCTTACATCGTACCAATACTGGACGGTTGATTAGCTCGCCTATTGCAGGTGTGCTCCGACTTCGTCGGGCAGTTACGACCAAATATCAGTAGTGCTTCGGGTTTTTATTGCGGACTACTCTGTGAAACCAGACGAGTATAAGCACGTATCATCAGCTCACTATAGCATTTAAATATAGAATAGAATAATTTCTTGGAAATCCCGCTTGTTGTATATACGAGGTATGTCCACAAAGTAATATCCGTTTGGTTGTATAAAACTAACATGTAGAGATACAGAAAAAGTATTTATTGTACAAAAATCTACAACTGTTAAACTAATTTTCTACAAAGCTTCCGAAATTTTGTAGGCACTTGTCATAGCGTGGCACAAGTTTTTGTATGTATTCTTCATAGAAGGTTGCCGCCTGTGTATTCAATCATGTGGTAACGTGTTCTTTCAGCTCGTCACCATCGTTGGAGTGTTGTAGGTGTAAGAAGAGATGAAAGTCGCTAGGAGCGAGGTCCGGGCTGTACGGAGGATGATCAAATGCGTTCCAGTGAAATTCCCGTAAGAATTATTTGGTCACATTCGCCGTGTGAGGTCGGGCATTATCGTGGAAAAAAATAACACTTTTTGACAGTAATATTTGGCGCTTGTTCTGTATTACGTGGCGCAATTTCTTAATGGTCTGGCAGTAACCATGTGCACTGATTGTTTGGCCTCATGGAAAGAAATCAATCAGCAAAATGTCTTTCCTGTCCCAAAAAACGGTGCACATGACTTTTCGACGTGTCAAGATTTGCTTAGGCTTAACCTTCGTTGGGGATGAAGTTTCCCTCCATTCCATTGATTGCCGTTTTGTTTCAGGGGTGTCGTCCGATCCCCAAGTTTCATCCCCCGTGACTATCCAAGAATGAAAACCATCGCCTTCTTCATTGTAGCGTGTCAAAAACTGAAGTGCACTGCCTATCCGTTGTTTTTTGTGTTGTTCATTAATAATTTTGGGCACCCAACGTGAGCAAAGTTTTCGAAATTTCAGTTTTTCAGTAACAATTTCGTGAATTAGTGATCGTGAGATTTGCGGAACTTCCATAGCAAGGACACTAAGAGTAAACTTATGGTTGTGCTTAATCTTCTCTTCAATTGTGTGAACCAGTTCATCAGTAACCACAGACGGGCGTCCACTTCGTTCTTCCTCGTGCACTTGATCACGTCCTTCATTGAACAGTCTGACCCATCTTCTAACCATTGAATCACTCATAGCATTTTGTCCGTAAACCTCGCAGATTTGCCGATGAATTTCCTTTGTTTTAACTTTGTTTGCGTTTAGAAAACGAATCACAGATCTGATTTCACATGCGGCGGCATTTTCAATTACGGCTGACAGTATAAAGAAGCACTGAAAAGCACACGTCGGCAGCAGTGATCTGAAATTGGCGTACATGTCTTCTCCTTGAGTCAGAGTAAATTCCGCGCATGCTCGGAACTGCGATCGTAGCTCTGCCGCTGATAGAAAGGAAACTTACTTTGTCGACGGCCCTCGTATAATAAGGGACTACGGATAGTTCACCGACGTGAGCTTTGGATATTGTCAGAGAGGCTATAAAGTGGTTCTTACATGTTACATATATCGTTCCTTTCGCGAAGTACGTATTCAGCTGGTTGGTAAGTCCAGTTCATCTCGGACCTGTACTTACCGCACTGCACGAAGCTGCCACTGCTACGGGTCTACTTGCCGCAGAAAGTGACGAATGCACATCGGAAAAATCATTCGTTGTTTCTCCACTGCACGCCTGCTCGCGTATAGTAAAGAATCCAACTTCACTTGAATTAAAATCGCCAAAATAAATAATATATCCGGCCTGTTCTGTCACAGTGCCACAGGTACGTTCTTCTCATACAGAAAAAACAATGATAAACCTCTGCCCACGGAGACTGCGAATAGTTCATACAATTATAGCGATATCACATGACCATTTTCTTCCACAACAGAAATATTTATTATCCAGTTAGCGAAAATGCTTCCTGTAAGCACTCAATACTGTTTTGCGGTGTAAAAGCAGGTAAAGCCCCTATCAACGATAATCTTTTGAGACTAATTTAGCTGTTTTCGCTGGGAGCAATTTCACCGGTTTAATCAGTGCTCACTTATGGTCGTTAGTTGTAGGGGTTCAAAGTTCAGTTACCAACATTTGCCACGATGAGGAAAAGTAAGCATTTATTATCAGGCACTTATGAACA
This sequence comes from Schistocerca cancellata, assembly GCF_023864275.1. Lineage (NCBI taxonomy): Eukaryota > Metazoa > Arthropoda > Insecta > Orthoptera > Acrididae > Schistocerca > Schistocerca cancellata. The sequence goes on from NC_064626.1 coordinate 664,913,512, forward strand.
CGCCCTAGACATTTGCACAAAGCTGCATCATGTTTTGACGAGCTTTCTAATCTTTCCTTGTATTCTAACGAGTTCTCTCAGCTTAGTTATACAGTTTTCTCCGGATGCAATTATCTCTTATAGCTTTGAGTCGGTACGGTAATCACATTAGATAAAAGTAAATTAACTCCTTCCTAAAACAGATATTTCACAGCAATCTTCAACGAACCGGAAATAGTTACGATTATGCTTGCACAGTTTGCATTAAGATTTTGTCGGTAATGTGTACTACGATTTTCTTCTTCCTGCTGGTCGTCATATGCCATATGCTCTGTCGAAATATTTTCTTCATAGCATGTTGCTTTAAGCAATTCACTATCTAAACAAATTAAGGAGAGAGAGCATAAAATATGAGCATAGAGTTACCATTATCATCACTGTCCCAGTCTCGACAATTCCCCTGGGAGAAAACGTTTTCTTTTTCCATCAGGCAGTAGAACTTACAGGTTAATCTAGTTCTAATTTTGTTATTTTGTCTTGTGGACCTAGTGCAATATTATGCTGCTAGCACCATATTACATTAGTAGTACACCTAATGATTGCAACGTATTAGTTACTACATATAGGGCAGACAGTAGATACTACAGACTCTTTAACAGTCAATGATTCTTTTGTCAAAATAGCCAGTGTTCCATTTTAATAACGTTATGTTTACATGAATGGTGATACTTTTGAACAGCTTTTGATGAGGGGAATTGGTTTAACGAATAAAAAACAGTACGGGGCGTTGTTTAAAAGAGGTGCAGTGCTGTTCATATCTTCGTAACGAACGAAGTTACAAGAAAGTCAGTTGCCGTGGTTAATGCCCCGCTGTTAGCTAAACAACATTAGCTTGATACAGTTATTATTTCGCTCCTAGCCAAAAAGTTATTGGGGCAGTCAAGATAAGTGGGACATTCTGTACATGCTGCCACTATCTGGATGGTGGTTGCAGCATTCATATTGACGCTACTGACGGAACTGCGATGTCTTCATTCCCATCAATACGGTCCTTTTGATTTATATTACGTCTCGATAGTCTAGTCTGAGTTATACTTGAACCATACGTCTGCAGTCGCCAGAAGCAATGGATGAATTATATGCATCACATGGAACGGATTTTCTCTGTTACATCTCACGGATGGTGCGTTACATCGGACGATTTTGAGTTCTGTCTGTGAATTATTAGACACCTTTGATTCAGTTTTAAATGAGTACTGTATTATTTGCATGCTGTTGGCCTTGGGCAGCATGGTGTACTAAAGCTGGAAGACGCAAGCTCGTTCTGTGTCCAATTTCCAACGTAATTCTGCAACTTGTCTTCTTTCATTGTCTCCTTTTTTATAGCTCGCTACTCACTGCCGCATCTCGTTTCAGAAATCTGCGCTGTTCTGCATTTCGATGGATATAAGGATTCCACATACAAGGTGTCCCTGAATTTCTACAGCACATCTATAGAGGGGACTTCGGAAATAAAAATTGCATTTTTATTAAACAAAGGAGCAAACAAGCTACAGACTTATGTATATCACAAGTGACAATTCACTTGCAGTGAACGAAATGTAGTTATTCTTACACCCTTTCCCTATTTTAATAATTTAATTTATAACGATTTTTCGTTCATTTACATATCATTTAATTTCAATATTTTTGGGGCGCATCATGGCGTCACCTCAATTCATTTTCATACTACTCACAATTTACTACAATATGTGATGGTTATAGTTAGTAATTCGACGAAACTTTGACCTGTCATCATACTGAATGCCATGTACGAATTTTTCTCGCACTTGTAACTTCACATACACTGGAGTCCAAAATAAAAGCTATTTCCACGCCCTGTGCCTGATTCACGATATAATCATACAAACTGTCAACAGATGTCCCTAAGATCGTGTTCTGCACGGAAAATGACATTCCGGTCAACGCACAACCACACCAATGATAACGTCATGGCACCTATCAAACGTGGTAGACCCACATTCAAAATCGCTGTGTACACAGTCACAGACAGTGCAGAATGGCGCAGAGAAGATGCCTACCAGTCTCTTTTCAGTGGAGGGCCATAGGAAACAATTGGCTGTAAGAGCACGATGGCACCGTTTCAGTATTGCACGGAAATTGGCATCTGACCTCTCAGCATCCAGAGGACGTGTTGTAACGACGCAAATGGAATACAGAAGGTTTCGGCAGAGTGGCCTTTATTGCCGGAGATCTGCTGCGTGTGTACCTCTGAAGCGTCTTCACAGAAGGGAACGAATGATTCTCGACGGAATCGCATTTGGGGGAAACGTGGAATACGATTTCGCGACCGAAACATTGTGGAAAGAAACCGATATCGAAGAGGATCCCCAACGGTGTGGGCAGGGATTGTGTTGACCACTCGAATACTTCTTCATGAAACTGTACGGGTGAATGAGCAAGATTTAACTGCTGTTAGGTATAGTGACGAAATCTTGGGACCTCATGTGCGGTTGCTGCGAGATGCTGTGGGCCCAGATTTCGCATCGAAGGATGATGATGCTCGACCTCACAGGGGATGAGTGGTTGATGTTTTCTTGACAACGGATGATATTGCACACATGGCGTAGCCTGCTTACTCTCCCGATTTGAATTGGTTCAAATGGTTCAAATGGTTCTGAGCACTATGGGACTTAACATCTATGGTCATCAGTGCCCTAGAACTTAGAACTACTTAAACCTAACTAACCTAAGGACATCACACAACACCCAGTCATCACGAGGCAGAGAAAATCCCTGACCCCGCCGGGAATCGAACCCGGGAACCCGGGCGTGGGAAGCGAGAACGCTATTGCACGACCACGAGCTGCGGACCCCGATTTGAATTCCAAAGAGGATGTCTGGGATGCACTATGGAGACGAGTTGGATCACGTCAGCACCCACAAACTACTCTTCAAGACTTGTGAGCAGCACTGCAGGAAGAATCAGCAATATTGCCTTAACATGAGATTGGTGACATCATTCACAGCATGCACTGTCATTGTCAGGCCTGTACTGCTACCAGAGGTAGTCACATCCCTTACTAACCATATTAACCAGTTCTCGGAAGTTGTGTGCAAATCCGCTAAGTTGAAAGAAAGGAAGAACGTTTTTGTCTACTGATATGCGTGTTGCAGTTATTTACGTTTTGTAGTTTTTACATTGTTTCTACTTTACTATTACCTGTTTATACTCTTTTGTGACAAAATAAACGCAACCTTGCAAAATTTCCCTTTGTTGCTTCAATTTTGCACATCACTGTAATATGTCAACGTATAGTGACACCAGAAGATAACCATTTGATGATAAATTGTAGTAGAATAAAACTCTTAATTAGCGGCAGTGATGGACAAAAATGAGCCTCATTATGAATTACTCAGTAGCTTTGCGGGACAACATGAGTTAAATCGTAATCTGTCATAACCGCTCAGTCTGCAGTTTCCGTGTTCTTTATCAAATGGTTCAAATGGCTCTGAGCACTATGGGACTCAACTTCTGAGGTCATTAGTCCCCTAGAACTTAGAACTAGTTAAACCTAACTAACCTAAGGACATCACACACATCCATGCCCGAGGCAGGATTCGAACCTGCGACCGTAGCGGCCTCGCGGTTTCAGACTGCAGCGCCTATAACCACACGGCCACTTCGGCCGGCCCGTGTTCTTTATCCATCTTCCTTAGGCCAATCAACTTCTGCTCCAGACTCGTTATTTATTCTCCTGCTACGTGTTTCTTTTACTTTATAAATGCCCTATTTTGGCACTAACGTTACTTAATGTGACTTATTTTGAGAATTATTCTATTATTATTATTGCTCTTATTATCACGTATAGTTCATATTCTGTACGGAATGTAACAGTTTCTGTTGTAAGGAGTGTGTCAGAACCCTCCATGACATTGAAAACAATATATCCAACTTAACGCTATGCATTGCATTGTGTAAGCACTCATATATCGACGGTAACAATCTGAGGACGAAACATGGGAGCACGATTCTGAGCATTGTTGTGAGACGAGGTCTGTCTGCGAGAGTGGAACTCGTGGTGTCGGTCGAGAGCTCGGAGACAGAAGACGTGTCACGCTGCCCTCACGTCGGTGATGGCAGATCTTACCAAACTCAAGGCCTGATTTCATTTATACAGCCAGGAGAGATTTAGATGGCTTAACTACGCTTGAAGATGGAATTGAAGGCAAAATTCGCAAGCATAGCGCAAAAGCAATTGCAGGGTTCGGCTCGTGATTGTTACTCCGAGTTTGCAATAATCCCATGTTTTGCTTGTCAGTTAGAGAAGACTCCTTATCCTCGAAATAATAATAATTATTCTCCACATGTAATTAATATATAAATGCTGTGGTTTTTAAATGTTAATGTAATTTTGAAACAGAAATAATTTGTTAATCTGGCACTCAGCCATTATTGACACCTATGTCATTGTCAAATGATTCTGAAGTTTTAAATAGACTTAATTTATCAAATCCCTTCGTACAAGTTATTTAGTAGTTTACAGGACCCAAGAAAACTTCTTTTTATTCAATTCATTCATCGTAACAATAAGCTTTAGCCGCTGCTGCGAGTTGCTGTAAACTACGTGGAAAAAGGCAGTCGTCTAAAGAGGTGAGTGAAAAACTTAAGGCCAAGACAGAAACACTGTCACACCACAACATGTTATGTACTCTAATCCAGTTAATTCCTTTGCACATGTCAGGTTCTGTATCACTTGTAAATTCTTGCTCAATAACGCAGTCAGAAAGCTTAGGTATTCATTGTTACAGGTTAATTTGTTCCTGTAGTTTTCCATATTCAAATACGCAGTCAGATGCCTTATCCAAATGTTAGTTTTAAGATTTTCATGTAGCGATCTGTTTAGGGCTTAAAGGACAGTGCAACTGACACTCATACAACGCGCACACAGTGTTATGCATGTTGGATTCCGCTTACTGATAGCTCAGGTTGCTTACCGCACCGTGATGTAATCTAGTTTTAAATTCGAAGAGTTCGTCCACAACAAAGACCACCCTGTCCTTCAGCACGACATCTGAAACAATCCGACGCCTTGGTTTCACTGTCATCGATCATCCTCCATACAGTACCAACGTAGCCCCATCCGATTTTCATCTGTTTCCAAAACTTAAGACACATTTTCGAGGACTTCACTTCCATAGTGATGAAGCGGTGCGAGTAGAGGTGAGGTTGTGGCTCAGTCAACAAAACCAAACATTCTACAGTGACGATGTCAACAAACTGGTCTCTTGTTGGGCGAAATGTGTTCGTCGCCAGAGTGACTATGTTGAGAAATAGAAAAGGTTTTTTTTGGGGGGGGGGGGGCGTCTACAGCCTTCTGACTGGTTTGATGCGGTCCCCCCACTATTTCGTCTCTTGTGTCAACCTCAGAGTAGAATTTCCAACCTACGTCCTCAATTATTTGCTGGATATATTCCAACCTCTGTCCTCCTCTACAGTTTTTGCCCTCTGCAGCTCCCTCTAATACCACGGAAGTCATTCCCTCATGTCTTAACAGGTGTCCTATAACCCTGTCCCTTCTTCTTATCAGTGTTTTCCGCATATTCCTTTCCTCTCTGACTCTGTGCAGAACCTTCTCGTTCCTTACCTTACCAGTCCACCTAATTTTCAAAATCCGTCTGTAGCACTACATCTCAAATGCTTCGATTCTCTTCTGTTCCGGTTTTCCCACAGACCATGTTTCACTACCATAGAACGCTCAGAAATTTATTCCTCAAATGAAAGCCTATGTTTGATACTAGTAAACTTCTCTTGGCGAGGAATCCCTTTTTTGCCATTGCTAGTCTGCTTTTGATGTCCTCCTTGCTCTGTCCGTCGTTGGTTATTTTAATGCCTACTTCATGATCATCAATCCTGATGTTAAGTTTCTCCTTGTTCTCATTTCCTCTATTTCTCATTACTTTCGTCTTTCTTCGATTTACTCTCAATCCATATTCTGTACTCATCAGATCGTTCATTCCATTCAGCAAATCATGTAATAACTCTTCACTTTCACTCAAGATAGCAATGTCATCAGCGAATAGTATCATTGTATCCTTTCACATTGAATTTAAACTCTTGACCCTTTCTTTTATTTCCATCATTGCTTCTTCGATGTACAGATTGAACAGTGGGAGGAAAGATTACAGCCCTGTCTTACACCGTTTTTAATCCGAGCGCTTCGTTCTTGGTCGTCCACTCTTATTATTCCCACTTGGCTCTTGTACATATTGTATATTACCCGTCTCTCCATATAGCTTACCCCTATTTTCCTCAGAATTTCGAACACCTTCACCATTTTACATTGCCGAACGCTTTTTCAAGATCGACAAATCCTATGAACGTGTCTTGATTCTTCTTTAGTCTTGTTTCCATTATCAACCGCAACGTCAGAATTGCCTTTCTGGTGTCTTTACCTATTCTGAAGCCAAACTGATCTCATCTAGCCCATCCTCAATTTTCTTTTCCGTTCTTCTTTATGTTATTCTTCTCAGCAACTTGGCTGCATGAGCTGTTAAGCTGATTGTTCGATTATTCGCGTAGTTGTGAGCTCTTGCAATCTTTGGAATTATGTAGATGATATTTTTTCGAAAGGTAGATGGTATGTCGACAGACACATACATTCTACACACCAACGTGAATAGAAATGTATACATGAAAAAAAAGATGTACAATGTTAATGACGTTAGTTTTATTTAAATTTTCACCCGAAAATTGCGGAGGCATTACTTTTCAGCACTCTCTCGGAGTAACGACTGTTTGAAACATTTTCTCCGTGATCTGATACGTTGAACAAGTCTGTGGACATGAAACAGAGTACTGAGAATACAAAAGCACAGGAAACGCACATTGTAAAGAAAATAGGATTAAGAAAGTTTCCCATTTCCGCTCTTCGAATGGTTTTTGGAAGTCAAGAAATACTGTATCTAGAGAACTACCTCGATCCTTGGTTTTGCGTATGCTTTGCTTGACGCGACCGCTGTTCCACTAGGTGTGCGCCCGTCTTGCTCACCACAGTGGTGCGTCACAGCACGTAGTCGTGACGACACGCTAAGCTAAGCGGACGCCACTCAGCACAGACAGTGGAGGACCCGTGTGGCGGCTTTTTAACGAGCGCTCGCTTCCGCTGACATCGGGGAGACCGTGTGGGGTCCCACAACCATTGTTCACCATCACTGCAGCCGCCTCATATGTTTCATTTCGTTCGCACAGCTTGCGTCTTGTTGCGATATATGCACGAGTGATGTGAGCATTTGTTGATATACATTTACGCTGAAAAGTATTAGTAAAGTAATACTGAAATGCTGTCGTCCAGTATGCCACGGTTTTCGATATAACATCATTTAATTCTGTCCTCGCCCCTCCCAGCCTTGAAATTAAGCACACGTACATACAGAAAAACTCCAAACAAACAAGAATTCTCTACACATCAAGACTTGACACCTACGAGCATTCACAACTAGGTCATTTCTATGGAAAGTCGGCGTAGAGCTGCAAGGCTTCGACTCAAAGTCAGTTTCGAAAGAACAAAAATGTTCAAATGTGTGTGAAGTCTTATGGGACTTAACTGCTGAGGTCATCAGTCCCTAAGCTTACACGCTACTTAACCTAAATTATCCTAAGGACAAACACACATACCCATGCCCGAGGGAGCACTCGAACCTCCGCCAGGACCAGCCGCACAATTCATGATTGCAGCTCTCTAGACCGCTCGGCTAATCCCGCGCGGCTTCGAAAGAACTGTGGACTGTTAGTGGACATAGACTTTTGGTGGATGACCTGAATAAGAGATCGAGGGACTCGACCACCTGAGGAAACTGTGGACAATAACTTTGAATGATGCTACAATGTTTTTCACTAGATGTAAGCAACCGATGAACAGATGGGGCCTGTGAGACAGTCCTGAATGTGACTATGGTGGAATCCAATCAGTGGACGTTTTTCTTGTGTGTGAAGTGCATGGCTATGCGGATGAACTGTATGGCATACATAGACTCTCCGACTCAGGCAAAGAGTGGCTAAAGAATATTTTGTAATATACGAGGGCTATTGTTTTTCAACCTCCAATCGGTCGCCAAATTTAAACCAGAACGAAATTAAAAAACGATTTACTTACAACATTTAGCTACACCCTCAGCTACGTCTCTACATAATTGCCGCTCCGACTTAGACATTTGCCGTGGCGTAGTACGAACTTTCCAGTATCTTCAGTATCCTAGTCGTAGAAGACAGTTGTCTGTGCTTTTCGCCAATTTCCTGCGCTGCTCTGCGCTTTCTGTGACAAAACTCGGCCGCCAGAGACGGAGGTTTACGTGAGGAAAGAGATTGAAATCAGAGAGAGTCAAGTCTGGGCTGTATGGTAGGTGATCAGACACTAACCATTGAAAACGCTGCAGTATCGTTGTTGCACCTACAACACGCGGCCGGGCATTTTCATACAAAAGGAAACGTATGATAGTTCTGTGTGCTGCATGAAATCAGCATCTTCGTAGGCATTTGACAATTCTCTACTTGTTCTAAGCATCCTAACGTGCTGACTGTGCGTACAGAACTGAAAAGTTCGAGACAGCGAGGCCTTACGTCAGATTTACGAAGTGTGTTATGGACCAAATTACCATTTGTACAATTTACAATGGCACTGAAGACATACATTCAGTACGATTCATTTGATCAAAATACAGTTTGGGGGCCTCGCAGACTGCCGGTTCTGTGGTTACCGGAACTATAGGCTTTGGATTTCGTTGGCGGGGGGATGTGGGATGTTGCCATTGTTGATACCGTCGTTTGCCCTCGGGCTGTCGGAATGCTGTCGGATGTAATCATCCAGATGCATGATAACGCCCCCCCCCCCCCCCCACGGCCAGTCGGACGAAGGCTACGATTAAGCGATTTGGTTTGGAAACACTTCAGTATCCCACGTACATCCCGGATCTTTCACCGAGTGATTTTCGCATCTCTGGCGACCTGAAGAAAGACTTGCGTGGCGTCGGTTTCACAGCGGGAGTAGTTCTGGATCCGTCAGCGACCTCCCATTGGGAGGCAAGATGATCGATCATCTCGGCTCACAGTGGTATAGATACCTTAACGCGCGGAGTGATTACTTTTGAATGGAACCATTCCATCGTCCAGTTGTGGCGGATGTTCGGTTTTCATTTGACTGTCTCTTATAAGCCAGTATACAGCTACAAGAATATTGTACACTACTGGCCATTAAAATTGCTACACCAAGAAGAATTGCAGATGATAAACGGGTATTCATTGGACAAATATATTATACTAGAACTGACATGTGATTACATTTTCACGCAATCTGCGTTCATACATCCTAAGAAATCAGTACCCAGAACAACCACCTCTGGCCGTAATACGGCCTTGATACGCCTGGGCATTGAGTCAAACAGAGCTTGGATGGCGTGTACAGGTACAGCTGCCCATGCAGCTTCAACACGATACCACAGTTCATCAAGAGTAGTGACTGGCGTATTGTGGCGAGACAGTTGCTCGGCCACCATTGATCAGACGTTTTCAATTGGTGAGAGACCTGGAGAATGTGCTGGCCAGTGCAGCAGTCGAACATTTTCTGTATCCAGAAAGGCCCGTACAGGACCTGCAACATATGGTCGTGCATTATCCTGCTGAAATGTAGGGTTTCGCGGTGATCGAATGAAGGGTAGAGCCACGGGTCGTAACACATCTGAAATGTAACGTCCACTGTTCAAAGTGCTGTCAATGCGAACAAGAGGTGACCGAGACGTATAACCAATGGCACCCCATACCATCGCGTCGGGTGCTACGCCAGTATGGCGATGACGAATACACACTTCCAATGTGCGTTCACCGCGATATTGCCAAACACGGATGCGACCATCATGATGCTGTAAACAGAACCTGGATTCATCCGAAAAAATGACGTTTTGCCATTCGTGCACCCAGGTTCGTCGTTGAGTACACCATCGCAGGTGCTCCTGTCTGTGATGCAGCGTCAAGGGTAACCGCAGCCATGGTCTCCGAGCTGACAGTCCGAGCTGACAGTCCATGCTGCTGCAAACGTCGTCGAACTGTTCGCGCAGATGGTTGTTGTCTTGCAAACGTCCCCATCTGTTGACTCAGGGATCGAGACGTGGCTGCACGATCCGTTACAGCCATGCGGATAAGATGCCTGTCATCTCCACTGCTAGTGATACGAGGCCGTTGGGAACCAGCACGGCGTTCCGTATTACCCTCCTGAACCCACCGATTCCATATTCTGCTAACAGTCATTGGATCTCGATCAACGCGAGCGGCAATGTCGCGATGCGATAAACCGCAATCGCGACAGGCTACAAGCCGACCTTTATCAAAGTCGGAAACGTGATGGTACGTATTTCTCCTCCTTACACGAGACATCACAACAACGTTTCACTAGGCAACGCCGGTGAACTGCTGTTAGTGTATGAGAAATCGGTTGGAAACTTTCCTGATGTGAGCACGTTGTAGGTGTCGCCACCGCCGCCAACCTTGTGTGAATGCTCTGAAAAGCTAATCGTTTGCATATCACAGCATCTTCTTCCTGTCGGTTCAATTTCGCGTCTGTAGCAGGTTATCTTCGTGGTGTAGCAATTTTAATGGCCAGTAGTGTAGTTAATACACTGCACTAAGCATTTAATATCACGATTGCCTTTGTAATTGCCTAACGAGTAAATGAAATAAATAAAGCTACCGCTGCAACGATTGGACTAGAAAGCATGGTTGATGTTCCCAGTAAAAGTGAAATCTTATAATATAAACAAAATGATCGCGTGGATGAAGATAGAAGATGTGCCTAATGAGCGAAAGACGAGACCCCTTCAGTAAATTGTCTAACCCACTCCTCCCGTGGATACGCTTCTAGTGTAGTCGTTGATTTATCCAAGACTGCAATTCTACAGTTCCATACGATATGTGAGGTGATGAGCAAACAAAAACCTCGCATCATCTTTGTTAATTATTATTCAGACCAAAATGAAATATTACTCCTCTACAGTAAGGCGCCATTGTTGCCACCGCTCTTCTTAGTAGACTCGAATAATCTGTAGTCCCTTATCACTCTGCTAGCGCCGGCCTAAACCTCCCAAAACTCCCCAGAACTGACCGACTTCAGCTGAGGGAGATTGTTTTATTACGGTGGCTTGTGCTGTCGTTCTTATGATGTCAATGAGGCCCTCCGTCAGATTTACTAAGTATGTTATGGACCAAATTATCATTTGCACAAGTTATAATGGCACTGAAGACACACATTCAATACAATTCATTTGATCAAAATACAATTTGGGGGCCTCGCAGATTGCCGGTTGTGTTCGCAAGTAAATAACGTTTATAATACAAACATAGATTACAAATCTGAACGTAAGTTAAGTTGAAATAAAAAAAGACAGGTTATTTCAAGCCATTTTATGCAGAAGCCGAAATTCTATGTTATGTTACATCAGAGTGAAATTTTACTTCGCGAAAATTTAGATATTGGCAAACAAAAGGTCTTCCTTCTGAAGCAGTCGATTAGTTATAGTTCGAGTGCGTGATTTACGAAAAGAGCGGACAGTTGAATAGACTTGTATCACAGTAACTTTTACTTTCCGGGATATAATTATTTACTTGGTCTGAAGATGTCACAAAAATATGGCATTTTTTGTGGTGTTGTTAAAAAATCCTGCCGTGCATTATGATTGAATTACTCAATCTACCCTATGTGTGTTCGTATTTAACGTTGTGCTCACGTCAACATATTTTCTTTTTGACGGACATTACTACGAACAGAAAGAAGGCGTACCTATTGGTAGCCCTCTGTCACCTGTGGTGGCCAACATGTACATGGAAGAATTTGAGGAGAAAGCGTTAGAATCAGCACCACTAAAACCAACAGTCTTCTACAGATATGTTGACGACACATTGGGGAAGAGAAGCTCCAACTGTTCTTACAGCATCTGAACTCCATCTACCCCCAAATTCAGTTCGCCATGGAGGTGGAGGAAAACGGGCAGCTTCCATTCTTGGATGTTCCGGTACGGAAAAAGCCTGATGGAACACTGGGACACAGCGTCTACCGGAAGACAATCCACACGGATCTGTACCTTCACGCCTCCAGCTGTCATCACCCGTCACAAAGGAAAGGAGTACTAAATACATTGGTTCACAGGGCTCGTGTGATCTCCGACGAAGAAAGCTTAAAACCGGAACTAGACCACCTCAAGGATGTGTTCCAGAAGAACGGCTATAGTGACCGGCAAATTCGACGTGCCTTCAAGCAGAAGACCACACCACATCCGACACCTGATGATGATCCACCGAAAGTGACTGCCTACATACCATACGCGGGCAACGTATCTGGAAAAACAGGCAGGATTCTAGGATGTCATAACATCGGATGCGTCTACCGCCCGCCGCCAAAGATCAAGTCCCTTATAGGGACAGTGAAGGACGATTTAGGACTCCGGAAATCTGGAGTTTATTTCATACGGTGCGAGTGTGGGAAAGCATGTGTGGGGCAAACCATTCGCACCATTGAGGAAAGGTGTACTGAACACAAACAGCACACCGATCTCCAACAGCCTACAAAATCTGCAATCGCAGAACATTGCCTCGAGACAAATCATCGTATGAAATACGAGAACACAGAAATCCTGCACAACACATCCCGCTTTTGGGACTGTGTATACAAGGAAGCAATTTAAATCCGGCTGCGCGAGAACCTTATTAACAAGGACAACGGATTTCAACTCAGCCAAGCGTGGAATCCAGCAATAAAAGTTCTGCAGGAGCAGCGGAAACGGGGCACCACAGCCGCCGAAGGCGGCATGCGTACTGACGACCATCAGTCATCTCGTCAGCACAAAACCCCCAAGGCGACAGGTATATATACCACACCACCCGCCTGCCTAGGATGTCAGTCAACAGGAGTAACATGATGATGATGGCACGTTACGCCGTCGAAAATTCGTTCTACAATGACCAGTCAACTCGGCTGCATGCCCGAGAGACCTTCAAGCATCAATCTACCCTCTCCACCCGTCACTTCGCATTTCCAACAGCCCTTCTAATCGTTCCCAGCCTCTTGCCACACGCACGTTCCTCCCCTACCCTGCAACCCGTCGACTGTTCCGCGAGAACGGCTGCAGACAACTGTGTCTCAGCTCAGGGGGATTCCCCCTGGCAGCTCTCCCGTGTGCACGCTGTCGCTGCCGCTGACAGTGGCTCCAGAAATAGCGCGCGGCGCCGGCTGTTCCCAGGGTGGTGGGCGTGGCGTGTCGCATCCCGAGCAGGGGTGGAGGTGGGGGCGGGGACGTCCGCTGGGTGCGTGCTGCCACGGAACGCCAAGGACGGGTTATTTGGAGAGGCCATTATCCACGTGAGTAAGGCGAGCATCCACACAACGCGCTCGTGTTGCAGGAACAGCTGACCTCAACCGCACCGCAGGTATCTCTGGTACCTACTTCAGGATCCCAGTGTATAAATTTGAAGCTGTGGTCGCCACTGGACAAAGACTGGATTTTGTATTACTTTTATACTGACGGAAAAAAAGTCGAAACGCCAAGAAGAAGTTGTGCATCGTAAACGAAAGTTGGTAGGTAGGTGTTTCTACATCTGAAAGATGGTGCCTATTCAGATTTCGTGTCAGTCGCATAAGTATGGAGCGCCACTATGAGGATGCAAATCAGGTTTGCTTTAAGTACACATTCTAACGTTCATGAGCATTAGTTATCTTTGAGATTGGATATAGTGAGTTGATGTTAGTCAAGGAAGCCTTTAAGGCGACAAAGAGGCCATTACCAGCACCTCAGTGAGTCTGAACGAGGTTGTGTAATTTGGCTACGAGAAGCTAGATGTTCCTTTTGTGATGCTGCAGAAAGACTTGGCAGGACTATAGCCACTGTACATGACTGCTGGCAGCGGTGGTCACGAGAATGTACGTTCGCAAGAAAACCGAGCTCTGGATGACAACGTGGCATTACTGAGAGAGAAGACCATCGTGTTCGACGTACGGCTTTGGCGCATCGTCCAGCGTCTGCAGCAGCAGTTCGAGGAACTGTTGGCACCACAGTGACATAACGAACTGTTACAAATCAGTTCCTTCAAGAACAGTTTCAAGTCAGACGCCCTGTAGCGTGCGTTCCACTGGCCGCAAACCACCGCCATTTGCGACTGAAGCGGTGTCAAGCGGGAGCCCACTGGAGAACAGAGAGGAGGTCTGTTGTGTTTTCGTGCGGCTGGTTCCGGCGGAGGTCCGAGTCCTCCCTCGGGCAAGGGTGTGTGTGTTTGTCCTTAGGATAATTTAGGTTAAGTAGTGTGTAAGCTTAGGGACTGATGACCTTAGCAGTTAAGTCCCATAAGATTTCACACACATTTGAACATTTTTTTTTTTTTTTTTTTTGCTGTGTTTTCTGATGAAAGCTGGTTCTGCCTCGTTGCCAGGGATAGCCGTGTGTTGGTCAGAAGGAGACCTGCAACCAACCTGTCTGCATGCTAGACACATTGGGAGCACTCCTCGAGTTATGGTATGGGGTATGATTTCGTATGATAGCAGGACTCCTCACGTGCCTATCCCACACACCTTGACTGCAAATATGTACGTCAGTCTGGTGAGTGCACCTGTTATGCTGCATCCATGAACAGCATTCCAGGGGTGTTTTCCAATAGGATAACTCTCGTCCACATACCGCTGTTGTAATCCAACAGGCTCTACAGATTGTCGGCATGTGGCATTGGCCTACTTGACCACCAGATCTGTCTCCAATCGAGCAAATATATCCTTGGATGACAACTCCAGCATCATTCACAAGCAGCATTAATTGTCCCTGTATTGGCCGACCGAGGTAGCAGGCATGGAACTCTATCCCAGAAACTGTCATTCGAAACCTTTACAACACGAAGCATGCACGTTCGCATGCTTGCATTCAACATCCTAGCGTTTACATTGGTTATTAATGCAGCAGCATTTCCCATTTCCAATAGCTTATCTCGTACTTACATTAACCTATAACCTTGCAACGTTAATCACTTACATATGCCACCTAGACGAATGTATTCCTGAAATTTAATTACTCTACATTAATTATTTTTTGGGGCTATGGTTTTTGTCCATCAGTATATACACCGCAGAACGCATATGAAAAAATGAGGAGAATATTCCATACAGGAAAAGGAAATAATATACGATATCACTGTTACATATAACTATGCAATATTGTTTCATTATCTGCTACCACTTCATGGTTATTATACGGTTAGTACTGCACTGTGTGTCTGGCAGAAAAGCTTTGCAATTTCGCGCTGGACAGTGCTCTATCGGTGTGCTCTCAGAGTCCTTTTGTCGGCAGAATACAGTCAGTAAATCTCATTAGGAGAGGCGCGCCTCCCCACAGAAACGGGCAGTTTTCACGGAAGTGAGGCTGCTGCCTGCTTCGTACTCTTGTGGACAGAGCTGGCAACCTGGACTTGCTGTCGGCAGAGGACACTATGCAACCACTAACATCCCCAGGGAACGTTTGAATTTGACGCTTTGACTGTTCTGTGTGTACATCAACGGCCTAGACCCACAGCACCACCAGCCACCGTGAGAACGACGATTGCTTCTGCTCCAAATGTTGGTTATCAGAACAAGTTAAGTCGCCCCGCCACTGCGTGATGATCTCAACAAATCGAGGAAACACTGCTGGTACCAGCCTCGTGTCAGATAATTTTTTTTATGAAGTTTGCTCTGCGTTCCCCTTTTTTGTGAAATAGTTAATATTCTCGTCTTTCGTATTGGTAATGGCGATGAGCTGTCTCCAACATGTATAGTTTTTTGAAATTGGACAGTGGAGGTTTCTGAGAGGACATTACAGGCATTCTGCTTCGGGCCTCTATGGAGACAAGGCCGTCTGGTGCCTGATGAGCACTTACTGTCTGTTTAGGAGAATGTAAGTGTTGCAGTTGTGGTTGTGTAATCCGCGTTCCGTGCGACTCATTTTACTTTGCCATGCAAGTTGTGTTTCTTAATTTCCTCTTAATTTATGGCTTCTTCTTATACCGCTAACTTTGAACTTGTAAGCTGCACGGATGAGAAGATCTTGTTGCGCTTCCTACGTATAGCCTTCCACACTTTTAGAGACATCCCCCATCGTGTTATCATCAGTCTGTAATTGCATTTGCATTTTAGTGAATTCTGTTCTCTGTGATTTATGTCGTTCATTAGAGGAAAGAAATATCTGTTAATCTGTTTTGATTTACATTTTAAGATCCCTCACTGTTCTACAATTTTTCCATGGTTAGGTAGCCCACAAATAAATAAAACCTGGCATACACAAAATTTGTTGTTCTCAGTCACGGGATATTTGTTGTATACAATGGCCAAACTCAGCGATCAGTTATATTAAGATTTCAGATGAAGAACGACCATTTCACTTGCTTGTTTTGTATGATCAAAGGTATGTCTTTATAAAGGGCATTGCACTCGAGCTTACCGACAGAAATATGGGTACGCTAAGTCGAGAAGCTTTCAAATGTTTGTATCAACGGATGCCTTGGAGCAATGTGATTTACTGCTATGAACGCTTTGCTAGTACGAGGTGCATTCAAGTTCTAACGCCTCCGATTTCTTTTCTCCGGACTGGAAAGAGATAGAAACATGCGCATTGTTTTAAAATGAGGCCGCGTTCATTGTCAATACGTCCCAGAGATGGCAGCACCGTACGGCAGATGGAATTTTACCACCAGCGGCGAGAATGAGAACTGTTTTAAATACTTAAAATGGCGACGTTTTCCTTACTTGAACAGCGTGCAATCATTCGTTTTCTGAATTTGCGTGGTGTGAAACCAACTGAAATTCATCGACAGTTGGAGACATGTGGTGATGGAGTTATGGATGTGTCGAAAGTGCGTTTGTGGGTGTGACAGTTTAATGAAGGCAGAACATCGTGTGACAACAAACCGAAACAACCTCGGGCTCGCACAAGCCGGTCTGACGACATGATCGAGAAAGTGGAGAGAATTGTTTTGGGGGATCGCCGAATGACTGTTGAACAGATCGCCTCCAGAGTTGGCATTTCTGTGGGTTCTGTGCACACAATCCTGCATGACGACCTGAAAATGCGAAAAGTGTCATCCAGGTGGGTGCCACAAATGCTGACGGACGACCACATGGCTGCCCGTGTGGCATGTTGCCAAGCAATGTTGATGTGCAACGACAGCATGAACGGGACTTTCTTTTCATCGGTTGTGACAATGGATGAGACGTGGATGCCATTTTTCAATCCAGAAACAAAGCGCCAGTCAGCTCAACGGAAGCACACAGATTCACCACCACCAAAAATTTTTGGGTAACCGCCAGTGCTGAAAAAATGATGGTGTCCATGTTCTGGGACAGCGAGGGCGTAATCCTTACCCATTGCGTTCCAAAGGGCACTATGGTAATAGGTGCATCCTACGAAAATGTTTTGAAGAACAAATTCCTTCCTGCACTGCAATAAAAACGTCCGGGAAGGGCTGCGCGTGTGCCGTTTCACCAAGACAACGCACCCGCACATCAAGCTAACGTTACGCAACAGTTTACGTCGAGAAGTAACGCCAGTTTCATAGATTTCGGGTGAGTAGTTAATTAGAAAAAAAATCGGAGGCCTTAGAACTTGAATGCACCTCGTAGAAGCTGCGAACCTCCATTGTATGTTCGATGTCATTACTTTCCGGGAAAATTTGTTTTCCACTAGAGTAACTAGCCTACTGCAGATTAATCACACTCCTGCAACAAATGAGGGCATGAGGCCTACATTGTAAATGAGAAAGTGCCGCTCTTTTATAGTGGCAGCATTAATCTCTGTGTGTACCACTGCCCGCTGGGATCAAATAGAGAGCTACATAATCCCATGTGGGATTCGATTCAAATGTCAGTTGGAAATTCTCAGTATTCGTTATTACAGTTCTACTGAAAACTGGTTTGGCACAATAAATTAAAATTTTAATACTTACATTAATTGCTAGTGGCTGCCCTTCTTTCGTGTATATACCGATGGCTCTCGATATGTAGATACTTCAGCAGTAAGATGTGTGTTTCTTGTCCCCCATACTGCTCAATTTTCACTGTGGAAGCGATAGCGTTTCGACAGGCTCCCACATTTGGTCGTCATGTAGGGCACCAAGACCTGTTGATAGTGGCAGTTTCAGAGTATTACAATCTATTGAAAACCGAAAGTGGAACACTAAAATGTGTATTTGAGTACTCATCTAGTAAATAAAACCGACTTTTCTTGCTGCAAGTTATTTTTTCCAGACATGTTTCACCTTTCTCCTATTATCTTCAATCGGAACTAGAACGTTGCAGCAAGAAAAGGCGGTTTTATTTACAAAACAAATACTTCTGTGCTTGCTGCAGAGGATGGCCACGCAAACAAACTTGTATATTTAAATCCTGGTTACCACTTGAGAATCATTGCTGAATTAATTAATTAAATAATAATTTCATATTTCGAAGAGGAATAAGAATCTCCATGTATGGGCCACAGTTCACGTCAGATTGGTCGGCAATGACAATGCCGACCACCTGGCGAAGGAGGCCAATGTCTCTGAGCCTTTAATGAACATCAGTTAACCATCCTCCGATTTCAAATGACGGATGAGGCAACTGGCCGAAGAAGGATGAGGCCAGAGCTGCGCCTTTCAATCTGCCGAAAGGTTCGACACTACGCTGAGGTCCTGACAAGAATTAGAAGCTTGACCTCCTTTCGAAAACACATCACATAGTCGTCAAGGATAGTCAAGGATAACCATTTGTGCGACTGTCAAAAGAAAGAAGAAGTCAGCCATTTGCAGGTTTCCTGCAGTTTCTTCGAAGTACAGCAGAATGGCTTGCTGCAAAATCTTGTGATACTGCAGGTGCTCCTTAAAACATGTGCTTCTATGCTATTATCTCACAAAAACCCTCAAATAGAAAATGCCATTTTTTGGTTCTAGGAAAGTGCGTGTGTACTCTCTAAGAAAAAAAAGAAAAAAAAAGAAATGCACCATAAAGCAGCTATCCGAACAGGAAGCAAGTCGGTAGATGTGATATACAAGCACAGACTGACAAGTGATTACAATTTTAGAAAATTTGAATGATTTATTCACGAGCACTGGCTCTGAGCACTATGGGACTTAACATCTGAGGTCATGATTCACGAGAAAGAGCTTAAGAGATTGAGGAGGTCAATAACGCATTGGTCCACCCCTGACCCTTACGGGAAAGCAGTTATTCGGCTTGTCATTGAGTGGTTCAAATGGCTCTGAGCACTATGATCGTCTGAAGTCATCAGTCCCCTACAACTTAGAACTACTTAAACCTGACTAACCTAAGGACATCACACACATCCATGCCCGAGGCAGGATTCGAACCTGCGACCGCAGCGGTCGCGCGGTTCCAGACTGAAGCGCCTAGAACCGCTCGGTCACAGCGGCCGGCTTGTCATTGATTGAGAGAGTCATTGGATGTCGCCCTCAGGGATATCGTGCCAAATTCTGTCCAACTGGCATGTTAGATCATCGAAATCCCTAGCTGGTTAAAGAGCCCTGCCCATAACGCTCGAAACGTTCTCAACTGGGAAGAGATTCGGCGACCTTGCTGGTCCAAGTATGATTTGGCAGCACAAAGACAAGCAGTAGATACTCTCGCCGTCTGCAGGCGGGCATTAACTTGCTGTAATGTACATCCAGGATGACATGCCATAATGTGCAACAAAACGGGGCGTAGAATATCGTGGACTTACCGCTTTGCTGTAAGGGTGTCGCGGATGATAAAGAAAGAGGTCCTGCTACGAAATGAAATGGCACCTCAGACCATCTCTCCTGGTTGTTGGGCCGTATGGCGGACGGCAGTCAGGTTGGAATCCCACTGCTGTCCAGGAAGACCATCGCTGGTCATGAGGGAGCATATCGGAAGCGGGACCCGTCACTGAAGACAATTCTAACCCCGTCAATGAGATTCCAGAATCGAAGACGTGTCCGGAGTCTGACTGTCGCGTAACATACAGACCGACAACCAGGGGTGAAAGTCTGGGGTCGCATTTCCTTTCACACCAGGATCTCTTTGGTTTGCATCAGCGGCACCCTTATCGCACAGTGGTACGTCTACGACATTCTACGCCCCGATTTGTTGCTCTTTATGCCAAGCCATCCTTGGCTTAAGTTTCAGCAAGATAAAGCCCGCCCGTACACGGCAGGAGTTTCTACTGCTTGCCTTCGTGCTTGCTAAAACATACCTAAGCCATTACGGTCACCTTTTCTTCGTCATGGTTTTAGGGCGCAAAACTGCTACGGTCATTAGCGGCCAGTCTGTGGCTTAAGGAACGGTAAAAAAAAAAAAAAAAAAAAAAAAAAAATGGAAATCAGCAGCAATGGGAGCGAAACTCAAAAACTGGGGAAACTAAAAAACAGAAGGAAAGCTTAGGAAACCACTAGAGAAGGGGGGCGGGGTTGTTTTCCCCAAAAAGAGCTTCAAAAGACCGACGTCATCTCACTGACACTAATAAACTCGAGGACGCGGTCGGCTGAGCGCGTGTCATCTGCTAAAATGGAAGATATATCAGGCGATAGCTGGAGACGGGCGCGTAACGGGGCAAAAGAGGGGCACTCAAGTAAAAAGTGTCTCACCGTCCACAGTTGTGAGCAATGGGGACAAAGCGGGGGAGGATCGCCACTTAAAAGATGTCGATGGCTAAAAAGATAGTGCCCTATCCGGAGTCTAGTTAAAATTACCTCCTCCCGACGACGAGTTCGGGAGGAAGAGGTCCAAGCACAGGGAACAGGTTTCACGTCCCGCAATTTATTAGTGGGAAGTGTAGACCAATGGGCGTGCCATAAAAGAGCAACACGACGACATAAAACACTCTGTAGATCGGCGAAGGGAACGATGCGAACAGTAGATTGAAGAAGAGAGACTATAACCTTGGCCGCTATATCGGCCGCCTCGTTTCCACGGATACCAACGTGTCCTGGGATCCAGAGGAACGCCACAGAGACGCCCCCCCCCCCCCCCCCCAAGTGGAGCAAGTGAAGGCAATCCTGAATCCGGTGGACCAGAGGGTGGACAGGGTAGAGAGCTTGGAAACTGAGGAGAGAGCTGAGCGAATCTGAGCATATAATATACTGTACCCGTTAACGGCGGATGTATTTGACAGCCTGGAGAACAGGCATTATGGGCAGGGCCCTCGAAACAGTTAGGGAGTGTGACGATCTAGCTCACCAATTGAGCCGAATTTGGCACGATATTCCACAGGAGGACATCTAACAACTCTGTGAATCAATGCCACGCCGAATAACTACTTAGATAAAGGCCAGAGGTGGACAACAGCGTTATGACTTGCTCAATTTGTGAAACTCTTTCTCTCGAATAAATCATCCAACTTTTCTGGAATTGTAATAATTTGTTTGCCTGTACATGTTTATCACAACTACCGATTTCTATCCCATTCGGGTATATCGCTTGTAGTGCGTCTTCTTTTGTCTTCGAGTGTATTTTTTGTGTGATTCAGGCTGTATACACATCAAACTCGTCATTTCTGTTAGCTACGCTCTCGCTGGACTGAACGATCGTCGGTGGAATAAGGAAGGAAAAAAACAAAAACCTAACATATCGGCGATCTGCAAGGCCGCGTAACCCAGCCACGTGATGTTAGCGGCTCCAGTCATTCACTCGGCACATCAAATAAAGACCGCCTGTTGTGGGAACGGCGCGTGAGCAGCCGGGCTACGAGAGCGAGCCAAGGACAACCACCTGCCCGTACCGGCGGGTCGGCCGCCTGCTGACATTTCCACGCTGTTCCACATACTGTAAGCTGCAGGCCCTTGTCTCCAGCGCGTTTGCAGGATAACACGGATTCCAGTCTCAGCAGGCATCTGCTGACCTGGTCAGTGCTTTGCATCAGGACTGTCTGCGTCGGTGTACACATCACGCCATGCGGAGCGCGTTGGAAGAGTGTCCTGTCCCCACCCGTTATGACGTAAGCCTCGATGTTACCCGTGTTTACTTCCCCTCATACGAACGACTCATAGGTTCTTGCATCCGATGTACAGAGTTGCCCGTTTTTAATGTTTACATTCACGATATTATTCGTGAATGATTGATTTGATTAAACGACACATTAACAAGGGATCATTTTAATTTTACTACGATGCTATTTCCTGATGATCAGATTGTAATAGGGCAATTTGAAGAAAAGATTCAAATTTCAGTACACAAATTGAGTCCAATTCCAGCTAAATAACGAGTCTAAATAAGGAGTGTGAATAACGACAGGTAAGACAACACTGATGGTATTTCAAGGATTGGAACCCAAAAGACCCAAAATTATTATAGATCGACAAACAATTGAACAAGTAAGAGAACTTAAATATTTAGGATGCACTTTTAAATTTCTCAAGTCAGACTATGCAGGGCTCAGATTGGCCAGATTCAGACACTTCTGCGGAACTATACAGCGTACATTAAAACATAACATTCGAAAGAAACATTAATTAAACTCTACAAGATAATAGAGTTGTTACCTCTGCTGCTGTATGGTAGCGAATGTCTGACCCTAATCTCTGATCAATTGCGACGAATCGAATCATCAGAGATGAAGTTCCTCCACTTTGTAGTGGGACATTCATTGTTGGACCATAAAAGATGAATCTATATTATGTAAATCGAAGGTAGAGGGGGCGATAAAGGAAAGGGAAGTAACGAATGATGCCAGCTGCATCTTTCATCAAATGGTTCAAATGGCTGTGAGTACTATGGGACTTAATAGCTGAGGCCATCAGTCCCTAGAACTTAGAACTACTTAAACCTAACTAACCTGAGGACATCACACACACATCCATGCCCGATGCAGGATTCGAACCTGCGACCGTAGTGGTCGCGCTGTTCCAGCCTGAAGCGCCTAGAACCGCTCGGCGGACTTTCATCATTAGCGACGAGTGAAAATATGTGTCGGACCCGGTCTCGAACCGGGAATCTCCTGATAACTAGGCAGTTGCATTAAGCACTGCGCCATTCCGACACTGTGTCCCTCGCAAATGCACAAACTATCTCGTCACGCTGCCCAGGCCGTCCATATTCCCACCTAATGCCACCAGTAATATGTATCACAGCTGCGGATCCCGCGTGATGTCTTTTCCTTCGGACATGTCCGAGAGAAAAGACATCGCGCGTTCATATAGTTGAACCTACTACAAATATGACAGAAAAATACCGACAGAACTGGAAAGACCATGTCCAACGTACGCCTAATGATAGAATAACTAAAGCGGCTGTACGATGTAACCCAACCGGCAAGGGGAACGTTGGACGTCCGTTAAAGAGGTGGAGTGGACAGTTCAACAAGCCAACAGGTCTTATCCTTGAAAACGAGTTTTCTCGTAACGTACAAGAGGTATAGTAAAGTTCTAATTATCACCCTAAAAATGGAGATAGACTTCTTTTTGTTAATTCCTCTCTCCGCAGCTACCAAACAGGTTTGTAGATTTTTCCCAGCAAACGTGACTTTTCGAATGCCTTGAATGTAGAACTCTTCAGTTTGTGCCTTAAAACACTATTCCACTTCACTGATGACGTCATCTGTCTTGCTAATCAGTGACCACGAACTGAATCTTCATTTCCGGGAACAAGAAAAGTTACTTGGTGCGAGGGAGAATAAAGTGGAAGCTGCAAGATCTCAAAGCTACGTGCCCTCGTTTCGTCAACTATATGATGAGATGAATGAACTGACGCATTGTCAACCAGGAGACCAATGCTTGTAGACAGCACATCGCGGCGTTTCTTAATTAGAGCCTCTCGTAAGTTGTCCAGAAGATTGATGTAGCGTCTACCACTGATGGTTTGACCCTTGGCAAGGTAACATCTAAGGATGAGTCCACTTCAGTCCCAAAATAAGCACCAACTTCCCAGCTGACTTTTGCACTTTCGCCTTTTTGGGAGCCGGAGAATCGGCATGCCTAAATACCACGCTCAAGGGTTTTGTCTCTGGGCCATACAGATTGATTTACCAGACAATCACAAAAATCATCCTCTTCCAACGCTCCAATTTCTTGTGACACATGATATGGCAGTGACGGTGTAATAGATCCTGGCTCTTTCGTGAAGGACAGGTGACCACTTTGGAAATTTATTTTCCATCTCATAATAGTGTCATAAGATGGGCAATCATTAGCATAAGCAGCCGACATCTCATCATGGTTTCCTCGATCACTTTTGACTTCAAGTGCAGGAACTATATCACACTACGAGGCTCAGTTTCCTCCACCTTAAACCTCAGTCACTTCTGTCACTCCCAGAAAAAAACTAAATGACACAATTAACAGAAATTTTCAACAGCGTGCGCGGAGAGCCCAATGATAACGCTTACAAAATTTCGTCAACATAGCAAAACAACTTCCAGCTGATATTTGGCACTTAACGATACACTCTCGTAAGTTTCAACTCTGTTGGTTCAGGACCAAGGAGACTCATCTCGATTAATACATTCGCCCATCATCACTGAAACTTTGTATCATCATCACCTTGCGGACGTGACTGTCACTACAGTAGTGCTTCTTCATTTTCTGCACTGTCTCATACACCACCTGAAAAAAAAGAAAAAGAAAAGAATGAAATGAAGCGTCACGATTTGAGAAGGTATGTGATTTCAGTGGTTACAAAATGGAGTTAGATGTACAAATAACTTGTCAGTATGAGCTCTCTTGTCACTATGACGTTGCACTGCTCGGGCTTGGGTGCGTGCACTGATTCTGTTGGGCAGTGCGTCACAGAGCCATGTCCTCTTCTCTGGGAAGCTAGTCCACGACTGTTGCAACTGGGCCTTCATATCCTTGATATAGACGCTGAGACAGAATACAATCTGGGCGCACACACTTTCTATCGGGGATAAATCTAGAGATCTTGCTGACCAGTGGCGTACCTTATCATAATGTCTGTCTGGAAGGAGCGTAGTCATGTTGAAGAATGGTACCACAATACTGTCGCTACAGAGGTAACACATGAGGATGCAGGATGGCCGAGGCGTACTGTTGTCTCATCAAATGTCCACCAGTTGCTACCAGCTGTGACCTGAAGTCATACCCGACGTCTCCCGACACCATGCCGCCTGGTGTAGCTCCGACGTGCCTCTCCAAATCATTGGAAGAATGGTACCTCACCACAGGTGGCTGGCGTACCCGCAGACTATGGTTATCCGGAGCAGTGCAGAACCGCGATACATCGCTGAACCCAATGCAACATGATTTATCAGCAGTCTATATTTTCCGCTGACAGCACCGCTCCAAACGGAGCCGTTTCTGTTGTGGGTGTAAACGGCAGCCCACGCTTGGGACGGTATTTCCCTGGTCTGGCTGCTTCTAGTCTCCAAGGTGCGCGAAGACACATATTATTGTGGGGAGTCTATTACTTGTTGTCGGATGGCAGACGCAGAAGTGAAGGGGATCCGACTGTACTTGGTGCCCAATATGGCGGTTGTCCCTTATGGTGGTCGGTTGTGGTCGTCTGGAACCTTGACGACGAGTATGCTTGCCTTTACGTTGACATGCAACCCAAAATCGAGCAGTGTCATATCTGAATGCCCCACAAATCTCGTTATTCCACGATTCAACCAGGTAACCAGATGGAGACACACAGTAGGCCCGTTTAAAAAGCTGTCAGGCGCTGAAAGCACGTGAGTACATGGCATCTCCGTCTCCTCCACAGTGATCATTCAACATCCGACGCTGTTCACACCGCTTATATACCTTCAAGGCATGGTAACAACACTAAACATGAGCAGCAGTAACCCACTCTTGTTGCCATTCTGCCCGTCGGAGAGAAGCCCTATCATTAACACACATGTGTACATGTACCAAGTTACATTGACATTCGATCATGTCTTCGGAATGCATCACTTTTGCTGTCAGACAATGTGTATATAAACAATATCCATTACACAGCAGTGTGAAAACCATCTCTGAACATCAGCAGTGTGAAAATCTCGATGGACACCTAGCGGGGGAAACCGTACAGTTACACTGAAGCGCCAAAGAAACTGATATAGGCATGCGTATTCAAATACGATGTAAACAGGCAGAATACGGGGCTGCGGTCGGAAATCCCTATATAAGGCAACTAGTGTCTGGCGCACTTGTTAGGTCGGTTAATGCTGTTACAATGGTAGATTATCAAGATTTAAGTGAGTTTGAACATGGTGCTATAGTCGGCGCACGAGCGATGGCACACAGCATCTCCGAGGTAGCAATTTTTATCCTCAGTGGAACGGTGATGAAATAACAACAGTGCTGTAACAAATTAACTTGTTGTTGTTGTTGTGGTCTTCAGTCCTGAGACTGGTTTGATGCAGCTCTCCATGCCACTCTATCCTGTGCAAGCTTCTTCATCTCCCAGTACCTACTGCAACCTACATCCTTCTGAACCTGCTTAGTGTATTGATCTCTTGGTCTCCCTCTACGATTTTTACCCTCCACGCTGTCCTCCAATGCTAAATTTGTGATCCCTCGATGCCTCAGAACATGTCCTACCAACCGATCCCTTCTTCTAGTCAAGTTGTGCCACAAACTTCTCTTCTCCCCAATCCCATTCAATACCTCCTCATTAGTTACGTGATCTACCCACCTTATCTTCAGCATTCTTCTGTAGCACCACATTTCGAAAGCTTCTATTCTCTTCTTGTCCAAACTAGTTATCGTCCATGTCTCACTTCCATACATGGCTACACTCCATACAAATACTTTCAGAAACGACTTCCTGACACCTAAATCTATATTCGATGTTAACAAAATTTCTCTTCTTGAGAAACGCTTTCCTTGCCATTGCCAGTCTACATTTTATATCCTCTCTACTTCGACCATCATCGGTTATTTTACTCCCTAAATAGCAAAACTCCTTTACTACTTTAAGTGTCTCATTTCCTAATCTAATTCCCTCAGCATCACCCGACTTAATTTGACTACATTCCATTATCCTCGTTTTGCTTTTGTTGATGTTCATCTTATATCCTCCTTTAAAGACACTGTCCATTCCGTTCAACTGCTCTTCCAAGTCCTTTGCTGTCTCTGACAGAATTACAATGCCATCGGCAAACCTCAAAGTTTTTACTTCTTCTCCATGAATTTTAATACCTACTCCGAATTTTTCTTTTGTTTCCTTTACTGCTTGCACAATATACAGATTGAATAACATCAGGGAGAGGCTACAACCCTGTCTCACTCCTTTCCCAACCACTGCTTCCCTTTCATGCCCCTCGACTCTTATAACTGCCATCTGGTTTCTGTACAAATTGTAAATAGCCTTTCGCTCCCTGTATTTCACCCCTGACACCTTCAGAATTTGAAAGAGGGTATTCCAGTCAACATTGTCAAAAGCTTTCTCTAAGTCTACAAATGCTAGAAACGTAGGTTTGCCTTTTCTTAATCTTTCTTCCAAGATAAGTCGTAAGGTCAGTATTGCCTCACGTGTTCCAACATTTCTACGGAATCCAAACTGATCCTCCCCGAGGTCGGCTTCTACCAGTTTTTCCATTCGTCTGTAAAGAATTCGCGTTAGTATTTTGCAACTGTAACTTATTAAACTGATAGTTCGGTAACTTTCACATCTGTCAACACCTGCTTTCTTTGGGATTGGAATTATTATATTCTTCTTAAAGTCTGAGGGTATTTCGCCTGTCTCATACATCTTGCTCACCAGATGGTAGAGTTTTGTCATGACTGGCTCTCCTGAGGCCATCAGTAGTTCTAATGGAATGTTGTCTACTCCCGGGGCCTTGTTTTGACTCAGGTCTTTCAGTGCTCTGTCAAACTCTTCACGCAGTATCTTATCTCCCATTTCGTCTTCATCTACATCCTCTTCCATTTCCATAATATTGTCCTCAAGTACATCGCCCTTGTATAAACCCTCTATATACTCCTTCCACCTTTCTGCTTTCCCTTCTTTGCTTAGAACTGGGTTGCCATCTGAGCTCTTGATATTCATACAAGTGGTTCTCTTCTCTCCAAAGGTCTCTTTAATTTTCCTGTAGGCAGTATCTATCTTACCCCTAGTGAGACAAGCCTCTACATCCTTACATTTGTCCTCTAGCCATCCCTGCTTAGCCATTTTGCACTTCCTGTCGATTTCATTTTTGAGACGTTGATATTCCTTTTTGCCTGCTTCATTTACTGCATTTTTATATTTTCTCCTTTCATCAATTAAATTCAATATTTCTTCTGTTACCCAAGGATTTCTATTAGCCCGCGTCTTTTTACCTACTTGATCGTCTGCTGCCTTCACCACTACATCCCTCAGAGCTACCCATTCTTCTTCTACTGTATTTCTTTCCCCCATTCCTGTCAATTGTTCCCTAATGCTCTCCCTGAAACTCTCTACAATCTCTGGTTCTTTCAGTTTATCCAGATCCCATCTCCTTAAATTCCCACCTTTTTGCAGTTTCTTCAGTTTCAATCTGCAGTTCATAACCAATAGATTGTGGTCAGAATCTACATCTGCCCCAGGAAATGTCTTACAATTTAATACCTGGTTCCTAAATCTCTGTCTTACCATTATATAATCTATCTGAAACCTGTCAGTATCTCCAAGCTTCTTCCATGTATACAGCCTCCTTTCATGATTCTTGAACCAAGTGTTAGCTATGATTAAGTTATGCTCTGTGCAAAATTCTACAAGGCGGCTTCCTCTTTCATTCCTTCCCCCCAATCCATATTCACCTACTATGTTTCCTTCTCTCCCTTTTCCTACTGACGAATTCCAGTCACCCATCACTATTAAATTTTCGTCTCCCTTCACTACCTGAATAATTTCTTTTATCTCGTCATACATTTCATCTATTTCTTCATCATCTGCAGAGCTAGTTGGCATATAAACTTGTACTACTGTAGTAGGCATGGGCTTTGTGTCTATCTTGGCCACAATAATGCGTTCACTATGCTGTTTGTAGTAGCTAACCCGCACTCCTATTTTTTTATTCATTATTAAACCTACTCCTGCATTACCCCTATTTGATTTTGTATTTATAACCCTGTAATCACCTGACCAAAAGTCTTGTTCCTCCTGCCACCGAACTTCACTAATTCCCACTATATCTAACTTTAACCTATCCATTTCCCTTTTTAAATTTTCTAACCTACCTGCCCGATTAAGTGATCTGACATTCCACGCTCCGATCCGTAGAACGCCAGTTTTCTTTCTCCTGATAACGACGTCCTCTTGAGTAGTCCCCGCCCGGAGATCCGAATGGGGGACTATTTTACCTCCGGAATATTTTACCCAAGAGGACGCCATCATCATTTAATCATACAGTAGAGCTGCATGTCCTCGGGAAAAATTACGGCTGTAGTTTCCCCTTGCTTTCAGCCGTTCGCAGTACCAGCACAGCAAGGCCGTTTTGGTTAATGTTACAAGGCCAGATCAGTCAATCATCCAGACTGTTGCCCCTGCAACTACTGAAAAGGCTGCTGCCCCTCTTCAGGAACCACATGTTTGTCTGGCCTCTCAACAGATACCCCTCCGTTGTGGTTGCACCTACGGTACGGCCATCTGTATCGCTGAGGCACGCAAGCCTCCCCACCAACGGCAAGGTCCATGGTTCATGGGGGGTAAAAATTAACTTATGGTTTATTAATAACAATTTCAGTACAACTTGTTAATGGTACTGTTTGATTTTTTATGAGCAGTATTTTTTCTTTCGTGCCGTTGTTTACGAGAGTAACATACAAATTTTTATGGAAATACTTAAATAAAACATTTCCCATTGTTATTTTCATTGTTTATGCAATATTTCCGTTTTTAACAATTTTTCTATATATATATATAAACAACTGTGGTTAGCAGCGCACGCGCGCGCGCACACACACACACACACACACACACACACACACACACACACAGTATTACTTGCACACGTAGCGTGCAGTCATGTGCATAGAACGCAGTGTATACACACACATAATGTGCCATCAGGCACCTATACTCACACATACACACACAACTATAACAAGAGGTTCATTTAATTATTCTCCGCACACAACACTATTTACAAATAAGCAATACACAGCCACACACTCAGTCACTCAATGAATAGTGTGAGTATGGTAGAGTTCGATCCCATCCTCACAGATGAACCGTTTGTCGCCACGACGTGACAACCCATCCTGCAGCTGCAGTGCAGAATCTGCATCATGACCTCACACGATCGGAGGACTACCAGACGTACCACATGTGCCGCTATGCCAGCAGGCACTTCTTCTAATCCTCGACTGTAAGAGCCTTTGAGGCCACAAAATGCACACCCTTAGCCGCTTCTGAGTGGTGTATGTATACATTTCGATCTGAGCCCCACAAAATATACAATCTATCAACAATTCGGCTCGTCTTTGATGAGGTCGGTAACCTTCTTGTTTTGTGGTATTTTTAGATAAGGAGTATCGACCGCGTATCCATGCATGTCGAATTCGTCGTGATTGTACCTAATTACTTCATATGGTTCTTAGCATTTCACCAAGTAGATCAACTGTGTGTATCCAGTAACTTGAGATCGACGAAGTTTGACATAGCTAACTTATAATGGAATCGATATGTTGAGTTTGGAGGAGTCCAGAACACACATACCGATACAGAAAGGTGCCAGAGGTGATTCTGACTAGTTTCAACCCCAAACTAGGACATTGCTGGAGATTTCTGTAGTGTAACATAAATCACTGCTTATTTCCCACTTGCCGTGCGCGTCGTGGAAATGGGTGTTATATATCTGTTCTGCCTCCAGAACGTATCCCTCGCCAGAATCAGCAGCCACACCATGAATATTTCCCTTCTGTCTGGCGATTTCCCCTTTGGACATACATCGCAACTCTCCAAACGCCAGAATTCGTTGTATGGGTTGCACACAGCGATTGTTTATATGCAAGTAAGCGATGTATCTTAAATCATCAAATAGCCTGTGCTCCTCCTCGCTCGACTGTGGATTACCTGACATGGACAGACTGGCAAAGTCCCCCGCGAGTCCTACGTTTGAAGAAGAGCAGCATATCAACATCGATCAACAATTCGATGTTGACGTGTGTTTTTCTTAACAATGCATCTCACGAAAATCCTGGCGCGATGTGACAGAAGGCAGGATCCATTCATACACTCAGGAACTTCTCTAAAATGTCCGTGAGCAGGTGTACATCGGTGCTTATGTATAATCTAATATATTATCCTAAATCAGAAATGCCGAACTCTTGCTTGTTGCTCTTCCTCAGTAGCCGATGTGGCAGTGACTGCTAGTTTACTGGAGAATAAGGTTATGTCGGGGAACGTGGGTTCGTTCAGTTGCTCCATAGAATCCAGGCATTCGTAGCAGAGAGCAACCATCTCACAGGATTAGCCCTCACGTATAATTTGAATTTGTTGCGACTGGAGCCAGATGAACATACAACTTTATATGATGCCACATACGGTACATGCTGTTCTGTGAAGGAAGTATGAGAGGCATTGGGATCACCTTCTCAACATGCCACAAGAGCTAGGAGGCATTCTAAGTCTGCGTATAAAAACAAAGGGTATGACAAAGGGACATCGCTCCTGGTTGTGGGCGTTCTTGAACAGGTAGAGCAATGAATCGGACGCTTTTCTACATAATTACTCTTGGTAAAAGAGTTGAGACATCTATAGCAAAAATGTCGAGCACCATGATCCTTGGACGATTGGGAGGAGAGTTTGCAGGACATGCTTTTGATCCACATCTACTGCTGCTTCTGGCCCTCGGAGGACAGAAACAAATCTACATTTTTGGGACGCTGACCGGCTAATTTTGAAAAGTAGACGGGTACAACTACGTTATGCGTGATTTCTTTGTTTTACACAGTGTGCTTCTGGCCATCTTCTTCTTCTGGCTCGCTGTCATAATCATCTAGGCCGTATACGTGAACTGAATAATCCAGTTTCTGCCTCTCAAATTTTGGTAGGTCCTGTAGTCTTACTGAACATCAACAAAAGCAAAACGAGGATAATGGAATGTAGTCGAATTAAGTCGGGTGATACTCAGGGAATTAGATTAGAAAATGAGACACTTAAAGTAATAAAGGAGTTTTGCTATTTGGGGAGCAAAATAACTGATGATGGTCGAAGTAGAAAGGATATAAAATGTAGACTGGCAATGGCAAGGAAAGCGTTTCTGAAGAAGAGAAATTTGTTAACATCGAGTATAGATGTAAGTGTATGGAAGTCGTTCCTGAAAGTATTTGTATGGAGTGTAGCCATGTATGGAAGCGAAACATGGACAATAAATAGTTTGGACAAGAAGAGAATAGAAGCTTTTGAAATGTGGTGCTACTGAAGAATGTTGAAGATTAGGTGGGTAGATCGCGTAACTAATGAGGAGGTATTGAATAGGATTGGGGAGAAGAGAAGTTTGTGGCACAACTTGACTAGAAGAAGGGATCGGTTGGTAGGACATGTCCTGAGGCATCAAGCGATCACAAATTTAGCATTGGAGGGCAGTGTGGAGGGTAAAATCGTAGAGGGAGACCAGGAGATGAATACACTAAGCAGATTCAGAAGGATGTAGGTTGCAGTAGGTACTGGGAGATGAAGGAGCTTGCACAGGATAGAGTAGCATGGAGAGCTGCATCAAACCAGTCTCAGGACTGAAGACCACAACAACAACTGTAGTCTTACAGGAAATGAGACGCTTTGGAAATTGAAATGCCCGCTTTGGGGAAAATCATCAGCTGACAAATCTTGTACCTACTGGTATCTGAATGGATGCATCCCCTTATTGAGCCATTTCTAAATTATGAGACAGTACACTCAGTTCAGTAGCGAAAGGTACCGAGAAATGAACAAGTACAATTTTTACGCATTTTTTTATCAAATTACTTTAATAAAAGTGACCAGCTTAAAAGAAACTAGAAAACACAATAAATATCACAAACAGTAACAACAATTTTTGTTTAATGCATGTACAGCTTAAGCATTACATTAGATTTAAGGATTACGACGTCTCGTAATAGCTTCAAAAATAACTATCGGGTCCAACTTCCCAAAATGCAGTGAACTATGTCAAATTGATACAAGGGGATCAGTGATCTAAGACACACATAAGAAACAATTATAGTACACGTCTTAAAATGAAATCATCAAATATCCCCTTTACACTCTACAAGAAGGAGGAACTCATTCTTGGGTAATTTGATCTGAAAAGCAAGTAATGGAGCCCCACTGAATAGAATTCTACTCTTAACTATGGCTTAAAAACAAGGTTTTACCAATGCTGGAACAAATGTCAGTTATTAAAAGATTAAGCAACGCCATCACAATACAACTTCAAAGGCACTACGCTGGGCAAAAGGAGGTCCGACACGATATTATTAGGTATCCCATCACTTTGGTCACCTCAGTGTAGAAAGATGATGAGAATCAGGTGCAGTGTAAGAAAAGAGGAAATTCTTTGCAGAATTGATGAGGAGAGGACATGTCAAAACAATGACAAGAGGAAAGGACAGAACAGCAGGGAATGAGTTAAGACTTAAGCGAACAACTTCCACGGTACTAGAAAGAGCTGTAGAGGGTAAGAAATGTGGGGGAACACAGAGATTGGAACACATCAAAGAAGTAAATGAGGACGTACGGTGAAAGTGCTATCCTGTGATGGAGTTTTTTGCACTGAACACAAAAAAATGCTTATGTATCTATAAACGTTCCTTTTAAATATACTCATACTTACAACTAAACAGTGCAGCACTCCAGTCTCCAAGTAGCAACTGTATCAGATGACCTATCTTTTCTACGTACGAATGTATGTCTCGTTTTTCTACTGTCAGGCGTCTAGAGACATAATCAGGATATGTTTATTGATTCTAGTTTTTATATAAATATTAAAAGCGTGCAACGACAAGCCTTGAAGGTAGATCATGCATCTAGGACTGCAGAGAAAAAGTTATACATAAGGGCAGAGTGTTGCAGTACTAGGTCAAGATACTTAGGCAATACCTTCCTATGCCGCTCATGGTGCCCTGGGAAAGGCCAGCAGGTCACAGGTCGCTTTCTCTAATCTCTCGATCGACAACACCCATAGCGGAAGTGTTCTGTCATGACCGCGAAAAGACACTCTGAGGAACAGATTCGCTTGATTCCCAGTACAACAGGGGTTCATCGAACTGCCGAAGACGCCGACAACGGCGATTAAATTCCGCCGGAAGCGTGCACGTGTGCGGTTCCTCTGCATGTCAGAAGAAAGCCAGCTAGCTTTTAACGACCGGGAGACTGCACGGTCTTTACAGGTGAAACACCAGCTTATTCTGACAAGGAATGAGAACAGCAACGGCCATGTTCCTATTTAAGGAACTTTACGGCCATTTATCTCGAATTACTCTGCCTGACAAAAAAAAAAAAAGTGTGAAGCACCCAGGAGGCATCGTCGGGTGTCAATGTAATCTGACGGCTACGTAAATCATTAGGATTGCAATTCTGTATGACAAGTACAACGGCCACCAGTACTAGTATCGTTCATGTTGAATGTTGTTACCAGACCTGGAAGGGTAAATAAGGGGCGTGATGAACGTCGGATGTTGGATGATCACTGTGAAAGACTGTGAAACTGAAACGTCCCCTTAGAAAAATTATACATGACTGTCCTTAAACTGACACACAATATTTTTAGCGCAAAGCAATCTGACTTTCAGTAATCGCTACAAAGAATGGCCCTGACTAACATTAACCTATACCTTTCACAAATCACTTACCTCAACAAAAATCTTCGTTACTCGAACTACTGCAATACAGCGAGCGCCACTACTGCCAGCTAAATAAAAAATTCAAACCACTGAAGGCACTAACTACTGATAGCCATAGTTAGTAAACGAAAGATTTTGATAGAGAACAAACAATGTATTTACCTTAATAGTGTTGAAAAGTCATAGTGTATATAGCAGTTCATGACATCCAGTCTTACAAATTTCAAAACTCCGCCATCTCTCCCCACATCCACCACTGCTGGCGGCTCACCTCCAACTGCGCAACGCTACGCGCTGTTCACATCCAACTGCCCAACACTACAATGGCAGACAACAATGCAAACTAGCCACAGACTGCACACAGGACAGCCAGTGATTTTCATACAGAGCGCTACGTAACGTTGCCAATAAGAAAACATAACTAATCAGCATCAGGCCAGTCGCCGGAATCATATTATATCCAGATTTGTGGGACATTTGGATGTGACAGTGGCCCAGTGTTGGACTGCTTGAAAACGTGGGGATAGTCATCATCGTAGTTTGGTCCCAGTCGACCACGTGTGTTCACCACAAGGGGGACTCGCCGTATTGTGCACAGTCACCCTCCACATTTGCGCTTGCCATCCGAGAACAAATAACGGACTCCCTCTAGAATTCTGTGTTGTCCTCCATCACAGGGCAGAGACTAGCAGCAGCTCGACTGGGAAATCACCATACCACGCGAAGGCTGTCGTTAAAAGCACAAAGCAAACGGTCATTTTTGCAGTGGTACCGTGACTGGGTAGAATGAGCTGCTGATGAATGGAGTTGCATTACGTTCAGCGCTGAATTGCTATTATGCACTATCCTCGATGACCGTCGCTACTGAATATGACGGCCATCTGGGGAGTAATTCCTTTCTTCGAATAATTTGGAGAGGCAGAGGGCTATTATTCCTGGTGTTATGGTGTTGGCAGTCGTCGGGTATAGCTTCAAGTCACGGCCAGTAGTGACCGAGCGAAGTCTGACGCGACAGTTGTACGTCGTGGACATCTTGCGTCCTCATATTTTACGTCGCAGGCGACAGTATCGTGGTGCCATTTTCCAACACAACAGTGTTCTTCCACAAGTAGGACATGTCTCTACATACTATCGTCGTGGTGCTGAGGTACTCCAGTGGCCAGAAACACCGTTCCCAACCAAATCAGTGTATGGATCCAGGCCAGAAGTGTGCAACATCAAGTGGGTTCGTACTGCAAAGTCCTTTGTAAATTTGACTTGATTTTGTAATCACTGAAAAGACATCACATTCCCTCTGATCCCGTGGAGTCTCATTTCGTAACCTTTTCCACCTCTGGGTTCTGTGCTTCTTTTCGCCAGGAACTTTATTTCCGCAAAGTATGGAAAAGTAAATCAAAAGTACAGCTTCTTAGAGCTTCACGTTAAACGGATGCTTCAAGATTTTCGGCTAGACTTTGATTTACAGATAACGCTTGAAATAAACAAGTACCTATAAGCAGTTACGGAGGACTGTTCGACCAGCATAACGTGGATGCACATAAATTATCGTAACACAGATGATTTGACAGAAAAGGTGAAGAGGAAACGGAGAAGAACTAGAATATCTTCTTAGCATTTGGGGTCCAACACAAAGTTTTCGACAGTATAATCAGGATTAAGACGTACACAAACCTTAGAAACTAAGCACTGGGTGAGACGTCCACAGACAAGTCTTCGACCTCGCATCTCATTGATTGGAGCAGAATTACCTTTAGTGATTGAGTGGCGCTTCGAACTGAGCACCAAGGACCAGCGAAAACGTGTCTGGAGGATCGCCCAGAAAAGCGGCGTGATACCAAATTGACTGGCGCCCACCAAAACGCACGACAGCCAGGAGTAACGGTCAGCATTGCAAGCGTTGCACGACCCGTTTGGTTGTCATCGGCGATACCCTTTTACAGTAAGGTGTTCTTTTTTCTTTATTAGTCATCAGTCATGTGACTGGTTTGTTGCGGCCCACCACGAATTCCTCTTCTGTGCCAACCTCTCCACCTCTGAGTAGCACTTCCAACCTACGTCCTCAATTATTTGCTGGATGTATTCC
The DNA here is from genome assembly GCF_023864275.1 of Schistocerca cancellata. NCBI lineage: Eukaryota > Metazoa > Arthropoda > Insecta > Orthoptera > Acrididae > Schistocerca > Schistocerca cancellata. The sequence continues at coordinate 664,950,297 of NC_064626.1, forward strand.
AATCCCTGCCTTCCTCTACAGTTTATACCTTCTACAGCTCCCTCTAGTACCGCGGAAGTCATTCCGTGAGGTCTTAACAGATGTGCTATCATCCTGTCCCTTCTCCTTGTCAGTGTTTTCCACATATTCCTTTCCTCTCCGGTTCCGCGCAGAACCTCCTCATTCCATACCCCATCAGTCCACCAACTTTTCAACATTCATCTCTAGCATCCCATCCCAAATGCTTCGAATCTCTTCTGTTACGGTTTTCCTACAGTCCAAGTTTCACCCCATACAATGCTCTGCTGCAAACGTACATTTTCAGAATTTTCTGCTTCAAATTAAGGCCTATGTTTCATGCTAAAAGACTTCACTCCGCCAGGAATGCCCTTTTTCTTAGCGATAGTCTTCTTTTGATGTCCTCTTCGCTACGTCCATCACAGGTTATTTTGCTGCCTAGGTAGTAGAATTTCTTCATCTACTTTGTGGTCATCAGTCCTGATCTTAAGTTTCTCGTTGTTCTAATTTCTGCTACTTCTCATTACTGCCATCTTTCTTCGATTTACTCTTAATCCATATTCTGTCATCATTAGACTGTTTATTCCATTCTGTTCATCATGCAGTTCTTCTTTACTTTCATTCAGCATAGCAATGTCACCAGCGAATCGTATCATTCATATCCTTTCACCTTCAGTTTTAATGCCCCTTTTCAACCTTCTTTTATTTCCAGCATTGCTTCTTCGACGTTCAGATTGAACATTAGGGGCGAAAGACTACACTCCTGTCTTACACCCTTTTTAATCCGGGCACTTCGTTCTTGGTCTCCACTCTTATTGTGCGCTCTTGGCTCTTCTACATATTGTATATTAACGCCTCTCCCTGTAACTTACCCCTATTTTTCTCAGAATTTCGAACATCTTGCACCATCTTATATTGCCTAACACTTTTTCGAAGTCGATAATCCCTATGAACGTGTCATGATTTTTCGTTCGCCTTGCTTCCAATTTTAACAAAAACGTCAGAATTGTCTCTCTGGTGCTTTTACCTTTCCTAAAGCCAAACTGACCGTCGTCTAAGACATCCTCAATTTTCCTTTCTATTCTTGTCAGCAACTTAGATGCATAAGCTCTTAAGCTGATTGTACGATGATTCTCGCACTTGTCAGCTCTTGCTGTCTTCGGAATTGTGTGAATGATATTTTTCCGAAAGACACCAACGTGAATAGACGTTTTGTTGAAACTTTCCCCAATGATTTTAGAAATTCTGGTTGGATGCTATCTATCCTTTCTTCCCTATTTGATCTTAACGTCTCGAAAGCTTTAAATTCTGATTCTAACACTGGATCCCCCATCTCCTGTTTCTTCTTCTATCACATCAGGCAAATCCCTTCCGTCATAGAGGCCGTCACTGTACTCTTTCCACATATCCGCTCTCTCCTCTGCATTTAACAGAGGAATTCCCGTTGCTCTCTTTATGTTACCATCCTTGCTTTCAATTTCACCGAAGGTTATTTTGACTTCCCTATATGCTCAGTCAGTCCTTCCGACTACCGTTTCTTTTTCGATTTCTTCCCACTTTTCATGCAGCCATTTGGTCTTAGGTTCCCTGCGCTTCCTGTTTATTTCATTCCTCAGCAACTTGTATTTCTGTATTCCTGAATTTCTCTGAACATTTTCGTACTTCCTTTTTTCATAGATCGACTGGAATATTTCTTCTTTTACCTACGGCTTCATCACAGTTACCTTCTTTGTATCTATCTTTTTCTTTCCAACTTCCGTGATTGCTCTTTCTATTGATGTCTATGTCTCTTCGATATTACCGCCTATTGAGCTATTCCTTATTGATCTACCTACGGCCTTAGAGAACTTGAAGCGTATCGCGTCATTCCTTAGTACTTCTGCAACCCATTTCTTTGCATGTTGCTTCTTCCTGACTGATCTCTGAACCTTCAGCCTACTCTTCATCACTACTATATTATGATGTGAGTCAATATCTGCTCCTGAGTACGCCTTACAATCCAATATCTGATTTCAGTATCTGTGTCTGACCATGATGTAATCTAACAGAAATCTCCCGATCAGCCGGTCTTTTCCAAGTATACCTCCTCCTCTTAAGATTCTTGACAGAGTATGCGCTATTGCTAGCTGGAAATGATTACAGAACTCAATTAGTCTTTCTCCTCTCTCATCCATGTCCCAAGGCCATGTCTCCTGTAACCTTTTCTTCTTCTTCTCCCTCAGCAACTGCATTTCTGACCCCCGTGACTATTAGATTTTCATCTCCCTTAACGTACCGTGTTACCCTTTCAACGTTTTCATATACTTTGTCTATCTCTTCATCTTCAGCTTGGGACGTCGGCCTGTAGATCTGATGTACCATTGTCAGTGTTGGTTTGCTGTCGATTCTGATGAGAACAACTCTATTACTGAAATGTTCACAGTAACACACTTTCTCCCATACCAGCCTATTCGTAACGAGTCCTACTCCTGTTACGCCATTTTCTGCTGCTGTTGATATTACCCTATACTCATCCGATCATAAATCCTTGTCTTCTTTTCATTTCACTTCACTGACCCCCACTACATGTCGATTGAGCCTTCGCACTTCCCTTTTTCGGATTTTCCATCTTCTCTACCATGCTCCGACTGTAGAACGTTATCCTTTCGTTGTTGAGCCAATTGGACAGAATTTGGCGTGATACCTCTCAAGAGGGCATCCAGTAACTCTTTCAATCAATACCAAGCCAAATAACTGTTTGCATAAGGTGCAGAGGTGGTACTGACCTGCTTAATTTGTGAAGCTCATTCTCTTGAATGAATCATCCAGTTTTTCTGAAATTGTAATCATTAGTTTGTCTACACATCACATGTACATAATTCCTTCGTCGTGCGTCTTTATTTATTTTTGAGTGTATTTCCATACATACAGAGTCTAGATGGTGTTAATGTATTAGTTTGTGCGGTTGCGTTGAAATGCTAATGTTTTGCGTATCCAAATATTTTAATGGATTTCGTTAGCGGACTACTCGGTTTAAATTTGTATTACTAGTGCAGCAAATTCTAGCATCCATGATTTGAAAAGCCACACCTTACCACATGTGAAGTTATGATGCATGTAATTTATGAAAGCTATCTGACTACAACATAATACGAAAGTTACCCGAACAGGTCACATTTACTTTCATAGCGCAACGGTACATAGCTGCCCAAGCAAATACGCACTCACCCTCTGAACGATGTTTCCATGCACAACAACAAGCGCTTAATGAGTTAAACTGATCGGATGAGTGACTGAACTGACTGTAATACCCTTCGAATGAAGTGACTCAAGTCGGATGCTGTCTGGAGCCTCGTAGCTACTGACTTCACAAACAAAATTTTAGTAAGGGCACGTATAACGTAAGGCCACTCGCGCTGTTCGTAGCAGTTTTCCAATATGAATTATTGAAAAGTTAACCACGAAATGCAAGTAATTCAAGAATGGTCAACGAAATAATACTGCAGATATAGAGTGCCGATGGATAATCCCAATAACGTGGAGCGTCTCACCAAGCAGGAACCCAGCGACTACCGCATTCAGCGACTACCAAGTCTTCCTCTCTTTGCAGCACGCCGCAGAGAAATGTGTTTCAAAGATATGGTACAGAGTGCTTTGTGAGCAGACAATGCCACACCTTACGTAAAACTCACAGACAACCATTGTCTGTAATCGGTGCTGGGTACGGAATGAAAGGAGTAAAACAAAAATGTAACAAATGAAGCAGGCCAAAGGGAATACAAATGTCTAAAAAATGAGATGGACAGGAAATGCAAAACGGCTAAAGACGAATGGCTAGAGGACAAATTTAAGAATTAAGAAACATATATCACTAGGGGAAAGATAGATACCGCCTACAGCAAAGTTGAAGAGCTCCTTGGAGGAAAGAGAAGCAGCTGTGTGAATATGAGTAGCTCAGGTGGAAAGCAAGTCATAAGCAAACAAAAGAAAGCTGAAAGGCAGAAGGATTGTGCAGAGCCGGCCGAAGTGGCCGCGCGGTTCTGGCGCTGCAGTCTGGAACCGCGAGACCGCTACGGTCGCAGGTTCGAATCCTGCCTCGGGCATGGATGTGTGTGATGTCCTTAGGTTAGTTAGGTTTAACTAGTTCTAAGTTCTAGGGGACTAATGACCTCAGCAGTTGAGTCCCATAGTGCTCAGAGCCATTTTGATTGTGCAGAGGATCTGCACAAGTGATATATATACTTGAAGCCAATATTTGAGAAATGGAAGAGGAGATAGATGAAGATGAGATGGGAGGTACTATATTACGAGAAGAAGACAGAGTACTGAATGACCTAAGTCGAAACACGACAATGGGAGTAGATCACATTCCATCAAACTACTGACAGCCTTAGGAGGGCCAGCCATAATAAAACACTTCCAGTTAGTGTGCAACATGTATGAGGCAGGCGAAATACTCTCACGTTTCGAGAAGATTATAATAATTCCCATTCCAAAGAAAGCAGGTGCTGACAGCTATGGATATTACCGAACAATCAGTTTACTAAGTCATGGTTGCAAAATACTAACAGGAATTCTTTACAGAAGAGTGGAAAAACTGGTAGATGCCGAACTCGGGGACGGTCATTTTGATTCCAGAGAAATATAGGAGGACGCGTTGCAATACAAACATTTCTCTTACAAGATAGGTGAAGGAAAGCCTACGTTTATAGAAGTTGTAGACTTAGAGAAAGCTTTTGAGAATGTTGACTGGAATATTCTCTTTGAAATGCTGAAGCCAGCAGGGATAAAATACAAGGAGCGAAAAGCTATTTACAACTTGTAGAGAAATCAGACGTCAGTTATAAGAGTCGAGGGACATGGAAAGGAAGCAGTGACTGAGAAGGGAGTGAGACAGTGTTGCGGCCTATCGCCTATGTTATTCAACTTGTACATTGAGCAAGCAGTGAAAAAAAAAATAATTGGAGTAGGAAAGAAAGCCGATGACATTATAATTCTGTCAGAGACTGCAAAGGACTTGGAATAGCAGTGGAATGGAACGGGCAGTGTCTTGAAAGAAGAACATAAGATGAACATCAGAGAAGCGAAGCAAGGGTAATGGAATATAGTCCAATTAAATAGGGTGATGTTGAGGGAATTAGAATAGGAAATGAGACACAAAAAGTAGTACATGAGTTTTGCTATGTTGATAGATAAATACCTGCTGATGGCCGAAGAAGAGAAGACTGCAATGGTAAGAAAAGAGTTTCTGAAGAAGAGAAAATTGTTAGCATCCATTATAGATTTAAGTATTAGGAAGTCTTTTTTGAAAATATGTATGGAGTGTAGCCATGTACGGAAGTGAAAAATGGGCGATAAAGGGTTCAGACAAGAAGAGAATAGAGGCTTCTGAAATTTGGTGTTATAGAAGAATGCTGAAAAGGGGAGAAAAAATTGTGGCATAACCTGATTAGAAGAAGGGATCGGTTGAGAGGACACTTTCTGAGACATCAAGGCATCACCAGTTTAGTACTGGAGGAAAGTGTGGGGACTAAAAGTCGTAGATGGAGACCGAGAGATGAATATAGGAAGCAGATGAAGAAGGATGTTGGTTACAGTAGTTATTCGCAGACAAAGGGGCTTGTATAAGATAAAGTAGCAAGGAGAGCTTCATCAAACCAGTCTCCGGACTGAAGACCATAACAAAGACGATTTGATACAGAATCATCTCTGCAGTAATGCTACGATAGCTAGCTCACGAAATAACTAAAATATTGAAAAAGTGAAACTGAGTCCTGAAAGTGGCTAATCGACAGCCAAATTGCAACTTCATGTAAGTGTCGTTCGTAGAATGCTGCCTTCATGTCGCAAGTGTGAAGCCCATTAAAAAAAACCGTCAACTACATTGGAAACCCTTCAGTAATGGGATATGCAAGAAACCATTTACGATCGACGCAGTGACAAACCTTTCTGTTTCCATGAATTAGGGGATAGCACGGGAATTCTTATAGCACGAGTTGCAGTCTGCTTGGCGAGTCTCTCCTCTTTAAGAGAGGCCCCTCGAGCAGACGGATGGCGGCAGCTACTGCAGTCCTCGCTGTGTGGGGCTACAGGAGGGAGTTCTGCGGCCCTGGAGTCTTCCTCATTCTGACCGCTCATTCGCCGCAAAGTGGCGAAACGGATGTCGTCCGTTTACAAGTTTCTCCCAACAGCCGTTCTTTACGCATTATGTCTACCCAGGCGTGTAACATTGCACGTCTGCAGTTTTAGCAGCGTGTTTACATCATGCTGTTCCAATATTTTTCACACCGCACTACTTACTGATGGATACGATTTATCTGCCAAATTAGGCAGCTAGAGCGTTTCCCTCTAGAATTTATCGTAGAAGAGAAAAGCCTATTACTATCGTGAAAACTTCTCCCTGTACGTATCAGCAAATAAAAATACTGATTATTACGCAGTTCCATGATGGGCGAGACAAACGTTCAAAGACGTCAAACCTGAGCTAAAAATGAAGATAAATGAAATTAATTATTACTGTCAAAATACGTTAAGCACGTATTCACGTAATTATCAGGTTACCGTCTATTAATATAGTGAGGCACAATATCAATCAAATGACTGAAGCGATTGCCGACCTCATTGTTCGAAGATAAATGACCATTCAACCCAACATGATTCTAGTGTAAAACTTATACGTAAGGAATGAAAGCAAATGGTCGACAACTCGATCTCAGCGTAGTTTTCGGTCGTTGTACCTTCGAACAGTTCGTCACCATCCGTTTCTTTACGGCCTCTGAGAAGAAAAATGCAATTGTTCATACAAGGTTATGGTTATTATCATGGGACATGAAGAGGGTTATTGATACTGAAAAAGAAAGAAAAAAATATATTTTATCTAGTGTTACAATAGACAGAAACATGTGTGCTTACTCGACAATGGCCAGACAAAAAAAGATGCCAAGGGTGGCGAGAATAATAGTTGAAGTACCGTCTCATTTGTTTTATAGCAAAAGATATACAGAGCTCGTTTTCGTTTGGCTTCTTCAGCAAACGTTTTCAGTATGATTTTAATTACAAAACCTTTTTTATAGAAAAACGAAAACCAAAATTCACCACATACCACAGTATTAACATATTTCTCTTGGTATATTTTTGTCTCACACTTTAGAGATTATGAACGTTGCATGAAGGACATGCATATATTTATTTCATGGCTAGCACAAATTGAGAGGTGGCAGAAGCCCCCTCTCATATTTCTATCTTTATCTGAGAAATTCGACTTTCCTCTCTAATTCCATGCGGTGACTAGTTGCTATTCCTTCCCACGCGGACTTCCCACGCAGGGTCTCTCGTCACCCGGGTGGTCCGGTGACAGGCGGGCTCAGCTGATCTTGAAAGGATTAAGCCGATGGGTGTGAGGGAGTCGAGTGAATGCTTTCCAGACGCCGACATTGTCATAATAGCGGCGGAGACACGCCCGCAGGGGCCTGAAGGATCGGTTGGGCTAGAGATTCTGTTACTTCGCAGAAACTTAGCGAAAACACTTTCTGGCGGGCTAGCAGCGAGGCGTGGGAATAACTTGTGTTGCCAGGCAGTCTTGACGGGAAAATTCCCGCGTTTTCTGCAAAATCGTAACTGTGATTGGCTTACTCAGGGCATAGCTCCGTGACGTAGCAAAATCGGCGCAGAAATTGGCGCCAAGAATTCCCATTGGTGGAGTGGTAGTGCTTCGGCGATAGACTGAATTTTCCGCCAGTTTTCGAGTTGCTGATTGGAACGTTTAACCACGGCCACTGTCGTGGGGGCGGGAATGTTCTGTGTTAGGCTTGTATGGGTGCTCTTGAGAGGGTCGGCTCTCGCCTTTCGGTCAGAGTAGGTTACAAGACTGAGCTCACGCTGCTCCGGACAGTCTGCCTTCCGTTGGCTGTCTAATATACTTTTATTTAATTGTAACTGTTTGACGAAGTTGCTGAAGTTTTGACTTCAACGTAACTTTCCGAGTACAGTTGGCAATTGAGCGTTCTGCGTACAACCGCCCTATGTTGTCTGTCTTGAGCAGGTTTGGCTAAAGGTGACTGTATCGGAGTTACTGTATGACTTTGCTTGTTAAAATCAATCACTGTACTGTCAGTGATTGTGTGGGGAGCCTTCTTCGTCTCCCTCAGAGGCGCATTTGTATTGCTAGGAAGTCTTTAGTCTGGAACAACCAGACCAGGATAATTTGTTTCTGGCTATACTCGCGACATTATCATCACCACGACGGGACATCGAAGCAACCAGCCATCGCCTCTGGTACACCAGATCGTGTTCTGGCAGTTAAGAAGACAGTTTGGTAATGTATGTCCGCAGCACCGGCAGATAGGGATTTTCCTAGGTGATAATCAGAGCTCAGCAGAGCGCGCCTGTTCGTCTTTTTCTAACTTCGTTCTGTCTTGGGTGTTCATTGTCTGAGTTATCACTACTGTAGCAGCAATTAATGTTGGGTTGGCTGTGTGTTTCTCTTAAGATTTGAGCTGCAAGGAATTGGCTCCACATACCACTTCGTCATAAATGTCACAATCTAGTTTAGGGACAACTTCACCTTCACAGCATTTATTTGAGTATCCAATTTGATGTATTGTAAATGTTTCATGTGTTTTGTTTATTATTTTGATTTTAGTCATAATAAATCATGTTGTTATTTTGGACAGAACTTTCATTCTGTTAATCGGAAGAGCAACCCTTTCATTTCTCACTATGTTAATGAAACTTTCCTTTATTTAACTTATTTATCAAATTAAGTTATTGCAGGTGCCAAACTCTTTTCTACTCCACTTGCAGGGTCGATTACAGTCAGTTAGCGTTTCTTTTTAATCCATGTGCAACACTTAATGTATTTAACCAATTAGTAACTAGTATTTAGATCCATTTCAAAAATTATGTAAAAGAAATTTACTATTTGATGAATTAATGAAGAACCTCCATCAACAAATTACTTTCAGAAATACTTTCATTTTCTCTACTCGTCCAAATAGATTTCCAGAGGTTTCGTTATTGAGTGCTGTACCCACAAGTTATCTGTCATAGTTACAAATGTGTAAATGGAATTTACTTGCAGAATAAGACCTGATCACCCCCCCCCCCCCCCCCCCGACGATGTCTTGTAATATCTCTTTATATTCGATGAATTATTCTGATACACTTCTACCCTTGAATGACGTTTACTAATTTTCTATCTTCATACTCACAGAATCCATGCGAAAAGTAGTTCACACAATAGCTATGCCATGAGCGCATAAGTATTCTTTGTAGTACTCTCTCTGGTGGTTGTTGGAAGAAAAAAAAAAAAAAAGAAAGGGAGCTTCCGGGATGGTCTTCGTGCCGATTAGCCTGAGCTTGGTTTGGAAGAACTGTAATCTGATTATTGAGATTTATAACAGAAGATAACTGATACGATCTGTACGATTAAAAAGGAAATATATATAGATTGCTCCTTTATACGAAAGGTGTGTATTTGACAATTAAGAATTAATGATATTCATCGATATATTGCGTAGTTGTTAATCAGAAGGGAATTTCCGAAAGACTGGATACGAACCTGCATTTAATAATCCAAGAGCTCCATTACTTCTTCGGAAGGTTAAACTTCATCAAAGCCAAATATCCGCTTGATCTGAGGTTTCCAGACTGGTTATACAACGCTCCCAAAATTACGAAGCATTTTATTTGTACAGATTAGCAGACTGCCGCAAAGCACGAGCCTGCAGAGAAGAAAAATCATCGCCTGATTTCATTCTAACAAGTAAAATTTCAGAATCATTTTGAGTGACTGAGCTATGACTGTGTTTCCTATCATGAATGATTGATTGCTCGAACGAATTGAGAGCTACATAATCACGTAGATAGGAGGAAAAATTACAATCTGTAACTTTGTATGAATATTTGGCTCTTTCTTTTCAGGGACTGTAAAGATAGGATTGGTGAGGAGGACCAAACATATTACCTGTTGAAACTCCTGGCAGATTAAAACTGTGTGTCCGACCGAGACTCGAATTCGGGACCTTTGCCTTTCGCGGGCAAGTGCTCTACGTGTTCTCTCGTTACCTGTTCAACATCACTAAGCAGAATCAAACTGAGATCGAGTTTCGATCATTTCCTTTTATTTATTACCTATATTTTTTTACGTAAGAATCATGTTAGGATGATACATAATGGACTTACAAGTAAATGTTGTGGAGACATGGTTGACGAAACATGGAAGTTTGCGATATCGCAGTGCCTGTGTCATTCTGATTGCGCCGCAAAACTCCCTTGGACATGCATGCATGTCCATAGGTACAGGCACTGCGGCGACTACAGTCGTTTAGGAACACATTAAATGTATTCGTAATTGCGAAAAATGACAACCATCAGCTGTAGAATGGAATGATGACAATGAAAATTTGTGCCGGATCGGGACTGTAATCCGGATTTCCCTCATATCACGAGCGGCCGCTTTACCAGTTGGCTACCCATGCACGACCCAGTGTCAGAGACAAACCTCCATATGATATCAACCACGCGTCTACGACCTGGACTCGTACATCCATTATGTATATTCCCGTAGATGTCAGACGTTGTACTTGAAAGTCGCTTGCGCGGAATCGGCAGAGAAATACGATATTGCAGTGCCTGTGTTATTCTGATAACGATGCAAAGTTCCTTTGGAGATGCATGCATGCATGCATGCGGGCCTCCTGGCCGCAGCCCGAGCAGGACCTCGGTTGGCCGTCCTATATAACAGCTGCGCAGCAACCACCAACGGAAACTTATGATGGAACGTGCTTCTTAAGTTCTATGCCCACTTGGCGTACCCCGTTAAGTACACAGTACGTTTCAAATGTATACCATTTCTCCTCTGTGTGGCTCGAAACTGTGCCATAAGGCCGCAGCGTTGTTGGCGGGAACTTCGAACGGCAATTCAAAGATGTACATGGAACGCACCCTCAAATCAGGAAGATGAACTGCTACAACGCTCATATTACCGTGATCGTGGCAGAAACGGAAGCCGTTTGTAGATCGTTGGAGGAGTCTGTTACAGGCCTCTTCGTCAATCAGTTTTAGGTATTATGTGTTGGATACAATAGACAAATGGATCCCTACCAGTTCTTGCGGTTCTATGTGCTTGACGTCTCGGAGAAAGTGTTCTATTCATGGGCCTTCGTCTTGTGTACGATGTGTTGAACGTTAGTTTGGTTGTAGCTAGTCGATATGATTAACGCCATGGGAGGTCGGTACCGTTAGTATAAATCAATACAACAACACACGACAGCGCGCTGGCGGGTAAAAACAACGCCTGTGGAGCGCTGGTCGAGCTCGTCTGCACGGTATCACGGCTCAAAGCTGACTGCCCCTAGACCGCTGGTACTACCCTCAAAACCTATAGCGCACAGTTGGGGCCCGGTGACACAGCGCATCGTTGTTTGGGAACATGAAGTCCATGGAGGGCTGCAAATGATCTCCAAGCAGGCAAATATAATCATTTCCAGACAATGATTGTTTCAGTTGGACCAGAGCATCGGGTCCATTCTACGCAAACACGGCCCACACTATCATGGAGCCACCACTGGTTTGTACAGCGCCTCGCTGACAACTTGGGTCCATGGCTTCGTGGGGTCTGCGCCAAACTCTAGCCCTTCCATCAGCTCTTACGAACTGAATTTGGGACTGATCTGAGTGGCCACGGTTTTTCAGTCGTCTAGGGTCTAACCTATACGGTTACGAGCCCAGGAGAGACGCTGCCGGCGTTGTAGACCCCACTAACGCCAAAATTCGCCGCACTGTCCTAACGTCATACGTACCACACTGACTTTTGGGGTTATTTCACGTAGTGTTGCTTGTCTCTTAGCACGGACAATTCGATGTAAACGACGCTGCTCTCGGTCGTTGACTGAAGGCCGTCGGCCACTGCGATACACTCTTAACACTTTGGATTTCGGAATACTGAATTACCTAACGTTTTAGGAAATAGAATGTCCCGTGCTTTTATCTCCAGCTATCATTCAGACTTACAATGTCTGTAAGTTACCGTCGTGTGGCGATAATGACTTCAAAAAACTTTGCACGTGAATCACCTGAGAAGAAATGACAGCTCCGCCGATGCACTGGTCTTTTATACCTTGTGTATGCGATAACACTGCCATCTGCATATGTACATATTGCTGCCCCATGACTTCTGTAACCTCAGTGTACAGTGGTATAAGTATGAGGCAGATGAGACAGACTATCCAAAGTACATACGAGGTGCATTCAAGTTCTAAGGCCTCCGATTTTTTTTCTCCGGACTGGAAAGAGATAGAAACATGCGCATTGTTTTAAAATGAGGCCGCGTTCATTGTCAATACGTCCCAGAGATGGCAGCATCGTACGGCAGATGGAATTTTACCGCCAGCGGCGAGAATGAGAACTGTTTTAAATACTTAAAATGGCGACGTTTTCCTTACTTGAACAGCGTGCAGTCATTCGTTTTCTGAATTTGCGTGGTGTGAAACCAATTGAAATTCATCGACAGTTGAAGGAGACATGTGGTGATGGAGTTATGGATGTGTCGAAAGTGCTTTCGTGGGTGCGACAGTTTAATGAAGGCAGAACATCGTGTGACAACAAACCGAAACAACCTCAGGCTCACACAAGCCGGTCTGACGACATGATCGAGAAAGTGGAGAGAATTGTTTTGGGGGATCACTGAATGACTGTTGAACAGATCGCCTCCAGAGTTGGCATTTCTGTGGGTTCTGTGCACACAATCCTGCATGACGACCTGAAAATGCGAAAAGTATCATCCAGGTGGGTGCCACGAATGCTGACGGACGACCACATGGCTGCCCGTGTGGCATGTTGCCAAGCAATGTTGACGCGCAACGACAGCATGAATGGGACTTTCTTTTCGTCGGTTGTGACAATGGATGAGACGTGGATGCCATTTTTCAATCCAGAAACAAAGCGCCAGTCAGCTCAATGGAAGCACACAGATTCACCGCCACCAAAAAAATTTCGGGTAACCGCCAGTGCTGAAAAAATGATGGTGTCCATGTTCTGGGACAGCGAGGGCGTAATCCTTACCCATTGCGTTCCAAAGGGCAATACGGTAACAGGTGCATCCTACGAAAATGTTTTGAAGAACAAATTCCTTCCTGCACTGCAACAAAAACGTCCGGGAAGGGCTGAGCGTGTGCTGTTTCACCAAGACAACGCACCCGCACATCGAGCTAACGTTACGCAACAGTTTCTTCGTGATAACAACTTTGAAGTGATTCCTCATGCTCCCTACTCACCTGACCTGGCTCCTAGTGACTTTTGGCTTTTTCCAACAATGAAAGACACTCTCCGTGGCCGCACATTCACCAGCCGTGCTGCTATTGCCTCAGCGATTTCCCAGTGATCAAAACAGACTCCTAAAGAAGCCTTCGCCGCTGCCATGGAATCATGGCGTCAGCGTTGCGAAAAATGTGTACGTCTGCAGGGCGATTACGTCGAGAAGTAACGCCAGTTGCATCGATTTCGGGTGAGTAGTTAATTAGAAAAAAAAAATCGGAGGCCTTAGAACTTGAATGCACCTCGTACAGAAAAAGAAAATACATGGAGACATAGTTTTCGCTGAGTTATAGCGGACAACTTGGCCAATGTTCTGACCTAAGCAACTTCAGTGCCACACGCTGGAAGGTGGCTCCATGCATCACGATGTGGTTTACTGTTAAAATGCCAAGAGTACACATTTCTAGAACAGGCAGTCAAGATATTACTTCCTCCTACGTACATTTCGTAAGAACGTTTTAATGTTGGCTGTGTTGCTATATGAACAGCCACTTCCATTACTCTTCTAATACTCTGTGAGCCCGCAGTAGACGAAGTACCTACTGAAGCAAAGGTACAGCGTCAGTCTCGGTAATTCAGAAGCAGGATACCGTTTGGGTACCAGAAACATACGCGCTTCTGTAAGATTATTCAGAGAAGCAAACGCTGACTTTCGCCTTCCGCCTGCTCGGAAAGACAGGTATCAAGTTTGATGTGTTTCCGAAACACCGGAAAACATAGAGGACGAACCCTTGATGAGCTGCGTTGCAAGCTGTGAGCAACAAAAATCACATTATGAATGTATTATAGTCGCGGAATTTAATCTAGTTTGTTTTCGTGAACTTCAATGTGCTCAAGGAACGATCGGTACATCGGCACATGTTGTGGACTATACGGACGTTCTTGCATGCGCTGGTCGCTGTTTATATTTTCTGGTACCCATTCGAAAGGTGTTTTTCGAAGCCTTTTTTGTAACTGTAATCATTCGAAGAGTTCGCGCAATGCGTGCCTTTAATTTTCGACAATGTGCGTGCTTACGTTGTGATTCGAACCCCCACTGTATTTACGTTTGTCTCAATATAGATTAATTTAAAATTTCGGTTGCTGATTACACACCACTTCGTAATCCTGTAATCGACGGACTACCTTTTTGCACGGTAACGGTCTCACCTTTTTCTAGTATTTTCAGGGCTATAACAAGAATTATTAATAGACTACATATACAGGGGATAGGCAAAATAATGTGAACACCTGTATTTACTTGGGAATGGTTTATTAATAAGGGATTGGACCCCCATTTGCCAGTAATACAGCTACGACTCTTCTTTGAATGCTGGCGTATAATGATTGTATAGTCTCCAGTGGAATGTTATGTCACTCTTCGATCAGAACCTCTTCTAACTCCTGTAGTGACGAGGGAGACGGAAATCTGCTCCGGACTCTGCGCTCCAATACCGCCCACTATGGTTCGAAAATGTTCAAGTTCGGGGACTGTACTGGCCAGGGAAGACGCTGCAGTTAAGCTGCATACTCCACGTACACAATTGTACTGACCTGGCTGTGTGAAAGGATGCATTATCGTCCTAAAATACTGCACCATTGTTGAGGAACAACATTTGAATCATGGAGTGCACCTGATTACCTAAAAAGTTCACATAATCGTAGGCTGTAACACGGCCTTTAGGAGTTCTGATGGGACAAGCAGAATATCATGATATGGCTGGCCACACCATCACACTTCCACCTCCATGCTTAACCGTTTGAATCAAGCAATCAGGATTGTAGGCTTCTTTTGGCGTTCTGCAGACTTAAACCTGTCCCGATGTTGGAGATAACGGAAACGTTGACTTGTCGGACCATATGACGTGTTTCCACTGTCAGCCATCCAGTATTTATGCTCCTGACAACATGTTTTACGCTTCTTTGTGTTGCTTGTCGTCACTAATGGTTTCAGTATAGCAGCTCGTCCATGAATATTCGCTTTATGGTTTTATCGGCGGACAGTGTCGATAGATACGGGGTCTCAAAAAAGGCTATTGAGCTCTGCAGTCATTTTAGCCAGCGTAATTTTGTGTTGTTTTGACACAATTCGTGTTAGCGTACGACGATCTCTGTCATTTAGTTTTGATTTGCATCCAATATTACGTTTACACGATGATGTCTTTCCATGTTTTGTGTAGGCTGAAATGACTGTTTAAACAGTTGCTCTTGAAACTTTCAGTAAAATTGGCTGTCTTGGTTACTGATTCTCCAGCTAATCCAGCACATCGAGCCTCAGAATCTGCCCTCTTTGGAAGTCTGTTAGGTCACTGCTCGTCGACCTCGGCCTCTAATGCAAATACGAAGCGTGTACTAATCGTAAACAACCTACACTGATGGCTAGTCCGTACTGAACACGCACAGTCCAGTGCGACCATGCCTTACCTGCGTAGTTGACCGTCAAACACAACCATCCCATCACTGCCACTGTTCACATTATTTTACATTATTGTGCCTTTTCCTGCAGGTTATAAGGCCTCAGCCAGTAGTAGAGGTAGTAACGATTCTCAATAAGCAAATTTCATTCAACAAATGAGAGAACGAAAGTTTCAAGTTCATGAGGGCCAGAGTACAGCAACTCAAGCTCTCACGGAGGCTTGTTATCACACAGCATTTCGTATTACAATATGAAGACCTGGATGAGGTACACAAAGTACACTCCGCTACACACGATAAAGTAGATTTCGGGGTATAAATGTAGTTGTAGATTATAATGTTTGTACCTGCCAGATTATAATATCAACTTGTTTTTAAAAAATGGAACTTCGCTCTTTTGTCTGTAGCGTTGGAAACTACCTTTGAAGAGGCCTTCAAAGATATAACTTCTAGAACTTGATCAAATTGTTACACTGCACTGCAAACAGCTGCCCCACTGTCAGAGGAAGCGGTCTCATAAATGTCTACCCTGCAGTACCAGATGCAAGCCAACATGTAACTCAGGTACTTCTGCATACAAAACCTACAAACCACTGTGAAGTACATGCAGAGTACAGTTTGTGCATGGTATCGTCCTGAGGTCGTGGTGCCGTAACAAAATAGGCGTCTCGCGTCGATATCACAGAAGTTAAAGATGTGTCGCTGCTTCCGCAACGACGAACAGGAGGCGCCTCTGCAGCCACGCCCTCTTCCCCCAACGCCCCTGCGTCACTGCACGGAGCCCGAAATACAGCCGAGCAGCGAAGGACTCGGCCCCCGTTCGTTACCTCCCATCAAGCAGATAACATCGTCTACTTAGGACACATGTCTTACTCATGTCTCTGATTGAACTGTCATTCTGAACTTCGTGCTTCAAGAGACTGGTTTAGTATACACTGGTGAGGCAAAACATTGTGAGCACTGCCCACTGCGACGGCCGGCCGGGGTGGCCGAGCGGTTCTAGGCGCTACAGTCTGGAACCGCGCGACCGCTACGGTCGCAGGTTCGAATCCTGCCCCGGGCATGGATGTGTGTGATGTCCTTAGGTTAATTAGGTTTAAGTACTTCTAAGTTCTAGGGGACTCATGAACTCAGACGTTAAGTCCCATAGTGCTCAGAGCCATTTGAACCACGTGCTACTTTTGTGAGCATCTATGGAAAGAGGTAAGACAGTGAAACAGGCGCTAAATGATTGGACGTCCACGACTCTTCACGGAACTTGGGGTTCGGAGGTTTGTCTGCTGTGGAAAGTAGGACAGATGCTGATCTGTGGGATCTCTGCCGAAAGAGCACAATGCTGGTGCACGCACAAGTGTTTCGGAGCACACTGTTAATCGTACATTGCTGAACATGGGGCTGTGCAGCAGGCCACCTCCTATGTGTTCAGTTGTTGACCCAAAGCCATCGTCAAATACGATTGCAGTGGGCGCAGGACCATCGGGATCCGACCGTCGATCAATGGAGACCTGTCGGCTGTTCGGATGAATCACATTTTTGCTACACTAGATCGTTGGTAGGGTCTCCACAAACGGCGTCATCGAGGTGAACGGCGGCTATAGACGTGCAGCACTCCACGGACACAAGCTGATGGGAGCAGTATTATGCTATGGAAGCCGTCCTCTTGTGTTTTCATGGGACCTGAGGTAGTAACCGAAGACACGCTGACAGCTGCGAACCACCTGCATCTCATCATGCTTGATGTCTTCCCCGACGGGGATGTTATCTTTCAGCAGTACAATTGTCCGTGTCTCGGAGCCAGAACCGTGCTGCAGTGATTTGAGGAGCATTATAGTGAACTAACGTCGATATCTCGTCGACCCAATTAACCAACTAACGTCGATATCTCGTCGACCCAATTAACCTGATGTTAACCCTGTGAAACACATCTGGGTCACTAAAGGACACCATCACCCGCATACGCAAATCAGGAGACCGTTATTCACGCGAATTACATAACCTGTGCGTAGACGTCTATTGCCATTTATCTCCATAAACATACCATCAAACTGTCGGCTCCCTAATGCGCAGAATCATTGATTTATTTCGTTCCAAAGACGGACAAACAAGCTATTAAACAGGTGGTCATAATGTATTGGCTCATCAGTGTATGTCTGCATCAGGTGATGCTTTCATAAACAAAGGTAGTTGTAAATATTGATGAGCAATGGATTTTATAAAGTTAAGTAAATCTTTTTATCACTCTTGTAATAAAGTGAACTAATGCGTCGTATGTTTTAGTTCTACTCCCCCATCTCCCAGAGCAACCAAAAATTCCACAGTTATACCAGACGATTAATCAGCATTGGCGGCCGAAGACTTCCGGCATAAGAAGTCAGCCTCATTCTGCCAACGGCCGTGTCAAAGAGGGCGGAGGAGCGGATAGAGGTTCAGGGCACTCTCTTGTCCTAGGGGTGGGAAATTGCCCCTAAAGGCGGAAGAATCAGCAATGATCAACGACATGAGGATGCAGAAGGAAATGGAAACCACAGCATTAAAGACACGTAACGTGTATCCACAGGACATGTGGCCTGTAATTGAAGAAGTGTCATGATGATCTCTCCATTGGCAAAAGATTCCGAAATAGTCCCCCATTCGGATCTCCGGGAGGGGACTGCCAAGGGGGAGGTTACCATGAGAAAAAGATTGAATTATCAACGAAAGGATAACGTTCTACGAGTCGGGGCGTGGAATGTCAGAAGCTTGAACGTGGTAGGGAAACTAGAAAATATGAAAAGGGAAATGCAAAGGCTCAATCTAGATATAGTAGGGGTTAGTGAAGTGAAGTGGAAGGAAGACAAGGATTTCTGGTCAGATGAGTATCGAGTAATATCAACAGCAGCAGAAAATGGTATAACAGGTATAGGATTCGTTATGAATAGGAAGGTAGGGCAGAGGGTGTGTTACTGTGAACAGTTCAGTGACCGGGTTGTTCTAATCAGAATCGACAGCAGACCAACACCGACAACGATAGTTCAGGTATACATGCCGACGTCGCAAGCTGAAGATGAACAGATAGAGAAAGTGTATGAGGATATTGAAAGGGTAATGCAGTATGTAAAGGGGGACGAAAATCTAATAGTCATGGGCGACTGGAATGCAGTTGTAGGGAAAGGAGTAAAAGAAAAGGTTACAGGAGAATATGGGCTTGGGACAAGGAATGAAAGAGGAGAAAGACTAATTGAGTTCTGTAACAAGTTTCAGCTAGTACTAGCGAATACCCTATTCAAGGATCACAAGAGGAGGAGGTGTACTTGGAAAAGGCCGGGAGATACGGGAAGATTTCAGTTAGATTACATCATGGTCAGACAGAGATTCCGAAATCAGATACTGGATTGTAAGGCGTACCCAGGAGCAGATAAGGACTCAGATCACAATATAGTAGTGATGAAGAGTAGGCTGAAGTTCAAGACATTAGTCAGGAAGAATCAATACGCAAGGAAGTGGGATACAGAAGTATTAAGGAATGACGAGATACGTTTGAAGTTCTCTAACGCTATAGATACAGCAATAAGGAATAGCGCAGTAGGCAGTACAGTTGAGACGAATGGACATCTCTAAAAAGGGCCATCACAGAAGTTGGGAAGGAAAACATAGGTACAAAGAAGGTAGCTGCGAAGAAACCATCGCTAACATAAGAAATACTTCAGTTGATTGATGAAAGTAGGAAGTACAAACATGTTCCGGGAAAATCAGGAATACAGAAATACAAGTCGATGAGGAATGAAATAAATAGGAAGTGCAGGGAAGCTAAGACGAAATGGCTGCAGGAAAAATGTGAAGACATCGAAAAAGATATGATTGTCGGAAGGACAGACTCAGCATACAGGAAAGTCAAAACAACCTTTGGTGACATTAAAAGCAACGGTGGTAACATTAAGAGTGCAACGGGAATTCCACTGTTAAATGCAGAGGAGAGATTGGTTGGTTTGGGGAAGGAGACCAGACAGCGTGGTCATCGGTCTCATCGGATTAGGTAAGGAATGGGAAGGAAGTCGGCCGTGCCCCTTCAGAGGAACCATCCCGGCATTTGCCTGGAGTGATTTAGGGAAATCACGGAAAACCTAAATCAGGATGGCCGGACGCGGGATTGAACCGTCGTCCTCCCGAATGCGAGTCCAGTGTCTAACCACTGCGCCACCCCGCTCGGTAGAGAGGCAATTCTGACGTTACGGCTAATAATGGAAGCAAGGCTAAAGAAAAATCAAGACACTTTCATAGGATTTGTCGACCTGGAAAAAGCGTTCGACAATATAAAATGGTGCAAGCTGTTCGAGATTCTGAAAAAAGTAGGGGTAAGCTATAGGGAGAGACGGGTCATATACAATATGTACAACAACCAAGAGGGAATAATAAGAGTGGACGATCAAGAACGAAGTGCTCGTATTAAGAAGGGTGTAAGACAAGGCCTTTCGCCCCTACTCTTCAATCTGTACATCGAGGAAGCAATGATGGAAATAAAAGAAAGGTTCAGGATTGGAATTAAAATACAAGGTGAAAGGATATCAATGATACGATTCGCTGATGACATTGCTATCCTGAGTGAAAGTGAAGAAGAATTAAATGATCTGCTGAACGGACTGAACAGTCTAATGAGTACACAGTATGGTTTGAGAGTAAATCGGAGAAAGACGAAGGTAATGAGAAGTAGTAGAAATGAGAACAGCGAGAAACTTAACATCAGGATTGATGGTCACGAAGTCAATGAAGTTAAGGAATTCTGCTACCTAGGTAGTAAAATAACCAATGACGGACGGAGCAAGGAGGACATCAAAAGCAGACTCGCTATGGCAAAAAAGGCATTTCTGGCCAAGAGAAGTCTATTAATAACAAATACCGGCCTTAATTTGAGGAAGAAATTTCTGAGGATGTACGTCTGGAGTACAGCATTGTATGGTAGTGAAACATGGACTGTGGGAAAACCGGAACAGAAGAGACTCGAAGCATTTGAGATGTGGTGCTATAGACGAATGTTGAAAATTAGGTGGACTGATAAGGTAAGGAATGAGGAGGATCTACGCAGAATCGGAGAGGAAAGGAATATGTGGAAAAAACTCATAAGGAAAAGGGACAGGATGATAGGACATCTGCTAAGACATGAGGGAAAATATAATTTGCTGACAAAGTAAATCATTATTTGCTATGAGTTTCGATGGAAACGAACTTCATTAGACAACATAAAAATGTTTCAGCAGAGTGTGTGCTATGGGTTTTAGTTGTGATGTCGACAGACCGAATGATATCGCCCACCATTTTTCTGTACTCAGTGCATGTGGGTCACAGGGCCAGCACGGCGGTAGAGCACGCTTTGTTTCGCAGCGACTCGTCCCCGCGGCGGTAGAAAGCTCGCCATTGCTTTCTCTAGCGGCGGACCTCGGCGACGGCGACAGAGAAATGCACGCGGCGGCGCCCGCGCTCGTTCTCGGCGGCCGCGCGCGGCTTTCTGATTGAATTGTGCGGGTAATGGAGGAGCAGGCGCC
This sequence comes from Schistocerca cancellata, assembly GCF_023864275.1. Taxonomy (NCBI): domain Eukaryota; kingdom Metazoa; phylum Arthropoda; class Insecta; order Orthoptera; family Acrididae; genus Schistocerca; species Schistocerca cancellata. The sequence goes on from NC_064626.1 coordinate 664,971,497, forward strand.
GCCTGCGGCCGCGCGTGGGGTGGCGCGGCGCGCCGGGGCTGACTTTCCCACAGGCCTGGCACCGCCTCACCCGCCCCCTCTGCTGAGTCAACAAGTTTCAGTTTCGGGTCCAGTCCTATTCTTTACAAAGGGTGTTAGAAAATTCCCGTTAGGAACTATTAGAACTTTAAGAGGGAATGAATACATAATACAGGGTGTTTCAAAAATGACCGGTATATTTGAAACGGCAATAAAAACTAAACGAGCAGCGATAGAAATACACCGTTTGTTGCAATATGCTTGGGACAACAGTACATTTTCAGGCGGACAAACTTTCGAAATTACAGTAGTTACAATTTTCAACAACAGATGGCGCTGCAAGCGATGTGAAAGATATAGAAGACAACGCAGTCTGTGGGTGCGCCATTCTGTACGTCGTCTTTCTGCTGTAAGCGTGTGCTGTTCACAACGTGCAAGCGTGCTGTAGACAACATGGTTTATTCCTTAGAACAGAAGATTTTTCTGGTGTTGGAATTCCACCGCCTAGAACACAGTGTTGTTGCAACAAGACGAAGTTTTCAACGGAGGTTTAATGTAACCAAAGGACCGAAAAGCGATACAATAAAGGATCTGTTTGAAAAATTTCAATGGACTGGGAACGTGACGGATGAACGTGCTGGAAAGGTAGGGCGACCGCGTACGACAACCGCAGAGGGCAACGCGCAGCTAGTGCAGCAGGTGATCCGACAGCGGCCTCGGGTTTCCGTTCGCTGTGTTGCAGCTGCGGTCCAAATGACGCCAACGTCCACGTATCGTCTCATGCGCCAGAGTTTATACCTCTATCCATACAAAATTCAAACACGGCAACCCCTCAGCGCCGCTACCATTGCTGCACGAGACACATTCGCTAACGATATAGTGCACAGGATTGATGACGGCGATATGCATGTGGGCAGCATTTGGTTTACTGACGAAGCTTATTTTTACCTGGACGGCTTCGTCAATAAACAGAACTGGCGCAAATGGGGAACCGAAAAGCCCCATGTTGCAATCCCATCGTCCCTGCATCCTCAAAAAGTACTGGTCTGGGCCGCCATTTCTTCCAAAGGAATCATTGGCCCATTTTTCAGATCCGAAACGATTACTGCATCTCGCTATCTGGACATTCTTCGTGAATTTGTGGCGGTACAAACTGCCTTAGACGACACTGCGAACACCTCGTGGTTTATGCAAGATGGTGCCCGGCCACATCGCACGGCCGACGTCTTTAATTTCCTGAATGAATATTTCGATGATCGTGTGATTGCTTTGGGCTATCCGAAACATACAGGAGGCGGCGTGGATTGGCCTCCCTATTCGCCAGACATGAACCCCTGTGACTTCTTTCTGTGGGGACACTTGAAAGACCAGGTGTACCGCCAGAATCCAGAAACAATTGAACAGCTGAAGCAGTACATCTCATCTGCATGTGAAGCCATTCCGCCAGACACGTTGTCAAAGGTTTCGGGTAATTTCATTCAGAGACTACGCCATATTATTGCTACGAATGGTGGATATGTGGAAAACATCGTACTATAGAGTTTCCCAGACCGCAGCGCCATCTGTTGTTGAAAATTGTAACTACTGTAATTTCGAAAGTTTGTCCGCCTGAAAATGTACTGTTGTCCCAAGCATATTGCAACAAACGGTGTATTTCTATCGCTGCTCGTTTAGTTTTTATTGCCGTTTCAAATATACCGGTCATTTTTGAAACACCCTGTATTTTGAACAGCAATCCATGTCCGAAAACGCACCGTTTCCGTTTTACCACGGTTTCAGTTCAGATGTGTAACACGTCGACGTCTCCTGAGGGAAGGGAGAAGTCTCAGCGTTGTTTGTCCTGGTAATCAATAGAGTAGACAAAATGACATGTATTGCAACGTAACCTTCCAGTACTGGTGATGGTAAAACTCTACCTAAGTATGAAGATTACCGTCGCTTTGTCATGTCCTACCGCTCCTGCAAGCTGCCGTTTGTAGTAAATGGTTTCTTAAATTCGTGCGGTCCACGAAATTACTGGCCCCTGCGAGTTACTGCCGGGTATTAATGATTTCAAGCGGGAGGTTTTCACCAGCCGGTAAAAATTTGAACGCAACGGATAACGCAAATATTTTTTGGAACCACTACACAAGGCACATACGCAGGGCTTAATAGACAGTATATTGCTTTTATTTGCTTTAATGGCCCAGAATTCGACTGTGGTACTGACTTTCATCTATTCTTTATGACAGAGGGAGCAAATAATCAGTCGAGGGTAGACATTAATTGATATTTATTCAGTACCGATGGTATTTCAACAAGCAGTCGTGCTCCTTCAATATACATTGTCAAAACTGGTCTTTCTAGTGAACATGGATCAGTTTCGCCACGTAATTTTGGAATGGGACAGGGTAGCGCAGACGTCGCTTCAATGTAATTTTATACAAACACACAATTATACCTAAACCCATGCTTATTACATTCAATTGGTATAGATGACTCAGAACAAGTTCAGCAAATACACTACCAACAAAATTAGGTCAGGGTGGAAGAGTATTTCGCAAGTCCTTACCAAATCAATGGACATTAAAATCTGATACTTTTCCTAGTGGCACCAGTTTAAACCATGTATTTTCCTTAACGCTCAACATCAGCAGCAAATCAAATAGTTATGGGGGAGCACGAGAAACATCATCACTTCAATGCTATTCAACCCATGTGGCCAGGTTTCGATAGCCAATAGAAATCCAGAAAAATATGGACACACAAGATGATTCCTTCCTTATTTTACACTCGCTGACTATCGTATGATTATTCATCATGTACAAGATATTTTCAGAACGAAAATACAATTTGTCAATGTGGCGGTGGCTCCAACCGACCACGTGGCGCGAAAGCAAGTTCACAAAGGAAACATATGGAAAATAAATAAAAATCCCCCAAAATATTACTGTAAATGAAAGAGCAGCAGCTTAAAATACACTCAATGAGTGAATTTCTGTTAAGCAAAGAGCAATAATATGATCGTAAGCTTAAGGCCCATGGCGCGTTCCCTGATCAAGGCACAAACGCAAAGTTCTACTGAAACTCGAATAAATTACGAAAATAAATTCCCTTATGGGGTTTAGTGGTAATCTCACACCTGATTTCAACATCTGGACTTCATTACCGAGCAGGTTTTAGACAATCTAACACCTTTGTTAACATTACCAAAACGAGAGCTGCGCCTCCAAGTCTGTCCAGCGCCGCGACCCAGGAACAAGTGGTCCACAGGACACCTCGCCTAACCGTTCTTCGTTCAAAAGGTGGTGGAGGGGATGGTTTGCCAACGTAACATAGCCAATCCTCGGGCCTTCGCAATCTATCTGATCTGATTTGCCCATCATCTTTGCTTTCACGTTTAGGGGGTTGGTACTATCCTATCACAGAACGACTCTACACATGCAATGCTTCGACCTCTGGCCAGAGCTTTCTGCTACATCACATACTATCACATTCATACAGTCCAAGATCGAATACGGGAAAGGATACAACGTTACGTGGCACACATGAAATAAAATGTATAAACAAATATCTAAACACAACTTGGTCCATTCTCTTCTATTTGTCATACACGGAATTCGCTTCTGCAGAGTCAAAACACTCTGGCTATAGTTATCCGGTACCGGAATTTATTGGAAAAATATGGAACGGGACAACAAGTTCCGTTTCAGTATTACGTCAGACGGTCACCTGATGTTACCTAATGTCTGCTTCTCAACATGATGGTGCATCATCTTACTTCTCACGTCCGTCTGGAGACACCTCAACAGACGATAAGGTGAAAATGGATAGGCCGAGGTGGTCCAACTGTGTGGCCACCGTGATCGCCGGGTTTAACTGCTATGGACTAGTTCTTGTCGGTCGTATACAATGTTTTAGTTTACGGGGCTATGTGGAGACAGAGGAAGATCTGCTGGCACGAGTTCTGGCCGCTGCACTAGAAACTGAAGAGACACCAGGTTGGATGGAGAGCGTGTACCACGGCACGCTTCGCAGGCACGTCTCTAACAACGCTGGTCGTCTCCATGTTGAGCTGCTGTTGTGATGCATCAGTACTATTCTGTACGTACAGTAGGCTCGGTTCTTTCTTGTTTTAGAATAATGTAAATACGACAAACAAATGTGCTTAAGTGATAAATGGATGTTTCTTTATGTTTTCTGTCAAATTGTTACCTGATAATTGTACTGCGTCACGCCTAACTCAGCTCTTCAACAACAAGTGGATGGGTTAAACATCTGAATTGAAACCGTCGCAAAAGAAACCGTACGTTTCCAGACATGGGTTCCTATTAAAAATGTTATGTGCTCCCACACCTCTACAAATCCTACGAGTTCGTAATCGGAACTTCCGAACACCCTGTATACGTGAATGACCTTTCACTTAACATTCAACAAGCAAAGTGAGTACTTTTTGAAGACGAAACTAGTGTTATAATAAATCCTATTAGAGAAAAAGCAACAAAAGAATCATTAAATGATATTTTCTAAAGAATTATTAAGTTACCTGAAAAAGAACTCTCCCTATTTTGAAAAAAAAAAACACATTACATTCAGTTCTGTACAACAGACAGTCATTTCAACAACTGGTGTAGCGAGAGTCAGTAAATAGGGTACATTGCTCCAAAGCTTTGGGTGTACGTCTTGGTGAAAACTCGAACTGTAAGAGGCATATTACTGAGCTTCTCAAGCAATGAAGTTCACCTAATTTTGCTCTTCGTATAACTGTTAATCTTGGAAACAAACGTATCAGTCTCCTGACACATTTTGCATATTTCCACTCACCCCCCATGAACCATGGACCTTGCCTCAACGACACAGATAGCCGTACCGTAGGTGCAACCACAACGGAGGGGTATCTGTTGAGAGGCCAGACAAACGTGTAGTTCCTGAAGAGGGGCAGCAGCCCCTTCAGTAGTTGCAGGGGCAGCAGTCTGGATGATTGACTGATCTGGCCTCGTAACACTTGTAACGTCCCCTTAGAACAATTTATACAAGACTGTGCTTAAACTGACACACAATATTTTTAGCGCAACGCAATCTGACTTTCAATAATCCCTACAAAACAATGGCCCTGACTAACTTTAACCTATACCTTCCACAAATCACTTACCTCACAAAAATCTTCGTTACTCGAACTACTGCAATACAGCGAGCGCCACTACTGCCAGCTAAATAAAAGATTCAAACTGCAGAAGGCACTAACTACTGATAGGGATAGTTAGCAAATGAAAGATTTTAATAGAGAACAAACAATGTATTTACCTTAATAGTCATAATATATATATAGCAGTTCATGACAAATTACAAAACTCCGCCATCTCTCTCCCCACATCCACCACTGCTGGCGGCTCACCTCCAACTGCGCAACGCTACGCGCTGTTCACATCCAGCTGCCGCTTCCCAACACTACAACGGCAGACAACAATGCAAACTAGCCACAGACTGCACACAGCACAGCCAGTGATTTTCATATAGAGCGCTACGTAACGTTGCCAATAAGAAAACATAAACAGCCTACTTACATAGCCCCCATGCTCCCCACAAAAAATTTTAAAAATGTGTTGGGCACTGGCCAATACAGATTTGAAAAAATTTTTCATAATTACAGTAAGAAAGATATCAAATGCACACACTTATTAATACAATGTTGGTCAACAGCTAAAATTTTCTCACAGTCCATAAAGACAGTCCTGATCATTCATCAGAGTAAAACTGCCGTTTCTTTTCTCAAAGTCTGAGCAGTAAAAGACAATGCACACGGAAGTAGTGGATTTTCATGCAGTCTTGAAGAAATAGTGTTGTCCTTCCAACGGAAAGACAGTGCTGACTCTTGACATGCAGACAGGTAATGGGCCGCAACAGAGCAAACCCACAGCAGAGTCATTCGAAGTTCTGAAGAATATTGGTAGGTAGGTCATCACAGAGCAGACCGACTGTAGTCCTGGTAGAGATTACGGTATTGGTGGGCCTCCAGAGGCGCAGACCCACTGCAGTCCTTGTAGAAATAATGGTATAGGTGGGTCATCAAAGATGGAGACCCACTGTAGTCCTTGTAGAGATAATGGTATTGGTGGGTCATCAAAGGTGTAGACCCATTGTAGTCCTTGTAGAGATGGCCAGCAGCCATCTGTTGTGACTGTGCAGGTGCACAATCACCATTGAAGAGTCTTGCGGATAATATAGCAAGTCCATGAACCACCACTTGTGCACTCAAAAATTTTTTTGAAATGTCCTTAGAACCAGCAATGCTGTTATCCAGTCCCTTGCTGAATTAGTAACACACATGCAAACACTAACAGTCCCTACTTCTCACATATTGTCCATATACCATGACCAACAGCAAAGTGTGAAGTAAAATGTAACTAACAAGTTAATAATATGATGAACTGGTGTCAATTACAATTATATAACATAAGAATACAATTAAAAAGGTACAAAATACATCATTAAAAACATAACAATACAGATAACATTTGTAGTAATACAGGCTTTACAAAAGAATAGAAATAACATATACATCAGTGTTACAGGAATTATGACATAAGTAAATACATAAAAGATCAGAATAAATTTTGAAACATCAACTTCACACATGAGCATTAAAACAAAACAGAATAAATAATGTCTAAACATCTTTACAAAGTAAATAACATATTATTAATGCCAGTTATATTTGAGGATAACAGTATTCCTCATCATAGTGAATGTACCTTAATATTAAAAGAAGAAAAAATTCTATGAAACTACACAGAGACAGGAAGAAAACAAATACACAAGGGTGCACAAACACATAGTGGGATAACACAAAAGGAAAGGACAGGGTTTGTTTTACTGCAGTATTTTGCATGGAGATCTCCCTTCGTTCATCATTATTCCCAAAAGTCCTATCTAATCCTGCTTTCTGTATTCTGTTCACATCCTCTGTCAAAAATAGTTTTTCTCCACTGTACAGTATCCTTTTTTTTTTTTTGCCCAAACCATTTTCATATAGCTTCTCAATACATTTCTTCCAAGTCATCATAGTTAGTTTCTTATATAGTCTACTCCTCTTAAGCTAAGTTAAATCTACTGAGCTCAGATTTATATACCAATGGATGAGGCAATGCAGCATCACATAAAACAATTAATATAAACAGCAATGAAAAAAAAAAACGCAGATTTGCGAAGCAAGCAGCATTAAGAAATTAGCTAAGCAATTGTAATATTACAACTAATATAAGGCAATGTGCAGCAAACAATAAAAATAAATCATTAGTAAAACTGGCTTAACAGAATAATACAAAGTCAAATTCAATAACACTATGCCTGGCAAACAGCAGCAACTTATACCTAAACATGACATAGCTCAAGCAAAAAAAAAAAAAACATTACACTAAAGACAACAATGCAGACAAGGGAAATGCATATTCACATCTTAATGTCTATGTAATTAAAGTGGTGCACCATAAAAACTAATTCTACAAAAAATTACCAAGTAATTGAAAAGAAAATTATATGTGTAGTTATTGTTATCAGTCCCTTCTTATTGTTCTTTCCAGTCCAAGAGCTCCTTTTTCGAAGAATGTGGATCATAAAATAATTATTTAATAGATCTGTTGACAGAAAGTGTTCACATTAGCAAATGCATATAAGTTTATTTTATAAAACCAATGCTGCAACACAGCTGGAAAACAGATATCAAATTAAATAAGCAATTACGCAAACCAAAGCATAAAAATATCATTCAGTAGTCATGTGACATTTCATAAGTTAGTAGAAATTCTCTCAACTCTCGTAGAAAGACGCTTGTCATAATCAGGTGTGCAGATGTAAGTATCTTTCCAAGTAATGAGGGTGTCGCATTTGCAATGTTTTCTCTAAAGGAATGTCAATGGCGAGGATAATGGCCTCCCCTTTTTTTTTCACCTAATGTCTTTCTTTTGTCAGACGACTACCTCTCAGCTGGGTGCCCAGAACACATTACGTGCAGGTGGTCACTCAACTTTCTTACGGAAATATTTACGACAGCAGTTTCCACTACAGTGACAGTCTCATATAAAAATATTTCACAGGTCAAGAATTTGCGTTGCAAATGTGTAGAAACAAAATCTTATGAATATAACAGTGTCCAAAAAATTTTCGTCGGCATTGTGATACATTCATGCATTTACACACATTTCATAACTCTTAAAGTACGATTCTTGGTTTCCAACAACCTTTTTCACAAACCAGAGTCCCTAAACACTACTCATTATTCCTTACCTTATTCGTCGGCACTTCTTCAATATTTCATCATAACATACGTAGCATAATCAAATAACTCATATAGAATCAGCTTATTGATCATAAAGATACGGCAACAGCATAATACACATAGTCATCGTAATAATAACATCATAACACCTCAGTCAACTCTCAAAATCGTCGTAGCTTCCTCCAATAATTTCAAAACTTAAAAAAAATTCTCTGCTCATGTCAAAAGTGTCATCTGCCTCAAACGTACTTTAAAAATCGTGATCCCATACCAAATATATCATTCAAAGGTCTCATAATATCACAATGGGTCCGAAAAAATATGAACAGTTCACAAAGTACAGACAAAATACAATTTCGTAAGTGTGAAGTTATCCAACGATGCAATTGCGTAAACATGTGTCACTGACGTAATAAAAAAAGTTTGTCTCTCTCAGTTAAATGATCAGATAGCTGTGTAATTTATGTATTAGAGAAATATGGTACCGATGTGTAAAGTTGTATAAGCAAATACCATATTAGCTAGGGCTCCTTGTGCTTGCCAAACACATGGTACACAAAGCAGGCGTATACCCCCCTGAGGATTATTGTAATTATACCCTCAGGTGTTACAGATTACAAGAATGGAATGAAATGTATTACGGAAAACCTTTGTATCATTGTACCTCAAATATCTTTAAAAATAAATGATTTAAGTACAAAATTAATCACTCAAATACGTGTCCTGTAGCGCTAAATATGCGTCTTGCTGTAAGATCATCTCTGTGGAAGTGTTGTAGTTATTGTCCTCCAAAAGCTAAGTTCTGCAGAAGTCAATGTACTTACCTCACGATAAACAAAAGTGAAATGCTTTGCGTATAGATATCTTAGTTATTACGCTTATTGTTGTGATGAAGAAAATACTGTGCTGTAACGTATTGTTGTGCTACAGAAAAGGCTGTCTCATTGTAGCTATACCACAAAAGTTACTACTAAAACATGTTTTACTTTCCAGAATAATACAGAAAAACTGTGCAGACATAAAACAGAAACACCGCAAAAGCAACATTGTAAATTGTCACTCATTGGTAGCGTCGTGATAAAATCGTGTAGCTGTCACATAAACTAACCATTGTCTCATCTGGTGTCTCACAGAAAGTACTTTGAATCCAGAATGTATTTTCAAGTACACCAAAATGTTGCATTAAAATCTCATTAGCAGTACTGATAAATGTTCTAAGTATGTGAGCCTTATAGTCGTTACGTAATCGTGCAACTAACAAGCAAGAATGTACACACACAATAACACTGTGTCGTCTGTTCGCAATAACAATGCATTCGTAATTTCTGTTTGAATAAGTTCTCTTGGTTCTTGACTGGATATTTAACTTTAAACATTGTTGCATGTTAACAGTTTCTCAGTGTGACAAATTGTACAAGTAGCGTGAAGTGAAAATTGCAAAGACTAAGTTAAAAAGCAGATTATCTGTCAATAAATGGTTTTACATGTGAAATGTAGTGTAAACCTTTGTTCTTCCTAGTACGCAGAATTTCAACTTTAACGCAATTATCATGTGGTATACGTCAGTAAGGAATCTTGGAATATTTCTCAAGGTTAGCGTCTATGTTATTTTTCTCTGAGCCAGCCGGTGCACGCGCCAGCCTGCGGTGCGAGTCATTGTCTATTTCTTTGTTGGCGCGCGTCGTTATTGGGATTAGGAGACCTAACTTCCACAAATTCAACGTGACGAGAATTCCGCCAGTTCTGATGCAGTTCAGGTCTGTCGTTACGATCATATCGTCTGTCGTCATGTTGGTAGATTCCATAGTTTCTTTCTTGTCAGTCACGTGGTGGAGAATTTCTCCCTGAATCCAAACTGCGCGCTGGACCGTTGCGTCTGAAGTTATTCTGTCTCCTGTGATAATAATTGTTTTGGTTCCCATGTTGTCTGTTTCTATGATTGTCTCTGTCATATTCATTACTATGGAAATGCGATCTTTCTCTGTAACTATTACTCTGCCAGTGGTTGTCATACGGGTGGTGTCTGTTTTGGTCACGATTTACATTGTAAGAATAGGCTTGTCGTGGCCATTTATTGTTTCTGTCGTCACGGAATTGTGACGGATGTGACCTGTAGTGATTGTTTTCCTGTTTTCGCATCCTGCGACTGTCTGTGCCAATTTCTAATTCTTGTAAGAGTCCCTGAAAAGCTTCAATGTCGTCTTTGCAACGTCCTGCCAAAATAATATGCCGTAAATGTTCAGGTAATTTGATTAAGCAAATGCGGATGAGTTCTGAGGGGCTGTATGGGTTTGACAGGTACTGATTCTTGTGCAACATGTCTTCAAAATATTTGACAAGACTGGAAAATTCAGATTGTTCAAAGTGTTTCATCATCATGATGCTATGTTTTACTCGGTCTTGTGTAGCTTGTGACCAATATGCTGAGAGGAATGCATGGTAAAATTCTCCTTCACTGTGACAATCGTGAATGACCGATCGCATTCTTACAGCTGGTTCATTCTCCAAGTAGCCACACATAAATTCTAACCTGTGCTCCAGTGACCAGTTGGGAGGAAAACAATGAGAGAATTGATGGAGCCACGCTTGTGGATGAGTGTCGTTGCCAGAATTCTTAAACGTTTTGAATTTACGTGTAGTAATGAACAGCTTATAGTCAAAATCATCGTGTCAGCGATTAGCATGTCGGTCATTGTTACGTCGTGTCGGCGGTTCCATCTCAAAATTCGGTGCACATTGCCAATTTCTTTCATAACTTCCGAAATGCCCTGTGTTATTATTTTGTGGCTTTTCCGTATTTCTATGTCCCCCTTCCCGCATTGGAGCGCGAGTGTCCTCTGAAATACGTAATTCTTGTAGTACCTGTGTCAGCTGATCTTGTACTTCCCGGATTTCTCTTTGGTGTTGTGTATCAATTTGATTCAGATTTTGTTTCAGTTTCCTAATTTGTTCGCACTCTTCTGTGTTATTAAAGACAACCGGTTTTGTGTCATTCAGATTATCATCTACCTTCGTAGATAAATTATTTAGCTGATCCGGAAGTTCAACTACTTTCTCTGATAATGAACTAATTTTCTCCATGTGTCTTTCTGAACCAATTTTCCGAGTATCTACTGTGTCCTTTAAGTTTTCTTGAGTTTTTGAAAGTTGCATAACCAAATCGGTAGATGCAACTGAGTCAATTTTAGCTTGCAAGGTCTCATGTTTTTCATGAACAATAGTTTGCAGTTCTTTTATGGCTGCTTCATGATTCTGTAATGCATTTTCATGACGCGCAAAAATAGGTTGTAAATGCTCACAAATTTGTGTTTTTACGTCATTACAGACTTTCTGACATTTCGATTCAATGTTATGTAACTCAGCAGTTAAATCTTCACGTGTTTGTTCGAGAGTTTGTTCCAATGAGTCTAACTTTTGAAGCTTTTGCTGTGTTTGTCTCTGATTTTGTTCCATTGTGTGTAACTGTTGCTGTGTTAGTTTCTGATTTTGTTTCTCTATGCTTTTTGGCAGTGCGTTTTACCGGCAGCATTCACATTTTGACAAGCAGAAAATGTGTCTTGACTCATTTGAGAAAACGGTGAGGACCCAAAACCTAAGTCTACAGTATTTGCGATATTGTGTTCTGTCATTTCGGATTCCTGAGGCGAGCTGTTGCCGACTGATCGATCGATAATGCTTCACTGTTCACTACCTGTTTGACTGTCTACACCATTATTTGCCGCCCGCTCCATATCCCTATGCACAATTACCAAATTACTACTTCGAATGTCTGTTAATTCACTACCCAGTGGTGCTGATAAGCTACGCTCGTCGTCACTATTATTTCTCAGTTTACTTTGGAGCCTAGTGTTACGTTTTTCACACGCCATTATTGTCACAATATTTCACACGATAACACAGAAAAGCACAATTTGAAGAGCAAAAAAAAGAGAACACATTAACATAGTACTGAAAATAATATCTAGTTAATTGCAGCTGCGAAATACTTGGTGCAAATCTCCATGCATGCCACAACTGTTTTACTGTACAACAATCAAAGGCTGCAACTACAAAGAAGATTCTCTCTACAATTACGCACTAGCAATAAACAACACTACAACGGCAGACAACAATGCAAACTAGCCACAGACTGCACACAGCACAGCCAGTGATTTTCATATAGAGTGCTACGTAACGTTGCCAATAAGAAAACATAAACAGCCTACTTACACACTAACCAAAACGGCCTTGCTGTGCTGGTACTGCGAACAGCTGAAAGCAAGGGGAAACTACAGTCGTAATTTTTCCCGAGGGCAGGTAGGTTAGAAAATTTAAAAAGGGAAATGGATAGGTTAAAGTTAGATATAGTGGGAATTAGTGAAGTTCGGTGGCAGGAGGAACAAGACTTCTGGCCAGGTGACTACAGGGTTATAAATACAAAATCAAATAGGGGTAATGCAGAAGTAGGTTTAATAATGAATAGGAAAATAGGAATGCGGGTAAGCTACTACAAACAGCATAGTGAACGACTTTTTGTGGCCAAGATAGATACGAAGCCTACGCCTACCACAGTAGTACAAGTTTATAAGCCAACTAGCTTTGCAGATGACGAAGAAATTGAAGAAATGTATGATGAAATAAAAGAAATTATTCAGATAGTGAGGGGAGAGGAATATTTAATAGTCATGGGTGACTGGAATTCGGTATTAGGAAAAGGGGGAGAAGGAAACGTAGTAGGTGAATATGGATTGGGGGTAAGAAATGAAAGAGGAAGCCGCCTGGTAGAATTTTGCACAGAGCACAACTAAATCATTGCTATCACTTGGTTCAAGAATCATGAAAGTTGGTTGTATACATGGAAGAAGCCTGGAGATACTGACAGGTTTCAGATAGACTATATAGTGGTAATACAGAGATTTAGGAACCAGGTTTTAAATTGTAGGACATTTCCGGGGGCAGTTGTGGACTCTGACCACAATATATTGATTATGGACTGTAGATTAAAACTAAAGAAACTACAAAAAGGTGGGAATATAAGGAGATGGGACCTGGATAAACTGAGTAAACCAGAGGTTCTACAGAGTTTCAAGGAGAGCATAAGAGAACAACTGACATGAATGGAGGAAAGAAATACAATAGAAGAAGAATGGGTAGCTTTGAGGGATGAAGTAGTGAAGGCAGCGGAGGATCAAGTAGATAAAAAGACGAGGGTTAGTAGAAATCCTTGGGTAACAGAAGAAATATTGAATTTAATTGATGAAAGGAGAAAATATAAAAATGCAGTAAATGAAACAGGCAAAAAGGAATACAAACGTCTCAAAAATGAGATCGACAGGAAGTGCAAAACTGCTAAACAGGGATGGCTAGAGGACAAGTATAAGGATGTAGAGGCTTATCTCACTAGGGGTAAGATAGATACTGCCTACAGGAAAATTAAAGAGACCTTTGGAGAAAGGAGAACCACTTGCATGAATATCAAGAGCTTTGATGGAAACCCAGTTCTAAGCAAAGGAGGGAAAGCAGAAAGGTGGAAGGAGTGTATAGGGGGTCTATACAAGGGCGATGTACTTGAGGACAATATTATGGAAATGGAAGAGGATGTAGATGAAGATGAAATGGGAGATATGAACTGCGTTAAGAGTTTGACAGAGCACTGAAAGACCTGAGTCGAAACAAGGCCCCGGGAGTAGGCAACATTCCGTTAGAACTACTGACAGCCTTGGGAGAGCCAGGCCTAACAAAACTCTACCATCTGGTGAGCAAGATGTATGAGACAGGCGAAATACCCTCAGACTTCAAGAAGAATACAATAACTCCAATCCCAAAGAAAGCAGGTGTTGACAGAAGTGAAAATTACCGAACTATCAGTTTAATAAGTCACAGCTGCAAAATACTAACGCGAATTCTTTACAGACGAATGGAAAAACTAGCAGAAGCCTACCTCGGGGAAGATCAATTTGGATTCAGTAGAAATATCGGAACACGTGAGGCAATACTGACCCTACGACTTATCTTAGAAGATGGATTAAGGAAGGGCAAACCTACGTTTCTAGCATTTGTAGACTTAGAGAAAGCTTTTGACACAGTTGACTGGACTACTCTCTTTCAAATTCTGAAGGTGGCAGGGGTAAAATACAGGGAGCGAAAGGCTATTTAAAATTTGTACAGAAACCAGATGGCAGTTGTAAGAGTCGAGGGACAGGGTTGTAGCCTATCCCCGGTGTTATTCAACCTGTATACTGAGCAAGCAGTGAAGGAAAAAAAGAAAAATTCGGAGTAGGTATTAAAATCCATGGAGAAGAAATAAAAACTTTACGGTTCGCCGATAACATTGTAAGTCTGTCAGAGACAGCAAACGACTTGGAAGAGCAGTTGAACGGAATGACGGAATGTACAGTCTTGAAAAGGGGATATAAGATGAACATCAACAAAAGCAAAACGAGGATAATGGAATGTAGTCGAATTAAATCGGGTGATGTTGAGGGAATTAGATTAGGAAATGAGACACTTAAAGTAGTAAAGGAATTTTGCTATTTGGGGAGCAAAATAACTGATGATGGTCGAAGTAGAGAGGATATAAAATGTAGACTGGCAATGGCAAGGAAAGCGTTTCTGAAGAAGAGAAATTTGTTAGCATCGAGTATTGATTTAAGTGTCAGGAAGTCGTTTCTGTCAGTATTTGTATGGAGTGTAGCCATGTATGGAAGTGAAACATGGACGATAAATAGTTTGGACAAGAAGAGAATACAAGCTTTCGAAATGTGGTGCTACAGAAGAATGCTGAAGATTAGAGGGGTAGATCACGTAACTAATGAGGAAGTATTGAATAGGATTGGGGAGAAGAGAAGTTTGTGGCACAACTTGACTAGAAGAAAGGATCGGTTGGTAGGACATGTTCTGAGGCATCAAGGGATCACCAGTTTAGTATTGGAGGACAACGTGGAGGGTAAAAATCGTAGAGGGAGACCAAGAGATGAGTACACTAAGCAGATTCAGAAGGATGTAGGCTGCAGTAGGTACTGGGAGATGAAGAAGCTTGCACAGGATAGAGTAGCATGGAGAGCTGCATCAAACCAGTCTCAGGAGAAGACCACAACAACAACAACATTTCCACTCAGTAATATCGTCCGAAATAATTTCCTGGGAGAACTCCTCACTTAAAAGTAAGAATAATATATAGTGGTCACACATGGAAATGGTGTTGGTACGTCTTCAAGACGTTAGGTATTTTAACTGCGCCGTCACAATACGTATATTCTTTAATGAAATTCGTCATAAATAATCCATCATAATTTGAAAAGAACGATGAAGTACGTACCTTCACCACTAGGGGGAAAAATGACCTTTATAGCCCGTTACTAAAGCTGTCAGTGGCTCAGAAAGGACTTCAATATGAAGGAACAAATATTTTGATCTTATGCCCAATAACATAAAATGTCTGACAGGTAGCGAAACAAGTTTTAAATCTAATCTAAAATCATTTTCCCGGACAGTTCCTTCTAGGCCATTGATGAACTTTTACTGAAAAACTGGCAGTCAAAAAAAATTAGAGAAGTCAATTTTAAGTGTAGTTGCATCAGTAGGACCAAAAATGATAATGTTTTCATTAATGTCAACACGAATCATGTATACATAACCCATAAACTGACTCGTTCCACATTATTTCGACAAAAGGATCTTTCAAATGATCTACGTAACACGTAACTAATTATAGGCAATCCATAGATGAGACCCAGGGCACCCACAGGAATTTATCAAAGGAGGGGCAAGACACTAAAGTCACTGTTTTATATATGGTTCAATGAGTCTGAGGAAGTATCATTCTCAAAGAAGTAAGTTTTGCTGGAAATACACAGAACTCACAATATTGCTGTGTATCCACTCAACATTTACTTCAATAACCAAGAAGCATCCTTATTTCATTAATGTATGCGTTTGGGGCACGATAAAAATTGAAATCTGGGTACATAAATCAGGACAGGAGCTGTGTGAGCTTGATGAACAAGTTTCAAGCATGTTGTGTAATAGGAGACGGAGATGTGCGGGGCACATCACGAGAATGGAGGACAACAAGCTGAATAAGAAGATAAAACAACATGCTCAACAAGGAACAAGGGGATGAAAGACGACAGGATGGAGGGGGGAGACTGAAAAACAATTGGAATAAGCGGAGGAAAGTCCATTAGCGGAAATGCAACATAGATCCAGCTATGGGGATACAGTGAAAGGTCACAGTTGAACTCATATCAGAATCAAGATCACATAAACAGAGACAACGAGAAGCGAAAGAATGAATAAATATTCGGAAGAAAGAAGTACTGCAAAAGTCACCCGTGATCCACAAGGGTCGAAACGAACAAAATAAATGTTCAGAGCACAGTCTCTTACATTGTTGTTACTAGTGTTGTTATTATTAGGCCTACATCTGGCATATTTCTCAATACGTGATCTGAAATTACACTTATGATCAAACCCATCGCATCTAGCGAGTCATAAATAAAAGGCACTTCTACTGATGCGCCGATAACGTAAGGCTGGCAGTGAAAATAAAAAAAAAATCTGAAATGCAAGAAGAAAAAGATCGAGAACCTTCTACGGATACCAATAAAAATAACCAGAAAGGTTACACAAACAGAAAATAACTTTGAAACACGTTTGTTCATGTCTAATATCATTTATAAGCTTCTTTAATTTTTAAAGCTTCATATCTGACCATGTTAATGCTATACTATACAACTCTCATACATTCAATTTCTTAATGTCGAGTGGCAATATTTAAGTTCATTAAATGTGTTTTGAAATCTACATTTGTCAGTAGTTTCTGTCAAATGAAACATAGGGTCAGTGTTTTACTAAGTGAATGTACGAAACTTACGAAAAATACACTTGAATTGTGAGCCGTGCTGCGGCTCGCATTGGTGCTGTTGTAGGTTTCCGTCCTCTGTTGGAGGCCAGACTGTATCGTTTAGTTGACATGGTTGGAGTTGTTTGTATTCTTCTTGTGTTGACTGGCGCCACTTGGTTTCGCAAGCATTGCCTGTCCGCTAGTGGCAGCAGTGGCGTTATCGAATGTAGTAACTGTGGCACTATCCTTGGGGTTACGTCGTTGTTCTTCCGGGTCATGTGAGTGAGCAGTTC
Organism: Schistocerca cancellata; assembly: GCF_023864275.1. Classification (NCBI taxonomy): domain Eukaryota; kingdom Metazoa; phylum Arthropoda; class Insecta; order Orthoptera; family Acrididae; genus Schistocerca; species Schistocerca cancellata. The sequence goes on from NC_064626.1 coordinate 664,988,886, forward strand.
GGTTGGGGACGCAGGAGGAGCCAGGTCTGCGCAGAGCGACAACACGCCGGGACCGCCGGCAGCGTGCATGGACTGCCGGACTGAAGGGCTGTGATCACGAGGCTGCACGACCTCGTCGAAACCGAATTCTGCAAGTTTTGAGTGCATTTCAATTCGAGTAGACAAACCACCATTGTGAAATCTCGCGATTCTCCAGTGACTTGAGTTCCTGTTGCTGCTCGTAATGTTGCTGAGGCAAAGAGCTGAGAGTGGAGTGCTTGAGGAAGGCGGATCTGATTAGCTTTCCTGGGCTTGTAATTACTATTTACTACCTTCAGATTGTTACAATTGTTAAGTTCAACCAGCGGTAGTAACTGCAGTGTACGTTTCCCCGCCTTGCAGCTGCTGTCCGGTGAGGCGTGCAAGTTTGACAGCTTTCTTGATTGTAGGTTGGTTGGCGATTCTTCTACTTTGGTGGTAGTGATTCCTTTCTTGTCCGAGCGCTCTAAGCACAATATTCTGCGGGCGGAGTCCAGACCACCGGTTCCGGCTTTGGCATATTTTTACATCTTTGCATTTGGCTTATTGGACGTCAGGTAGCCTCAGCAAGACTGCCATTAGTCTGAGTTACCATCTTGTGGTGTGAATGCAACTCTTGGCTGCCTTTCTCATCTCTTGCAAAAGTGTTTTTGGCCTGACCTGCTCAAGAGGCCGATTCCTGGAGCACCGTCTGTGACTAGCCCTTGTGTTTTTTATTGTGTTATTATTTTATTATTTTATTACTAAGTTACCATCATTTGTCTCACCTGTTTGGTGATCAGTTGCTTGTCCTTTTGAATGAACCTTTGTTATTTTATTTGCTGTTTTGTTGTATGTTGCTAAACTTTTTAGTAATTGTCATTCTTGGCGTTAAAGGCATTTAGCCGTGACTGTGGTTACTTGCCTTAAAATTCTAACTACGACCACATTGGCCTGTTTTCAAAAAATTATTTTCTGTGACTGTATTTTATGTATGTTAATTTTTTTTATAATTGCCATTTTTGGCATTGAAGGCCTTCAGCCGTGAAACAGTTCTTAATTTATTCCCATTAAGGCTTTCAGCCGTGAAACAAGTCTTAAATTATTGCCATTATTTTAACTGGTTGTTGATTTTAGATAAATTATTTGTGATTAAAAGAAAGGCCAACCAATAGTAACTAATTACGGCCCCGTCCACAGTCGTAAACGAATCCTGCCTTCCTTGACTACCAGGTCTCAAATTGGTCGTCAGAAACGCTTATTTAAAAGCCTAGAACAAAAACGAGATCCTCTTGATTTTCCCAGTTTCCTTAGTGTGCAGCAGTGTCAACTCGGATGCAGAACTCTGTCGCTAAATGTTGCACTGTTTTGCACTCCACGGAAACTGAGGAGAAGCCAATTCAGGGAGAGAACATCCATGAGATGGCAGAGTTTCACGATTTTTTCGCTTTCTTTCTTACCGATGCACACTGCTTCGCAGATGAAGCATAAATGAGTGCATCAGGAGAACAGTGTTGCCTTGTTTTTCAGAGTCAGATGATAGCTCTGCCTTGTAAAACTGAATTTAGTCTCATCAAACCGTCACAGGTAATGCTTGTCTACAAGCAGAAGATAAAATGTTGTGATTAGGCTGTATTCATGTGGGGATTGTGGACAGATGTCGGCCAGGTAAAATGTAGCGGAATTTATATATAGCGTAAATGGAGCCAAGGACGTCGAGGGTAATCGGTTACTGAGTCCGCGCGGCAGGCTATTGGATTGGTGACTATTCTGCAGCTGGATAAGGTCAGTTTTAGAAAGCTACGCACAAAAGATTAGAACCCTATATCGACAATTTTCTGCGAACGTTCACACTCTCCTTGACTGCGAGACGGCACTGAAACCGCCGCCGCGCCTTGGAAACTGTGAATATCCTGTGAACAGCGTGATTTAAAAAAAAAAAAAAAAAAAAAAGAAAAAGAAAAAAAAAAGCGTGAGAATTTTGTGCCGAATAAAAGTCTGTACCCCAGATTTCTGGAGGGGCAAGAGCGCCCCCTACAACCCCTTTCCACACTCTCACCCCACTCTGGACGCCCACAGCTGGGACTAAGACTCGGGGATACTGTAACGGGACGTCCTCCTCTAGCACTACTTTTCCTCAACATTAGGTGTCGATACCAGTATTATTTTTCGAATTTTGGACAGGTCAGTATTATCTTAGTTGCTTTTCTGTAATATTTAATATTCGAGGGTAATCCCAAAAGTAAGGTCTCCAATTTTTTATAAGTACAGAACTCTGTTTGTGTGGCAGTTGGTCACACTGCTATGAAGAGTGCTTCAAGCGCTGTGTGTAAACATTCGCACGCCGCGCTGAGGCGCTGTCTTGGCTTGGCAGCTGTTGAGAATGGAGCTCCCGTTGGATGTTACCGCCAAGGGCGAATTGCACGCAGTTATTCGGTTTTTGAACGCAAAGGGCACTGCGTCGATTGAAATTCATCGCCAAGTGACGGAAGTGTATGGTGAGTCGTACTTGGATGTCAAAAATGTTCGTAAGTGGTGTAGAGAGTTTGCAGCTCGTCGGACCGAAATTCACGACGAACAAAGGGGCGGGAGACCGCATGGCGGCGAGCTGGTATGACATGGATATACAAAAACTGCCATAGCGTCTACAAAAATGCATCGACTGAAATGGTGATTATGTCGAAAAATTGCTAAATGTTCAAGCTCTAAACTGATGCAAACCATTGTAGAAATAAACAGGTCTATGTACTTATAAAAAAACATAGGAGACCTTTCTTTTGGGATTAGCCTCGTAGTTTTATACATAATATGTTATATTTCTAGATAAAATTTATGACAAGGAATTACTTTATAAAATATTTTAGTTTCGATGTTGTAATCGATAAGTACTAGTTCTGAATATACAGTTAAAATTATTTTTTTTTCAGAAACATTTAAAAATACGAATTATTTGCACACTCAAAATTTCTATTATTGATTATGCAATCCTGTAATGTTTACTATGTTTATTTCTGGATTCATTTATGAAATAATAATGGGAATTAATAATGTAACGAAAACTAGTGTAAACCCTTTGGAATAATGTTATTTCCGCAGAGTGTGGTCGCACGTATTTTTGTGTAATATGTCCGAACAATATAATTTCGGCTTTGTTAATGTGAAAAATCAAAATGCTGTTTGATATACTCAAATTTGAGAAAGTCAGTAGAAAATATATTTACGTAAAAAATTCTGCAACAACAATCTTTCAATTCATTTAGTTCAAACCAACCATGAGCAACCAATGTTAGATTATCAGCTTCAAGAATCAGCCCCCTAGACCAGAAGAACTGGAGCCATCTCAAAATGATAAGCTAAGTAAACTTGAAAGTTTATTATAATCTTCGCTCCTGACAAATCTTCATAAAATACTTTGCTTATCAATTGCTTGGACTGGACATTGTTTAATGTGGACAATAGATGGAAGAAGGAAGCAGGAGGGAGATTACCATATAAGATTGAAAAGATGAAAAGAATACATTGAAATTAATTTCAAAGAAAATAGAATTGTTCCTCCTTCTCCTCTCTGAGGCTCTGAGGTAATATGTGGTGAAGCTAGTACTGAAATAACAAACGAAAATAGTTGTACATTGTAACGTCACAGGTCCAGATGTTGTTTATACTGAAGTTCTTAAACTAATGATACAATGGGAGTTGAAGAACTCAATATATCGTCGTTATTCAATAAAATATACTCATACACTGCCCAGTGAAAAGTATCCAGACACCACTGCGTAACTACGGAATTGACCAGTGAATGTCACTAGAGTATGACCTGACAGTATAAAAGAAGCCGTGGAGTATTGCATTGTCAGCAGAGAAGCAGTAACCACAGAGTGGGTCGGTCAGGAAAGCTCAGTGGCTTCGGATGTGGGCTACTCATTGGGTATCATTTGAGTAACAGCTCCATCATGGAAATTGGAGCCCTTCTAAAGCTGCCCAAGTTGACAGTTGGTGACGAGACTGTGGAAACGCGAAGGAACAACCCCAGCTAAACCAAGTCCAAATAGACGTCATGTTCTGGTGGTCAGAAACCATCGACCATTGCAGAGTGTTGTGAGAAATCGCATGGAATTAACGTAGGGTGTATTCCAAAGTGCCACCAGCAGTCCAGATGGCACAATCACTGTGCGTAGGGCCTTAAAAATGGGAAACAGTGAAGCACCTTGTAACCCATACGTTTCTGTAGTCAATACTAAACATTTGAAGAGATGTAAACAGTGGCGTCACTGGACAGTGGACGTCCGCAAACGAGTGATTTGGTGCAATGAATCACGCTGCATCCTGTGAAAATACGACAGAAATACGACGGAAGGATGTGGATTTGGTGAATGAGTAGAGAAAGTTACTTGAGTAGTGTCAATGAACTACAGAGGAGGTAACATTAAGGTATGGGGGTTAGGGTGTGATTAAATTATGGTGCTTAAGAAAACGCTAAATGCGGAACATGAAGACATTTTGCTGCATCGTATACTGTGTGCAATAGAGGGACAGGTAAGACTGACAATGCTCCTTGTCATAAAGCACCATGGTTTGTGGATAACATTCCTGAAACTGTCTGGGCTGGCGAGGGTCCCACCCTGAAAATGGAACACCTTTGGGATGAGTCAGAATATGGATTTCACTCCAGACCCGGCATCCTGCATCAATACTTTATGTGGTTTCCGCTGTTGAGGAAGGATGGGGTGCCATTCCTCCACATTCAGACACCTCATTGAAAGTCTCCCTAGCAAAGCCGTCATGAAAGCGAAAGGTGGAGACACTCCATATTAATGTCCACTAGTAGGTATCTGGATGCCTTTAATCTGGTAGTGTTGATCTCTAGGGTGATACCACCTGTTTGATTAATGAACGTTTATATTACTGCTGAAGAAATTTAACTCGTTTGTGCGTGATGACTACTGGACGATTAGTCTGACGTCCCACATTAAATTTTCCTGTGGATCATACGCACCCGAATTCATAAGAAACGTGGATATCTCAGGTCAGAGGGGCTCAGTTTCTGAAACGGTGTTTTGTATACGAGAGACACCTGTCTCTTCAAGTGCACTGGTCTAGTAGTGGAAGAATACGTATGAGGCCGTCTATGCCTATTTTGTATACGGCGAAAAGTCAATTGACAGTGTCGCCGGCCGCTGTGGTCGGGCGGATCTAGGCGCTTCAGTCCGGCGCCGCGCGGCTGCTATGGTCGCAGGTTCGAATCCTGCCTCGGGCATGGATGTGTGTGATGTCCTTAGGTTAGTTAGGTTTAAGTAGTTCTAGGTCTAGAGGACTGATGACCTCAGATGTTAAGTCCCATAGTGCTTAGAGCCATTTGAACCATTTTTGAACAGAGTCAAGTTTGAAAAACTTTTAGAGATTTTTTACGAACTAGTAGTGACCAAAACGATTTACGCAAAATCACTAGCATGTTCTGGACTCAGGTAGTAGAAGTCAAATCCGATCAAAGAACTTCAGGAACGATCTCAGCCATGAAAGTTCTTCGTCAATGTTTTGTATGATTTCTCCTTTTGTTCAACATTTATTCTGAAGCAATTTTCTAGGAAGTGCTGACAGACGACCGTGGAAGGATCACAGTTAATGGGAAATTTATTAATAACATAGGATAATCACGTCTGTGTGAGAATCTGAAATTAATCAAGAAGCGGGCACACACTGAATTTATCATACACAACAAAATTACTAACACTTTAATTTATTGAACTTAACTACAATACGGACATTTGTCCTAATATGTAGGGACCGATCACCGTAGCAGTCTGGTCCCTTCAATCCAACAAACCAACCAACCTAATATGTCAGAGCTGTAAGCGATGCTTACTATAATCTTGACAGCGACTCCATGACTTTAGAACACAACCCTAACTTCGCCTCTGTCAGTTGTCCACAGCTTCTGCCCTGAAACTCGTCCAACTTCCCCACCTTTTCACCCTCTGTGACCAACTACATGCATCTCTCTCACATTTTTCCGGTATTCTTCGAGCAGCTTGATCCTGTTTTTCCACAAATTAAACGCGACCACCAATCTTCTTAAAAGTTTCTACAGCCCACTAGTGGCGTAAATGTTTTTTTGACAACATTTCGAGTCTGGAAACGGTGCAAGTCAATAAACCGACGAGTCGAATTTCTTCCCCTCTTTTATATAAGAATTCCGACCGAGTGTACCGTCCTCATGATGCCACTGCTAACATTCCAATCGGTGCTCATTCAGCCACTAGCTAGCCTCGCATTTCAGATGCCATGGAATTTTAAAAAGCGTGCTATGAGGCTAGTAACTGATCCTGTTGTAGCGTCCGTCACTTAAGTAGGTCAGAGCTATCTTGTCAAGTTTCTAGAAATGCCGGGAGACGTTTACCTGTCTGCGTATATCACTTAACAAACTCATAGTGCGAATCAACCGCTGACAGAGTTCTATCTTCTGGGATGAAGGCTTCCTATCTTGGCTGCCAGCAGACTGTCATTTAAATGGACGATGGCCTGTCCTACTGCTTTCCCTGCGGAAAAGTGCCTTCCATCCCCTGGCAAGGAGACGGACGCCCTATCTGCTGTTTCTTCTCCTTTTGTTCCTGCGAAGACCGGTGCATACACTGCCCACTGCGGCTCGTGCAACCCCTCGCGACGTGTCACCTGCCTAATATTCACATCACACCTCAGTTCCAAAGTCATCCCATAAAACAAATGAATGTACGCAAAACTATGGTAGACTACAAGAGCTGGAGAAAAGAAATGCAATCAATTCATATAATCACTGCGGTATCAAGACTTAATTCTTTGGTAGGAGATGACTTATAAAGAAGGAGGAAGTAGGTTCAGTAGGCCTAGTTATTAAAACTGAAACTTGAAATACCACTACTTAGCCCAGTAGTGGAGCTTGATCATTCCTGCTCTATGTCGAATGAATATCCTTAATGAATGGGAGGAATCACACTTCATTAGCGGTATCAGTGTGAGATAGAACAACTTTATAATCACAGTCAAGTAAGTGATCTCCTCAAGAAACTCGACAACATCACCAATGAATTTCATCCACATACGTGGCTGGTAGGCAATGAGAACGGCAACCCCCAATCGGAGACAAGTAAATGTTGTTGCAAGGTGGAAAAAGTACTACGAAAAGTTGTATTCTGGAACTAACAACATGACGTACAATCAAGCACTAGGGCAACTTGTACCTACGATCTTACGCAGTGAAATAGAGAATGCAATTGAACATCTGAAGTACCATGAATCCCCTGGTCTAGACGGTACATCTGGAAAGATGATCAAAGAAATGGTGCTGGTAGGTGCTGCTGTGCTGCATTCATTGTGTACAAGAATATGGGAGAATGGGGAGTGATCAGAAGACTGGTCAGTTCTTCTTCACCCTGCAGCATAAGAAAGGGTCAGTCAGGAATCCAACTGCCTAACTATTGCTCTCAAATCGCACGCAAGCAAAATTTTGATCTATATCTCGAACCAGCTTTTGAAGACGTACATTCAGCCGCACATATCCACAGAAGAGCAGGTTTTTCTGAAGGAAAATGAACTCGTGAACAGATTCTCAACAAATGACAAATAATCGAGAAATCATGATAGTTCTGTGTTCCTGTTTTCATTTGTTTCCTTGACTATAGAGAAGCCTTTGACTGTACTGTCTGAGAAAAGTTGTGACAGGTGTTTATAGAATTCGGCGTCCCACCACACTTGACAGCATTGATCTGGAGTCTATACAAATAGTCACCTCGCAGCTATGAAGACAAATGCTGGCACATCTGATTTCTACAGTGTATTAAAATATATCAACTAAGGTTGTGTTCTGTCGCCCCCTCAACTGTACGATATCTACGCAGAACATGTCTTTAGGAGTGCCCTTAATGGTTGGACTAAAGGCATCTCAGTTGGTGGTAGAAATGTGAAGAAACTCCGATTACTCATCAATCTCAACAGGTCCGGACACATAATAATTGATTTAGGCTCACAGGTACAACTCACAGGTCAGTTAAAGGAACTGGAAGTCGTGCATTCTTTCATCTACCTTGGTTCAGCTATTTGCGACACAGGAATTTGTGAGGATGAGATAAGAAGATCGAACGCTACGGTGAGTGGCTATGAAGAAGTTCACCAACATCTCAGAGAACGGAGCGATGACAAGTAGCACAAATGTCCGGCTTGCTGAAACACTTCCACTTTCCATCTCCTTTTACGGTTGCGAAATACGGACGATCAAGGCCAGAGACAAGCAGCGTAATGAAGCATTTGATCTTTGCTGTACGTAAAACGGATCGAAAGAAGATCAAATGTGTCTGTTATTGAGCAACTCGGTATCTCCTAGGGCCTTACTTCTTGTGTCAGAAGAAATTTCTACCGTTCCTATTGTGAGATGAGATGGAGATGACGTTGAGAAAATAATGACGGAAAGGAAGATCGAGGGCAGGGGACCGATGGGAAGAGCAGCGAGTGGGTGGACAGATCAAACCAAGAACATCTTCAAAGTACCTCTTCAGCAGGCTCTGAGAGAAGCTGGTAACCGTCCGGGATGGCGACATTTGGTTCGTGGGACCACGACGCTGAGGAATGAGCACAACGACTTGCGACGCATCAATGATCCAAAATGAATAAAGTGTACTGGTTTTACAGTCTATACAATGTCGAATACTAAGTCAAATACCTATGGGTAGATCATCTTGGACAACAGTTTCAGTAACTGATGTAGGTAGCAGTAAATAAAATTCCACCTCTGAATCAATGTCGTTTACCTATAATGCAGCCAGTTTCGGAAGGTTATCGCCGCACGTTAAGGCATTCTCGCATGGGTAATAACAGTCACGTGGCAATGGCTGGCAGAGATGGAACGGCATTTACTGCATTTCATAAGTGCGACTGACACTTCACAATAAAGATAAGCCTTTATGATATAGGTTACTCGAACCAGAGCGTAGTACTTCAGCCGTGGGTGCATACGGTCAGAAATCTGTCATATTCAACTGGGGAAACACTGTTCCATGCTGGTAAAATTTTCTCGAGCTTACAGCCCCGTCAGGTGTTTTAAAATCCACAAGCTTTCACCAGAATGCTCCTCGGTCATTGCCATGTGAAGGCTGTTTTTCGGTTGCTGCTGCCGTCCTTATATTGCCAATCTGCCCTGTGCGACGTCACTCGTGCCCTCCCGAACGACATGCAATGTGATGTTTTCGTTGCGCGCCCGCCGCGTCGCATCAGCCTTCCAACGTCCGGGTTTCAAGCCGTGGTTAGCTATAAGCTAGGGCTTAACAACTGGCCGGTTTTGAGCGCGAGTACTCGCGTCTGCTCAGGCACGTGCTCGCGAGCAGGTGCAAGGCCGCGGAGTAGGGAGGGAGGGGAAATGCGCGCGCACATTTGAATGTGATCTCGCGTTCTTAGCAGATTTAACTAGCCATCTGAATGCTTTGAACATTTTACTACAAGGTAAAGATCTGCTAATTGCTCATTTCATAGATCGAATACGAGCTTTTAAAATGAAATTGACACTTTGGGTGAGTCAGCTGGAAACAGGAAACCTAGCTCATTTTCCTAAATTATCATCCATGCAAGATGTTCACAAAGACTGTGAACGTTAATCACATAGTTTAGTTAATCAGCGCTTTCAAGATCTGACAGCACTAGACAGTGATTTTGATCTGTGCTGTCCATATTCAGCGAATATTTAAGAGATTCGTCCTGAGCTGCAGCAAGAAATTATTGACCTGCAGTGTGACAGAGAATACAGAGACAAATTTCAGAACAAGAAAAACATTTTGGAATTCTACAGACACTTCCCTCAGGATAGATTTCCTCGTTTGCACAAACTGGCGGCTACAATAATATTAATGTTCGGTTCCACGTGTATTTATGAACAACTGTTCTCTGCAATGAAATGTAACAAGATGCGCCTGAGAAACGCATTGTCTGATCGAAATTTAAACTACACGCTGCGCCTAAAATGCACAAGAACAATTACTCCGAACATAGACGCAATTTAAAGGGCAAAAAGTACAAGATAACCGAGAATCCCACACTTCAGTGACACCTTTTATTGTGTAACAGTTCACAAATTAATGCGAATGTAGAGGCATACACTAAGCTAATAAAATTATGTGGCATGTGTACATTCTCATTTATTTGTTTCATTTGTCCCAGTAATAATTCATGAGTGATATCCCTGCAGGTGGCCGTGGATTTACATTGACTGGTGGCAGCTGTTGTGTGCCCCACGTGACTTTCCCCACTCTCCGCTCTGGTCCGGTAGTGGGGGTAGCCTGCTCGCGCTGCTCTGTGCTCGCGCCTTGCTTCTCACAGCTTGCTCCGCGAGCACGTATATTGTAAAGCCCTGATTTAAGCTAACTTACGCTAAGAACAACACTCACACCCATGTTGTGAAGCCCTACTATAAGCCGTCGTCTTTATTAAGGGTGTTGCCACACAGTTTTACTTCAATCGCTTCTTTAGTTACGTTATTGTAGAAACTTGTAGGCGGTGTAATAACTGATGTCTCTTCCAATGCAATACGATATCCACGTTCTAGAGCGCACATATCCCAGGATAACAAAGGCGAAAGCATCTCTCGTGTTCTACACAGCGCAGTTCAGTAGTACGTGCAGTCTTTCTGAGATAAAACTGTCCACACCCAGACGGTATTTTATACACTCCTGGTGTTCTGAGGCCTCTATCCTCTATCACAGTTCTCATGACTTGTCGAATTTTTGTTGGGGCCCTGAAGACAGAATCGATTTTATTCCTCTTTACGAGGAGGCTAATCTTTACTGTTACTGAGACACAGAACGGCAAAAACGGAAGCTTCGTCAAGTCATCATCGGGGTCCTTCTGGTTCCATGTTTTCGGAAAGATGGCTTGCGAAATCTCGCGATTATTGCAGCCGTTTTACTTGAATATTTTCCGCAAGTGGCTCGGTTCCGTAAGTGGCTCAGTTACCTCGGCAGTTTTGCAGTCTGAGACGGCTTCCGCTCGATGCGCCAAGGTCCTCAGAAGTGAACGTTTCTGCGACGGATGATGATAGCTGTTAGCGTGCAGATATCGGTTCGTGTGGGCTAGTTTTGGTAAGCACTGTGGATGAGACAGTCATTTGCTTTATGGCGAACGAGGACCTCAAGAGAAGGCAAGGCACTCGGTCTCTACCTCCATCGTTAACTTGATACTGATGTCGATATTGTTAATGTGATACAAAAATTCCTCCAGCTTTTCACGTCCGTGAGACCAGACAACGAACGTGTCCCAACTCAATTTGTAAAGGCAACTAGACTTTGCTGGAGCAGTGTCCAGTGCGAGGTCTTCAAAGTGCTCCATAAACAGATTGGCTATAACTGGTGCTAATGGGCTCCCCATCGCGACACTGTCCGTCTGATTAAAATAATCTACATCACACAGAAAATACGATGACGTCGGAATACGTTTAAATAAATCATTAACAGTGTTGTCAAATACATTTTTCATAAGATATAGAACATTTTAATCAGACGTACGGCATCGCTATGGGGAGCCGACATAGCATTGCCTCCGGTAGAAAAAATTCCAGAGACTTAAGAACGGAGAAGCGTTATTTGCGCTATCAGAATTACAAACATTATTATCTGTGTCCTTTTGTAGACGAAGAATGAGGCTTTGTTTTTGTTTCATTGTGTTATCGATTCTGCTGCGCTCGCTGACGCACATTTAATTGTTCACGGTCTGTAACTGGTACAATTATTTTTAGTATAAATATAATTGTGCTGAATATATGTATGAAATTAATAATTGTAGTTCGAGTTTTTGTGAGTAGTGAGTACCTATCCTGCATATCATTCAGTGCATAATAATTAAATGTTGCCCTGGCCATTCCTGTGTAGGCTCATTATTGTAGCGACGCCATCAATGACAGAAACTATATAAGTTCTTCCAACAGTCATATCACACTAAAAGTATAAAAAGAATGATCTTAATAATCTGAAACCGGCGTCATGTAGTATTTTTCAATTCACATTAGGCCAGACGTGCAGTTTTTTTTATTAATAACGATATCAATGAATGCTTACGCTGCCATTGGCATAGGCAGCTATCTTGGAGCATCCAGCCCCACAAAAAACTAAGCATTGTTTAAATGTATTATCGCGTAATAATAAAAAACGATCTAATCCATAGTGAGTAGGACAGATTTCTTCACGTTGGGATATGTATGCTATTATTGGTGCTAGCGCTCTGAGAAAAATTAGCCGTGGATTTAACAAAGAGTAAAGATTCATTAATTACATTTTTCAAAACCATTTCATACAATAAGAATAACGACACAGTTACGTTGTATGGAGTATTCAATAAACAATTTAATTATTCATTACGCGATAACTGGCGCCTACGTGGGGCTCGATGTTCCAGAAAATTTATGTATGTGCAAAGAATATATTATTTATATAAGAAAATTAATGCTTGTATATGTAATCTGTTTCATGTGTATGAGAATTATTATTTTCGATGTAAAGAGAAACGGAGGACCTGGAACATGCAACAGATGTGATTAAGAATAAAGTCGACAATAAAAACGAAGGTAATGGCTTCTGAAAATATCTCTTGCTTTGGTGTGTCGTGTTGTTTGCCAATATTTATGCTTTGTACCGCGTGGTAGTGTCTTGCAAACAGTAACTCAAATAGGCAAGAAAGTTTATATTTGCTGTAAATTTGTGTAGCATTAGAAATTCTATATAGTATTATTATTATTTTTGTGGTGATTGCTGTGTGAAAATAATTGTGATAGGATAATGTCTGGTTCAGAGTCAAAGAGTTTACGTAGTAAGACTAGGAGAGAAGTTGAAATGGATGCAGATACACGAGAGGGTAATGATAACGAATTGAAGGAAATTCCCATGGGATCTACCTTCAATATACAGGAAAATATTACTGATCATGAAGTAGAAACTGCACATCAGCGCGCATGGGTAGTCCCTTATCCCCTCTGGTGGCCAATTTATTTATGGAAGACTTCGAGGAGAAGGCGCTTGAATCTGCTGACTTGAAATCCACGGTATTCTGAAAGTATGTTGATGATACCTTTGTAGTTTGGCCCCATGATGAAGATAACTTGCAAATCTTCTTAAGGCATCTGAACTCCCTCCACTATTAAAAAAAGTTCACAATGAAAATTGAAAAGGAGGGATGCCTTCCATTCTTGGAAGTTCTGGTTCGGCGCAGAGAGGATGGCACTTTGTCACATGAGGTGTATCGGAAGCCGACGCAACGGATTTGTATTTATTTGCAAATAGCTGCCACCATCCTGTCCAGACGATGAGAGTTCTTCGAACCTTGACCCATAGAGCGCATATTATTTATGACGAAAGCAGTCTGCAAAATGAACTTTCCCACTTAACAAAGAGTGTTTGAAGACAATGGGAACTCCCCACAGCAAACACAGAAGGCACTGAAAATGAAACCGAAAGACGCCACAAAGAAAGCAGAAGAAGACGAAGAAACCTTTAAATCTATGGCCTTCTTGCCATATGTGGGTAGCCTCTCATAAAAAATAGGACGGATTGTCAGCAGACACAAAGTAAAAGTGATTTTTCGTCCTCCACCCAAGACAGCTGCATTTGTGGGCTCCGTCAAAGATGATTTGCTGCTCCGAAAATCTGGAGTTTACAAAATTCCATGTGAATGTGGCCTTTCTTGCATTGGACAAACAACTCGTACTGTCCAAGAAAGATTCACAGAACACCGGTGATACACACGACTTTTACAACCTAACAAGTCGGCAGTGGCAGAGCACTGTACTGACACTGGTCACAGTATGTTGTATGAAAACGTCGAAATTTTGGCAACTACATCAACTTTTTGGGACTCGATAGGAGGCAATTGACACTGACGACGAATTTAATTAATAGAGATAGTGGTTTCAGCCTTGATAAATCATGGAATCCTGCACTTGGTGTAATAAACTCACAAAGACGTCGTCACAGTGCAGCTCACGATGATATATCGACATGCCAACACAGATCGACTGCGGAGTCATAGATGTAACTCGCACATTGTGCACGTCTCTGTCGCCGACCAACGTCTCTGGCGCATTTGCATCTGTGGCTGCATGCGCAGTTGCGCGGTACACGAGTATGAAGAGACGAAGCGAGCACTGGAGCGGCTCCTTGGGACAAACGCCAAATGAGGCGCCTCCAGCGCGAATTCTGCCGCCGGCTCGCCGACTGGAGGACCGCATGTCCACTTTCCTCCTACACCGTAAGTCAGACTCGGTTGTCATTCGCGTCCTGCGACGTTCTATGCCAGCGACTGCCCATCCTCTTCGCACAGCAGTGGGCTTTTCATATGATACCCTCCAAATTGTGGAAACGCTGGCGTATGCGTTCAAGGTCCAAAACCATCTCCTTGTCCAGGTCCTTTCGCCAGGCGAACTACGGGCCGAACACGATGTCTTGACAGCTGTTGCCGCTTTTCGCGCCCGTCCACCTCAGTCTGCCCCCCACTTGACGTCCGTGGCAGAAGTCCAGCGGATCCTACGACGGAAACGTGACCGGTCAGCTCCTGAATTGGACGGAATTTTAAATGAACATCTTTGCTACCTACAGCCCACGTCTCTACTCTTGTTCACCAAAATCTTCAATGGTTGTCTCATGTCCGGCCTTTTCCCCTCTCAGTGGAAGCAAGCCAAGCTCATTGCGATCCCCAAGCAGTTCAAGGACCCTACAGTCCGCACCAACAACAGGCCCATCAGCCTGTTAAACACCATGGCGAAAGTCCTTGAATCGGTGATCCTTCACCGACTTTCCCAACCTCTGGCGGCGGCTGGGACGATCCGACCTGAACAGTTCGGCTTTACTTCACGCCTCTCTGCCGAACCTCAGGTCCTCTGAATCACTGAACACGTCAGCAAAGGCTTCAACGCCGCTAAGTCGACAGCTGCCGTTTTTCTGGACTTGCAGAACGCCTACGATAAGATCTGGACCGACAACCTCGTGCACAAGATGGTGACGCAGACCCCTATATCTATGTGAAGATTGTGGATGACTTCCTTTGCAGTAGGACTTTCCTTGTGACTCACCAGGGAATGCATTCTGGCATCCGCCCATTGACAGCTGGTACTCCACAGGGATCCGTGCTATCTCCCATTCTTTTTAACATCTACGTGAATGATATGCCGGTCATCCCCGAGTGCCACCTGGCACAATGTTCTGATGACACAGCACTCTATACCAGTGGGCGCATCACTGACGGCGTCATCGTCCGCCTCCAGCGACAGATGGACGCCACTGTCACCCGGTGCCGGACGAACAAAATCACTCTTTAATGCCGCCACAACTAGGGTGGTCTATTTCACGAAACGGCGCCCAATCTTCCGCCCCAATATTTCGATTACAGGCGTGCAGGTGCCCTGGTCCCAGACGACCACCTATCTCGAGGTCCGGATGGACCACAAGCTGCTGTTCCACTGTCATGCAGAATATGTCGCCAACAAGGGGCAAGAGCTAACCAGGGCCTTGTGCCCTCTCTTCTGCAGTAGGGAACCTAACCTGCCTACCAAGCTCCGTATCTACTGGGCCGTTATCCTGCCTGCCCTCACGTATGGCTCCACTGTAAGGGCCACGATTAGTGTCAGCAGGATGCGGACGTTGCTGAGCCTGCAGAACAAGGTTCTCAGGTGGAGCTTGCACGCCTCGCCACTCACGCGGATTGTGACTTTCCATGAGGAGGCAGATATCGTCGCCCTCAAGGAGACCATACTCAACAACGCGCGGCGGCTCTATGAGAAAGTGGCTGCCCTACGGGACACAGTCCATGGGCTACGCCACGTTGGGAATACACATCCACGTCGCTGGCATCGCCATCCGGTTCCGCTGACCATCCTAGAGGAATCGCTTCCGAACAGGACTAGCGCTAGGCCTGGCACGCCCACCACGGCTGCCTCCTTTGACAGGACTAGCCTTCCATTCCACGTCCACGACTTTCCAATCCTACCTGCCCATGTCGGACTACGTTTTTATGCCGGACAGAAGAGTATTGTCACTGTTGCAGGGTGGTATGGAACTTCAAGTCCCATCGCCACACCTCCAAAGTGTATTGCAGTGACGCAGTGTCACTGCCCTATGGTAAATATTTACTGGCTCACCGACACGGTTAGACCGCGGAAGCCTGGTGATGCTGTAGAATACCGTATCACAAAATTAAAAAAAAAAAAAATCTGGAGCGGCAGTCTTGCGGCTCACCCTGAAGATGGCTGAACGTTATACAGCCGAAATATTAGAAGAAGAAGGAGAGAAGGAGAATTCTTGCGGTTGCACACCCGAAACTTAATGGAACATGAGTCCAGTTTCTTAGTTGTTACATAACCTTTCTATTAGTATAGTGGAGCGTGTAACATACTCATACACTTTGCTATTACATATACTCCTTATAGCATTACAGATCTGAAGACACCTGTGCCTAACTGAAAGCGGTAACTGCAGTGATGCTGCTGTTAAAATTACAGAAAGAACATTTTTAATCCGGGTGATCGAAAAAACACGCAAAGTTATATGCCGTAGAATTTTAGAACATGTTTTATGTTCTGATAGATATTATAACATATCTGCAGACCGATAGTCGTGATTGCAGGAATTCACATGGTTCCGCAAAGTGTGAAGCCCACCTCGCTCTGTTTGTCCATGAGACCCAGATGGCAGTACATGACGGCGGCCAGGTCCGTGCCGCGTTCAATGACTTCCAACCTAATGAACAAAATACGAGTGTACAAAATTTTAGAACAGCTGTGTGACTGTATTGCGAAATAATGGGTAGAAAGACCAATTATTGTTTGATTACACAATTGCAGAACGGTCACTGGACGTCTCCATTAAATATTTGGGAGTATGACTATGGAGCGATTTAAAGTTGAAAGACCACATGAATCTCTACGCAGGTAAGGTAGAGGCTATAATGAGATTTCTTTAAAGAATCCTCAGGAAGTGTGGTCCACCCAGATAGAAGGTAGCTTACAAAACCCTCTTTCGACCAAGACTTGAATACTGCTCGTCAGTCTTGGATCTATGAGATAGGATTGATAGAGCAAATAAAGAAGATCCAAAGAAAGGCAGGGTGTTGCGTTACAGGGTCAATTGGTAAACAAGTATGCGTCAGGGATATGCTCAGCCAACTTCAGTGGCAGACGGTGCAGGAGAGGCGCTCTGCACCACGGTGTGCTTTACTTTTAAAGTCCTACGAGCATGTGTTCCTGGAAGAGTCAACCAATATATTGCTTCCTCCTACGTGTATGTTGCTAAAGACCACGAAGGTAAAAAATATTAGAGAGATTCGAGCTCACACTGAGGCTTACCAGGACTCGCTCTTCCCGCGAACGAATCGCGACTGTCACACGAAAAGCAGGATGTGACATTGGTACCCAAGGTAACCTCCACCACATGCCATAAGGTGGAACATAGCTGTGGATGTATTACTGTCTTCTACCACTACACTCAAAATATTATATAATATGTTTCGTGCGATCACTCCAGCCCCAAATTAACCATTCCTGGAGGCCACATCAGATGTCACACTAACCTGTCCATCCTTCTCATATGAGTTTTCCACAGTCTGGCCTCAGTTCTTTAATTCGTGTTTCATTTCACATATTACCTGTCAATTTTTTCTTCGAAAGCACCACATCCAACTTCTTCTTCTCGTTCGGATTTCCATTTGTCATTTCCATGAAGTGCGATCTTCCAGAACTTCAGGAACTTCTTCCATATTTCGACATCAGTGCTTCATACCAATAGAGCACTTTTACTGAAGAAATGTAGTTCATCTGTGCCAACCTAGTTCTGATAACTTCCTTGCCTAGGTAGGAGAATTCCTTTAGTTCTTTCTGTTCCGTTCCAAATTTTTATGTTAATGAGTCTATTTTCTTTCTACTGCTCCTCATCACCTTCGCCTTTACTTTGTCTGTCACTGAGTCACGCTCCTCATTTCACTGCCATGAAAATTTGCTCGTAGTCTCTGTAAACAGAGGGTATGTCAAAGACTTCCCTTCAAATGTCTAGGGGTGATAACATCACGTCATGAGGAACAATTTTGTTTAGAGACAAAATGTTCGCCGACGTTTCCCAGTGATGCCGGTCTACTAACCAAGTGTGCTGCATCCTGATATTGACAGAGTGAATTGCAACAAAAAACCTTTAAGAATGGACGTCTCTAAGTAAAGAAAGCTGTTAGGTTGGTGCATAAGTTCGTAGCGTTTTTGTTTTGCATATTGGTTTTCTTATTGATGTTGGTTTATCTGTTTATTATTAGTTCTTATTTGTAGTTCGGTGTCGCTGTTTGAGGTAACGTATTGTCATTTTGTCATTTGAAGACAGTGTTTGGAGCCGTGGACGCTATGAAATGGAGTGCCAAGTGGAGAGACCGTAACATTTGTTGATGGCGTTGAGACAGCAACCAGCCACAAACTTATTTTAAGTTCCTTTATTCAGAAGGTACCATTACCGGTTTCGAATCATTACAATTCATCGTCAGACGGCTTTCATGCTTTCATTAGAACATGTGGAAGCGTTTTTTATTGATTAGTTGTCATGAAAAGTCGGGCTGGAGTATTTATTTTCGTGGTTTTCTTCCAACAAATGATGTTCGTAGTTTTCACCATATTCTTATCGAACATCATTTGTTGGACGAAAACCATGAAACAAATACTCCAGACCGACTTCTCACGACAACTAATCAATAAAAAACGCTCCACATGTTCTAATGAAAGCATGAAAGCCGTCTGACGATGAATTGTAATGATTCGAAACCGGTAATGGTACCTGTTGAATAAAGGAACCAAAAATAAATTTTTGGCTGGTTGCTGCCTCAACACCTTGAACATTTGTTTTCAAATGACAGTCACGGTCTCCAACCATGTCATCATATGACTAAATTGCATCAATCGGAACAAAAAATGGCTCTGAGCACTATGGGACTTAACATCTGAGGTCATCAGTCAACTAGAACTTAGAACTACTTAAACCTAAGTAACCTAAGGACATCACACACACTCATGCCCGAGGCAGGATTCGAACCTGCGATCATAGCGATCGCGCGGTTCGAGACTGAAGCGCCTAGAACCACTCGGCCACAGCGGCCGGCAATCGGAACATTTCTCTGATATTATTTTGGAAATGTGTGGTAATATCCTATGGGACCAAACTGCTGAGGTCATCGGACCCTTATGTTACACTACGTAAACTAACTTACGCTAAGAACAACACATACACCCATTCCTTAGGAAGGACTCGAATGTCGGACGGGAGGAGCCGCGCGAAACGTGGCATGACGCCTGAGAGAGCGCGGCTACCCCGACCGGCGATATTATTGTGTTTAAATTCAACAGAGGGCTGACAGCAGCTGAGTTGGACAGAAATATGTGCTCCGTGTGTGAAGATAATGCCACTGGACAGATCACAGCGGGAAAAGGGTTTTCTCGTTTTGTTGGTTGGTCTTGCGGTTAGTGACTCTCCGCGTTCAGGAAGACCTTCGAAGTTTGAAGAAGATCGTGGAAACGCATTAATTCACAATGATCCACGTCATTGTACTTGAGGACTGGGAAATGTGATGAACAGTGATCATTCGACCATCGTGCGACATTATCTGGGAGCAGGCATTAGGAGTGATCTAAAACGGAATGGCCATATAAAATTAATCGTCGGTAAAGCATATGCCAGACTGAGATTCGTTGGAAGAATCCTACGGTAATGCAGTCCGAAAACAAAGGAAGTAGATTACAGTACACTTGTTCGCCCACTGCTTGAATACTGCTCACCAGTGTGGGATCCGTACCAGATAGGCTTGATAGAAGAGATAGAGAAGATCCAAAGGAGAGCAGCACGCTTCGTTACAGGATCATTTAGTAACCGCGAAAGCGTTACGGAGATGACAGATACACTCCAGTGGAAGACTCTGCAAGAGAGACGTTCAGTAGCTCGGTACGGGCTTTTGTTGAAATTTCGAGAACATACCTTCACCAAGAACTCAAGCAGTATATTGCTCCCTCCTACGTATATTTCGCGAAGAGACAATGAGGATAAAATCTCAGAGATTAGAGCCCACACAGAGGCATACCGACAATCTTTCTTTCCACGAACAATACGAGACTGGACTAGAAGAGAGAACCGATAGAGGTACTCAAGGTACCCTCCGCCACATGCCGTCAGGTGGCTTGCGGAGTATAGATGTAGATGTAGATTTGAAGGCAATGGGGAAGGTTCCAAAATCGGGTGTATGGGCACCGCATGCTCTAAGCCAAAATCACAAAAATGGGTTGATGGCCATATGTGCATCTCTGCTTACTCGTTATCAATTGGCTCGTAAACAACACCGACCATTCCCATCCTCTATCGTTTCTGATGGCAAGAAGCGATATGTTTATGATAATATAAGGAAAAGGAAGTGTGGTGTCACCGCCAGACACCACACTTGCTAGGTGGTAGCTTAAATCGGCCGCGGTCCATTAGTACATGTCGGACCCGCGTGTCGCCACTGTCAGCACTTGCAGACCTAGCGCCACCACATGGCAGGTCTAGAAAGACGGACTAGCACTCGCCCCAGTTGTACGGACGACATTGCTAGCGACTAGACGTACGAAGCCTTCCTCTCATTTGCCGAGAGACCGTTAGAATAGCCTTCAGCTAAGTCCATAGCTACGACCTAGCAAGGCGCAGTTAACCATATCTGGAGAGAGTCTTACTTGTATTCACCATGGAGATGTACCACACAGGAGAATAAAGTTGAGTATACGAGAAGCTCCGTTCTTTTCTTTATAGCATTTATGAAGTATCCTGTTTCAGACTTAACGCAGGACGGCGTGAGTTGACGCGTGCCCTATTCGGCCCCTTCATAATAACACTGTGTCGGCACTTCTGTCGACACACATAACAGGAAGGACTGGCTTAGCCCAAGCAAAGCGGCAATTCCCTGTTGCAAAGACCTGCGCCCATCCGCAACAGATAAAATTATGCATCCGGTGGAACAGCGACGGTGTAGTGTTCTACGAATTGCTTCCTCGAGG
The DNA here is from genome assembly GCF_023864275.1 of Schistocerca cancellata. Taxonomy (NCBI): domain Eukaryota; kingdom Metazoa; phylum Arthropoda; class Insecta; order Orthoptera; family Acrididae; genus Schistocerca; species Schistocerca cancellata. Next base: position 665,009,917 of record NC_064626.1, read on the forward strand.
TGTAACCGTCACTGCTGACATTTATTGTCAACAACTGAGACGTCTCGCAGACGTAATCCAATAACGACGACCAGGAAGACTGCGTGAAGTGATGCTCCTTCAAGATAACGCCCACTCGCATTCTGCTAGACTGACAAAAAACACTGTACACGAGTTGGGTTGGGAAGTCATTCCGACCCGCCTGATCTTGCGCTCTCATATATTCACGTTTTCCTTAAAGGAATGAAAATTCACTCCAAACTTGGCTCGACGAGTTCTTCACCACAAAACCATGTGGTCTCTATAGTCACGGAATCGGCAGACCGTTGTAAATAGTGAAGGAGAATATATTACTGAAGACTACAGTCTCTGTTAAGTGTATCTCTTGTTTTAATTAAACTTATGGAAAAACGGTACGAACTTATACACCGATCGAGTATTTTAGAGGCGAATCGTTTATTCGGCCTGCCTCCTCTCCCACAGAGCAGCTGGCTAGCTTATAGACAACACAAATGGCATACGCAGACTGCAGCGTACCTGCGCCGTGTGGCCTAGAAAGACGACTTACGCCACTGGGAAGCGTCAGCGAACATTGCGTATCCAATGGAAGTTGTTAAAAAAAATGGCTCTGAGCACTATGGAACTTAACAGCTGAGGTCATCAGTCCCCTAGAACTGAGAACTACTTAAACCTAACTAACCTAAGGACATCACACACATCCATGCCCGAGGTATGGATGTGTGTGATGTTCTTAGGTTAGTTAGGTTTAAGTAGTTCTAAGTTCTAGGGGACTGATGACCACAGATGTTAAGTCCCATAGTGCTCAGAGCCATTTCGAACCTGCGACCATAGCGGTCGCGCGGTTCCAGACTGAAGCGCCTAGCACCGCTCGGCTGGAAGTTGTTCCCAATGACGTTGTTCCCTAGACATTGGATGCAACTTGACTTGTGTTATGATGGCTGTGGAGCACCCTTTGTATAGCTGACAAGAAGGATTAAAAAGTGACAGTGTAGCTCCTAGTTATAAGAGACTTAATGCTCTGCAACATCCTCCACAATGTGGAAACGTTGCACCGGCATGGTTGTCCCTATCGGTGTGTCTGGTACATCAGCACTTTACCACGCAAGGTAGTGTAGACGCGTCAGCTAGCCGATCTTAACTGTACGCCTGCGCACATTTTATTTTTTCATGCCGTTCACTGAGTTAGAGAACGCGTTCTGAACCCTTTGAGGTCAGACCGCCGCGCCAGAATGGTCGATCGGCTGGCGTTTCGTTGCGAGCCCGATATCTGCAGCAGCCGTAAGCCTGTAGGAATGCTGCTCCGCGCAGTACGTTCACTTTCACGCGTCATTCTCTTCATATGTAATTCCGATGTAGTTTGATCACGCTTGACGTGTTTTGTTTGCTCTTTGTTGCGAGGCGTGTGTACGTGTGCTGCAAAAAACTGGGGCTGACCTCAGACTTGGCAACTGCTTCGAGCACAAGCGATGGCGTAACAATCAGGTTTAGCTACTTAGTAGTAAAGCTGCGAATACAGTCCAACTATCCGAGCATAGGTTTCCACGTCCGTATTCTTTTCAGTAGTAGTCTTTAGCCTGTGGCATGTTATAAAGTAATTAACCCTTTCTACATTATTCACAAGATAACGTGTATTGGTGTGTGTATGGCACTGCTGTGTGTTAGGGTTTTTAACGTACAGGAATCTACTTCTTCCCCTGCTGGAGAGTGCTTACAATATTTTATACGTTTTTACCACATGACGCAAGTATTTATTCAGAAGACAGTTTATTGTCCACCTTTGCCTGGTTCCTAACTTATTCTGATAGAAAGAGAAACAGAGTGTTTCTGCAGTCACTACCTTACCACTCCCCCCCGCCCAGCGCACAGCTAGGGATGAAATGTCATTCAGATAGTCACCCACCCGTAAGAAGGTATGGTTCTGGCGCTACGAATTCCATTGGTTTTACACGTTACCCCATTCACTTCGCTATTATTACCATCACAATTGTTTTTGTAAATGGTATCTAAAGCCCCCCCCCCCCCCTCCCTCTCTCTCCACCCATAGTAACTGTCTCTTAGCCGGCCGTTGTGGCCGAGCGGTTCTAGGCGCTTCAGTCTGGAACCGCGTGACCGCTACGGTCGCAGGTTCGAATCCTGCCTCGGGCATGGATGTGTATGATGTCCTTAGGTTAGTTAGGTTTCAGTAGTTCTAAGTTCTAGGGGACTGATGACCACAGCAGTTATGTCCCATAGTGCTCAGAACCATTTGAACCATTTTGAACTGTCTCTTAATAGTGGGTCACAAGTGTACCAAGTTTGATTTCATATGCTTATATACGTATAATTCATGCTAAGCGAATATAACAGCTACGAGATTTCAAACAATGAGTTACAGGCTTTTGAATGAATTCTTGATGCTACAGAGGCGTATCTATAAGCAGATCAGGACAAATATTTCCATGGTGATTAGGTTCTGGCTGCATAGGCTTCAGTACGTTTATCAGGTATGCCGCCAGACACTAATGTTTTCGTACGTTTTCCCAAAAATAATCCAGTGCGTTCTTGAAGCACAGGTCCATAGCCTCTGCAAACAATTTACATACATTCAGAATGAATTTTCACTCCGTAGCGAAGTTTGTGTTGATTTTGAACTTCCACACAGGCTAAAACTGTGTGCCATACAGTTACACGAACCAGTGAGTAACTTTTCCTATCGCAAACAAATTTGTCCGCAATATCCTTTCTTTCAAGATAATGTAGTACAACTTCTGCGAAGTTTGGGTGGTAGGAAATGACATCCTGGCACAAGCAGAGTTCTGAACGCGTGTCATAAGTGGCGCATGTGTATGTCAGTCGGCAGAACATCTGACTGCGATGGTCAAAGGTTATTGTTTCGTGTGCGTGCGCGGTACAGGGTTTTAATGTGCCAGGAAGTTTCAGGTTAAACGATAAGTTCTTCGGTAATGTCTGTTTCTTCACAGGCAGGCCTCAAATACACTCCTGGAAATGGAAAAAAGAACACATTGACACCGGTGTGTCAGACCCACCATACTTGCTCCGGACACTGCGAGAGGACTGTACAAGCAATGATCACACGCACGGCACAGCGGACACACCAGGAACCGCGGTGTTGGCCGTCGAATGGCGCTAGCTGCGCAGCATTTGTGCACCGCCGCCGTCAGTGTCAGCCAGTTTGCCGTGGCATACGGAGCTCCATCGCAGTCTTTAACACTGGTAGCATGCCGCGACAGCGTGGACGTGAACCGTATGTGCAGTTGACGGACTTTGAGCGAGGGCGTATAGTGGGTATGCGGGAGGCCGGGTGGACGTACCGCCGAATTGCTCAACACGTGGGGCGTGAGGTCTCCACAGTACATCGATGTTGTCGCCAGTAGTCGGCGGAAGGTGCACGTGCCCGTCGACCTGGGACCGGACCGCAGCGACGCACGTATGCACGCCAAGACCGTAGGATCCTACGCTGTGCCGTAGGGGACCGCACCGCCACTTCCCAGCAAATTAGGGACACTGTTGCTCCTGGGGTATCGGCGAGGACCATTCGCAACCGTCTCCATGAAGCTGGGCTACGGTCCCGCACACCGTTAGGCCGTCTTCCGCTCACGCCCCAACATCGTGCAGCCCGCCTCCAGTGGTGTCGCGACAGGCGTGAATCGAGGGACGAATGGAGACGTGTCGTCTTCAGCGATGAGAGTCGCTTCTGCCTTGGTGCCAATGATGGTCGTATGCGTGTTTGGCGCCGTGCAGGTGAGCGCCACAATCAGGACTGCATACGACCGAGGCACACAGGGCCAACACCCGGCATCATGGTGTGGGGAGCGATCTCCTACACTGGCCGTACACCACTGGTGATCGTCGAGGAGACACTGAATAGTGCACGGTACATCCAAACCGTCATCGAACCCATCGTTCTACCATTCCTAGACCGGCAAGGGAACTTGCTGTTCCAACAGGACAATGCACGTCCGCATGTATCCCGTGCCACCCAACGTGCTCTAGAAGGTGTAAGTCAATAACCCTGGCCAGCAAGAGCTCCGGATCTGTCCCCCATTGAGCATGTTTGGGACTGGATGAAGCGTCGTCTCACGCGGTCTGCACGTCCAACACGAACGCTGGTCCAACTGAGGCGCCAGGTGGAAATGGCATGGCAAGCCGTTCCACAGGACTACATCCAGCATCTCTACGATCGTCTCCATGGGAGAATAGCAGCCTGCATTGCTGCGAAAGGTGGATATACACTGTACTAGTGCCGACATTGTGCATGCTCTGTTGCCTGTGTCTATGTGCCTGTGGTTCTGTCAGTGTGATCATGTGATGTATCTGACCCCAGGAATGTGTCAATAAAGTTTCCCCTTCCTGGGACAATGAATTCACGGTGTTCTTATTTCAATTTCCAGGCAGCATGTACTGTACGCTGTCCCTCAGTGATCTCCTGTTTGGGTATGACACACCCGTCGAAAGTTGCCATTAGCAGGTTTTTCAGTGGAGAGACGTGCACGTCGAAAAAATGACTTACATTGCAACTGAAGCATTGAGGTTGTTGGCTCGATCAAATACTGAAATCATTGTAAATCATCCAATACATCAGCAGAATACTGCCAGATATCAATGATACGATTCGATGATGACTTTCCTATTCTGTTTGAAAGTAAAGCAGATTTACAAAATTTACTGAATGCAATGAACGTTGTAATGAATACAGAATGTGGACTGAGAGTAGTTCGAAGAAAGACGAAACTAATGAGAAGTATCATAAATGAGAACAGCGAGAAACTTAACATCAGGATTGATAGTCATGAAGTAGGTGAAGTCAAGGAATTCTGCCCCCTAGACAGTAAAATAACCCATGACGGACGGAGCAAGGAGGACGCCAAAAGCTGACTAGCGCTGGCCAAGAGAAGTCTACTAGTACCAAATATAGGGCTTAATTTGAGGAAGATATATATGAGAATGTACGTTTGGAGCACAGTGAACATGGGCTATGGGCAAATTGGGGCAGAAGCATTTGAGATGTGGTGCTACAGAAGAATGTTGAAAATTAGGTGGATTGATAAGGGAACGAATGAGGAGGTTCTGCGCAGAACTGGAGAGGAAAGGAGTATATGCAAAACAATGTCGAGAAGAAGGGGACAGAATGGTAGGACATCTGTTAAGACATCAGGGAATAACTTCCATGGTCTAGAGCAAGGTGTAGAGGGCAAAAACTGTAGAGGAAGACAGAGATAGGATGTCAGCAAATACTTGTCTGAGATGAAGAGATTGGCACAGAAGTATTCGTGGCGGGCCGCATCAAACCAGTCAGAAGATTGACGACAAAAAAAAAAGGTTCGTAGCGTTTTTGTTTTACATGTTGGTATTCCGGTTGACATGGGTTTATTTATCGATTGGCATATTTATTTGTAATTTTCTGTTGCATTTTTGACTTGTAGTTTACTGTTATATTTGAATTTACATGTTTTCGTTTTCTCATTTCGAGACAGTGATTGGGGCTGTGGACGCTAGAAAATGGAGTGAAAAGTCGAGAAATCGGAATCTTATCGACGTAGTCTTCTGTTTCAGTTCAATAGAGGGATGACAGCAGAGGAGACAGCCATAAACTTTTCCGCCGTGTTTGGGGTTCATGCCATTGGACAGAGGTGGGAAAGAAAACGGTTTTCTCGCCTTACGGTGAATCGTTTTGCAATTAGTGCCTCTCAACGGTCAGCAAGACCTTCGGGATCTGGTGAAGATTGTTTGAGCGCAGTAATTCAGAATGACCGACGTTAGTGTACTCGACAACTAGCAAATATGATGATTTGTGATCTTTCTACCTTACTGCGTTGTTTGCATGCAGTGGGTACCGCATGCTCGAAGATAACATCACAAAAACAGCGTTGGCAGACTGTAATAAATTATTGAGGAAGACTATATTATTGATCACTAAATCTCTGTTATGTGTATCTGCTATGTTATTAAACTTAAGAAACTCATGCTGGAACCCAATCTTAACGGGTACATTATAAGACGAAGAGTAACCAGTACCCCGTCATCGACAGCAGCGTCCTTGTTGACGCTGACTGCTACCGCCATCCAACAGTTGTCAAGCGCACTGGTGGAAGAGTGGAGTGCCGTACCACAAGAATTCCTTACCAACCTTGTGGCCAGCGTGGGAACTCGTTGCAGAGCACGCATTGCAAGTCCGTGGTGATAACGCACCCTATCAGGTACCACGTCCTGCCTTTTGTGCTGTTCAAGGGACCATCATAAATCACGGTCCCTTCGACTAATTATTGTCTTTAAGTAAGAGTGTCATTGCCCGCCTGGTTAGCCGCTCGGTCTAACGCTTTGCTTTCCGGGCGGGAAGGCGTGTCGGTCCCCGGCACGAATCCGCTCAGCGGATTAGTGTCGAGGTCCGGTGTGTCGGCCAGTCTGTGGATGGTTTTTCCATCTGCCTCGGCGAATGCGGGCTGGTTCTCCTTATTCCGCCTCAGTTACACTATGTCGGTGATGGCTGCGCAAACACTTTCTCCAAGTACACACACACACTCCATTACTCTACCACGCAAACATTTGGGGTTACACTCACCTGGTGTGAGACGTTTCCGGGGAGGGGGACGGGTGGGGGGGCGGGGGTGGGTGTCCACTGGAGGCTGAACCGCACAATAACCCTGGGTTTGGTGTGGGGCGGCGGTGGGGTGGGTGGACTGCTGTAGCCTGATGTGGGGTTGTGTACCACTGAGGCTACGGTGGACGGTGGGGACGAGGCCTCTCCGTCGTTTCTAGGTCCCCAGTACAATACAATACAAAAGAGTGTCATTTCCCTTCGTCTCAATGCGTATTAGTTTCAGTTACCTTCTCTACTATACTGTAGCAGTTTCATCGAGCTACGTTACTTTGCAGCAACACATCATGCGCAGGTTACGTTCGTATTTATCACTTGAACACCAGTGTTCGTAAAAGGTAAAGGATTATCACTTCGACAAAAGCTTGTATAATAGAAGAAATACCTAATTTCGTCAACGATAGAAAAAAGTACACAAATACTGAAGAAAAGAAAGAAATATAATAATATCAGTCACGCAGAAAAGAAATAAATACAGAGTACAGGGAAGCTGAAGCCAACTTACTGGAAAAAATGTGAAAAAAAAAGAAAAAGTCATCGGTAGGACAGGTTCAGCAAATAGATAAATGAAAAAAGAAACCCGCAGTAAAATTAAAAGCGTCCACGTTAAGAGTGCAACGGAATTCCTCACTGAACGCAAAGGACAGGGCGGATAGGTGGAAAGAGTACGAGGGAGAGGAACTGTAAGATGCCGTGATAAACGAATTAGGAGTTGATTTGGAAAACAGATGTGATCGAGTATTAGAGAATTAAACAGGGCTTTAATCGTTGGTGGAAGTGGGAACCAAACGGATATATAGGTTGGCTTATACAATCTGTTAGACTGAAGACACGCCACCAGAATTTCTTGAAACCGCGATCCACGCAATTTCGGAGGTAGGAAAGGGATATAAGCGCGAGAACTATTGCACAATAAGCTTAACGTCTCATGCAGCCAAAATAGTGAGAATAATAGCATACAGAAGAATCGAAAAAAAAAAATTTAGGACCTGCTACATGACCGCCAGTCTAGGAAACGCAAAGGCACCAGAGAAACAATTCCGTTATTGATAATGCAAGGAGTATTTCAGAAAAATCAAGACACATTCGTAGGACCTGTCGACCCGAAAAATGCGTTCGATAATGTACAATTTTGCAGGTTCTTCGAAATTCTGAGGAAAGTACGTGTAAGCTATATGGAAATTCTGGGAATATACAACATATACAAGAACGAATAGGGAATAAGAAGAATGGAAGACCAAGAACGAAGTGCTGGGTTTAAATCAGGTGTAGGACACGGGCACAGTCTGTCGCCCCTTACGAGTGTACATTGAATAAGCAGTGACAGAAATTAAACGAAAAGTTTCGGCGTGGTACTTAAATTCACGGTGAAAATATATCAATGATAAGGTTCGCTGATGACGCTGCTATACTCAGTGAATGCGAAGAAGAATTGCAGAACCTGTGAATGGAATGGACAGTCTAATTCGTGCAGAATATGGATTGATAGTAAAACGAAAAAAGACGAAAGTAATGAAGGGTATCGAAACTGAACTTAGCAATAAACTTAAAATCAGAATTGGTGTGCGAGCATGATACGAAGTTAAAGAACTCTGCCACATCGAAAGCAAAGAGAACGCAAAACACATACTAGCCCAAGCACAGAAGTTATTCTTGGTCGAAATAATTATACTAGTGTAAAATATAGGCTAGAAGAAGTTTCTCATAATATCTGTTTGGTGCACAGCATTGCATGGAAGTGTTAGAAAACCGGAGAAGAAGAGAACCGAAGCATTTGAGATGTGGTGCTGCAGAAGGATGCTGAAAACTGGGCAGACTGATAAGATAAGGAATGAGAATAGATGAGGAAAGTGACACTTGGAAATCATGACGACAGCAGAGGATGAGAAACATTTATTAAGATCAAGAAATTACAACCTTGGCACTAGAGGGAGCTGCAGAAATTAAGAACTGTAGAGGAATACAGAGATCTAAATATGAGCAATAAATAATTGAAGATCCTGGGTGTGTTACTCTGAGATGAAGACGTTGGGACAGGCGAGGAATGCATGGTGGGTCGCATAAAACCTCTCAGAAGGCTGGTGAAAAAGAGTTGTAGCATAACATGTATGTCTGTTTTGAAGATAGTTGTGATTGGATGAATTTTATATCTTCACACGCAAAAACTGGCTGCACCCTACAGCGAGCCTTCCAACGGTAAACGGAAGAGGCCAGCGTTTTCTTAGTAATTTCCGATCGAACACCTCGTGGGAGAGGCTCCCAGCCACAAGCAACCTTCGACAGCAAATGACAGGAAAATGCCACATCTTGGCAACGGCATCTGTTTACGGCGTCAAAGGTGATTGATAATACCGAAACAAACACCATTACGAATTGAAAATTTCTGTTGTGACGAAATCAAAATATTAATTACTAAACTACTTCAGGCGGCTTTGACATTGACGATGATATTACAGATAATATTGTTCCAAGAAAAACTACGTCAGTGAGACTGTATTAAAATATTGTTTTTGTATGCAAATATACCTTGTGGATGGCAAACAAGGTCACCTCAGTAAATCGCCGTAATATCCAACCACAGAATATGCACGGCTGACTTTACAGCGTATGTCAAACGCATTCGTCCGTTTAAGCTGCGATAGAAAAGGGCGCGAGAGGCTTCTGAGCGTAAAATCAATGCTGAACAGGTTTTTATTTTCCGCTAATCGCGACAGTCCACTTCTTAAAAATTCATTAATTTACTTGTTTCGGACACAGTTCGACATCAGAATATCAGGCGAAAGAATTTCACATTTAAGAATAACGTCTAAACCATGTATAAATATGTAACAACAAATTGGTTGTTGTTGTTATCGGCCGGAAAAGCGGCTATAAAGATCTGCTCAGATTTATCCGATATCACAAGACGATAACATCTATATAAATGAAGAAACAAACCTGACGTAATTTTTAACCAACGTATACGGCTACAGTGTTTTTATTTTCGAAGGAACTATCCGATATTACAAGGATATACCTTTCACATGCATGGACTTAGGACGTTGGGGCACTTTTTTCAGTTACTTTTAGGATTAAAGCTTTCACTTACTCTCCATAGATGGTGAGTGGGCTTCCCATCGGACGCATGGCAGACAGACGGTAGTCATAGTAGTCCCGTATTTTTGCGAGCACATCTTTAGTTACTGCCTTCAGTGACGCTTCGCAACGTCACACGAAGAAAGACCCCATATACAGTGTGATTTTTTCCACCGTGTACAAATTCTAGGAATTGATCGATGAAAGGATACGCAACAAAAAAGGTCAAACGAACTTATGTCTGGAAATGCCTGGTTTCCATGCTAGGGACCAGTTATTCAACCATACTTTTTACAGAGACCGCGGTCTAATACGCGCTTTACCATGCAGCCACAGTTACAGTATGCGCCGGCCGCGGTGGTCGAGTGGTTCTAGGCGCTTCAGTCCGGAACCGCGTGACTGCTACTGTCGCAGGTTCGAATCCTGCCTCGGGAATGGATGTGTGTGATGTCCTTAGGTTAGTTAGATTTAAGTAGTTCTACGTTCTAGGGGACTGTCCCGTAGTACTCAGAGCTATTTGAACCATTTGAAGTTGCAGTATACATGGTTCCCTCCTAGATGGTGGTACTGTTCCTCATACGACATGCCCTAGCGCCGTCTCCTGCCATACGTAATTGATGGTGATGTGTCCGATTCACTTCTCTTCCTGACTCACCTTGTAGTGGATGTGGTACAGCTTTGTACACAATGTTTCCGTATTCGAAGCAAAAGCTTGCCGACATGTTGTTTACTTGCGGAAAGGCAAATGCAACGAGCAGCGGGCAGCAATGTTTGTATCAGGAGACCTATACCGCCGACAACAGCCACAGCATTCAATGTTTGCAACAGTGTTTCGCCGTCTGTCTGAGACAGGGTCGTTTCAGAAACCAGGAGATCATGAAGGACGTACCCGAAATGTTCGGAGACCAGACTTGGAAGATAATGTGATTAACACAGAGAAAGGCGTCCGCCGCGTCAGTATCAGGCAGTTGGCCCGCTAGTACAGACTAAGCTAGACGACCGTGGAACGCTCTCCATGATAATTGTTACTAACCTTGTCACTTACAGCGCGTGCAAGGCTTACCAGCGAAGACTTTCCACACCGGGTGCAGTTTTGTCACTGGTTTCTTCACCAGGCAACCACGATTCCAGGATTTGTGACATCTATCATATTCACAGATGAGGCACCCTTTACGTGGAGTGGTATATTCAACTTTCGTAACAGTCATCTGTGGGATAGTATGTAGAAGCCCCACGGTATGGTGACAGCGAATCATCAGCATCGGTTCAGCCGGAATGTGTGGGCCGGGATAATTGGCGACCATATTTTGGGTCCAGTCTTGCTTCCACGTCGCTTAACATGCCGGAACTACCGGCATTTTTTGCAGGTGACTTTGCCTCCCCTGCTGGAAGAAGTGCCACTGATCATTCGAAGGATTATGCGGCTGCGGGTGATAATGCTCCAGCCCACTTCGCCCTTATCATCCGCACGCATCTTAATCGCATCCTCTCTGATCGGTGGATCGGACGAGGGAGTCCAGTTGGATGGTCTGCTGGTACACCGGACTCAGCCAGTGCGATTTCTGGATATGGCACCATCTCAGAGCTATAGTGCCTATTCCAGATGCGGAGACACTTGAGCAGCATACTCACGCTGCCTTTGACGCTGTTCGGATGCAGACTGGCCCGTGTGAACGTGTGAGACAGAACATGCCAGGCTAGTGCACGCGTGCGTTAAGGCACATGGAAACCGTTTTCAGCACTTACTGTAACTGAGGCTGCATGGTGCAGTGCATATTAGACAGCAGTCTCTGTTACAATGTATGACTGAAGGTCTCTAGCATGGAAACCATACATTTCCGGTCATAAGGTGGCAGGGGTAAAATACAGGGAGCGAAAGGCTATTTACAACTTGTACAGAAACCAGATGGCAGTTATAAGAGTTGAGGGACATGAAAGGGAAGCAGTGGTTGGGAAGGGAGTAAGACAGGGTTGTAGCCTCTCCCCGATGTTATTCAATCTCTATATTGAGCAAGCAGTAAAGGAAACAAAAGAAAAATTCGGAGTAGGTATTAAAATCCATGGAGAAGAAATAAAAACTTTGAGATTCGCCGATGACATTGTAATTCTGTCAGAGACAGCAAAGGACTTGGAAGAGCAGTTGAACGGAATGGATGGTGTCTTGAAGGGAGGATATAAGATGAACATCAACAAAAGCAAAACGAGGATAATGGAATTTAGTCTAATTAAGTCGGGTGATGCTGAGGGTATTAGATTAGAAAATGAGACAAAGTAGTAAAGGAGTTTTGCTATTTGGGGAGCAAAATAACTGATGATGGACGAAGTAGAGAGGATATAAAATGTAGACTGGCAATGGCAAGGAAAGCGTTTCTGAAGAAGAGAAATTTGTTAACATCGAGTATAGATTTAAGTGTCAGGAAGTCATTTCTGAAAGTATTTGTATGGAGTGTAGCCATGTATGGAAGTGAAACATGGACGGTAAATAGTTTGGACAAGAAGAGAATAGAAGCTTTTGAAATGTGGTGCTATAGAAGAATGCTGAAGATTAAATGGGTAGATCACATAACTAATGAGGAAGTATTGAATAGGATTGGGGAGAAGAGAAGTTTGTGACACAACTTGACCAGAAGAAGGGATCGGTTGGTAGGACATGTTCTGAGGCATCAAGGGATCACCAATTTAGTATTGGAGAGCAGCGTGGAGGGTAAAAATCATAGGGGGAGACCAAGAGATGAATACACTAAGCAGATTCAGAAGGATGTAGGTTGCAGTAGGTACTGGGAGATGAAGAAGCTTGCACAGGATAGAGTAGCATGGAGAGCTGCATCAAACCAGTCTCAGGACTGAAGACCACAACAACAACAAGGTCATGATACCTTTTTATTTTGCGATCCTCTCATCGATCAATCTCTAGAGCTGTACACGGTGGAAAACATCACCCCATAGATGATTCTTCGTCGTCTTCTTCTTCTTGTGCCTTTCTCCCGCATCGACGAAGCGTCGACACGATCATTTGGCGAGGTTAATATAAGGGCGGCCTCTCATCGTTCCTGTCGCCACCCCCCTACACGAAATGTGTGTACCCCAAGAGTCTCGAGTGTGCTGTCATTCATGTGGAAGTGAGAGAAAGTGTAATTGAGGTGGGAGTTGCTTACCAGACCGGTATTCGCCTAGTGGGATGTGGAAACCGATAGCACACGGAGCCTCATCGTTAATCTCCTGGGCGGATTCGGCCCAGGGCTGGCGCAACCCCCCATCTCAGAGGTGGTGTTTTAACACGCACGGCTATCCGGGCTGTTATCCTACCATTCTCATTGTTAAGAAACGGCATTATATCCAGATGCCAAAGCGGTAGCGCTCCGTTCTGTTGAAGGATCAAATTTTCGCCATATTCTTGCAATTGTTTGTCGCTGTTATAGCAGTTTATCCTGTAGAGAAATAGAAGTAGATAGTTCCTGTGAATTATTATGGGTGGAGGTTATACTCAACAACCGAGCTAGGTTAATAATTGGCTCCTTTTACCGACCCCCCGACTCAGCAGCATTAGTGGCAGAACAACTGAGAGAAAATCTGGAATACATTTCACATAAATTTCCTCAGCATGGTATAGTCTTAGGCGGAGATTTCAATTTACCAGATATAGACTGGGACACTCAGATGTTTCGGATGGGTGGTAGGGACAGAGCATCGAGTGACATTATACTGAGGCCACTATCCGAAAATTACCTGGAGCAATTAAACAGAGAACCGACTCGTGGAGATAACATCTTGCACCTACTGATAACAAACAGACCAGAACTTTTCGACTCTGTAAGCGCAGAACAGGGAATCAGTGATCATAAGGCCGTTGCAGCATCCCTGAATATGGAAGTAAATAGGAATATAAAAAAAGGGAGGAAGGTTTATCTGTTTAGCAAGAGTAATAGGAGGCAGATTTCAGACTACCTAACAGATCAAAACGAAAATTTCTGTTCCGACACTGACAATGTTGTGTGTTCATGGAAAAAGTTCAAGGCAATCGTAAAATGCGTTTTAGACAGGTACGTGCCGAGTAAAACTGTGAGGGACGGGAAAAACCCACCGTGGTTCAACAACAAAGTTAGGAAACTACTGCGGAAGCAAAGAGAGCTTCACTGCAATTTAAACGCAGCCAAAACCTCTCAGACAAACAGAAGATAAACGATGTCAAAGTTAGCGTAAGGAGGACTACGCGTGAAGCGTTCAGTGAACTCGAAAGTAAAATTCTATGTACCGACTTCACAGAAAATCCTACGAAGTTCTGGTCTTACGTTAAATCAGTAAGTGGTTCGAAACAGCATATCCAGACACTCCGGGATGATAACTGCATTGAAACAGAGGATGACACGCGTAAAGCTGAAATACTAAACACCTTTTTCCAAAGCTGTTTCACAGAGGAAGACCGCACTGCAGTTCCGTCTCTAAATCCTCGCACGAATGAAAAAATGGCTGACTTCGAAATAAGTGTCCAAGGAATAGAAAAGCAACTGGAATCACTCAACAGAGGAAAATTCACTAGACCTGAGGGGATACCAGTTCGATTCTACACAGAGCACGCAAAAGAAATTGCCTCCCTTCTAGCATGGTGTACCGCAAGTCTCTAGAGGAACGGAAGGTTCCAAATGATTGGAAAAGAGCACAGGTAGTTCCAGTTTTCAAGAAGGGTCGTCGAGCACATGTGCAAAACTAAAGGCCTATATCTCTGACATCGAGCTGTTGTAGAATCTTAGAACATGTTTTTTGCTCGCGTATCATGTCATTTCTGGAAACCCAGAATCTACTCTGTAGGAATCAACATGGATTCCGGAAACAGCGATCGTGTGAGACCCAACTCGTTTTATTTGTTCATGAGACCCAGAAAATATTAGATACAGGCTCCCAGATAGATGCCATTTTCCTTGACTTCCGGAAGGCGTTCGATACAGTTCCGCACTGTCGCCTGATAAACAAAGTAAGAGCCTAGGGAATATCAGACCAGCTGTGTGGATGGATTGAAGAGTTTTTAGTAAACAGAACACAGCATGTTGTTCTCGATGGAGAGACGTTCACAGACGTTAAAGTAACCTCTGGCGTGCCACAGGGGAGTGTTATGGGACCATTGCTTTTCACAATACATATAAATGACCTAGTAGATAGTGTCGGGAGTTCCATGCGGCATTTCGCGGATGATGCTGTAGTCTACAGAGAGGTTGCAGCATTAGAAAATTGCAGCGAAATGCAGGAAGATCTGCAGCGGGTAGGCACTCGGTGCAGGGAGTGGCAACTGATCCTTAACATAGACAAATGTAATGTATTGCGAATACATAGAAAGAAGGATCCTATATTGTATGATAGCAGAACGAACACTGGTAGCAGTTACTTCTGTAAAATATCTGGGAGGATGCGTACGGAACGATTTGAAGTGGAATGATCATATAAAATTGATTGTAGGTGAGGCGGGTGCCAGGTTGAGATTCATTGGGAGAGTCCTTAGAAAATGTAGTCCATCAACAAAGGAGGTGGCTTACAAAACACTCGTTCGACCTATACTTGAGTATTGCTCATCAGTGTGGGATCCGTAGCAGGTCGGGTTGACAGAGGAGATAGAGAAGATCCAAAGAAGAGCGGAACGTTTCGTCACAGTGTTATTTGGTAAGAGCGATAGCGTTACGGAGATGTTTAGCAAACTCAAGTGGCAGACTCTGCAAGAGAGGCGCTCTGCATGGCGTTGTAGCTTGCTGTCCAGGTTTCGGTAGGGTGCGTTTCTGGATGAGGTATCGAATATATTGCTTGCCCCTACTTATACCTCCCGAGGAGATCAAGAATGTAAAATTAGAGAGATTCGAGCGGGCACGAAGGCTTTCCGGCAGTCGTTCTTCCCGCGAACCATACGCCACTGGAACAGGAAAGGGAGGTAATGACAGTGACACGTAAGGTGCCATCCGTCACACACCATTGGGTGGCTTGCGGAGTAGAAATGTAGATGTAGATCTCTAACACGTCAAGTATGTGATACTGGCAACCGCTTTTTTCCAAGTAGGAAACTGATCCTAAATCTTTTATCGGGAAACGTTGCAAAAACCATTGGCTTTGGAGGGTCTTTTCGATACTCGACTATGGTATCAGTCTGTCGGGTTTCCCATACTCCTGCGTTGCGGCTGTTCACATTATTTTCCATTTGAATGGGACCTAGCCTCGTCACTGAAAACTAACGTGAAACAAAATTGTCACTCCCCATCTCTACACCCTGAAATAATTTACAAAACCCTGTACGTTGTTACTGGTCGATATAATGACAGGCTTGTAGTAACTGAAGCCTGTGTGGTTAGAAAGAGAAACGTCACCGTAAAACACTTCAGACAGACACCTGAGGAATGGTTGAGTTTTGGCTGGTACGCCGGGTAGACATCTGTGGGCTGCTTGCAAAACTCTGTTCAGTATAGTACTTCTGCGTCTCAAACGAGCACGCGGGTGCCACCTGCATATTTCCCCGAACGGTAGGAAATCAGTGTCTCTGTCACGTTGTCATTACTCTTTCTATCCTCCTGAGCCATATCTCTTGCAAATCTTTTACCATCACCAACCTTTTTTTCTTTCGTTATTACTTCTGATAAATTTGTGCAGTTGTCTCTAACTACTTCCGTTACCAGTTTACATTTTCTCAAGACATTTTCGCCACTTGTGCCATACTCCCTGTAAACAAAACTTTTCTTTCCATTCAACACCAATATCATATTTTGAGTAATATATGTTGTCGCGATTGTGTGTTTGACTTTGGTAACGAATGGAAGATTTACGCCCTAACGTGTTGCCAACGGTTATTTGACGTTTTCCGCTGTTTAATCTCTATGTTAGAAAATACTTATCACAAATTTAGTAAAGTTTAAACTATATTTATAATTACGTTCAATTTACATATATTTTCTATATTATTATTATTATTATTCGGATTTCGCCAACTTCTGAACGCCTGAAACAGCTGATTTATGCCGTAATATTCTTTTTCCCTCTCCAGTACTTCTTCATTCTTGCTCTCTGTTGTTTTGTTGTTTCTTCTGTTCATTTCCCCAAAGAAGTTGAATATATTTTTTTCTTGTCAGCGTCCTGTTATCCATTCTTTTCAGATGGCAATAAAATATAATCCTCTGCTTCCTCATTGTATCTATTACATTATCAGTATTTCATACATCTCCTTGTTCATCCTCAATTTCCAAATGCCATTTTCATCCTTGTGATTTAAAATTTTTCGAATTCTTCTTCTTTCTGACTTTCTTCTGTATACTATTTGTTTGGTTCTGTTTGTGGCAAAGCGTTCTGAAGCGTAGACACACCTTATTAGAGTCACCACGTTATAATGCGTAATTTTGTATTAACAGACAAGGATTTCTTGTTGTAAGTATTGTTTGTAAAGTGGAGCGCCATTTCAATTTTTGTGGCTCTATTTATGTCAGCTGCTTTGTCCAGAGCACTTGGCTGGATTACTTCTACCAAGTATTTAAATTCTGAAACTTTCTTTAATTTTCCATGTTTTGATTCGATATACTTTATTCCACCTTCAATGTATGTCATGTATGCGGTCTTCCAGACGAAATTTATAATCCAGTTTTTTCTGCAACCTCTTGGAGAATGTTTATCTGTTTCGTTGTATCTTTTAAGTCCATTGCTAAGATTCCTAAATGATCAGCAAGCGCCAAGCAGGCAATTTCAAGGCTCTCTCCCTATCTTCCAAGTTTCACTTTATTAATTCCCTCTTCTTCTGTTCTTTTTCTCCAGTCTCGCACTACTTTCTCCACAACACAAAACTGAATAATGATGAAGACAGTCCATTTCGTGCTTCACATCTGTTTTAATTTCGAATTATCATTATTACTACGTGTAACTGATCTTCATGCAAACCGCACTTGTGAAGTGCGCTAGGCAGGCGAAATGATGCCCTTCTGTAGTCACAAGACTACTAAAATTCTGCACAGCCTTTGATCAAAACTGGGGTGAACAGGTAACAGAGTTCTTAACCACCTGACAGAGACCAATTCAAATCATTAACTGCTTTGTTGCTATGGAAGTCTTTTGATAGTTTCGTATATATGAGTTCTCTACGTAAGAACTGCTTTAATTGCTTGTTGCTATTATTGCCGTTTGCCGAATGTATTTCAATTTATCTAATCCCGTAACTCTTACCACACTGCGTTCGGGATGTGCTCTCTCATTTCGTGCTTATGCGGAGCTTTTGTAGTTCCTGGAACATGATCGCAGTATAGATAAACAGCGACGACCGCTCACGCACTGCCGGCATCGGCAGCACCAGGGACACGGCAAAGAGTGTGCACGTCTACAGGCTTTTGTGACTTACCAGTCCACATAATGTCTTTTCTTCACCACCCAACGTCCCAGCTCCGTTCCTGGGGATATTCGTTAGGTGTTCTTCAGATGACGGAGCAGTACAGAGTCTTGGAAAAGAAAAATTACGCAGCTTAACAAACAATAACATTTTGTTTGGATGTGGCAGAGTTGTCAGCAAACAGCGTGATTCTGTTAGGATACACAGTTACAATGCTGGGAATGAAAAATTAAGCAGTTTGTTTAAATTAACAATTAGGTGATTCCCGAGGTAGAACATCAGACGACTGACAGCCAAATACAGCATTAGTAAAAATTCCAATACAGCGCCAAAATAAATTGGCATTCATATAAAAAGTAATTTCAGAAAAACTGCACAAACAGGTATCTGACAGATGATTTTTCTATGGGCGAGCGCTGGATCTTCTGAGTTTGATGAAAACTGTTGTAATAACGTGTTACTGGAAGAAACGTTATTTATAGAAGCGGCGAGGTATAGCGTCAAAACATGCCCTAGTGGAGTAGTGGCAAGCCACACTAGTACAAATTCCTGATGCCAGTAAAGTAAAATCTCTGGACAGATAGGCCATTGGTCCCGTCGTCTTTTATTTCATGAAAATCTTTTTGTATTATTCCCCAGCTTTTTCAACTGCACTTCATCTCTTTTGTACTCACTCATATGCGTGCTTGTACTAGATACACTCCTGGAAATTGAAATAAGAACACCGTGAATTCATTGTCCCAGGAAGGGGAAACTTTATTGACACATTCCTGGGGTCAGATACATCACATGATCACACTGACAGAACCACAGGCACATAGACACAGGCAACAGAGCATGCACAATGTCGGCACTAGTACAGTGTATATCCACCTTTCGCAGCAATGCAGGCTGCTATTCTCCCATGGAGACGATCGTAGAGATGCTGGATGTAGTCCTGTGGAACGGCTTGCCATGCCATTTCCACCTGGCGCCTCAGTTGGACCAGCGTTCGTGCTGGACGTGCAGACCGCGTGAGACGACGCTTCATCCAGTCCCAAACATGCTCAATGGGGGACAGATCCGGAGATCTTGCTGGCCAGGGTAGTTGACTTACACCTTCTAGAGCACGTTGGGTGGCACGGGATACATGCGGACGTGCATTGTCCTGTTGGAACAGCAAGTTCCCTTGCCGGTCTAGGAATGGTAGAACGATGGGTTCGATGACGGTTCGGATGTACCGTGCACTATTCAGTGTCCCCTCGACGATCACCAGTGGTGTACGGCCAGTGTAGGAGATCGCTCCCCACACCATGATGCCGGGTGTTGGCCCTGTGTGCCTCGGTCGTATGCAGTCCTGATTGTGGCGCTCACCTGCACGGCGCCAAACACGCATACGACCATCATTGGCACCAAGGCAGAAGCGACTCTCATCGCTGAAGACGACACGTCTCCATTCGTCCCTCCATTCACGCCTGTCGCGACACCACTGGAGGCGGGCTGCACGATGTTGGGGCGCGAGCGGAAGACGGCCTAACGGTGTGCGGGACCGTAGCCCAGCTTCATGGAGACGGTTGCGAATGGTCCTCGCCGATACCCCAGGAGCAACAGTGTCCCTAATTTGCTGGGAAGTGGCGGTGCGGTCCCCTACGGCACTGCGTAGGATCCTACGGTCTTGGCGTGCATCCGTGCGTCGCTGCGGTCCGGTCCCAGGTCGACGGGCACGTGCACCTTCCGCCGACCACTGGCGACAACATCGATGTACTGTGGAGACCTCACGCCCCACGTGTTGAGCAATTCGGCGGTACGTCCACCCGGCCTCCCACATGCCCACTATACGCCCTCGCTCAAAGTCCGTCAACTGCACATACGGTTCACGTCCACGCTGTCGCGGCATGCTACCAGTGTTAAAGACTGCGATGGAGCTCCGTATGCCACGGCAAACTGGCTGACACTGACGGCGGCGGTGCACAAATGCTGCGCAGCTAGCGCCATTCGACGGCCAACACCGCGGTTCCTGGTGTATCCGCTGTGCCGTGCGTGTGATCATTGCTTGTACAGCCCTCTCGCAGTGTCCGGAGCAAGTATGGTGGGTCTGACACACCGGTGTCAATGTGTTCTTTTTTCCATTTCCAGGAGTGTATTTTCAGTTAGTTGCATTAAAACAGAAACAAATTCACAGATCGTTAGCCACTACCTCTGCGCTGCATCAGCCTCGCTACCGCAATGTCGAAACCTATTACTGATTAATAATAACATACTGACAGTGGCGTACGCAAGGTAAGGGGGAGGGGGTGGAGGTGGGGAGCGTGATTTGGGACTGCGGCCCACTCCCAGAACTACAGCTGTTTCCTCTTAACCTAAAAAAAAAAAGCGAGAGAGAAAGATACATTCTTTGCAACATAGCTTTCACACTCAACAGAGTCAAAAAAATTTTTACTCCGGCTGTACTTAGTTATTTTGATGCCCAAATAGCACTTTCAGTGTCTCATTTCCTAATCTAATTCCCTTGCTGTCAACTATATTCATTACCTTTATTTTACTTTTCATGACATTTATCTTACAATCTCTTTTCAAAATACTACCCATTCCGTTCAACTGTTATTCAAAGTCCCTTGCCATTTCTGACAGCATTAAAATGTCGTCGGAAAACCGGAAAGTTTTAATTTCTTCTCCCTGAACTTGAATCAAAAAATAGAAATCTGGGTCACAAGTCCGTTACTGAGCCGTTGTCGTTTCTGCAGGTAGAGCGCAGCCTTTCTTCGCCTAACCACTAGGAGTGGTAGGGTGGCGGGCCCATTGCCACAGCAGCATTTTACCTCCGGAAAATATATCCGGTACTCATCTGAAAGCAAGCTGAGTGTACCTGGGGCCATCCTGGAGGGACTGGGTAAGAAAAAATCCTCGCCCCTCATCTGGGATCGAACCGGAAATCACCAGCGCCGGAGCCTGTTGCCCTACTTGCTAGTTCCCCATAGCCACTTCAACTGTAATTCACGTTCAAAATTTCTTCTTGGTTTCCTTTTCTGCTTGCTGCTTGCACAGACGGAATAACGTTGAGGTTACGTTACAATCCTCTCTCACTCCTTTTTCAACTTCTGTTTCCCTTGTCTTTCTACTCTTAAAACAGCTACATGATTTCTTTACAAGTTGTAAATAACCTTTTGCTCCATATATTCTAATTTTATACTCCCTTCGGGTTTCTAAATATCAAAGAGTTGATTTTAGTCAACAGTATCAATAGTTTTCTCTGAATCGTCAGACACTATAAACATAGATATGTCTTTGTTCAGTTTCTCTTATAAGACGTATGTTCTTCAAAACTTCACGTATTATTACATTCTCCGCAACTCAAACTTATCTTCCCTATATAGATCTCTGCTCTTTGAATTCTTTTCTAAACAATTTTTGTTAATTTTTTGCACATAGGACGTAGAGCACTTTTGTGCAAGTCCTACTGTGGGGTGAAGAGCATGGCACAATATTGGTGTTTATGGTGTGCCGCTTCAAACCAGTCAGAAGACCGATGACTCAAAAAATCGGAGTCAAGTCTTATCGAGCTGGTGGCTCTGTAATATTCACACCTGTCATCATCTGCCTTCTTCCAAGTATGAGGCACAGTTTTTTGTTCGAGCGATATACGATACACGTTTAAGGCGAAAAAGGGTTGACTCAGCTGAAAATTTGTATGCAATCTCACAGGGATTCCGTCCGAACCTGATTGCTTGTTCAGTATTAACACTTTCATCTGCCTCTCAACGTCATTGGCACTAATATCTGTAACATTCATCTTTGGTGTGGTGCAAGAGCTATACTGGGCAGCACTCCTGGAGCATTTCAAAATGCCAGTATATATGATTTTGCTTTGCCATCTGCAGTTTCAGTTCATACGTCATTATGATTTATGATCGTCTGGGCACTACATTTGGTACCACTTTACAAACGACCAGAATAAACTTTGATTTTGTGAGAGGTCTTCCGATACGACACCTCTACGGCAATCGTTGAAGGCTTTACGCATTGCCTTTTTGATAGGCAAATACGTACCATTTAACATATTCTGTCTATAGCCATATGGGTTCATATCTGTTTCTTCACTGATTTCGACATCAACGTTTCAGTTTCCCGCCTGGCCGCCATTCTCGGACGGAATGACGTGGAGAATCTCGGTGAACAAACGGCAATATTTGAGCGAAACTAAGCACACCATTTTATCTGAGGACATGATAGATAAATTCGACGAGTGTGTAACCCTTTATTTCGCCGGGAATGGCAAGTAACGTTTCCTGCCAAGTATATGCTACCGCAGACGTTATGCCTAATTCGGTGCAGTGATCACATAAATCTCGTTTTGGCAACTGGTAACAGGGTTTGTAAACAAATACCGCGGGGCAGATCATTCCAGGTCAGTCTTTGAAAAATGTGTAAACATGTAAAAGTCTCTTCGGGTGTGCGTGTGCATGTGGGAGAGCGTTGTTGAGCACACGATTTTTGCCTGTGTAGTGAACTATACAGTCCACTACATGTGGTGTTAAAGCGATACACAGAAGCGAGTGACCAGCATTCATGCAATATAATATAGCAGAACGAATGGATATGACATGTATTATTTAACAATTTGCGCAGCAGGCAAATGGGAGTCCGTTACACCAGTCTGTAATAAATCAGTAGTACCCTGCAGGATAAAAACATTTAAAAAAAACACGCAGTTCATAAAACATGTATGCGAACAGCACTCAATGTGCTTCATAAATTTTGATAAACAAAGGCCATTCAAGGCCGCATTTCAGCTCTCAGCACGCTCATAAATATTTCATTGCTTCTCTTGTTCATCGCTGCGCAAAATTTTCCAATTATAATGTTTGTAAAAGAAATATTCACCAAATGGACTTCTTTCAGTAAATGTGATAAGTGTTCCTTAAAAACGGGTAATACTAAGGACAGTATGCAGAGGACCGGAAACCGCCTTTTGGTGCCTATTCTTCTTCTTATCAGTCCACTTAATTTGCAACATTATTCTATGACATCACATCTCAAATCCTTCGATTCTCTTATATTACAGTTCACTCCCATTCTTTGAATCACTGCCATACAGTGTTGTGCTCCAAAGGTACATTCTCACAAATTTCTTCCTCAGATAAAGACCGGTATTTAATACTAGTAGAATTCTCTGGGGCAGGAGTACACTCTTACGCTGTGCAAATGTGCTTTTTATATCTTCCTTGTTTCGTCCACCACGTGTTATTTTGTTTACAAGCTAGCAGAATTCCTTAACTTCATCCACTTCGTGGTCCACAATTTTCATTTTATGTTTATTGCTAATTTCATTTCTGCTACTCCTCATTACTTTCATCTTTCGTCTTTTCTCTGAGTCTGTATGCTGTACTCATTACACTGTTCATACCATTCAGCACGCTCTGTAATTCTTTCTCACATTCACTAAGCCTAGCAGTATCATTGGCGAATCTTATCATTGATATTCTTTCCCCTAAATTTTAATCCCCCTCTTGAAACTTTTCTTTCCATCGTTGCTGCTTAGATGTATTACACCGCTGCCTTCACTTCCTTTTTAATCCGATCACTTTGTTCTTGGTCTTACATTCTTATTGTTTCCTCTTGAATATATACGAGGACGTGCTGAAAAGTAATGCCTTCGATTTTTATATATATGTAAACTCTTAAAGCTTTTTAAATTAAACGAACTTTGTTAACATTCTGCATCTGTATTCTTCATGTCTATTTATTTATTTCTTAACGTAGCCGCCCTGGCGACGAGCACATTTGTCCCAACGGGAGGCGAGTTCGTTGATACCGGCACTGTAGAATGTTTGACTTTGTAGACAGAGGCACAAGCCACCTGCACCGCTTCATCACTATCAAAGTGAGGTTCCCAAGTTTTGGAAACAGATGAAAATCGTATTGGGCCATGTCGGTACTGTATGACGGATGATCGATGACAGTGGACCCAAGGCGTCGGGTTGTTGCATATGTCGCGGCGCTCGTGTGCGGTCTTGCACTGTCATGCTAAAAGAGAGGGTGCTCCATGTCTGGAGAACTCTTCGAATTTGTGCTTTTGGTTTTCTGGGGGATTACAGCACACTGTTCCTCACCTACCGACGTACGAGGGGTGTCCGTAAAATAAAGTTCCCAATATTTTTTCACTGTTTAAAACATGTTTATTTCATGAACGCGTACATTTTTGGAAAGTTCAGACTTTAACCTATTTTTCTACATAGTCGCCACTGAGATCAATACATTTTTTCAGGCGTTGTACGAGCTTTTGAATGCCCGCGTCAAAAAAATCTGCTGCCAAACCGCGCAGATACCTGCGAACCGCTTCTTCAAGCTCTTTTCTGTCGCCGAAATGCGTTCGACCCAGATGTTTCTTCGTGTCAGTGAAGAGATGGTACTCACTTGGGACTAAGTCCGGGCTGTAGGGTGCGTGTTTGACAATACCCCATCCAAATTTAGCGATGAGATCGTTGGTGGCTTTAGCGGTGTGCGGTTGAGCGTTAGCCTGACGCAAACCCACCCTCTTGGGCAGCATACCCCTCCTCCTGTTTTGAATTGCACGGCACAGCTTTTGCAGTGTCTCGTAGTAACCGGTGGGGAAGAACTCGCACAACAATACCCCCTTCCTGTCCCAATACACTGTCACCATCACACTGCCGACTTTGCATTTGTTTGAATTTTCGCGATCTCGGCGACTCTGGGTGCTTCCATTGTTTTGACTGTTCTTTGGTTTCGGGTGTGCGGTAGTGCACTCAAGTCTCGTATCCAATGACGATGGAGTCGAGGTATACCTCGCCATGAGTTCCGTGATCTAGAAGAAGTTCTTGGGCCGCTTCAACGCGTTGACGTTTGATGTTCAAATGGTTCAAATGGCTCTGAGCACTATGGGACTTAACATCTGAGGTCATCAGTCCCCTAGAACTTAGAACTACCTAAGGACATCACACACGTCCATGCCCGAGGCAGGATTCGAACCTGCGACCGTAGCGGTCGCGCGGTTCCAGACTGAAGCGCCTAGAACCGCTCGGCCACACTGGCCGACGTTGAAATTTGTGGTCTTCGCGCAAACCTTAGTATACCCTAGATGCTCCTTCACAATCTTGTCAATAGAGGTTTTGCTGACATCAGGGATCATTTCGGAGAGCTCACGGACCGTCACTCTTCGATCTGAGAGCACTGCTGCCTCCACTTTTGCGATTGTTTTGTGAGAAACAGATGGCCGTCCGGAATGCTCCTCATCATGGACGTCAGTACGCCCGTTCTTGAACTCTCTGCACCATTTGCGCAGTGTTGTACGCTCATACACTTGTCTCCATAGGTTTCGCATATCTGGGAATGGATTTCTGCCGGCGCAATGTTTTTTGCAGACAGGAAACGGATCATGGAGCGCAGCTCACACCCGGCGGGCGAAGCGAGGGGGAGATCCATCACGTACGGCTGCCAAGCCAAGACTTTAGAGTTGTGGCGATTCGTGAATGAGTCGTTCATTTGAACGACTCTAAATAAAGAATCGTAAGAATCGAATCGTGATACGGACGAATCGTCGTTCAAAAGAATCGTAAGAACGATTGCGTGTTTCCGAGTCGTGACGATTCCAAGTTCCAACGATTCATCGATTCTTAGTACGCTATGCTTCGAAGGCATCTTCCGGAATCATGCCGAGTCGTGCCGAATGATTACGACCGCCAGATGGCAGTCAAGTGGAGGATGCGTGTGAACAAAGGAAGCTCGGAAGGAACAAACGAAGTTCGTGGGCCGTAATATTACTCGACATGAAAACCAAGCTGACACTTGGCGGTGGCTGATGGGAACGAGCGTAAAGGCATTTCCCATTTACTGTCCCTATATAGTGCACATACGCGGATTCGTATCATCCTACGTTTTTCTGTGCTCTTTCCAATTCCACAGCACCTTATATTTCACAATAAAGCAACTGTCAGCCCTCACACACTGCAAATTTAGCTTAACTTTTGTTTCGTCGAAGTACAAAGCATAGGTATTTTGTTTTTAATTTGTCTGAGAACTTGCTTCTGCCACTACTATTTACGTGAGAAGACGACATACTTCTAAAGTGTAGGACACAATCGTATACAGCGACATTACTTCACTGCTAATTTACTAATTCTGTTAGTTCCACCAGTCCCGCCACTAAATGGCTATCGCACTAGACCAATATTACAGAGCCTACATACCGTCTTTAAACTAAAGCTTTTTAAGTAATAATTTCCAGTTCGAGTTTTAAAATGTTATCCTGTTCACATTCATATTAAATTTTAGTGAAGTAATGTCGACGTATACGACTGAATCCTACTGTGTAGAAGTATGTCGTCTTCTCACGTAAACAGTAGTGACGGCGGCAAGTTCTCAGACAAATTAAAAGCCAAATACCTATGCTTTGTATTTAGAAGAAATGAAAGTTAAGCTAAATTTCCTGTGTGGGAGGGCTGTCAGCTGCGTTATGAATTACAGGGGTGATGTGGACTTGGAAAGACACCTTAGCACAGGAAAATTTAGAATGATATGAGCCAAACCACGTCTGCCACACTGCTAGATTTTGTTATTATAAAACAGACGTCTGCAGTTAGGCGCGTTCAAGCCACACAACCAAACTGGCATACCACGTAATTTTGTACCACCTTCCGCACAAATCGACTCCTCTCTCCTGGCATACTGAAATAAAACAATAGATGCAATCAAATCAAACGTGACCTTTCAACAATTAAGGCATTACACGTATAAATCGAGAATCGCACTTGTAACGTCATATGCATGTTTACTCGTAAATAAACTATTTCTGGCATATCTTATCAGTTCGATTCTAACCCCTTTGACAATTTTAGACCTGTCCTGCCATCTGTGAGTAAGAAGTAGAACTTTTTGCATTCCGTAAGAATCGTGCCATCGCAGACTAGAATGAATCGTGAAAGAATCGTGAACGAATCGTAGGAATCGATTCGCAATGTGAGATTGAATCGTAGGAATCGAATCAGGAAAAAGAATCGTGTTGCCCAACTCTACAAGACTGAGCTCAGCAGGCGGCTCGCCAGGGAGGGGATTTGGAGAGGGGGAACCAAGGTACACTACAGAATAGCGGGATCCACCGCAACAGGGCTTTTCAGGATTGTAGCGCCATCGGAACCTTATTTTACGGACAATCCTCGTAGTTACTTTACGCACTGCCGTGTTACACGCTAGTTAGGAGCCCTCTAGCGGCAGAGGGTTACAGCTTGCATTAGCGAAGCGGGAAATTCGACCGAATATAGTATGCAAGACGTGTAATACCCCAACCAGTATTGAGAATAGAACAAAAAATTTCGGCGACATTACTTTTCAGCACGCCCCCATATATTATACGGCTTTCTCTGTAGCTTACTTCTATTTTCCCAAGAATTTCGAACACATACCACTTCTTTGATTGTCGAACTTTTACCCAGGTGGAAAAATCCTATCAAAATGTCTTGACTTTTCTTAAGTCGTTCTTCCATTATTAATAGCTCCGTCAGAATTGCCTGTCTAGTGCCCTTGATGTGCCAAAAGCCAAACTGATCGTCATCTAATGGAACCTCAATTTTCTTTTCCATTTTTCTGTACGTTATTCTCGCCACAAACTTGCCTGCACGAGCCGTTAAGCTTATTGAAGTAGTTTTCGCATTTATCAGCCCTTGCTATTTCCGGTATTATGTGGGTGATATTTTTCTGATCGTCTGACGGTGTAGTTCCATGTGGCGTCATGCATGTGTGACATCGGCATCGTGATTTTTCTGATCGTCTGACGGTGTAGTTCCATGTGGCGTCATGCATGTGTGACATCGGCATCGTGACAGAGGCACACATGCGTCACGTCGCTGTAAAGTCGGCATCACACCCGAAAGACACCGGCGTATCATCGCGTCAGTGACCATAATTAATTTAGCGTTCGAAAGTACCTGTATTATTTATCAGTGTTTATCAGTCATGAGCTATTTCTCTCCATTGGAGGCCTTTGTAGCGATGGGATCAAGTGCTATAATGAGAAGCAGAGTTAAGAAGAAATGGTGAGCTAAGGTACTTCGACAGTATAAAATAATGACGTCTTAGCATGGTCTGTGAAATGTTAGTCGAGTGCCATCAAATCCGGAAACGGGTCGTATTGGTTGTATAGTGGACAAACTGGTACGACGCCAAATCTGGAAGCTGGTAAAACTGGTAAGATATACAAAAATGCAGATATAACAGCTAAAAAACTGAACACTTCATGCAGATCTGCATCTGCCTACTGTGTAAATCCAGAAAAATTTTCATGCAGTGTAAATAGTTATTGCCTCTCGTTAAGTGTAGATCTTCACCAGAGCAACAATCAAGCAAGAGCTAATTGCTATGTCGCCTGTACTCAAAAATATTCTGAATTGTTTTGAATCATGTGATGTTGCTCCACTGCTGCTAGGCAATTAGTTCTCCATTGTGGATTTGTACTTTGTGGTGACAGGGATGAAAGACGTCTTGCACTGCACTCTGTGTACATATACGTTCAATGTTCTACTGAACATGCACTTATACGCATCTCAGCCTGTCCCTACCCGCACATACACTTCCGGTACACTTCCAATGAGTTGGTGACTGCTGAAAGTATTACTATTATAGGGCTTGTCAAGATGGTGAAGTACGAAATTACATACACGGGAAGGGCAGTACTACCGCAATGAAATTGAATATGTTTTTCCCGCTATAATATAGCTTTTCTGCGTCGTATTTGTTGGAGTCATTGTAGTTCATTAAGGCTATATGCAGACGATACATAGGTAATAATAGCAGTCGTGATTGGCTAGATGGTTTACCTGTACACCAGTAGCCAAACTGCACAGCTTTGTTAAACGCCACACAGCAGCCATTCTGTGAGTTACTCTTTAGCGGACACCACATGGAAGTGCGTTGTAAACACCGTATGTTGGTTTTAAAAAATATACGTTCTAGCACAACGTCAAACACGCACCTACCAATAACCTTGTTCAGTCCTGGGCTTTTAATGTATTGTATGTATACATTACTCTACAATTGGACGTCATCCACGCTAAACAGCCAGTCCGCACCGACTTACCGTTATTCAGAATCACATTGCCATTGCAAGAGGGAGATTAGAGTTTAACGCCCCGTCGACATCCACGTCATTAGAGACGGAGCAAAAGTTCGGATTACGAAAGGATGCGGAAGAAAACCTTTTCAAAGAAACCATCTCGGCATTTGATTGGAGCGATTTAGGAAATCATGGAAAACGTAAATCTAGATGGCCAGATCGGGACTTGAACCGTCGTCATCCCGCATGCGAGTCCAGTGTGTCGGCCACTGCGCCACTTCGCTCGGTACCATTACAAGTCTTTGAGATGTGTATGTACAGCCTTGTGTAACACTTATTGAACCGGAAAGCCTCCCCCGTTCGAATTTTGTCCAAACTGTCGAGTGTAACCAGCCGCAAAAAAGTGGTGGAATAGACTAAAATGCAAGCGTAGAGAGAAACTGCCTGACATTAAAATAATATTGAATAGGAGCACTTCATCAGCTATAAACAAAGGCAAACTTTTACAACTCGTTGACGAGTCGATGCATTGTCTACAAGGATCATCCTCACACAGGACACGCGTTGCCGAGGTCATGATCACCTCGGCTACCAAAGCTGTTAGCTGAGCTGACCTGATGGATTAGAAAAAAGAAAATAACGTGCGCTCCGCAGACATATATGTGTTGGCATCACATCTTAATGGATACTTGTAACTTAACGTAGAGAGAGGCTGTACAGCACCAGGATAGCTTGCAGCCCGAATGCAATTTGCGAGGTGTTGCGTACACTGGCTGTCTCTGCCAACACGCAAGCCGTGCCACACGCACACAGAGATGTCACTAGCCTTGACGAGTAGTGTCGCAAAGACTGCTTGGCTGGCAAATATCTTGACGCAGTGCGTTGTCATTCCTATTTAGCGATATGCAAATCATGTACACTGTATGTATCATGACATATATATATATGACGACTAAATCTACTGCTCGAATTGGAAAGTGCGGAATAGTAGTTTTTAGTACGCTATTGTGACGGCGCAGTATCACAGTCAACATAAACCACGAAGAGTTTGCGATACGTGTGGAGAATTAGCTAGCGTTTCAGTCTGCCTATTTTTCAAACGTATGTACAGGGTGATCAGAAACAGTCTTTAAAGATCGTAAGGGTGTTACAGTGGAGGTTGATTATGCGAAATAATCACTAAGGAAAAAAGACGATACGGTGCACAATTTCACAGTTATTTAGCACTGAAGTTAGCCAATCAGGTCATATTTCGCGCAAATTCAAGCACGCTCTAAAATGCAGTAATGCGCAGACATTTGTGGGTGCATGAGTTACCACTTGCTGAAATGCTCATTACAAGTTAAAATGAGCCTTTTTCGGAAGTGATAAATTTAAGCTAGGCGAGAAAGATCTATCTTTGTTCGAATTGAGGATCACACGTGACGACGCTATTGACTAACTACGGTGCTAAATAACTCGGACACAGCACAGCGCATCAAATTTGTTTCCTAAAAATAATTTTTTCAGCAACACCTCCCCTACACCACGCTTAGAGATGCTCAGACTGTTTCTCACCATCCTATATATGTAAACACGGGACTCAGTACCACCCCGACTTCTTTTCTTGTTATAATATTACACTATTAACAAAATACAGTAAGTACCGCAGACGGTCTCGCAGATCGTAAGGAAAAACGTCGAAATACTGGAATGATCCACGTCCCTTTCCTTGTACATGTCATTAATGCATGTCATTCATGCATACCTATAAATTAACTTACAGAGAGGCCTTAGGCCGGCACGTGGCGCGCCGTGGCCAGTCAGACTGCACTGAGTACGTTTAATAGGATGTACTAGTAGATTATCTGCCGCCTGTGAGCTGCCGCTGAACTGGCTCAGATCCGGTGGAGCTCCCTTATGAGGTAATCTGGGGCGAAATGTTGGGCACTGTGACATGATCTTTCTGCTAACAAGCTCGCGAAAATGTGACGTTCCTCAAACAACAAAAAAATTCTTACAACGATTTTACAGTTGCCCACGCAGAATACATCGTATTCGTATAACATTTGCACATATGTAAAACAGTTAAAAAAATGTCACTATGCAGATTTACAATGATGACAAACTCTCAGAAGTGGAGCAAAATCCACGAAATCATGAACGTGAAGCAAGAAAAAAATTATATATATTATTTATCAGCACCATCGAAGTGCTATAAACTATCACAGTGCTACGTATTCTCCCGTGCCAAGTTGTATACAATTTGAATGCGAAAAGAATTGATTTAAACTCTAGCATTAATGAGGATTGTTTCCCCGAAGACTAAAAAAAATCCTATTTTGGACAGGTTCAGCAGTTTTTGCAAAACTTCGTGCGTGTGAAAATGTGTGTTCTGGCCCAGCAAATTAACAGCCGGACGCGCCTTTAAGAACCAAGTTAAAAATAATGTTCGCAATAAACTGGTGCCGGCCGCTCTGGTCGAGCGGTTCTAGGCGCTTCAGTCCGGAAGCGCGCGGCTGCTACGGCCGTAGGTTCGAATCCTGCCTCGGACACGAATGTATGTGATGCCCTTAGGTTAGTTAGGTTTAAGTAGATCTATGTCTATGGGACTGATGACCTTAGATGTTTAGTCTCACAGTGCTTGGAGCCATTGAGCCATTTTGAATTAACTGGTTAACGTGAATAATCTGCTGTCCTAGCTACAAAACCTAATGTGAAGAATTCATCTACATCTACATCTACATTTATACTCCGCACCAATGGTGTGTAGCGGAGGGCACTTTACGTACCACTGTCATTACTCCCCTTTTCTGTTCCAGTCGCGTATGGTTCGCGGGAAGAATGACTGTTTGAAAGCCTCCGTGCGCGCTCGAATCTCTCTAATTTTACATTCGTGATCTTCTCGGGAGGTATAAGTAGGGGGAAGCAATATATTCGATACCTCATTCAGAAACGCACCCTCTCGAAACCTGGCGAGCAAGCTACACCGCGATGCAGAGCGCCTCTCTTGCAGAGTCTGCCACTTGTGTTTGCTAAACATCTCCGTAACGCTATCACGGTTACAAATAACCCTGTGACGAAACGCGTCGCTCTTCTTTGGATCTTCTCTATCCCCTCCGTCAACCCGATCTGGGTCGGATCCCACACTGATGAGCAATACTCAAGTATAGGTCGAACGAGTGTTTTGTAAGCCACCTCCTTTGTTGATGGACTACATTTTCTAAGGACTCTCCCAATGAATCTCATCCTGGTACCCGCCTTACCAACAATTAATTTTAGATGATCATTCCACTTCAAATCGTTCCGCACGCATACTCCCAGATATTTTACAGAAGTAACTGCTACCAGTGTTCGATCCGCTATCATATAATCATACACTAAAGGATCCTTCTTTCTATGTATTCGCAATACATTACATTTGTCTATGTTAAGGGTCAGTTGCCACTCCCTGCACCAAGTGCCTATCCACAGATCTTCCCGCATTTCACTACAATTTTCTAATGCTGCAACTTCTCTGTATACTACAGCATCATCCGCGAAAAGCCGCATGGAACTTCCGACACTATCTACCAGGTCATTACAAAGAATACAAAAAATGGTTGACGTGTCTCTGAGCACTATGGGACTTAACATCTGAGGTCATCAGTCCCCTTGAACTTAGAACTACTTAAGGGGGACAGGACGTCAAACGGGCCGTCTTGGAGCAGGAGAGACACCACAGGACATTTTAATTTCCACTGTCTATACCTTTACAAATAAACTCATGAAACTTTGTCAGCATGACCAGGAAGGATTAAGGATTTGTAATCAAGCAGTGGAAGTTCAAAAAAAAATTTTTTTACATGTGAAAGTTCATCATTTTTCCACTTCTATTGGCTGTGTTTTTTGCTATAGGTACATGTTTCTTTATAAGTAAGAGAGATTCTTCGATGAATTTTGCACAGCATACAAACCATACTTACAGGTGTATGAAACTCTAGAAATTATTTAATTTATGGAAAAATGACTGTGCTGTTATATTTTAAACTTCCATGTTTAGAAAAAACTCAATTTTTATAGTTAATTATCTCAATTTTTTCCACAGTTTTTAATAGATTTGGAAAATTCTAGAGTTTCATACACCTGTAAGTATGATTTGTATGTTGTGCAAAATTCATCGAAGAATCTCTCTTACTTATGAAGAAACGTTACCTATAGCAACAAATGCAGTCAATGGTAAATGAAAAAAGGTGAAATACAAATGTCAAAAAAATAAATTATTTTCTTATATTTTTAACTTCCACCACTATAAGCGTAAATCCTGAATCCTTTCTGGTCGTTCTGACAAAGTTTTATGAATTTATTTTTAAAAGTATAGACAATGGAAATTAAAATGTCCTGTGGTGTCTCTCCTGATCCAAGTCGTCCCGTTTGACGTCCTACCCCCCTTAAACCTAACTAACCTAAGGACATCAAACACATCCATGCCCGAGGCAGGATTCGAACCTGCGACCGTAGCAGCCGCTCGCTTCCGGACTGAAGCGCCTAGAACCGCCATGCCACACCGGCCGGCACAAAGAATACAGTTGCAAAGAAAAGCCGGCCGGTGTGGCCGTGCGGTTCTAGGCGCTTCAGTCTGGAACCGCTTGACCGCTACGGTCGCAGGTTCGAATCCTGCCTCGGGCATGGATATGTGTGATGTCCTTAGGTTAATTAGGCTTAAGTAGTTCTAAGTTCTAGGGGACTGATGACCACAGATGTTAAGTCCCATAGTACTCAGAGCCATTTGAATAATGAAATGTATGTCGGACCAGGACTCGAACCGGATTTCCCGCTTTACGCGCGCAGTCCCCTTAATGGCTTTTGCTATTCATGCACGACTCGTGGCAGGACCCAATATTTCAGCGTTCCCGCGTAACAGCATGTACTCGTACACATATTATGTAATTCCTGTACAGGGGAGAACATTTTAGTTGAAACGAGTTTGCTCGTATTGGGGGATAAGAAGGATGATGATGTTTGGTTTGTGGGGCGCTCAACTGCGTGGTTATCAGCGCCCGTACAATTACCCAATCTTTGCTCAGTCCAATTTCGCCACTTTCCTGGATGATGATGAAATGATGAGGACAACACAAACACCCAGTCATCTCGAGGCAGGTGAAAATCCCTGACCCCGCCGGGAATCGAACCCGGGACCCCGTGCTCGGGAAGCGAGAACGCTACCGCGAGACCACGAGCGGCGGACGTATTGGGGGATAGATACGATACTGCAGTGCCTGTGTTGTTATGAAGAACGATGCAGTGTTACTTCGAACATCTATGAGATAGCTTTGCATGAACACAGTAATTTACTTAGTTAAACATATGCTATACAGAGCAGACCGTGAAACAATATCACTTGTTTTACGATCTCCATGTGTAAATTCCGCCAAATGCCTTGCTCCAGTGGTAACAGCGGTTCCTCTCAGATCACCGAAGTTAAGCACTGTCGTGCTTGGCTAGGACTTGGATTGGTCACCGTCCGCGTCTGCCAACCGCTAACGGTAAGTGGAGTACACTCACCCTTGCGATGGCACTTGAGGAGATACTTCACAGAGAAGTAGCGGATCCCCTCACGAAAACTGACACCGACCGGAGAGCGGCGTGCTGACCACATGCCCCTCCATATCCGTATCCAGTGACACCTGTCGGCTGATTATTACACGGCTGTCGGTATATTTCATTGGGCCTTCCGTGGCCTATTCGGACGGGGTTATATGTAAATTGTAATCGGTAAATTACTGGTTTTCACCATCACCAGTAACAGCAAGGAACATAACCCTCTCAAGCAACCGAGGCTCTGAAAATTATTCTCGAACTTTAGACCAAGCGAATACAATGGCTGTTGTCCTGATAATTATACTGAGAAACTCAGATATCCACTAAAACCACGCTGAACTTGAGACAGTTGATCACAATGACTTGAGCAAGTGTGGACCAAGAGGTGCCCTATGTCACCGGTGCTCCTAATTATGCTCACCATAATCACTTGACAACAGACGTGCAGTACGTCGTCGAACGTATGGACTATGGATTCTCCCCCCCCCCCCCACCTCACCCCCACCCCGGCCGGCCGCTGTGGTCGAGAGGTTCTAGGCGCTTCAGTCCGGACCGAAGCGGCTGCTGCGACCGCAGGTTCGACTCCTGCCTCGGGCATGGATGTGTGTGATGTCCTTAGGTTAGTTAGGTTTAAGTAGTTCTAAGTCTAGGGGACGGATGACCTCAGATGTTAAGTCCCATAGAGCCATTTGAACCTCTCCCCCCCCCCCCCTTCCCCGGTCATAAGATGGACGTCTCCAAACGATATCGCTACTGATGTGCACACTCCTCCATTTCCGAAAGAACTCTTTCGGTTTTTCTAGTTGAATTTCATTCCGCCAAACAGGACATGCCCGCCAATCGTAGAATATGAACAATCAGCCAGTCAATGGTGAGGTTTCTCCAAGCACAAAAATCCGCCAGGAAAACAAGTTGGGGTAAAACCACAATGATATTTCGATTTACCCCC
The DNA here is from genome assembly GCF_023864275.1 of Schistocerca cancellata. Lineage (NCBI taxonomy): Eukaryota > Metazoa > Arthropoda > Insecta > Orthoptera > Acrididae > Schistocerca > Schistocerca cancellata. The sequence goes on from NC_064626.1 coordinate 665,045,471, forward strand.
GCATTATAAAAAAAAAAACTGCCGCTTCTACTCCGTTTCCATTTCACCAATCTCGTGTTTTCGTGCCCAGCAACTAGCATCGCATCAGAGGTGAAAGGAAGAAATTGTGACTGTGCTTGGTCAGTATTTTCCAGCAAGCCCGGTTTCTTTCGAAAAGCGTAAGATTGTTTTGTCCTGAGAGAAAACAAGGACCTGGAACACGCTAAGTATAATGATATGAAGACTGTAAGAGCTGAGTATGTACTGTCACTATAGGTGGAGCATAAGGGCGCGTACCGTCGCTGTAATCCAATTTATTTTAATAAAACATTGCCGTCGTATTCTGTATCATTATCACCCTCCAGTTACTGAATCAATCTGATTAAATGGAAAGGTCATGTGAAGTGGTTTGTCGCTTTTCAAAGTGTTATATTAAGGCAGCAGGAGAAACATATTTGCCACCATAGTACCGCCAAGCAGTGTTATTCCGCAGGTCTTAAGAAAACTACGAGTGGCGCCCAATAAGTAATGCAACATATTTTTTCTCGGCCATTTTCGGTTGAAAAAACCCGGAATTTGTTGTCGGACATCGTGGAATATTCTTGCTTCTGCTCTTACAATCTCATGAAGTTTCAATAGGTGGTGGCGCCATACGTAGCCGTTCAAAACGGCGTCTGTAACGGAGGTGCGTTCCAAGGAGAGAGCTCTCATTGAGTTTGTTTTGGTAGAAAATCGCAGCCTCGCAGATACTGATATGCGCTTGCAGAACGTCTACAGAGACCTGGCAGTAAACAAACGCACGGTGAGTCGTTGGGCGAGGCGTCTTTTATCCTCGCAACAAGGTCGTGCAAACCTGATCGATCTTATGTTCAAATGATATACGGGTTCGCTGCCGGCTGACTTCGTCGACCACCGACGATATTTCGGCAGGAGCACACGCTGCCATTCTCAAGGCACAACTGCAAGGAGGAAGCAATGTGCAAGGGAATTTAATACCTCGGTTCATAGAGGAGAAACAAGGAAGATACCAGACACAGTACAAGTAACCGCAAAATCAACACACAACCAAAGATAACCAACATCAGAAATGTCAATAGTGACTATTAATCAACAGGTGCGGTAACCCTAATTCTGTCCCTCTGTTTTTTATGAGAGACAGAATGGGATTCCAAGCAGCATTTAGACAAAATCCACCATCTCTGTTTATGTGGTAGCTTGATAGTTTGATTTCAACAGCTTCCTTAATGACAGTACCCCTATAGCTGAACGTGAAAGCCAGAATCTCCGTATTGTTGTATTCCATAGGATGACCGGTGTCAAGGCAATGTTCTGCAATAGCGGATTTGCTCGGGTGCTGTAAGCGTGTGTGACGCTTATGTTCAATGCACCGGTCTTCCACAGTCCTGATTGTCTGACCAATATATGACATGCCACAACTGCAAGGAATACGATAGACACCAGTCCTACGCAAACGGACGCCAACAGGGCCTTAATCTTAGAAGGTGGTCGAAAAACACATTTCACATCGTATTTCCGCAAAATACGGCCAGTCCTGTTGGAAATGCTTCCTGCGTAAGGCAAAAAGGCCGTACACTTAGGTGCCACTTCCTTGCTATCGTCACTAACCCGTTGCACAGAAGGCTGATGGCGCAACGCACGTTTGATCTGCCTCTCACTATAACCATTCTGACGAAAGGTGAGTTCGAGATGTGATAGCTCAGCTGCCAAACTTTCAGGGTCTGAGATAACGTGGGCCCTGTGAACCAAGGTACGAAGTACTCCTTCACACTGAGCTGGATGGTGACAACTATCAGCTCGCAGATACAAGTCAGTGTGAGTAGGCTTCCTACAAACACAATGTCCCAACGTACCATCAGTCTTCCTTCTGACCAACACATCAAGGAAGGGAAGGCATCCATTCTTTTCCACCTCCATAGTGAACTGAATATTCGGGTGGATTGAATACAGGTGTTTCAAAAACCGGTTTAAATTCTCGCTACCATGAGGCCAAACAACAAAAGTATCGTCTACATATCTGAAAAAACACGCAGGTTTCAAGGTCGCTGACTCCAATGCACGTTTCTCAAAGTCCTCCATAAACAAATTGGCTACAATAGGTGACAACGGGCTTCCTATTGTAACTCCATCAGTCTGTTCGTAATACTGACCATTGAATAAAAAGTAAGTGGAAGTCAGCACATGTCGAAACAAATTTGTTAACTCGACACCAAACTTAACCTCAATTAGCTGTACCGAATCAGAGAGAGGTACGCGAGTGAAAAGAGAAACCACATCAAAACTGACTAAAATATCAGACTCTTTCAAACGCAATCCCTGCAATCGACGTAAGAAATCTGAAGAGTTCTTAATGTGGTGTTCACACCTACCTACTCAACAAACTAGCAAGATGTTTAGCTACACGATATGTCGGAGCACCAATATTAGAAACAATAGGCCTCAACGGGACAGCCTCTCTGTGGACCTTAGGGAGGCCATATAATCTAGGTGGTACATAACAGTAAGAATTAAGACTCGTGATAGTCTCCTGTGACAAAGAACTTTTCTTCAGGAGATTATTAGTCTTTCTCTCAACACTCTTAGTAGGGTCAGCGCCAGTTTTGCGATACGCCAAATCAGAACGTAGACACTGCATCTTTTGAATGTAATTGTGCTTGTTCAACAAAACCGTGGCATTTCCCTTGTCCGCAGGTAAAATAATCGATCTATCACGTGCCGGCCAGCCGCACACAGCACAACTGGAATGTTGGCACGTGCGGAGGTGATCGACGGATCAGAACCAGACACCTCGGCGCATATTTGGACATCTCGGTCGGTAGTGCTGACAAACTCGTTCACCATGTGGGGTACAAAGCTGGGTACCCATTGGTTTCCTCGCCTCCTAAATGAAGACCGTAAAGAACAATGAGCGACCATCTGTGCGGAATTGCTTGTGCGTTACGAGGCTGACCGTGACAATTTTTTTGTCGAACCTCACACACGATGAAACAGAGTTTAATCACTTCGAATCTGAAACATAATGGCAATTCGTGTAGTGGTGCCACACTACCTCTCCTCCGAAGAAAAAGTTCAAGACCGCACCCTCGGCTAGTAAGCTCATGGCAGCGGTCTGCTGGGACTCCCTCATTGAGCAACGATCAACTCTGAAGTGTATTGTGCTGCTCTCAGGAAACCGAAGAAGCTTCAACGTGTTCGTCGCCACAAAAATGAGAAGGGACTTTTCCTTCTCCATGACAGCGCAAGGCCGCATACACCTGCGCACTCTAGACGAGCTCACAAAACTTTGACAAACTGCCTATTGGCTTCTGTCTCGGGTTCTTCGGCCGACGTTCATCTAATGATTTTTCTGACGTTTCGCCAGCACGAGTGGCTGGCATTGTCAAAGCTTCACCCTCCATTGCCGGTGGTGAACTGGAGGCGAGCTCGCGGCCGCAAGCTATATGTACCTGGCGCGCCAACGCCCTCGGACGTTGGCGCGCCAGGTACATATAGCCTGCGGCCGCGAGCTCGCCTCCAGTTCACCACCGGCAATGGAGGGTGAAGCTTTGACAATGCCAGCCACTCGTGCTGGCGAAACGTCAGAAAAATCATTAGATGAACGTCGGCCGAAGAACCCGAGACAGAAGCCAATAGGCAGTTTGTCAACAAGTGGCCACGAAAGCCTTAACAATTCACAAACCTTTATTAGGCTGTCCTTCTTCACCCACCCTACAGCCCGGATCTCGCACCTGCCGACTTCCATTTGCTTGGCGCAGGAAGCAGTACGTGGATGATGTGGGGGGAGGTTATTAATGCAGGAAGACGTTGGCTCCGTCGTCGAGCAGTGGAATGCTACCATGCGGACATCAGGACATGATGCCATTCCAATAGTGTGGCGCAAGGCCGTCGCATCGAAGGGAAATTATGTAGCCGAAAGACTGGGGAATAATGTGGTGTATTACAACCCTGAATAAAATCTTATTAATTTCAGAAAAAAATGTGTTGCGTTACTTATTAAACGCTCCTCGTATTATCAACCATTCTACAGCGTTGATACGCCGGCTAAACCCACTGGGCAGAACAGGTAATCAGGATTATGGAAAGGACCAAATAGGTTGGGATCAGTTTCGTCTTCTAATTGTAATTTATTGTAATTTAATAGCACTTTTACAACCAAAGCGGCGCATAGCCGGACCTTTACCGAATGCAACACTTTCACGGCTGAAGACCTACAAACAAGAAGTCTTAACAAATCAGTAAGATAAAAATACAATTAAGATAGCAATAAAACAATTTTTAAAAAAGTCACCCCAAGGTAGATAGAACAAACATACGCAAGGTGCAATACAAATGACTGAAGGCCACAATTAAGTTTCAAAGTTTTAGAATATATTACCATACACCTTTAAAGGCAGAAGGCCACAATGTTTAAAAACAAGAAATCTTAAACATCAACAAGATAAAAATGCAATTAAAGAGGTAAATAAAATAAATAAAAAAACAAATCACGGCTAAGTGGAAAGCCTCAAGGCAAAGCAGATAGAACAAGCATATGCAAGATGCAATACAAATGGCTGAAGGCCACAATTAAGTTTCAAAATTTTAATATATATCCATGATCTTTTAAAGGCAGAAGGCCGCAATCTTTAAGCTTGAAAGATAAATTTAAGAATTAATTTTGCAAAATTTTTAAGAAAAAAGTAAAAGTAACCATAAGCCTTAAATTTTAAGTCGCTGAAAACAGATAATTAAACACTCAGAATCCTCCAGGGAGATCGATCTGCCCTCGTTTACTTAGGCGAGACAGGTGGTGAGCCCAACTACACTTGATCCATCTGAACCCAACCAAGGGACAGCCATGGACCGACCGACAAAACGACTTCCTTGCCACCAATCGGTACATGAGGACACAAAATGTTACGGACGTAATTATCCACAGTCAAATATGTACAAACACTCGTTGTTGCTCACAGGAGAACCTCCCCAACAGCGAACCGCCGAAACGAATTACAACATGAGTGGACGAGGCGTGGGTACTTAAAGCACCCCTCAACTTTGACGTCCTGGGTCGGTGAGCCCGCGAAGCTCGTAGCGATCGGACAGCTCCACACACGCTCCGACACTGCATAGGGACCGGCAGCGGACCCAGGCGGCTTCACCGCACTGAGATCCTCCCTGGTCCGCACCAACCGACCGACTGCCTGCTGGTCCGTCCGCGAATGCTGCTCCGTCGCGACTGCACTGCTGGTGCGTCTCCCAGTCCCTTCCAGACACACGACGGCGGAAATACTGGCTCGGACCGAACCATGCAGAGCAAACACGCCCACTGGCTAAACGACATCTCTGCACCAGGAAAGGACCGACCCAAGTTCCACAAGATGGTAATTGAAGGGGCCCAGAAGCGCTCGGAGAAACAATTACACGTCGCCCGATGAGACGACGTTCTTCATTCAGAATGCCGACAACATCTAAAATACTGGTCAGTGGAAATAACGGCAACTACACACACAACCTGACAACCAATTGCACGAACACCTGAACGATACCCAACAATAACTATACATGCACGAAGACAAATCGGCAGTCGATGCACACACACACACACACACACACACACACACACACACAGCCGACTCAGGGACGATCGGCGAGCCACAAGCGCGTCATCCGGTAGGACGACCGACCGACGATCCACCAAGACCGTGGCCCGGCTCAAGTGATGCGTGGCGGCAATTGTCGGGCGAGCCATGTCGACTCAGACCTCACTGCTCCAACCCGACTGCACTAGTGCCGCATTGCAACTCCCGACTGGCAGGTCCGGTGTGCGCTCCAGACAGGTTCCAACTGACTGGCAGACCTGAACTCGCGATCCGAACTCCTTACCACAGACAACGGACGGGAAGTAATAGCAGTCGAGCAAAGATACTACGAGAGGGGATATATCGATACGCGCTGCTAGCACCGGTCACGGTCAGGCAAAGCAGCAACTCAGTGACAGTAGTAATTTAAATTAACGTAGTGAGGAGGAAGTACGTTAAAAACAGGGTGCAAAATACATGATGGCGGGAATTCGAGCCGGCGCGGTTCAGTGTTAATTACTTAACGAGGATACCGAGACGCTGTTTTATCACGTTTTGTAGTGTATGGTTGATCCATTTTGTGCATTCAGCTTCTACTTATATCCACAGTGTTTACAATACACAAACGAGGAAGAAGATATTGCACTACCACACTGCAGGTGCACCGTAAGTGACGTCAGCACGTCCACACACTGCCGGCTGTAAAATTCGTGCAACAGACGAAACTGCAAGCGTAAAAATGTAGGTAGAATTATTTAGTTTTTTCAGTATTACTTGACACTCCCGCTATAACTCCTGCAAAGTAGCAGTCTGAATGTCGATGTGTGCATGAGGACATAATACTGTTTACCGCCACCATATGGTGTTACTGCTTTCTTTAGGTAGCGTACTGTAGTAGTACTTGCCCCAGCTTGCAAATACACCAGTGCACATCGATAAGACAACGTGGAAAAGAGACAAGTATCGAAAACGGTGGGCAGTGTGGTTTCTATGCAGTGTAAGATTGACTGATTCAGATATGCACAAGAGGCGCATGTGGGGAAACAGCACCAAGTTACAGATCCATGTTCCAGTGAATATCAGAGTTCACAGATGGCAGTACCGTGATCAAAACCGCAAAAGCTCTGGGCGTCCACCAACTGCAAGCAGACCTAACAATATCCGTGTATAGTACAACTGTTCACAACAAATACCAAAAATCTGTAAATTTGTAATAATGCGTATTCTAAATAATTTTAATTGTTGTCATACATGGTACTGACAAACCATAAAATGTGATTTATTACGTTAAAAAGCAGTTTTACAGAACAAAAAGTTTAAAGACCCCTTTGACAATTCCAAAGAGACAATACTACAACTAAAGATCGTATGTAAGTGCATTCTATCTTTGTCCAGAATGTCTGGTTCATAAAACAATAGCCAGTAGTTATCTGAAGATGGCATCATATGCTTAAAACTAGTTCATACACATAAAAATTAGTAGAACAAAAAACCGCCTAAGTGTTATTCAACCTTCAATATGGAATTGTTCTGTCAAGAAGCGATGGAAGAATTCATAAATAATTTCAACAAAATTTGTCTATTATCGATATACACTCCTGGAAATTGAAATAAGAACACCGTGAATTCATTGTCCCAGGAAGGGGAAACTTTATTGACATATTCCTGGGGTCAGATACATCACATGATCACACTGACAGAACCACAGGCACATAGACACAGGCAACAGAGCATGCACAATGTCGGCACTAGTACAGTGTATATCCACCTTTCGCAGCAATGCAGGCTGCTATTCTCCCATGGAGACGATCGTAGAGATGCTGGATGTAGTCCTGTGGAACGGCTTGCCATGCCATTTCCACCTGGCGCCTCAGTTGGACCAGCGTTCGTGCTGGACGTGCAGACCGCGTGAGACGACGCTTCATCCAGTCCCAAACATGCTCAATGGGGGACAGATCCGGAGATCTTGCTGGCCAGGGTAGTTGACTTACACCTTCTAGAGCACGTTGGGTGGCACGGGATACATGCGGACGTTCATTGTCCTGTTGGAACAGCAAGTTCCCTTGCCGGTCTAGGAATGGTAGAACGATGGGTTCGATGACGGTTTGGATGTACCGTGCACTATTCAGTGTCCCCTCGACGATCACCAGTGGTGTACGGCCAGTGTAGGAGATCGCTCCCCACACCATGATGCCGGGTGTTGGCCCTGTGTGCCTCGGTCGTATGCAGTCCTGATTGTGGCGCTCACCTGCACGGCGCCAAACACGCATACGACCATCATTGGCACCAAGGCAGAAGCGACTCTCATCGCTGAAGACAACACGTCTCCATTCGTCCCTCCATTCACGCCTGTCGCGACACCACTGGAGGCGGGCTGCACGATGTTGGGGCGTGAGCGGAAGACGGCCTAACGGTGTGCGGGACCGTAGCCCAGCTTCATGGAGACGGTTGCGAATGGTCCTCGCCGATACCCCAGGAGCAACAGTGTCCCTAATTTACTGGGAAGTGGCGGTGCGGTCCCCTACGGCACTGCGTAGGATCCTACGGTCTTGGCGTGCATCCGTGCGTCGCTGCGGTCCGGTCCCAGGTCGACGGGCAAGTGCACCTTCCGCCGACCACTGGCGACAACATCGATGTACTGTGGAGACCTCACGCCCCACGTGTTGAGCAATTCGGCGGTACGTCCACCCGACCTCCCGCATGCCCACTATACGCCCTCGCTCAAAGTCCGTCAACTGCACATACGGTTCACGTCCACGCTGTCGCGGCATGCTACCAGTGTTGAAGACTGCGATGGAGCTCCGTATGCCACGGCAAACTGGCTGACACTGGCGGCGGCGGTGCACAAATGCTGCGCAGCTAGCGCCATTCGACGGCCAACACCGCGGTTCCTGGTGTGTTCGCTGTGCCGTGCGTGTGATCATTGCTTGTACAGCCCTCTCGCAGTGTCCGGAGCAAGTATGGTGGGTCTGACACACCGGTGTCAATGTGTTCTTTTTTCCATTTCCAGGAGTGTAGATACTAGCAAGATACTGGTCCTGGCAATTCCAAGACCATAGCAAAATTTCTACAGTAGTTCCTCAGACTAGCCCAGACATACAAAAAATAGCGAGCGGAGGATTATAGTTTATCTATGTAGACACAGAATATTTAATAAAACATTTTTATTTAATTGCTTAAACATGACTACGACTTACAATTTATGTTTGCAAGCAGCAGTTCCTCTATTATGCTTTTTACGGTTGATGAATTCAATGTACGTTCAAATGGCAAAATATATTTTTGTGTGATATAATTGAACAATTTTCAGATTTTTTACTTTAATTGTACTGTGGAGCCATGCTCATTGCCAAATTTCATGGTTCTACGTGAAGGGGAAGTAACCTTTAGGTTTTTATGAGTGAATCTGTGAGTATCAAAATATAAGACAGAAATAGCCCAACCTTTTGATTTCATTGGATTAGAATCTTAACTTTCTCCACTCCCTAAGGGACCTTAGTGACATACATTTAAATCTGTTATGCCAACCTGTTCAAGAGAAAAAGGGGTCTTAACAAACGGACAGGCAAACAGACGGATACAAAACTCCAAAAAAATATTTGTCCGTGATGTGTTCTGTTTGACATTGACCTACAGGTGCTTAATGCCAGTTTTACTTTTGGAAACAGCTCATAATGGATCAATATTTTCGATTTGCATAATCAATAATTAACAATTTTTGAATTTTTGTCCTTTCAAATTCAAATGGTTCAAATGGCTCTGAGCACTGTGGGACATAACATTTGAGGTCATCAGTCCCTTAGAACTTAGAACTACTTAAACCTAACTAACCTAAGGACACACACACATCCATGCCCGAGGCAGGATTTGAACCTGCGACCGTAGCAGTCGGGCGGTTCCGGACTGAAGTGCTTAGAACCGCTCGGCCACACCGGCGGCTTTTGCCCTTTAAATATACTGTGAAACGTTGCTTTTTGCTGAATTTCATGCTTCCGGGTCAACGGGAAGTACCGTATAAGTTTCCGAGTTCCAAAATATGTGACATAAATGACCGCACCGTTCTGTTGCATTGACTTAGAATCTTCAAGTTTTTACACCGCCAAGGGACCATAGACTTCAATATGTGACATCAATTTGAGCTTGATATGTCAACGTGTTCAAGAGAAAAGGGGGTCTTAAAAGACAGACATATGGCTGTTAAAAGAATATTTTTTCGTGATATGATTATAAATTAACAATTTTAGTTTTTTTTCTTTTGCTTGTACTGTGAAACCTTTCTTCTTGCCAAATTTAGTTTCTAGGTCAATGGGGAGTGCCCTATAAGTTTTAATGGGTGAGTGTTCAAGTATCAAAACATGTGACATAAATGGCCGTATATTTTGACTGAATTGACTTAGAAGCTCAAGAGTTTTACACTGATATGCGATATAAATATGAACTTGATACCTCTACCATTTCCTGATAAAAAAAAGGGGGTTCTTAACAGTCGGACGGACAGTCAGGAACGCAGACGGCCAACAAAGCGATCGTAAAAGCATTCCGTTTTTACAGACTGAGGCACGGAACCCTAAAAACTACCCCTGTCTCACGGAGCTTACCTTTTATAGGGAGGATGGGGAACCAGTGAATTTCAGTTAGAAGTATTGGTGCGAGGCGAATAGGCAGCTGACCGGAAATATCTTTATTTTGGTGGCTAAATAAAGGAGTGGAACGTCACAACTTTTAAATTTTACGATGGTCACCAAAAGAGGTCGAAACTATTAGGAATTAAATGGGAAACATTTTCGTCACCGTGAATGAAGCTAGTAAACGCGCGGCTATAATCGGTGTGGCATCTGACGCGGCGATGACCTGGCTAGCGCCCCCGCCTCATTTTCCTATACAGCGCTGTGGGCAGCGTTCACTACATCGCTGCTCTCCGTAAGTCTGTGGACAGACAGGTTCACGGCGACTGCGCCCTCGCAGATCCATCAACGCGATTGCGTCTATGCGGCACCGGGCGAGGCGACGCAATGGAAAGCGTCTCGCCACTAAACTGAAAGCTCCGAAATATTGCTGGCCCATGTAATGCATCTGGTCGTAATTTAGGAACAACGCCAGTTGTTTCAATCTCCCCAGCGGTGCACGTGTTACGGCATTTGTTATTTCCACAGCTGCTGACATATTAGAAATCTAACACGTCATTAATCTATTTGGTCCGTAATCACTGTTATGTCATAGGTCCGAGACAACACCGAACAACGTGAGTTACTTCACAAGTTGCGACGTAGTTGTGGAGAAAAAAAAAAAAACAGTGGTCAAGTAGCGTACAATTTGCTTCTTTCATTCCGTTCTACGATTAAAAAAATTATTTTATCTTTCGAATATCGATTTTCGTCATTATTAACCATCTTCAGATCTGTTTAAAACATATCACTCTTTCTTTATGATAAGGGGATATGTTTTGAACGAATCTGCAGAGGATCACCACTCACCGAGATCGACAGTAAGAGGATGAATAATTTTTTTGTGATCATAGACTCGATAAAAGGAAAAAATACGATGTCATTTCGACGAGTGTCACTCCTCCAGCTGTTCCATGGTGACGAAAAATTTCTCTTTTAACTTTATCGTCTGTGTATCCTTTTGACACACTTGGTAAAAGTAAAACAATCCCATTTCCGTAAGCGATAGATGTAATAGAAACGTACATTTACATCTACATCTACATGGGTACTCTGTAAATCACATTTAAGTGCCTGGCAGAGGTTTCATCGAGTCACCTTCACAAATCTCTATTATTCCAATCTCGTATAGCGCGCCGAAAGAACGAACACGTGTATCTTTCCGTACGAACTCTGATTTCCCTTATTTAATCGTGGTGATCGTTTCTCCCTATGTAGGTCGGTGTCAACATAATTTTCGCATCCGGAGGAGAAAGTTGGTGATTGGAATTTCGTGAGAAGATTTCATCGCTACGAAAAACGCCTTTCTTTTGACGATGTCCAGCCAAAATCCTGTATAATTTCTGTGACACTCTCTCCCATATTTCGCGATAATACAAAACGTGCTGGTCTTCTTTGAACTTTTTCGATGTACTCCGTCAGTCCTATCTGGTAAGGATCCCACACCACGCAGGAGTATTCTAAAAGAGGACGGACAAGCGTAGTGTCGGCAGTTTCCTTAGTAGTGGATGCGAAGAAAACTGAAGACTTCCATGGTTGCATGAGAGGCAATTCAGTAGATAACAAAAATACAGGCCGAAGAGACTGTAGACTAGATATCAAAGTATTTTAACAGAGTGTGACAGGAGGAAAAACACAGTCGGTGAGGGGACAAAAGGAAGAAAGGAAAAGGACAGATTTGGATTGAAGTGAAAAGGCTCGTGTCTTTTTTAAAGGAACCATCTTGGCTTTTGTCTTACGCGATTTAGTGAAACTTCGAAAGTAAGACGGGGCTTTCTAAACCGCAGTCCTCCAAGATGCGTGTCCGTTGTCTTAACCGCTTCGAGGCGATAGTATGAACCGTTCTGAAATGGAAGCACATAAACACGTTGTAAATTCTTGATGGTTTCCGAGATGTAATGTGGAAATACGAGGAAACGGAGCTATTCATCACATTAACTTAAGACATAGTCACTTTCTGTGTTTAACTACCAAATTTCTTTTGCTACGCCACTGCCAACTTCGGTCTATTTTATTTGTTTGCTCTAATGATTTTTTAGCGACAACACTGACAAACAGTCTATTGCATGTCCTCTGGAAAATGGTCAGTGGCCGAAGTGCGTCACGAAGTTAACAAAATATTCCTTGTCTAGAAAAGAATACAAATTGTGTAACTACCACCGTTGCGTCTCATTTTGTGTTGCCGCAGTTTACTTTACACATTTTATAGGTAGTGCAGACAGTCGCTGTGTTTATATACCATCTCGAATTAGCAACAACTGCTGAGGTGCAGCCACTTTGCTCTTCATTAAGCGTTGTAATCTCGTTGCAGTTTCTGTAAAATAATCAGACGAAATATATTTAAGATATATTCCAGTCATACACCTACATACACATTCCGCAAGCCATCACCACTGCTGGTCCTTTCTATTTCTGCAACACTCATAAACGAAGCGAGGGAAACGCGACTTTTAAATGCAGTATGATTTTTCGTTCTACAGTGGAGCGTGCACTGATATGAAATTTCCTGGCACATTAAATCTGTGTGGCGAACCGGGGCTCAAGCTTGGGATTGCCTTTTGCAGGCAAGCGCTCAACCAACTGAGCTATATGAACACGACTGACGACTCGTCCTCAAAGTTTTAATATCGCCATTACCTCACCTCCTACCTTCCAATCTTCAAGTTGTTCTCCCCCGGTGCCGGCCGCTGTGGCCGAACAGTTCTAGGCACTTCAGCCCGGAACCGCGCTTCTGCTGCCGTCGCAGGTTCGAATCCTGCCTCGGGCATGGATATGTGTGATGTCCTTAGAATAGTTAGGTTTAACTAGTTCTAAGTCTAGGGGACCGATGACCTCAGATGTTAAGTCTCATAGTGCTCAGAGCCATTTGAACTATTTGAATCTCCCATGGTACGTGGCGAACTAGCACTCCTGGAAGCACTTTTGGCGGAAGTCAAACTGTCGTGATTGGGTAGCTCAATTGGTTGAGCACTTGCTTGCGAAAGGCAACGGTTCCAGGGCAAAGTCCCAGTCTTGCATACATTTTCATCTCCCAGGAAGTTTCGACTTTTTTCTTTTCGTGGTCCTTACATGAGATGTCGAAGTTGCCGGCAGCTGGATCGTTCCGCATTCTATCGCAAATACTGTTTCTCTAAACTGTCTCAATAATGTTTCAAAAAAGAGCGTCGTCCTCTCTACGGAGATACCCACATGAGTTCGTGCAGCATTGCCATGCTACTCACAAGTTGATCGAACCTACCAGTGATAAACCTAGTAACACGCCTCTGAATGCCTTCACTGTCTTCCTTTAATATGACCTGGTGTTCGCTGCTAGATCAAACTGCACTTACTTATACCGAATCGGTAGAGAGAGGAGGTAACACCTGTAGGTACGAGAAAACTTCATGCAACTAGGTTGTTGTACAGTACTTCTTGTGCTCCTTTGTACTTAGTGCATGCGTCTATTAGTTGATTCAGATCTGCTACGTCAGTTTCATTTTCATCTCAAGTCCAACAAACAGAATTTTTAATATATGTAAATGTGCGGGATAACACCTGTGCACCAGCCTCAAAAGCGTGATGGACGGCACAGGGCCGGCTGCTGTGGGCGAGCGGTTCTAGGCGCTTCAGTCCGGTACCGCGCTGCTGCTACGATCGCGGGTTCGAATCCTGCCCCGGGCATGGCTGTGTGTGATGTGTTTAGCTTAGTTAGGTTTACGTAGTCCTAAGTCTAGGGGACTAATGACCTCAGATGTTAAGTCCCATAGTGCTCAGAGCCATTTGAACCATTTATTTCTTTGAACGGCACACGACGTTTAGTTTATGTAGCCAAACGCTGGTCGAGGAGAGATGTCCAGTTGTATGTGTGGCCGCTAGGTGTCAACGTTCTTCACATACAGTTGCTGGACAAAAATACGGAAACACAGCAAGAAATGCATGCTTGAACATACATGCAGATACTAGCAAGCCTGCTGGTTGGGCTGTTGCATTTGACCACGAATGGCACCTGTGAAATATCCTCAACACGCTGCAGGTGTCCGTCGTGGTCAGAGTAGTGTTCTGTGTAGTTCTGAGTGCATTATGTCCGAGCTATGTGAACTCTTACGTGGACAAATTGATGGTACTAATGTGGTTGGAGCTTCCGCAACCAAAAGTCGAAGTATCTTGTGTTTTACGAGGCAGCATATCGAACATTTATACCGCATACAGTGAAAGTGGAAAAACATCGTAGGCTAAGTCGCAACGAGAGCGAAAATATGTGCTCAGTGATCGTGGCAGACGGTCATTAAAGAGGATAGTGATGAAAAACAATGGACCACAGCTGAAAATTAACAGCAGAACTGAATGTCGCATTCGCGAATCCTGTCGACACTAAAACAACAGGGAGGGAGCACCAGAAGCAAGGGAATTGCAGGGCGAGTTGAAATTCCAAAACCAATCATCAGTGATGCAAACGGAGTAACAAAAAAAATGTGATGCCAGAGTCATAGAACCTGGCCCTTGCTGCAATGGATGAGAGTCACTTGGTCGGATGCGTATTCTTGTGCAGTGTTCCAACCTCTGGCCTAGTTTATGTCCTAAGAGTGAAACATGGCAGGGTTTCGGTGATGATTTGGACAGCCGTATCGTGATATTCCATGGGTTCCGTGAGAACACTGCAAGGTCACATTACTGCCAAGGATTACATGCCCATTTTCGTTGATCAGGTCGATCTCATGGCACGATGTTTGTTCCCCAATGACGATGCTGTGTTCCAAGACGACGTGTCCCCCCTTCACCTGCCTCGTTGCGTCCAGGACCGTTTTATGAGCTACAGGATGAATTGTCGCATGTCGCCTGGCCACCACAGTCACCAGACCTCAACGTTATTGAGTCTTTGTGGTCTACTTTGGAGAGGAGGGACGGTGATCGCTATCCAGCTGCTATTACTTTGTAGGAAGGTTAGTATTAGTCTACGATTCCCTTGGAAACCATACAGGACCCATTCAGAGACAACTGGAAGCTGTTTTGAATGTCAACGGGTTTCCTGCATAGTAATTATCAGGCATGGTAATGTGTAGTGTTTTTGGGTCTTTGCATACTTTTGTCGTTCCTCTGCAAGCGTAGAGAATTACGGCTATTGACTCATGCCTTTAGTGTGGTTTGGTGAACAGGTCACTCGCAGCTCTTTGTTCCACACAAAGCTATCCCTCCTCAAGTTTTCCATCGGCTAACGCCGTCAGCGCCTAAACTGTTATCTCCTCCCCACACTCTGCACCACTTCTCTTCTTAGCAGAGTCTCCTGTTGTGATGATTTGGGGCACAAAGAGCTAACTGTACAGACAGTATAGAAGAGCATTTTCATTACCAAATTCATTAAAAATTTTAGCGGTTGTTTATGTTTAAAGGTTAAATATCAATTCAGCGTATTCCAGTTTCAGCTTGTAGTTATGGAGTTTGTTCGACCCCAAGCTGTGCGCGGATTCTGTAGTGAAAAGTCTACATTAGGCCTCACACTGATAATGTTTAATTGATGGTAGTGACACTTATTAATCATGAGACAATTATGTGTGAGAGAAACATCTTCAGTTATTTCAATAAATGAGTTAGGTGCTCCATCCGCAGAAATATAAATGGAGTTCACGACAATCGTTTTACTATCATACAGTGTCTATTTCGTCCACAGATAATTAATTTCACTTACCCTTTACAAAAGACAATTACTAAATAATTACCACCTATTATACGTAGGTGCAGACTGAAGCGATGAATGAAAACATTTACAAAGGCAGGATTAGAATGTGGGTCTCCAGTTTGCTAGGCACTAACCGGTACGCCATCCTGGCGCAGTAGCTTTTCTCATCTGCATGGACTATCTTAGCATGCCTCCCATAATCTAACATCCCTTTCACGCCCCAGTCCACTTGATATTCTCTACAACTCAAACAGCATTTCTGAGGCTCTGCAACCGTACTGGGATAGCAGGTCAGGATCGAACGAAACGGGACATCGTCCCTGAAACCCAGGCGTAATTGTTTTAATCAAATAAAACTATATGATTCCAGAGACCTTTTCAAGCCTCAGACTTCTATCATGTATATATTCAGTCTGCATACACACATCATAAATGTTTGAGACTTGAAAGGTCTATAGAACCATTCAGTTTCTCTTAATTACCATTTTCCAATCAGTACTGAGGGAAAGATTGGCCAAATCCTGTACACAGAACGTTGTTTAATAGGCTGAAGAAACTTAGACATTGCGAAGAGATGAAGAAAGATTGCTGAAGGCACTCGAAATAGAGGTGTGGAGGAAGCTAGAGGATGTGAGTTGTGAAGACAGGGTGAGGAAGGAAGAACTGTCGACAAGAGTAGGAGAGAACAGACACCTTATGGATAGCATAAGGGAAAGAAAGAGAACTTTGCTAGGCCCCATAAATTGATGGGTCAAACCAGTATCGCTCTTCGTAAGACTCGACATCATCAGGAGAGGCAGACACAGTGATGTGTATTATTCGTTAGACATTTTAACGGTCTTGATCGCAGTATTATGTAATTGCAACTAGATGACTAGCACCCATCCTTAGATCCTCCTTACACTATAATAAGTACCTAAGTACAGTCTTATGTGGATGGAGAAACGAAGTGAACCAAACCATATTCAGTTGTTGCACATGATGAAAGTAAAACAACACGCACAAAAGAAAATGTGTGAAATGATCCACTAACAGAGTTTTTTAATGCGGTGGAAAAATGAACCTCGAGTAGCTTCGTTGTACATTTTGTAGTGTATTTTATATCCCTTTACACAGAATTTTATTTGGAACTACTGTAGTGTTATTATTTGCTAGTCGTTGGAGTAAAGTTTATCAAATTGACGTATTCGGTAATTTTTTTATTGGTTTTAGTTCTAATGTTCTTTAAATTCAAATGCTACAATATATAGCGCAGTACAACACTGCAATAAGTGTTTTTCCAAACGTTTCATGCATAATTAGTCATTCCACAGTTCGCCCTCGATATAGCCCGGTTACGTTTTAAACTCAGAGGTAAAGCATGTTCCCCGATAACCAGATTATACACGATTGTCAGTGAAAATTGCAACACCCAGAACAATGGTCTAAATCACTCCAAACTCGGAGGATGTGTGGAACAGTGGAGTCATAATAAGGGATCAAGATTTCAGAGAGATTGCAAGCACTTAGGCCCAACAATGCCTCCTTTTGTGTGGCCAGACAGGTCAGTATTACCCACGCCCAGTTGACACAAAACCGCCAGACGAAGTGAAAACGTGCAAGCCTCGTCCGTGTCAAAGGGTGTAGTATCAGCATGTGAGTGAGTTCAGACAGGGCAGAATGACTGGCCTCTGGGAAACGAAATTATTGTACCGTGACATTGCAGCTCGTACAGGGCACTCTGGTACGACAGAAATGGATGTGTGGTTCCAGTGGACAGAGGAGGATCGTACATAGCGGATACTGGACCATGTATTGCGACCACAGTGCGGGACGATAGCCATCTTGTCCACAGCGTTGACTCGACTTGAACTGCTGTAATGAGTGTGGTCATGTCTACATCGATGGTTCAACGTCTCCTGCTCAGGACTGGACTAGTGGCCTATTTGCTATTGCGTTAGCTTCCATTGTCCAGAAACAACCAACGTGTTGGAGTGCTATGGGGGCGTGAAAGCCAGTCACTAGCGTGCTGAGTAGCAAAAATTAATGTCCCACTTCAACTTGTCTTCTAGTGATAGAATCGTATATGTTTGATGCTACTGTGATGACAGTTACCTGGCAGACTGCATTGTTTGGTGGCATAACGGAAAAACGGCAAGTTTGGGACGCCATTGGCTATAACATACGATCCCACGTCCTACCTATTGATAGCAACCTGAACAGTAACCGCTACAGCCCGAGGCACTGTCCCTTCTGCAAGCAGCTCCAAATGCCACATATGAAAAGGACAAAACCTAGCCACATGTGCCAAGGAACGCACAAACTGCTCCAAAGAATGAAGTGTGCTACATATCCTCTGGGCTGCATGCACGTCTGATAAACATGTCTGGGATATGGTCGTTCAGCAACTTGTTCCTTCTGGTCCTCTCGCAACCACTGTGAGTGCTTCATGGGTGTTCCCAACAGTGTGTTCCCAGGCCCTCTTTGATTCCATGCCGCTGCATCTAGAGGCTCTGACTGCAACGTGTGGTAGCTTCACTACTGAATTCTGACAGTCAAAGTGCATGTTTAATTCCGTAATTCTAATCATTTATGTATTGTCATGTCCCTAATCTGTGGAATAAATTTTAGTGCAATGACGTGCCTCCTTGGCGCTGTAATTTTCACGAACAGCAGTGTATCAGGTAGCTTCTGTACCTTACGGAATCCCAGGAAGGGGTGAAGTAGTGTTTCTCAAATTCGGGATGCAACGGGAACCGTATAAGCCACCTTCTTGCGCAGTTGGAGTAGATCGTAGTCAGTGGTCTTCCACCCCACGGCTTTTTCCACAGTCCCGGCCGATGCTGCCGCCCATTGTGCTACAGTGTAACAGTCGCAGAAGGCCTGGTAATGGCCTGAATGCGATCAGAATAAGCGGCTCGATGAGCGGGCCCTTTTGCGTCGCTGCCTGACCCTTACTCTTTCCCACACGAGCCAGATTGGCCCCCTTGACCCTCTGGACGGTGCCGTTCAATGCCACAGGCATCTTTTAGTTCGGCTCCCAGCGGTCCTTACAGAGAGCAGCTTCCGGGAAGCGATGTTTGTCTCCGGAGGCTCGCCGCAGTGACGTCACCGAGTGATGGAAGAGGCTCGTGTGATACTTGCTCATCACAGGGTCAGCAAGGACATGTGCGTCAAGAGAATAACAAAGTAACTGCTGTGTATCTTGAAATGGGCAATAAAATACTATTGAACGAGCACTAACAAGCCAATCAGTTTGGGTTACGGAAAAGTGCAAAAAAAACGCGAGGCAGTATTGGACCTACTACACCCTACAAGACAGGCTAAAGAACGACTAACATACGTTTATCACCTTTCTAGATTTAAACAAAGCTTTCGACAATGTTGGATGGAATACACACTCTGAAATTCTGAAAGTGGCAGCGATAAAATGTAGGGAACGAAAATTTATTTACAGCTTATACAGAAACCAGGCGGTAGTTAGAAAAGACGAGAGACATGAAGAGGAACCAGTAGTTGAGGAAGGAATGAGAGAGGGTTGTAGCCTGTCACTGGCATTATTCTATCAATGCAGCGCACAAGCAATAGAGGATACCAAGGAGAAATTTCAGCGGAATTAATGTTCAAGAAGAAGAAATAAATACTTCGAGGTTTGCTAATGTAATTATTTCAGAGACTAGAAGCGACGTGGAACCTAAATGGAACTGGTAGCGTCTTGAAAAGAGAATATAAAATGAAGATCACTAGTAGAACAAAGATAATAAAATCCAGTCATATTAATTCATCCAATACTGAAGGAATTACTTTGAGAAAAAAGACACTAAAAGTAATAGATGAGTTTTGCTATTTTGGCAGCAAAATAAGTAACGATGACCGAAGTAGAGAGGATATAAAATGCACACTAGCTATATAGCAAGTAAAACATTTCTGAAAATGAAGGTATTTGTTAGGCGTGTAGTCTTGTACGGAAGTGAAACAGGCACTAATCATTCCAGATAGGAAGCGAATTGAAGCTTTTAAAATGTTCTGCTACAGAGGGCTAAGGATTATAAATTGTAGAGGCAGACCAAAGAATGAGTCGTTTATTTATTCCATTCCATTGCAGCCTGTTGCCTACAATTTAAATACAGATTGTACTGATTCTTACACATTCAGTACACATTAACGCTTAATTTTACCCTGCACAATACTATCTCCCATCACCAAACTATCGCTAATATTAGCAATAATAATAATTAAAAAATAGTATTTCTACTATAAAGAAAACTACAACTACTACCAAATCTATGTCTACTATTATTACAGCAACTTCAGTTCTGGTCTGCCACATTCCACAATCCACTCCCTCGCTCTCCGGTTCGTAGACATGCCCTGCCGGTTGCTTTGGCTCTATGGAGGGTGTTGTGGTAGTATCTGCCTCTTCCATTGTTCGTCGACTCCCTGGTATCGTTGTTGCTGGTAAGGAACGCAGCCACACGCCAATCCACGTCACCCGGTTTCTTGTTCACCAAAGAATGAATACAGCGAGCAAGTTGAAATGGTTGTCGGTTCCGGTAGTTATTCGAAGATGATAGACTAACGCGGAGAGCTGCATCAAACCAGTTTTCAGAAGTGTCTTTTCTGTTCCTTCTCCTTTGACTCAGTAATTCAAAGTAACAGCTGAGCGGTTCGGTTGGACTAGAGGATCCAGTCCATTCCACGTAAATACAGCCCACAGCTTGCACAGTGCCTTGTTGAAGATTTGGGTCCAGGGGTCTGCGCACATTCGAATCTTACCATCATCTCTTACCAACTGAAATCGGGACTCATCTGACCATGCCACGTTTTTCTATTCGCCCCGGGTCCAACCGATATGGTCAGAAGCCTAGGAGAGGCGCTGAAAGTGATGCCGTGCTGTTAGCAAAGGCACTTGTGTCAGTCGTATGCATCCATAGCCCATGTCCGCCCCGATAGCTGAGTGGTCAGCGTGACGGATTGCCGTCCTACGGGCTCGGGTTCGATTCCCAGCTGGGTCGGGGATATTCTCGTCTCAGGGACTGGGAATTGTCTTCATCATCATTTCATCCCCATCCGGCGTGCAGGTCGCCCAATGCGGCGTCGAATGTAAGAAGGCCTGCACCAAGGCGGCCAGACCTGCCCAGTAAGCGGTCTCCCGGCAAATGACGTCAAACGCTCATTTCATTTCATAGCCCATTAACGTCAGATTTCGTCGAAATAACGGATACGTTCGTAGTACGTCCCACATTGATTTCTATGGTTATTTCACGCAGTGTTCCTTGTCTGTTAGCAGTGACAACTCTACACAAACGCCGCTGCTCTCGGTCGTCAATTGAAGGCGTCGGCCACTGCGTTGTCTGTGGCGAGAAATAATGCCTGGAATTAGGTATTCTCGGCACACTCTTGACGCTGTGGATCGCACAATATTGAATTCCCTAACGATTTCATAAATGGAAATGTCCCAATCGTCTAGCTCCAACTCCTATTCTGCATTGAAGTCTGTTAATTCCAGTCGTGCGGCTATGAAAACGTCGGAAACCTTTTCACACGAATCACGTGAGTAAAAACGAAAGCTCCGCCAATGCACAGATCTTTTATAGTTTTTGTACGCTGTAGTACCGCTACCTATATATATATGCATGTCGTTATCCCATGGCTTTTGTCACTTTTGGGTAAGAAAAATGGCGCTGTATCTGACGTCGACTTATATAAAAAAACAGCGGTGTGAGATGTCAGGCTGCACCGCAAGCGGCGTATGAGGACACCAGTCCGGCCGTTGTGGCCGAGCGGTTCTAGGCGCTTCAGTCCGGAACCGCGCTGCTGCTACGGTCGCAGGTTCGAATCCTGCCTCGGGCATGGATGTATGTGATGTCCTTAGGTTAGTTAGGTTTGAATAGTTCTAAGTCTAGGGGACTGATGACCTCAGATTTTAAGTCCCAAAGTGCTCAGAGCCATTTTTGAACATAATCACAGCATACTATACAAAATGACAACTCACGACATAAAGGCTTCACTACTGAGTACTTTAATCGTCCAGGAAACTGACCATTCCTAAACGAAAAATTACAAATACGGCTAAGTACAGGACTAACATGTGCAGCACAGTACTTTAATATTCTGATAATCACTCCATCATATGAGTGGAAGTCCTTAGTCTTCAGTGATTTATTTATTAACTTAATCTCCCCCCGTCTGTATCACAGAGGAGTACTTCAGACATCAATCTCGGAGTTATATGATTCACCGTAGAAACTAAATTTTTATTTAATTCACCAGCAATGGTCAGAAAATGATTGTTAAATACAGTACATATATCTGATTTATCAGTAACAGAAATAGTTTTACTACGAACTGTCTTTACATCGTCGACCTTGTGCTGTTGACGATACACTTCCTTCACAACTGACAATATGGCTTTAATTTTATCTTGTGAATTAACTGTTGTATTTGCGTACCACATTCTCTTTGCCTTCCTAATAACATTTTTAAGCACCTTACAATACTGTTTGTAATGGGCTACTGTAGCTTGATTGTGACTACTTTTAACATTTTGATATAATTCCCGCTTCGCTCTACATGATATTGTTATCCCACTAGTCAGCCACCCAGGCTACCTTTTACTGCTACTCCCCCGTTTAGAACGTTCTAATGGAAAGCAAATCTCAAAGAGCATGAGAAATGTAAGGAAAGCATTATATTTGTCATCTATGTCATCGGCACTACAAACATCCTGCCACACTTGTTCCTTCACGAGATTTAAAGAACTCTCTATTGCCTCTGGATTAACTAATTATATGAGACATTTATTTGAGTACAAAAGGCTTCTAGTGTTAAAATTTGTGCATCATGGTCTGAAAGGCCATTCACCGTTTTAGTAACATAATGTCCATCTAGTAATGAAGAATGAGTAAAAATATTGTCTATGGCTGTGATACTGTTCCCCTGCACCCTAGATGCATAAAACACAGTCTGCGTGAGATCATATGAATTTAGGAGATCTACCAGCATCCTTTTCCTTGCACAATCATGTACAAAATTAGTACTAATTTCTGGTACTTCCGATAAAGTGAATCAAGAACCGACGCTAGCTTGAGCAGAATTGCTCTGAAGTCAGAGTTAGGGGACCTATAAACAACAACAATTAGAAGTTTAGTTTCACTAAATTAAACTGCCCCTGCGTAACATTCAAATATCTGTTCAGCGCAGTGCCGTGATACGTCTGTGGACGCAAATGGAATGCTGTTTTTTTATGTACGTGGCCCCTCCCCCACTCCGCAAGGAACTCCTCGGAAAGCAGACATTGAAACATGCCCTTAGAAAAATTTATAAATGACAGTGCGGGAAAACCTCTGCGTTATTTGATTTCCAAACAGCTGAGCAAACCGAACGTACTCAGACATTTCTCCCTTTACTTATTCTGATCAACACTAAACTGACACACAATATTTTTAGCGCAACGCAGTCTGACTTTCAATAATCCCTACAAAAGAATGCCCCTGACTAACAATAACCTATACCTTTCATGAATCACTTACCTCACAAAAATCTTCGTTACTCGAACTACTGCAATACAGCGAGCGCCAATACTGCCAGCTAAATAAAAGATTCTTACTAATGAAGGCACTAACTACTGATAGGTATAGTTAGCAAATCAAAGATTTTGATGGAGAACAAACAATGTATTTACCTTAATAGTTTTCAAAAGTCATATATCAGTTCATGACATGTCTTACAAATTTTCTTTTTCTTTTTTTTTTTCCAACAATGCCAACCAGCCCCAGATTGCACACAGCACAGTCACTGATTTTCATACAGAGCACTATGTGGCGTTAGGAACATAAAAACCTAAATAGCCTACTTACGACATCTAATCTGTACTCTGGTAAAGGTACCACAGGAGCCCTACCCAAAGTACCCCATAGCATAACTCTGCCATCACCGGGCGGTATCTGTGGCGCGATGCACGTTTCAAGCAGACATTCGCATGGGTGACGGCGTTAAAGGACCCAACCATCGACGTGGTGTAACAAGAAATGCGATTCATTCCAAAGGCGACACGTTGCTATTGATCCGCGGTGAGAACTGTGCCCACTGAAATCGTAACTGACGATGTCGTTGGGTCAACACAGGGTGGTCGTGTGATGTGGAGCTTCACAACGACCTTTGAAAGGTGTGCTCCGAAACACTCGTGACTGAACCAGCATTGTACCCTTACGTTTCCAGCCGCAGCGACACAACAACGTGTTCTTCATCAAAATCGCTTATATCAGTGGACTTCCGCATTTGCGGCCCGTATCTTCCCTATAATTACTGGCCATTCGTCTCTCTTCCATTTACATTCTTTCATAACAGCGTCACGTGCCCCCAACACCACCAGAAGGCATTCAGTCTCGCGGTGGGCATGGGCATAATGTTTTGGCTCATCAGTGTATAAACTTAGATGTAGAGCTATATTCTCTTTCTGAGCCTATTCCAAAGCCTAACTCGTATTTATTTTAAAGGATAACTTGTCTCCTCTCCGTAGTGACAGCTGTTGCAATAGGCCTTGTAACGAACATATCTTTCATATTATCGTGCATCACTTTCGCTACTCACCAAATACTACCAAGCTTTGCGCCATTTCACAAAGTTTTTTCTTGGCAGAACTCCCTTTTAGGGAACACGTGAGTCTGGATACGATACAAAATTCACTCAAGCTACGGCTAGAAGCAGGGATTTTGCACTTTATGTTCCATCCCGATTCCATCTCGATGTTAAATGTTTGTGCCACCTCTCTATAAACATCGTATGAGACGAGAGATCGGTAGCAGTAGCAGGTGCTACTGGCTGACCGCTAATTTTAAAAATGGGAGTAAGGTTACGATTTAACGATGTGACTTTCCAGTCACCAACAAACTCAACATATTCGCAAACTCCTTTACCTTTAACCCAAATAAAAACAGACTCATTTACAGATGTCTTTCTCTTACTACGAGTATACAAAGACAATGCAGATGGCGACATATATGCAGATTTACCAAAGTCTTTATTTGCAAGTTCAGCCACATGGTAGGTACGATATGCAATAATGTCTCTATCAACAAAGCTTTCAAGTCCACCAACACTAGGTACACCTGTAGCTCCACGTACAACGGCTACAGTCTTCTTCTTCGGTTATCAACCCACAGGTTGGTTGGCAGCAGCACGCCATTCCGTTCTTTTGTCAACTTTCTTCTTCATATCTGCATAGGTCTGGCACCCGATGTCATTTATTACTTGTTGAATGTAGCTTAATCTAGGTCGTCCTCGGCGAGTTCTTCCTTCAATGATTCCTTCTAATATTCTCTTAATGAAATTGTTATGCCGTAAAATGTGACCTATGAAGGTTATTCTTCTTTTCTGTATATTTCGCCAAAGAGATCTGTTTTCTTTCACTCTTCTGAGGACATCTTCGTTTGTAGCCTTGTCTCGCCAGCTGATTTTTTCCATTCTCCGGTAGCACCACATTTCGAATGCCTCTAATCTTCTCTTTTCTTCTTTTCCACAAGTCCAAGTTTCACATCCGTAAAGGGCTGTACTCCACACATAGGTTTTCATGACTCTCTTTCTTACGTCTAAACTAACATTTCTACTCGTCAGTAAGTTTCTTTTTCCATTGAATGCTATTTTGGCAAGTTGTATTCTGTTTTTAATGTCACTTTTGCTCCTTCCATCTGCTGTTATTTTGCTACCTAAGTAGTTAAATTCTGTAACCTGCCCTAGTTTCTCTCCCTTTATTGTTATTCGTATGGGTTCATTGTAGTTCAGGGCGCCACTCACCATCACTTTAGTCTTTTTCTTATTTATTTTCATTCCATACTGTTCTTTTAAGGTGTTTTCCATTTCATTGAGTGCGGCTTCTAAATCTTCTTTCCTTTCTGTAATTATGGCGATATCATCTGCATATCGCAACATATCTATTTTCATTCCGTTAAGTTTTATTCCTACTTCAATATTCTCTCTTATTTTGTCTATTGCTTCTTGGATATATGCGTTGAAAATTACTGGAGATAGTGGGCATCCCTGTCTCACTCCTTTCCTTATTCTTGCTGTTTCTTCTTTGTTTTCCTTCTTAACTAAGGCTGTTTCATTTTGGTATATTTTAAAGATTATCCTTCTATCATTATATTTCAGACCAGCCTTCTTCAGAATTCTAAACATTTCTGGCCATACAACATTGTCAAATGCCTTTTCGAGGTCTACGAAGGCTATAAATACTTGTTTGTTTTTGGAAATTTGTTTCTCAATTATTAGTCTTAAAGATAAGATTGCTTCCCTCGTCCCTACACCGCTTCTAAAACCGAATTGGTCTTCACTTAGAGTGCTATTCAATTGGTTTTCAACTCTTTTCAAAATTATTCTTATTAGAATTTTTGATGCGTGTGAAAGAAGACTGAGTGTTCGATGGTTTTCACAGTCCATAGTAGATGCTTTCTTAGGTATGGGGAATATGATGCATTTCTGATAGTCTTCAGGAACTTCACCTGTTTTGTATATTTTCTGTATGAGTTGCAGTAATGTAGCTTTCATTTTGTCTCCTGATTTCTTAATTAGTTCAGAAGGTATATCATCAACACCTGCCGCTTTCTTATCTGGTAGTTCTTTTAGTGCTTTTTCAAATTCATCTTTCAGAATTGTGTCCCCTAGTTCTTCTTTCTCTACTTCTTCGCTTAATTCTATCATATTATCTGTTAGAGGGTCTCCTTGATATAGCTCTTCAATGTATTCTTGCCATCTCTTCAGCGTGTCATATCCAAATAGTACCTTGCCCTCTTTGTTCTTTATAGTTCCTGAAGATTTTACTTTCCGTTTAGCAAAGTTTTGTTTTATTGTTCTGTAGGCCAAGTCAGTTTTTCCTTTAACCATGTTTTCCTCCACCTCTTTACAAATGCTGTTGAGGTAATTTTCTTTTGCTTTCCTAGATTCTCTGTTTATTTGGTTTCTAAGCTTTCTATATTTGTTTTCGCTTTGCTCGTCAAAGGCATTTTTGTATAGTCTTCTTTCTTCCATTAGACAAATTATTTCAGGTGTTATCCACTCTTTCCTGTTTACAGGTTTGGCTTTCCCAATAAATTCTTCTGCTGCTTTATGTATGCCTTCTTTGATTTGTTTCCACTCCTCGTTAGTACTCCCGGGAATAATGTTTGATGCCATCTCATCAGTTTTCCGTGCATAGGGGATCACTAGTTCTTCAGACTTTAGGTTATCTCTGTTCCATACTTTGTTCGTTTTTCTCTCTAATCGCTTGAGTTTGAGTAAGCATTTCATCATTACAAGGTTGTGATCACTATTAATATCCGCAGACGGGTAGCTTCTGCAGTCCTTGATTTGGTTTTTAAAACGCGATTTTACTAATATATAGTCGATTTGGTGTCTTCTAGTATCTCCTGGGGCTTTCCACGTGTACCTTCTTCTTTTATGGTGGTTGAAAAGGGAGTTCGCTATGACCAACTTGTTTTTGGCACAAAATTCAATTAGCCGGCTTCCTCTTTCGTTTCTATCTCCTAGACCATATTTCCCTACAATTCCGTCAACTTTCTCTTCTCCAACACTAGCATTCCAATCTCCCATTATAATTAAGTTCTCTTCACCTTTAACATAATTTATAACTTTGTTGATGTCTTCATACACTGTTTCTATTACATCGTCTTCTTCTGCCGATGTCGGCATATAGACTTGTACTATTACCGTGTTCTTTGGTTTGGTTCCAATTTTGACTAGTATTATCCTAGAGTTAAATTGCACATATCCTGTGACTAGATTCCCGAGTTTTCCTTTTAGAATTATTCCAACTCCACCGATTCCAGTTGTTCCTTGGTTAGTACCTGTATGAATGATACGATAATTTCCTGATCTGAAGTCTCCTGGTTCAGGCCATCGCATCTCAGATATTCCTATTATGTCTGTTCCCATTCTGTCCATCTCTAGTTTGAGGTTCTCTAATTTCCCGCATTGGAGGAGTGTTCTTACATTCCATGTTGCTATTTTTAGTGTATTCTTCAACTTTGCCTGACCTTCCATTGTCCCCACCCGGAGATCCGATTGGGGGACTATTACTCCGGATTTATGTTTAACAGAAGATTCTGGCATGGTGCGCTACTGATTCTTGGGATATCTTGAGTGATCTTTAATGGAGTGGTTTCCCGTTGCCTTCTCCATCCTATGCCGTTGACTGTGAAGTTCTTCCGCCTTTAGGAGCAATTTCTCACTCCAAGGACAAGAGAGTGCCCTGCCTCTATCCGCTCATCCGCTCTCTTTGAGACCGTTGGCACTTGATAGGGGGCGTTTCCTTATCCCGGGAAACACTCGGTCGTCAGAGCCTCGTTAGCAATAACAGGGTGTACCGTGCAGCAATCCTTAGCTGCAACTCGGGTAGGTGAGGTTGACATGGCTACAGTAAGCCACCCATTACCATGAGAAAAAGTATCATTAAGGTCAATCCTAAAATTAAGTCTACAACCACAGAAAACACAAGGTCCGTCGACAAGTGCAGTTGCAGCAACACTCTTGACTGGTATGCGGTTCTTCTTATCGCCAGCTGTTGTGGCGAACTCGATGTTCTCGATGGTTTTATAGACTGTCTGCTTGGTACGGCGTCGAATTTTAGCATTGACCTTAATGATACATTTTCTCATGGTAATGGGTGGCTTACTGTAGCCGTTGTACGTGGAGGTACAGGTGTACCTTGTGTTGGTGGACTTGAAAGCTTTGTTGATAGAGACATTATTGCATATCGTACCTACCATGTGGCTGAACTTGCAAATAAAGACTTTGGTAAATCTGCATATATGTCGCCATATGCATTGTCTTTGTATACTCGTAGTAAGAGAAAGATATCTGTAAATGAGTCTGTTTTTATTTGGGTTAAAGGTAAAGGAGTTTGTGAATATGTTAAGTTTGTTGGTGACTGTACTGTCTATTTTCATAAATAAATTGATCTATATTCAAACTTTGCCTTAGTCATTATTTAAGGTTACATTTTCTCATGGTAATGGGTGGCTTACTGTAGCCGTTGTACGTGGAGGTACAGGTGTACCTAGTGTTGGTGGACTTGAAAGCTTTGTTGATAGAGACATTACTCCATATCGTACCTACCATGTGGCTGAACTTGCAAATAAAGACTTTGGTAAATCTGCATATACTGTATGTCGCCATCTGCATTGTCTTTGTATACTCGTAGTAAGAGAAAGATATCTGTAAATGAGGACGGCAGTATTGTTAGGGCTGGAGCGCAAGGTCCGAGTGATCAAGGAGGAGAACAAAAAATTGCAATGTGCGCCAAAGGAACCACTCCGACACTCATCTAAGGCGATTTAGGAAAACCGCAGAAAACCTGAGTCTAGATGACAGGGCAACGGTTAGAACCACTTTCATATCGAATGCTAGTCCCTCAACCACAGACATGAAAAAACCAGATGTAATACTAGTGGACTATTATCTGTGCTGCCATATGAAGAATTTGGGATGTTTGCATACATGGAGACAGTGTTTGCACAACAATCGCCGACAACTGATGCGGAATAAGGGGAACCAGTCCGCATTCCCCGAGGCAGATGGAAAATCGCCTTGAAAACCTTCCACAGGCTGGTCGGCACACCGGACCTCGACACTAATGCGCTGGGCTAATTGGTGCCGGGGATCGGCACGCCTTCCCGCTCGGGAAGCAGCGCGTTAGACCGTGCAGCTAGCCCGGCGGGCAAAGGCGTAGGTAGTTGCTAGTAGATGTTCATTACTTAAAATCTTCAGACTGTCATCTCTACTACGTTACTGACAATAACAACACGACCAATAAGCCAATAACACAGATAAAAGTCAGACTCTTCAAATTTTCACTGTTCACTTACATGTGTTTTACTATTCGTTCACTTTTTTCTCGCTCATGGAAAGGTTCAACAAACTGCATCTCATGTAACAAGAAACATTCTTTATCAGTAATACTACGCCACTGTTGTACCTCTTGACTTTGTATTCACTATTACATTATTTATATATCAGTTTCTCTAAACTCTGTATTACATTAACAAGGTCAATTGTAGACTCAGTGATTCACAGTGGAGTGTTGCAGCTTAACAGCTATCTGTATATTCTTCTCAGTACACCGAATCAGCCATATGTAACACTGTGCATGTTACTCTCCTCTATTAACATAATTTACTACAGCTGCAGTAATTTGCCTACACTGAAGTCCCTGAATAGCTGTTGGCATTATTTTCCTTTCCTGTGTACAAGGTCGTCCATTCTGTCAATAAGATTTAGCTCTCTAATTTATGGTGGAATCATCGAAAATAGGTGAAGTGGTTCTTCAAATGACAGACTACATACAACAAATATAATACAAATCAGCAATAGCTGATATTTATAAGGAAAGAAGGTTTAAGAGCTCTGAAATTACAAGCCGAAGCTCACAGTTAGTGGCATAACATTTCGCAATTAATGGATTAGCAGTAGAAATGTAGCAAATCAGTTAGCTGCTGATTTTGCAAGACAACTAGGATGTGCTACAAATTCAACATGGGTGTGATATTGTGATCACCCATTTAAAACTATTTCCTTCTATCACTCCGTGTTATAAGTGAAAAAAAAGTATTCAGTAGGATGCCATTTTTCTTTCGTAAATATCACACTATGCACAACAGATTTCGAAAGAATGCAATTTGGATTGCTATTGGTGATACTCTGAAAGGGAGAAAGCAATCCATGTCCAGCGAAATTCCTCTCTTCGTATGATGGGTGCTCATTTCTTCTTATACTAACGTAACTGTCGTATACACTTTTCACTCATGTCATGTTGATCAGATTGTAACCTACTTTACTTTTTATTACTCTTAGGGCTTGTCAAACACAAAAGTGTTTCTCTTCACACGAGTATTAAAGGCACAACGACCCTATGTAGTAGAAATCTCCATCCGAACAGCCTCGGAAGGCCCAATGCTACTGACCGACCGCCGTGTCATCCTCAGGCGACCGGCATCACTGGATGCTGGTATGGAGGGAAATGTGGTCAGCACACTGCTCTCCCAGTAATTGCCAGTTTTCGTGACTAGAGCTGCTACTACTCAGTCAAGTAGCTCCTCAATTGGCCTTACAGGGGCTGAGTGCATCCACTTGCCAACATCACTCGGCAGTTCCAGACGGTCACCCATCAAAGTGCTAGCCCGACAGCAATTTGCTTCAGTGATCTGACGGGAAATGATGTTACCGCTTCAGCAATGCAGTTGCCTGCATAGTACAGATGGCTGTAAATTAATGAAGATTTTGAACTGGTTGTTCTGAACGAAAATTCGTACTAATGATAACACACCGAGGACTGCAAGGTTCATAACTGAAAACACTTGACTGGTTCGCGAGATAGCATAATTAGCATGAATTGTAGAAAAGTTATTCGCTACTCTGTCTTCCAAGCAATCCCTCTGTTTTAAACTGTCCTCCATTTGAAAAACATACACACTGCGTGCGTCCTCTTCTTTGGAAAAGTCAGCAATAGCATTTCAAATAAGACTTTGAAATCACTAGAAGCACATATATAGTGGTTATTATGGATATTTTCGAAAATAAAAAGTCACTCAATGTGTTTAAAGTTTCTCAGTATTTTTGCCTCATTTATTATTATTTTGTAGTCGTTGCCACTTTTCTTTGACCATCAACATGCGTACAGGGTGTAACGGATGTAAGTGCAGGCACTTTTATATGTGGTACCTTAATATGTTCACACATCATGGTGCTGGTTGTTTTTTCTCTGCATTCAACAGCCTTCCATAAGACATGTCATTAACCTTACAACCTGATATTTTCGATATGGCCGTAACAGCACCACTAGGTGGACTACTCCTGTCAGGATAGACCAACCATTTTGCATCTATGCATCTACACTTCAACACCTGACCTGCTGCCCAGGGGGAAATACGCATTGCTCTTGCACACATACTTGGAGGTACTAACCAATCTAAAAACATATTATTTGTAATACTCTACCTGTTAGTCTGCAATGACGTAAATATTAATGTAATGTTGTTCAGTAGACCACCCTCGGTCACCAGAAATAACATCTGCAGGTTGTTGCACAATTCCTATTACACGCAATTGGGAGCTGTAGAAGAGCCTTAGTTAACAAAGTTTTGGTAATGAACCCACGTCCAGAAACGTACGATTTGAATATAAGTTGGCAGTTCTGATCACTTTCAAATCACCCACTTCACAGTAAATAATCAACTGAGAAGAGGGCGCCGTCGTTATTCCTGTTTTAATTGTGACATCAGACACTAGTTTCTTCTGACTAAAACAGCAGCTACGAGAAACTTGCACGTTTGCATCTGGGAGTATTGGCCGTGGCGCTCCACTGACATGCTGCGCTCTCGACTTTGAAGACAACGTCCTTCGTCACTTAGAAGAAACCCGTCCACGAATAATTGAAACACTGCCCATGCCATGGAATTCTGTAGTGCACCAAATCACAGTTTATTGTCTCCACTGTGTGCAGTCCGTGAAGCGTGAGATTTGAGAGTGATCCGAACTCCAAACTTGTTTTATATTCAAACGGGACATTTCCAGACATGGGTTCCTTACCAAAACTCTATGTACTAAGTCCCCGCTATTACTTCTAGGAGCCTACAACAGGAATTGTACTACACCCTACATAACTTGCTTCTACTTTTATACTACCCAATTTCGGAATACAGCGCTTCAGTCTTTGAACTTTCTAGTACGTAGTCGCGCAAGAGAGAGACAGAGAGAGAAAGAGAGAGAGAGAGAGAGAGGGGTGGGGGGGGGGGGAGCGCAGGAGGGAGACGGACAAATTAGTTTTTTTTTTTTTAACTAACACCAGAACTTGGTTCGCAGAAGCAATAAAAATACTCGCCTAAATTTCTCTGCTTTATCTACTTCCAAATTAACGACAGGAAAACGTGGCTTGTGAAGCAATGGAAGAATATCATTTGATCAGATGAGTGTTGTTTCACACTGTTTCCAACTTCTGGCCGAGTTTACGACCCAAGTGTGAAATAGGGCGGGTGTTCGGTGATGATTGGAGCAGTAATATCGTGGTATTCCATGGGTCCCATGGTTACTGTGCAAGGCCGCATTCCTGCCAAGAATTATGTCAGTATTTCGGCTGATCAGGTCGATTCCACGATATAATGTTTGTTCCCCACTTGTGATGCTGTCTTCCAAGAATACATGACCCCTGTTCACACAACTCACATCGGAGAGAACGTTGCGTCATCGCTATATACACTGAAGCGCCAAAGAAACTGGTATACGCATGCATATGCAAATACAGAGGTATGTAGACAGGCGGAATGCGACTCTGCGGTCGGCAACGCCTATATGAGACAAAAAGTCTCTGCAACAGTTGTTAGATCGGTTACTGCTTCTACAATTGCAGGTTATCAAGATTTAAGTGTGTTTGAACGTGCTGTCATAGTTGGCACACGAGCGATGGGACACAGCAGCTCCAAGGTAGCGATGAAGTGGGCATTTACCTGTACGACCATTTCCCGAGTGTGCCGTGAAGATCAGGAAGCCGATAAAACATCAAATCTGCGACATCGCTAAGGCCGGAAAAAGGTCCTGCCAGAATGGGGCCAAAGACGACTGAAGAGAACCGTTCGACGTGACACAAGTCTAATCCTTCGAAAAATTGCTGCAGACTTCAATGCTGCGCCATCAACAAGTGTCGGCGTGTAACGTCGGAAATGCATATCCTTCTATTTCCATCTATTGTACTATGGATTTTTCCTTATTTTGTTACCTGAAGATATGAAATTTCTGTGTCTTTATATATTGTAATTGTTTTACTATTTGTATATATATATTTATTTATGCATTTATGTCGATGTATAATTGGTTTGTTTTGTAAATATTATTTGTATTTTCACGCTGGGTCTGGCCTAGGGAAAACTATGCTATCGAACGAGAACCAAAGTGTGTAGGATCTTTGGCAGTGTTAACTCTGCAGCGTGGAGCGCCGGCAGAGCGGAGTCTGGCTGGGGTGGTGCAGTGGAGCAGGTGTGTTGTGTGACGCTCCCGCGAGTTGCCGCGCTTTCGGGGTTGGGCAGCATGTAATTGCGCTCGACTTGCTATGATAGTTTCTGACACGGTGTCGCGGACGGGAAGCATTAGCTGGCGCACATCAAGAGCCCGTTTCGCCCGGCGACCGTGTCGAGAAGAAGGCGCGCCAACATCCAGCTTCTGCAACAGCGACGGCCGGCAATGAGTGACTGTCGCCACCTCCTCGATCGACGGCTTCAAACCTTCAATCAACCAGCAAGGAAGACTGGAAGCACGTAAAGTTTTAGAACTGTATGGCAGACCTCAGCTTTTCAAACTGTTCCATTTTCATAACTAAATTACAGCAACGTAGCATGAACCTTTGTTGCTCATTGTCCCAATTGCATTACCAAGCAGGGTCCCTTCCTTTTCCGGAATGAACCCGAGTGTCGTTGAAATTCAAACGCCAGCATCATTCGATTTCACTGCTTTAATTTCAAAGTTCAGCTAAGGTATTCATAGCTGGCTACAATATTTAGATTACACAAGCACAAATTAAGAGTGCGAGTTTTGTTACCGTATTTTAGGTTACCTGTGACTGCAGCTCAGCTTGGTACGTACTAAATTTTACTATTGTCAATTGTTCAGAATCATTTAATTCAAGTTCAAAGTTAAATCTCTTATTTCTAAATTGCGTAGATTCAAGTAGCTTTTCAAATGATTGTTGAGGTAGTCCAAGACTAACCGTATTTTACTGAATTTCGATGTGCTTCAGAAAGAAAGCTCACTATTAACTTCAGTCACTAAATTAACTTTCGATTTCCCGGTTTTATTAATTCTTTTGCTAAATTAAATCAGAGTGTAGCGAAATTTATTACTTCTGACAAACTTTCAGTTTTCGCACTACACGTGTCAACCTTCACTTGCCACGCTTCTAGTGCTAATTATATGTGTAATAACCTTTCTTTTTCAGTTACTATAGTAATTGTCCTTAGGACTGGCGACCGTAATTTCCCCCAAATCTCAAATATCTAATTACCGCTAGTTAATTGTTAACGTAATGGCCGCACATTTACTTTCTTTATTAACTTTACCCCTTTTCAAAATTAATTTCCACCAGTTTCATTTGCATTTTCTCTTTCATTTAGATGTAACCCTTTCCTCCCTCTTTACCGACAAATTAACTTCGGTGACGATTGCTTTTCCCAAATTTCCATTAGGTACACGCGGTTTAATTTTTCACTGTCATTAAGGTCGATAAGTGAGGGGGAGGTTACAAGCGTGCAAACCATTCAACGAAACATCATCGATGTGGGCTGTCGAAGCCGAAGGCCCAAACGTGTACCCTTGATGACTGCACGAAACAAAGCTTTACGCCTCGCCTGGGTCCGTCAACACCGACGTTGGAGTGTTGATGAGTGGAACCATGTTGCCTGATCATGTCAAATCGTATCGAGCGGATGGACTTGTATGGGTATGGAGACAATCTCATGAATCCATGGACCCTGCATATCACCAGGGGACTGTTGAAAGTGGTGGAAGCTCTGTAATGGTGTGGGCATGTGCAGCTGGAGTGATGCGGGACCCCTCATGCGTCTAGATTCGACTCTGACAGGTGACACGTAGGTAAGCATCCTGTCTGATCACCTGCATCCATTCATGTCCATTGTGCATTCCGACGTGCTTGTGCAATTCCAGCAGAACAATGCGACACCCCCACACGTCGAGAATCGCTACATAGTGGCTCCAGAAACAGTCTGAGCTTAAACACTTCCGCTGGCCACCCAACTCCCCAGACATGAACATTATTGAGCAGATCTGGGATACCTTGAAACGTGCTGCTCAGAAGAGACCTCCACCCCCTGGTATTCTTACGGTGTCAATTCCCACCAACACTACTTCAGACAATAGCGAGTCTATGCTATGTAGTGTTGCGGCACTTCTGCGTGCTCGCGGGGGCCCTACACGATATTAGGCAGATGTACCAGTTTCTTTGGCTCTTCAGTGTACTTCCATCATAGTTACCTGAACTACTCACTTTTTTCAGGAAGACTGGTAAAAGATTCCTTTTAATACCGCACGTAAATGACTGGAAGTGTTTTGATTGTCAACAGTTTTCCTCCATTGTATTAGGCGTGTCAATGTGTTGTGTTATGGTGTTTGTCCACTCCTTGTATTTATGGTGTTATCAGCCTTTAGGCTGATTTGATGCGGTCCGCTATAATTTCTTCTACTGTACCAATCTATCAGAGCAGATTATACATTGCTAGATTTGTCAAGTATTTTCCTGTCTCTTTCTTCCTCCACAGCCTCGCATCTAAGTGCCCTCTAGTCATTCCCCGTCGTCATAACACATGTCGTATCATCCTGTCGCACCATGTAGTAAGTGTTTCCCACATATTTCGTTCCCGTCCATGCTGCGCATAACATCTTCACACCTCATCTTATCAGTCCACTTAATTTTGCAACGCCACGTCTGAATGTCTGATTCTCTTCCCTGCAACCCTGTGCTCCATGCTAAGATTCTTGGTAATTTCTTTCTCAATCCAACGTCTGTGTTTCATTCCATTAGATGTCTTTTGGCGAAAAACGCCGTCTTTACCTTTGTTCATCCGTTTCTTATATTTCCTTTGTTTCATTCCTAATGCATGAATTTGCTTCCCAAGTAACAGAATTCCTTCGGGTAGTCTGCTTTTTCTGTGGTCCCTAATTTTCATACTGAGTTAGTCAGTAACGTCATTTACCAACTCTTCATTACTCTTGTCTTTCGTTGGTTACTCTCACCCCTTATCACGCGCTGATAAAACCGTTCGTCCCATTCAGCATGTCCTGTAACGTTCACAAATAACTGTAGTATCATTAAGGATCTTTATTATCTATTCCCTGCTGCCCAGAATTTTAATCCTACTTTTGAAGCTTCTTTAATTTCTTTTGTTGTTTCTTCGAAACATCTGTTAAACAGTAGACGAAAAGTTTCTGCCGTGCATTCTTCTGCCTACACTCTATTTGAGCGGTACACTATAGTGTAATGAAGAAGTTATTCTTGTTTGGAAGGGGAGAAGTGTCTTTATTGACCGTTATTCTGCTGGCAAGGCCGTATTCCTTTGTTTGGCTGTTGCGAAATGTTGAGTAGGGGTGCGTTCCGAGGATGGCTCGCACGTGGAATCACGGGTATCGATTTCTCGTCTGGCATCCCAGAATTGTGCGAGGGACGCTGAGAGGCTCGTAAGCTGCGTGTGATTGCTCGCGCTTGCCTCTCATTTCATCTCGTGCATAAATGTTGCCAACACAAACACTCACAACGGAAAAAACAATAAGTGACAAGAAATTGCGAATTTGGGGAATATTGCAAAATTTGACTCAATGCAGTCGACATTTTGCCTAAGTCATAGAGAATTTTTCCCTAGTCATCGGGCTTTCACCTGTTTTCATGCTGTTCCTTTCTTATCTGGCGGTAATCTTATCATCTCTGCGAAGGTACTACATGAGATATCCTCTACAGTCTGTTTTCATATTCTAGTCTTTGTAACATAGGTTATATATGCCGCCTTTTGCGACTTTGTTTAGACCATATACGTTTCCCTTTATTTTAAAGCAACTCGAGTGGTCAGCTGATGTTTCTTCCAAGTTTGTCATATACTACACTCCTGGAAATGGAAAAAAGAACACATTGACACCGGTGTGTCACACCCACCGTACTTGCTCCGGACACTGCGAGAGGGCTGTACAAGCAATGATCACACGCACGGCACAACGGACACACCAGGAACCGCGGTGTTGGCCGTCGAATGGCGCTAGCTGCGCAGCATTTGTGCACCGCCCCCGTCAGTGTCAGCCAGTTTGCCGTGGCATACGGAGCTCCATCGCAGTCTTTAACACTGGTAGCATGCCGCGACAGCGTGGACGTGAACCGTATGTGCAGTTGACGGACTTTGAGCGAGGGCGTATAGTGGGCATGCGGGAGGCCGGGTGGACGTACCGCCGAATTGCTCAACACGTGGGGCGTGAGGTCTCCACAGTACATCGATGTTGTCGCCAGTGGTCGGCGGAAGGTGCACGTGCCCGTCGACCTGGGACCGGACCGCAGCGACGCACGGATGCACGCCAAGACCGTAGGATCCTACGCAGTGCCGTAGGGGACCGCACCGCCACTTCCCAGCAAATTAGGGACACTGTTGCTCCTGGGGTATCGGCGAGGACCATTCGCAACCGTCTCCATGAAGCTGGGCTACGGTCCTGCACACCGTTAGGCCGTCTTCAGCTCACGCCCCAACATCGTGCAGCCCGCCTCCAGTGGTGTCGCGACAGGCGTGAATGGAGGGACGAATGGAGACGTGTCGTCTTCAGCGATGAGAGTCGCTTCTGCCTTGGTGCCAATGATGGTCGTATGCGTGTTTGGCGCCGTGCAGGTGAGCGCCACAATCAGGACTGCATACGACCGAGGCACACAGGGCCAACACCCGGCATCATAGTGTGGGGAGCGATCTCCTACACTGGCCGTACACCACTGGTGATCGTCGAGGGGACACTGAATAGTGCACGGTACATCCAAACCGTCATCGAACCCATCGTTCTACCATTCCTAGACCGGCAAGGGAACTTGCTGTTCCAACAGGACAATGCACGTCCGCATGTATCCCGTGCCACCCAACGTGCTCTAGAAGGTGTAAGTCAACTACCCTGGCCAGCAAGATCTCCGGATCTGTCCCCCATTGAGCATGTTTGGGACTGGATGAAGCGTCGTCTCACGCGGTCTGCACGTCCAGCACGAACGCTGGTCCAACTGAGGCGCCAGGTGGAAATGGCATGGCAAGCCGTTCCACAGGACTACATCCAGCATCTCTACGATCGTCTCCATGGGAGAATAGCAGCCTGCATTGCTGCGAAAGGTGGATATACACTGTACTAGTGCCGACATTGTGCATGCTCTGTTGCCTGTGTCTATGTGCCTGTGGTTCTGTCAGTGTGATCATGTGATGTATCTGACCCCAGGAATGTGTCAATAAAGTTTCCCCTTCCTGGGACAATGAATTCACGGTGTTCTTATTTCAATTTCCAGGAGTGTATGTTTCTTTTGCGTAGCTGCCTTTTGAATTTGTAAGTTTACAAGAAAAAGAGTTAGGAGTTTTTTTTGTAACTCAGTCTCATTATTTTCGTGTCTGTTTCTTCTATTGAGATAGATTGGTGGTTTTCTTTTCGGAGGTACTCTGCAAATGCTTAATGGCTGGTGCCACACTCCCATATTCTTTTACATCTTCTTTTAAATGTCCTGCTCGTCCGTGCAAGTATAGAGCATCACAGCTGTTACACTGAAGTTGTAAATGTTAGATTTTTTCATATATGTAAATGTCATCTTCCTTCTTTAAATATTTCTGTATTGAATTATTACATTTCATTTCTTGTTGCTTAAGAATGTTACCAATTTTTGTGTCACTTTGTCTCTATTTGTAAGTATCATCTTGCTCGTTGAGCTTTAGAGTTGTGTCCTTGCAGCGTAGCAATAGTGTTGTTCGTGTGTATGTTTTGGCGAGTGTTGTGGGCCCCTGGATGAATGGTGCCGGCCAGTGTGGCCGAGCGGTTCTAGGCGCTACAGTCTGGAACCACACGACCGCTACGATCGCAGGTTCGAATCCTGCCTCGGGCATGGATGTGTGTGATGTCCTTCGGTTAGTTAGGTTTAAGTAGTAAGAGACTGATGAACTAAGCAGTTAAGTGCCATAGTGCTCAGAACCATTTGAACTATTATATTTCGTACACCACCTTGAATGTGACAGGCTCAGTGATTTGTTGATCCCTCAGACCCGACATAGCTAGATGGTGGGATATTTAATTAAAATCTGCGTACTTTCCTATATTCTTTTATTTATCGTTATTAAATGAAAGATTCTTGTTATTTAAAAAATCCGAATTTTTAGTATGTCATAAAGTGATGTCATAACCTCTTTCCATCTTCCGAAATTTCTATCTTCTATTCATAAGCCGTTAATGTTAAGATTTTCATTTGTCAATTACCTTCAAGTCTATAAATGTCTAAAGCTGCAATATTATTAATCCTTCTTGCAAATAAGATTCACATTCTGTACATGTACAATTCCTTGCTATGAAAATACGACTTGTCTTCGTAATTAGGTGGCAGATCATTTGTAAATGCCAGCAGCAAATAAATGAAAATTAGAATGTTTCATCGAGTGCGTGTAGTTTAAGAGGGTTAAATTGGTTCGAAGAGACTCGACGTTTCAGAAAACGGTTGTTTCACCACGTTGCGATTGCGAACCGAGTGGCTGGCGATCAATAGGCTGCCTGCCCCTGGCGGAGGGGGGCCTTCATAAAGGCCCGAAGGCCCGGTGGCCGCACCTGCTGCGCCTCTGGACCCGCCGGTGACTCACAACGGGGCAGCAGCTTTCCAGCTACAAAACCCGCCACCAAACACCTGCCACCGGCCACCCGGCACCTGCCAACTGACAACTGCTGCCGCACTTCTGCTGGCCACAATGATCCTTCGTCGGTTCACCGCAAATTGCTCAGTTTTAAACAACATTTTGTCGCACCCCGGAAGGTGATTTGTTGGACGATATAAGATTTTTCTTTAACCATCACGCCCTCTCCTCGTGCCTCAGGCCACTTTGTCCAGAAAACTTGCGTAGTGGTCGTCAGTTTGGTTTATCCCTTGCGAAGCAATCAATAACAAAAATATAAAAAGAAAGAAGACTCAATCTAGCATATAAACAATAAAGCATAATTATTAGAATCAAAACCATAAAAACAAAAAACAAAATAGATTGATATGAACTTAAATACCTGAAATGTATTTGCAATTACGAATACGAACAACCATCAGCCGCATAAGGGAATGACGACGATGAAAATTTGTGTCGGACCGGGACTCGAATCCGAATTTCCCTCTTTGCACGGGCGGCCGCTTTGACCGCTTTGGTTATCCGTGCACGAGTCATGACCAGATACTACAGTTCAGGTATTTCATAACCGCTGTAGTCGCTGCAGCGAAGGAACATTGCACTGTTCTTCTTAACAACACAGGCACTCCAGTATTGTAAATAACAAGAATACTTTCATTATTCCAGAAAATAGTAGTCAATACTTTCTTGAGAGAACGCTGAAATCTTAACCAAGATCGATTGTAAGCAACCTTTATCGTCGATTACCGTTTTAGGTCACCTTTAGATCTGTGGATCCATTTACACAGTTTTAAATTAAACAGAGATAAAATTATTAACTTATCTGCATCCCAGATATGAACGTCGTAACCATACGTACCGAAATCGGTAATCGACGATAAAGATTATTTACAAGCGATCTTGTGTAAGAATTCAAATTTCTCTCAAGTAATTATTAAATGTCGTTCCTTACCACTCAAGGTGAGTAAACTAAATAGCCAAATACATTTCTGACATTTAAAATCGACTTCGCCTTTTATAGTACAAGCCCACCAGTTTTCATTCCTTATTTTGATTGAAATAAGAATGGAAGACCTCAGGACGGATCAGGTAAAACAGAGTAATCACTAAGTACAATAGATGCTCACTTAAAGTGACGGACTACAGACATAAAACAGGCATTTATGACACAGGAAAACATTTTAAGTAGCAAACATATGAACATGGAACTCAGAAATCTTTGGTGCGTAGTGCACTGTTGCGTGGAAGTGAAAGTTGGAATATGGGTAACCTGGAAAGAAATCGACTTGAAACTGCTCAAATGCAAATAAAATAAAAATAAAAAGAACTGGGCGAAAAGAAAAACCAATTCGAAGTCTTCGGAGAGTGAACGAAGAGAGGACTGTTGAAGCAAATGGAACAGAAACAAATAAAATTTATTGGACGTGTTATCAGACACAACACTTTAATAATTAACGTTCTCGAAAGGAAAGCGCT
The DNA here is from genome assembly GCF_023864275.1 of Schistocerca cancellata. NCBI lineage: Eukaryota > Metazoa > Arthropoda > Insecta > Orthoptera > Acrididae > Schistocerca > Schistocerca cancellata. Next base: position 665,087,214 of record NC_064626.1, read on the forward strand.
CGCAAGGACAGGAAGAGGACGGTCTAGGAATAAGTATTTGGAAGACGTCGAGAACAGGACAGGAACTGAAACGAACAGCCAATGACACAAGAAAGCTGTTACAATGACAAACCATTTGATTTTACAAAATATATGTACACACTAAAAACATCGACGCATGGCGAAGGACATAACCGATAGGACGGAAATCGGTAGATGTGATATACAGGAGAACGACTACAGTTTCAGGAAAACTGTGTGATTTATTCAAGAGAAAGAGTTTCACAAAATTATTGAATTTTTTCATTATGAGAGAAATGAAGGGTCATCTATTTTAAGTATTAAAAACCATTCAAATGCCAAGATCGTAGCGTAAAATGAACAGGATTTACTACGAAAAAATGTTTTAGAGCGGAAGACGAAAGCTAAGGCTGTTGAAACCGGTTTGTCTTAAATAATAAAAAAAAACCATTTTGTCTGATTTTGGCATTTGAATGGTTTTTCTACAAAACCAGCAAGTTTATAAGACATTGGTCCACATGCAGTTAATCGGTAATTCCTTCGTGGTGCATCGTTTTTTCTTTTTTTTTTTTGTAGTGTGTATGTGTGATGTATATGTTAGCTTCTGGCATGAAGTAGTTAAGTTTCATCTGCAGTAACAATCGAAGCTCAACACTGTTTAAAGCAGCCTAAGTGTTTTTGCTAAATAATGTTCCAGAGCTGATACCTACCGTATGACACGCGTTGTGTACAGACACCGACAGCTCCCAAGAGAACTGCTTTCATTCTTAGAATTAGTTTCCGTCTTTTGACATTATTTTTACGTACAAAAACACCAGTGTGCATATTGTTCACATTATGATTTCCAAACAAGTCTTTTAAAATGTGGAAATACGATTTTAAGGCACTTTTGGCACAGATTGACTTGATTAATGTGTTGGGTACTCATAATTGAATATGTGTATAGTATGATGAAGTTCTTCAGCCTGATTATGGTCTAAAAGACCGAAACGGGTTGTAAAATTAAACAAATTACACTGAAGCGCCAAAGAAACTGGTATAGGCATGCGTATTCAAATACAGATATGTAAACAGGCAGAATACCGCGCTGTGGTCGGCAACGTCTATATAAGACAACAAATGTCTGGCACAGTTGTTAGATCTATTACTGCTGCTACAATGGTAGATTATCAAGATTTAAGTGAGTTTGAACGTTGTGTTATAATCTTCGCACGAGCAGTGGGACACAGCATCTCTGAGGTAGCTATGAAGTGCGATTTTCCCGTGCGATTATTTCACGTGTGAACCGTGAATATCAGGGATCCGATAAAACATCAAATTTCCGACATAGCTGCGGCCGGATAAAGCTCCTGCAAGAACCGGACCAACGAAGACTGAAGAGAACAGAAGTGACAGAAGTCCAACCCTTCCGTAAATTGTTGCAGATTACAGTGCTGGGTCATCAACAGGTGTCAGCGTGTAAACCATTCAACGAAACATCGTCGATATTGATTATCGGTGCCGAAGGCCCACTCGTGTACCGTTCATGACTCCATGACACAAAGCTTTACGCCTCAGCCGGCCGGGATGGCCGAGCGGTTCTAGGCGCTACAGTCTGGAACCGAACACCGTTACGGTCGCAGGTTCGAATCCTGCCTCGGGCATGGATGTGTGTGATGTCCTTAGGTTAGTTAGGTTTAAGTAGTTCTAAGTTCTACGGAACTGATGACGTCAGAAGTTAAATCCCATAGTGCTCAGAGCCATTCGACCCATTTTACGCCTCACCTGGGTCCGACAACACCGACATTGGACTGTTAATGACTGGAAACATGTCACCTGGTCGGATGTGTCTCGTTTCAAATTCTATCGAGCGGATGGACGTGTATGGGTATAGAGACAACCTCATGAATCCCTGGACCTCCATTTCAGCAGGGGAATGTTCATGTGGAGGCTTTGTAATGGCGTGGGACATGTGCAGTTGGAGTGATATAGGACCCTTGATATGTCTAGATACAGCTCTGACGGGCGACACGCACGTTGGCATCCTGGCTGATCACCTGCTTCCATTCATGTCCAGTGTCCATTCCGACGGTCTTGGGCAATTTCAGCAGGACAACGCGACACCCCACATGTCCATAATAGCTACAGAGGGGCTCCAGGAACACTCTTCTGAGTTTAAACACTTCCGCTGGCCACGAAACTCCCCAGACATGGACATTATTGAGCATATCTGGTATGCCTTGCAACGTGCTGTTCAGAAGAGATCTCCATCCCGTCATTCTCTTACGGATATATGGACTGCCCTGCAGGATTCATGGTGTCATTTCCTTCCTGCACTACTTCAGACATTAGTCGAGCTGATGCCACGTCGTGTGTCAGCACTTCTGCGCGCTAGCGGGGGCCCTACACGATGTACGGGTACCAGTTTCTTTGGTTCTTCAGTGTAATTTGTCTGTGCATTATTAGTTTCATACGGTCTACATATTGATAAGAAAATCATAGCATTTTCTTTTCGTCAGCATTCAACAAAGCTACTTCGTAGTTAACAGTAACAAATATCATGCTTTTTCTTCTTGTATGCCTACGACCCCTGCTCATTCAGACATCTGCAGTTGGCCTATGGTAGTTCAACACTACACTGCATACTTCTCCGATGTCTTAAGCTGTGGTTGCAGGTCTTCTGCATATTTATTAACAACTTAAAATGAAGACACCGGCTTGTAAACTTTCAGCTATTTCGTATGAAGTTCCGTGGGTGAGATAGGTCAACGTAAAAGAATTTTTTGATGGCACGGCAATCCAGTTTGTCCAAGTTGATTCTTGACTCAATGTTGCTGCTCAACACCTACCACGGTCTCAAAAACAAAACTGAGGATGAGCGACATGTTTATGTAAGGGAGCTTCTTCGTTTCTCGCGAAGTTACACAATCCTCCCGTGGCGCTGATTTTTCTTTCTGTTTGCAACGATTCCGAAGAAATTACGAAATGAGATTACTGACCTGCAGATATTTTTTCAGGACATCCTTATCATCTTTCTTGAAGTGTCAGAGGCCAACGAAATAAATTATTACTTCATCATCGATGTAAAACTGGATATCTCTGGTTTTAGCTATGGATGGCCAGAACTAACAAATCTTGGATACGTAAAAACCTGTAGATTTTTATCGTACAGTGGTGAACTGATAATGACTTGACACATTTAAAGAGACCATTTTGTACAGAGGAGGAGCGAGGGTTCTTATGGATTTCGAGATTTTACTATTTCTTTAGAAAGTGAATTACATCACACAAACCTCTGCATACAAAAGAGTTTTAAAAAGAAAATACATTTTACGAAGTTTACGTTTTGATTTAAAAAGCAAAAATAGACTGAAGAAAAGGCGCCAAGAAGGAATTACCCGAAAGGGGTGCAAATCGGTACATGTGATGTACTATCAATAACATGTATACACAATCTTAATGTTCCAGAATAATAGTTATTTAATAGTTCGTTATAAGCCGGCATCCTGATTGTTAGGCCGTCGTCAGCTGCTCTAATGCTATACATATAGTAACACAACTTCGGGGAAAATTCGTAGCTGTAGAAAGACTGAAGTACAAAGATATGCGACATTTTATGTCTCTATTGATAGCACACACAGGTATAATGTATCACCCAAAATAAAACTCATATTACAATATATTCAAATATTACAATTATATGGCTGTATCTTCCCCATGAATCATGGACCTTGCCGTTGGTGGGGAGGCTTGGGTGCCTCAGCGATACAGATGGCCGTACCGTAGGTGCAACCACAACGGAGGGGTACCTGTTGAGAGGCCAGACAAACGTGTGGTTCCTGAAGAGGGGCAGCACCCTTTTCAGTAGTTGCAGGGGCAACAGTCTGGATGATTGACTGGCCTGGCCTTGCAACATTAACCAAAACGGCCTTGCTGTGCTCGTACTGCGAACGGCTGAAAGCAAGGAGAAACTACGGCCGTAATTTTTCCCGAGGGCATGCAGCTTTACTGTATGGATAAATGATGATGGCGTCCTCTTGGGTAAAATATTCCGGAGGTAAAATAGTCCCCCATTCGGATCTCCGGGCGGGGACTACTCAAGGGGACGTCGTTATTAGGAAAAAGAAAACTGGCGTTCTACGGATCCGAGCGTGGAATGTGAGATCGATAACCGGGCAGGTAGATTAGAAAATTTAAAAAGAGAAATGGATAGGTTAAAGTTAGATGTAGTGGGAATTAGTGAAGTTCGGTGGCAGGAGGAACAAGACTTTTGGTCAGGTGAATACAGGGCTATAAACACAAAATCAAATAGGGGTAATGCAGGAGTAGGTTTAATAATGAATAAAAAAATGGGAGTGTGGGTAAGCTACTACAAACAGCATAGTGAACGCATTACTGTGGCCAAGATAGACACGAAGCCCACGCCAACTACAGTAGTACAAGTTTATATGCCAACTAGATGCAGTTGATGAAGAAATTGAAGAAATGTATGATGAGATAAAAGAAATTATTCAGGTAGTGAAGGGAGACGAAAATTTAATAGTCATGGGTGATTGGAATTCGAGAGTAGGAAAAGGGAGAGAAGGAAACATAGTAGGTGAATATGGATTGGGGCTAAGAAATGAAAGAGGCAGCCGCCTGGTAGAGTTTTGCACACGGCGTAACTTAATCATAGCTAACACTTGGTTCAAGAATCATGAAAGAAGGTTGTATACGTGGAAGAATCCTGGATATACTAGAAGGTACCAAAGAGATTATATAATGGTAAGACATAGATTTAGGAACCAGGTTTTAAATTGTAAGACTTTCCCAGGGGCAGGTGTGGACTCTGACCACAACCTATTGGTTATGAACTGTAGATTAAAACTGAAGAAACTGCAAAAGGGTGGGAATTTAAGGAGATGGGACCTGGATAAGCTGACTAAACCGGAGAGCATAAGTGAACAATTGACAGGAATGGGGGAAAGAAATACAGTAGAAGGAGAATGGGTAGCTTCGAGGGATGAAATAGTGAAGGCAGCAGAGGATCAAGTAGGTAAAACGATGAGGGCTATTAGAAACCCTTGGGTAACAGAAGAGATACTGAATTTAGTTCATGAAAGGAGAAAATACAAAAATGCAGCAAGTGAAGCAGGCAAAAAGGAATACAAACGTCTCAAAAATGAGATCGACAGGAAGTGCAAAATGGCTAAGCAGGGATGGCTAGAGGACAAATGTAAGGATGTAGAGGCTTCTCTCACTAAGGGTAACATAGATATTGCCTACAGGAAAATCAAAGTGACCTTTGGAGAAAAGAGAACCACTTGTATGAATGTCAAGAGCTCAGATGGAAACCCAGTTCTAAGCAAAGAAGGGAAAGCCGAAAGGTGGAAGAGTATATAGAGGGTTTATACAAGGGCGATGTACTTGAGGACTATATTATGGAAATGGAAGACGATGTAGATGAAGATGAAACGGGAGAGACGATACTACATGAAGAGTTTGACAGAGCACTCAAAGACCTGAGTCGAAACAAGGCCCCGGGAGTAGACAACATTCCATTAGAACTACTGATGGCCTTGGGAGAGCCAGTCCTGACAAAACTCTACCATCTGGTGAGCAAGATATATGAGAGAGGCGAAATACCCTCAGACTTCAAGAAGAATATAATAATTCCAATCCCAAAGAAAGCAGGTGTTGACAGATGTGAAAATTACCGAACTATCAGTTTAATAAGTCACAGCTGCAAAATACTAACGCGAATTTTTTACAGACGAATGGAAAAACTAGTAAAAGCCGACCTCAGGAAAGATCAGTTTTGGATTCCGTTGAAATATTGGAACACGTGAGGCAATACTGACCTTACGACTTATCTTAGAAGAAAGATTAAGGAAAGGCAAACCTACGTTTCTAGCATTTGTAGACTTAGAGAAAGGTTTTGACAATGTTGACTGGAATACTCTTTCAAATTCTAAAGGTGGCAGGGGTAAAATACAAGGAGCGAAAGGCTATTTACAATTTGTACAGAAACCAGATGGCGGTTATAAGAGTCGAGGGACATGAAAGGGAAGTAATGGTTGGGAAGGGAGTGAGACAAGGTTGTAGCCTCTCCCCGATGCTATTAAATCTGTATATTGAGCAAGCAGTAAAGGAAACAAAAGAAAAGTTTGGAGTAGGTATTAAAATCCATGGAGAAGAAATAAAAACTTTGAGGTGCGCCGATGACATTGTACTTCTATCAGAGACAGCAAAGGATTTGGAAGAGCAGTTGAACGGAATGGACAGTGTCTTGAAAGGAGAATATAAGTTGAACATCAACAAAAGCAAAACGAGGATAATGGAATGTAGTCGAATAAAGTCGGGTGATGCTGAGGGTATTAGATTAGGAAATGAGGGAGCAAAATATCTGATGATGGTCGAAGTAGAGAAGATATAAAATGTAGACCGGCAATGGCAAGGAAAGCGTTTCTGAAGAAGAGAAATTTGTTAACATCGAGTACAGATTTAAGTGTCAGAAAGTCGTTTCTGAAAGTATTTGTATGGAGTGTTGCCGTGTATGGATGTGAAACATGGACGATATATACACTCCTGGAAATTGAAATAAGAACACCGTGAATTCATTGTCCCAGGAAGGGGAAACTTTATTGACACATTCCTGGGGTCAGATACATTACATGATCACACTGACAGAACCACAGGCACATAGACACAGGCAACAGAGCATGCACAATGTCGGCACTAGTACAGTGTATATCCACCTTTCGCAGCAATGCAGGCTGCCATTCTCCCATGGAGACGATCGTAGAGATGCTGGATGTAGTCCTGTGGAACGGCTTGCCATGCCATTTCCACCTGGCACCTCAGTTGGACCAGCGTTCGTGCTGGACGTGCAGACCGCGTGAGACGACGCTTCATCCAGTCCCAAACATGCTCAATGGGGGACAGATCCGGAGATCTTGCTGGCCAGAGTAGTTGACTTACACCTTCTAGAGCACGTTGGGTGGCACGGGATACATGCGGACGTGCATTGTCCTGTTGGAACAGCAAGTTCCCTTGCCGGTCTAGGAATGGTAGAACGATGGGTTCGATGACGGTTTGGATGTACCGTGCACTATTCAGTGTCCCCTCGACGAACACCAGTGGTGTACGGCCAGTGTAGGAGATCGCTCCCCACACTATGATGCCAGGTGTTGGCCCTGTGTGCCTCGGTCGTATGCAGTCCTGATTGTGGCGCTCACCTGCACGGCGCCAAACACGCATACGACCATCATTGGCACCAAGGCAGAAGCGACCCTCATCGCTGAAGACGACACGTCTCCATTCGTCCCTCCATTCACGCCTGTCGCGACACCACTGGAGGCGGGCTGCACGATGTTGGGGCGTGAGCGGAAGACGGCCTAACGGTGTGCGGGACCGTAGCCCAGCTTCATGGAGACGGTTGCGAATGGTCCTCGCCGATACCCCAGGAGCAACAGTGTCTCTAATTTGCTGGGAAGCGGCGGTGCGGTCCCCTACGGCACTGCGTAGGATCCTACGGTCTTGGCGTGCATCCGTGCGTCGCTGCGGTCCGGTCCCAGGTCGACGGGCACGTGCACCTTCCGCCGACCACTGGCGACAACATCGATGTACTGTGGAGACCTCACGCCCCACGTGTTGAGCAATTCGGCGGTACGTCCACCCGGCCTCCCGCATGCCCACTATACGCCCTCGCTCAAAGTCCGTCAACTGCACATACGGTTCACGTCCACGCTGTCGCGGCATGCTACCAGTGTTAAAGACTGCGATGGAGCTCCGTATGCCACGGCAAACTGGCTGACACTGACGGCGGCGGTGCACAAATGCTGCGCAGCTAGCGCCATTCGACGGCCAACACCGCGGTTCCTGGTGTGTCCGCTGTGCCGTGCGTGTGATCATTGCTTGTACAGCCCTCTCGCAGTGTCCGGAGCAAGTATGGTGGGTCTGACACACCGGTGTCAATGTGTTCTTTTTTCCATTTCCAGGAGTGTAGTTTGGACAAGAGGAGAATACAAGCTTTCGAAATGTGGTGCTACAGAAGAATGTTGAAGATTAGATGGGTAGATCACATAACTAATGATGATTTATTGAATAGTACTGGGGAGGTGTATGTGGCACAACATGACAAAAATAAGGGACTGGTTAGTAGGACATGTTCTGAGGCATCAAGGGATCACAAATTTAGCATTGGAGAGCAGCGTGGAGGGTAAAAATCGTAGAGGGAGACCAAGAGATGAATACACTAAGCAAATTCAGAAGGATGTGGGTTGCAGTAAGTAGTGGGAGATGAAGAAGCTTGCACAGGATAGGATAGCATGGAGAGCTGCATCAAACCAGTCTCTGGACGGAAGACGACAACAACAACAAAAACAACAACAACATGACTGTAGAAGCCATAAATGTTATACAAGTAATTTACACATTCATATAGTTTAAATATTCGAATATATTGTAAAGCAAGATTTATTTATTCAGTGTCTCTTTAGGTATTACATCATGTTCGTGTTTTCTATCGAAATAGTCAAAAAATGTCACATCCCTTTGTACAGCTAGGAATTCTCGCTAAAGCTGTGAGGGCTGTTTTGTATTAAGCTACCTGACGATGCCTTAAGAAGCTGAAAGTCGGTTCAAAACGAACTATTAAATAAATATTATTGTGGAACGTCAATACTGCGTGTTCTAGTTGTTAATATGCATCGCTCAATTATACGGGGTGAACACAAACATCACCAGCGATCACAGAATTTCAACAGTTTTGTATGTCACTGGAGTTCGTTAAGCGTCTCCGTACCTACTTGCGCTCACAAAACGATCTCGTGAAAACTTGTAAGGATCCCAGATTGATTGCCATTGCCGGCCAGTGTGGCCAAGCGGTTCTAGGCGCTTCAGTCTGGAACCGCGAGACCGCTACGATCGCAGGTTCGAATCCTGCCTCGGGAATGGATGTGTTTGATGTCCTCAGGTTAGTTAGGTTTAAGTAGTTCTACGTTCTACGGGACTGATGACCTCAGATGTTAAGTCCCATAGTGCTCAGAGCCATTTGATTGCCATTACTCAAGGATCGCTCTTACAAGTGCTTGGTGAGTCATTGTTTTCATGGATGATTTTCCCAATGAATCTCAGCCTGGCATCTGTTTTTCCTACAGTTTGTGTTAATTCGTCATTTCAGTTTAGGTTGCTCCGGATTGTTACTCCCAGATATTTTACGTTTGTCAGTTTCCGGTGAGTGTTCGCCAATAGCGTAACCGAGTGACTGAAAAGAGAACTAGTATTACGATTTTCCGTGGTGAAACTATTTTGGTCTCCGACTACAGTACTTTGCTGCAAACAGTCCTTGTTGGGAGAACATCCGCAGCTGAGAAGTATAGCAGAGGTTGAAAGTACCGCTTCAGTTGTAAATTTCTTTATTTTCACACGACCGGTTTCGGACTGTTGTAAGCCAATCTTCAGGTATCGTAGCTGTGCTGTGGTCCCCGAGCGCCGCGTGTACCAGGCGCGATACACACGGCGCTCGGGGACCACAGCACAGCTACGATACTTGAAGATGGGCTTACAACAGTCCGAAACCGGTTGTGTGAAAATAAAGAAATTTACAACTGAAGTGCTATTTTCAACCTCTGTTACAGTACTTTGGTCTACTCCCTCCCGTTTTCGTTTCTAAATTCAACATTTCGGCTCCATGTGGGGAGAGCTACAAGAAGGTACTTGACTTCGAATCGATTAATTGCATGTACTGGTTCGCTGCTGACAAGTAAAGTTTCGGAGCGAGGTATCTGTGCTCTGTAACGTGACGACATATGCCTTGGGAATTCTAACACAGTTGGCCGTTGTCTGTTATTGCGCACTTCTCTTACTGTCCCACTATTAGACTCTTGTACACTTCTTCTTCTTAATTGGAAACCATATGTCACTGAGCTTAACGTCTACCTTTTTCTTTAAATTGTTGGTGCGTTAGAAAATCTGTATTGTCTCTACAGGGGTTTGACGAAAATATGGAAACACCGCGAGAAATACGTGCTTGAACATAAATGGTGATTCTAACTAAGTTTGCAGTTTGCGCTGTCGTATTTGACCAGGAATGACACCTGCGCAATGCCATCAGTGCCAGTCGTGGCCAGAACAGCGTATAATTAAGGTAGCTAAAGTGTTTGATGTTTGAAGAGGCAGCGCATCGATTTTTATCGCATACAGGGAAAGCGGAAAAGCGTCGTACGCTAAGTCAAAACGCGGACGAAAGTGTATGTTGAGTGGTCGTAAAAAATGGTCATTGAAGAGGATTGTGAAGAAAAATAGGAAAACGACAGATGCAAAACTCACTGCAGAACTGAATGTGGCACTCTTGAATCCTGTCAGCACCAAAGCAACACGAAGGGTGCTCCAGGGGGAGGGAACTGCAGGCTACTTGCAGTTCCTAACACATTCACCAGTGATGCAAATGGCCATAACAGAAAAACGTGGTGCCAAAGCATAAAACCTGGACTACAGACAATGGGGGAATGTCATTTGGCCGGCTGAGTCTTGATTCATACTGTTGCCCACTTCTGATCCAGTTTACGTCACAAATGTGAAACACGGTGGATGTTCGGTGATGATTTGGGCAACCATAATGTGGTATTCCATGGGTCCCATGGTTACTGCGCAGGGTCGCATGACTACCAATGTGTCCATAAGACTGCGTTTTATTGGTAGGACGCTTAGAAAATGTCACAGGTCTACTGCCTACACTACGCTTGTCCGTCCTCTTTTAGAATACTGCTGCGCGGTGTGGGATCCTTACCAGATAAAACTGACGGAGTACATCGAAAAAGTTCAAATAAAGGCAGCACATTTTGTATTATCGCGAAATATGGGAGAGAGTGTCACAGAAATGATACAGGATTTGTGCTGGACATCATTAAAAGAGAGGCGTTTTTCGTTGCGACGGAATCTTCTCACGAAATTCCGATCACCAACTTTCTCCTCCGAATGCGAAAATATTTTGTTGACACTGACCTACATAGGGAGGAACGATTACCAAGATAAAATAAGGGAAATCAGAGCTCGTACGGAAAGATATAGGTGTTCATTCTTTCCGCGCGCTATACGAGATTGGAATAACAGAGAATTGTGGAGGTTGTTCGATGAACCCTCTGCCAGGCACGTAAATGTGATTTACAGAGTATCCATGAAGATGTAGATGTAGATTTTGGCTGATCAGGTTCGCTAATGGTATGCTGTGTTCCAGGACGACAGAATCTCTGTTACACATCTCATGATGACAGATGGTGACAGCCTCGACGTGGCCTACCCCCCCAGTATCGTGCCGCACAACGATCGCATTGCGAGAAGAAAATCGAAATGCTCAGAACGAGCTGCGACACGAGAAGCAAATGTCACCACCAAACGGCGGCCGGACGTAGTAATACCTCCCGGCCCTCACAGGCGAAGTTACGCAAGAGAGCGAGACAAATGCCTCAGTTTCCCCCCCGGAGCCAAGTGCGTGGACGAATACGTATATGCCAAGTTAACATAGAAGGATACACGAGGACAAAAGGAGACATCCTCACAAAGCTACTAACAGAAGAAAAAATTGATGTGCTGACCTAGCAGGAAACACATCTATCAGAAGAAAATATCTCGAGACTTCTAATACCAGGCTATGAAATTGTGGGCTATAAAGCCCATAATAAACACGGTATTGCAACACTTATCAAGAAAGAACTGGTTGATAATATTGAGGAAACTATGCACCACGAATTTGCCGTGGGAATCAAACTAAACGATATGACTGTGTATAACGTGTACAAGCCACCTTCAGAAAAATGGGAACAACCTGTTTTACCTAACCCACAACACCCTGCAGTCATAATTGGTGATTTTAACTCCCACCACCCCAGATGGGGCTATCAGTCTTGCGACAAAGAAGGACTCATGCTGGCAGACTGGGCAGATATAAATAATTATACATTAATATACGATGCAAAAGATACCCCCACCTTCTGTTCAGGAGCGTGGGGCACAACATCAACGCCCGATCTTTGTTTTGTCTCATCTGGAGAAACTGCAATAGCACTTCCGTCCAAGAGAACTGTACTGAGCCGTATTCCTCGGAGCCAACACAGACCAGTTATTATAGACCTTGGGATCCAAATACCAGTAATAAAGAGCCCCCCTATAGCCCGCTGGAACCTCAGGAAGGCTAACTGGGTTAAGTTTAAAGATACCATTGAAAATAATGTAAACAGAATTCCCCCAATTCCAGAAAATTACGACAGATTTACGAAGTTAATTATCAAAGCGGCACATAACTCAATACCAAGAGGAGCGCGGAAAGAACACATCCCATGCTGGACAAAGGAGTGCGAACAACTACTCGATGAATACAACAAAACAGAGAATCCAGAACTAGGAGAACAGCTCATAAGAGCTATGGACGAGGAACGCAAACAGAGATGGCAAAAGCGGATGGAACAAATGGACTTTACGCACTCCTCACAGAAGAGCTGGAGTCTACTGAGGAAACTTGGCGGAGGACAATTCAAGGGACGGAACATCAATAATAAAATGACCCCTAACAAGATATGCTCTTCTATACTACAAACATCCAGAATCCATGCCTCCGCCTCGAAGAAAAAAGAACTGCACCAACTGATGAACGAAGAGCTAGATGCAAGCGAGGAGGAAGCAGGTTTAGCGAACTGGGTAACACAAGAAGAGATAAATATAGCACTAAAGAAAATGTTACCTGGTAAAGCAGCTGGCTGTGACGGCCTTCTTCCAGAATTCTTGAAGAACCTCGGGCCAAAGGGAAGAGTATGGCTGTCTTCTCTTTTCTCTAATATCATAGATACCAGCCGGTTACCAAAGCAATGGAACAACGCACAAGTCATAGCCATCCAGAAACCAGGGAAAACAGGAGAGAATGCTAAAGATTATAGACCGATATCTTTATTGTGCACCACTTACAAGCTGTTTGAACGAGTCATCCTAGGCAGAATAGAAAGTAAAATAGAAGCTGCTCTTCCCCCAGAGCAAGGCGGTTTTCGAAAAGGAAGAGACTGTTGCGACCAAGTTCTCGCCCTGACCACTTTCATTGAAAGAGGTTACCAAAACAAAAAGAAAACGGGCATGGTATTATTAGATCTCACCTCAGCATACGACACCGTATGGACAAAAGGGATACTGTATAAATTGTCAAAAGTCGTGAAATGCAAGAAGATCATAGATCTAGTCAGAAATATGTTGATAAACAGGAGATTCAAGGTGTCTCTGACTGGGAAAACAAGCAGCTACAGGACACTACAAAATGGTCTCCCCCAAGGGTCTGTGCTGGCTCCATGCCTTTTCAATTTATACATAGCGGACATCCCAAACCTGGAATCTCGTTCTTTTATGTATGCAGATGACATCGCTATCGCGGCTCACGCCAACACTTTCGAAGAACTGGAAGAAATTTTAAACAGGGATCTGGAACGACTACAACAATATTATGACAACTGGCACCTCAAAGTAAATCCGACTAAATCCGTGGCATCAATAATGCACTTGTGTAACAAAGATGCAAATCGTGAGCTAAAAGTGCAAATAAAAGGTAAATTGTTGAAAAACGATAGAACGCCAAAATATCTGGGTGTTAAGCTAGATCGCACTCTCACATATAAGAGCCACCTGTACGAAGTTGCCCAAAAAATGAAAACAAGAAACAACATCATAATGAAACTGGCAGGAACAACCTGGGGATGTTCCACTGAAACTCTACGCACATCAGCACTGGCACTTCTGTATAGTGTAGCGGAATATTGCGCACCCGTCTGGGCCCGCAGTAGGCATGTCAGATATATTGATGTGCAACTTAACGAGACAATGAGGCTCATAACAGGAACAGTAAGACCCACCCCGAAACCTTGGCTGCCCGTCCTTGCCAATATCGAACCACCCTCGATTAGACGTGAAAGAGCAATCCAGAGGTACAAAGAAAAGTTCAGGGACCTACCTCCTCCCCCTGACAGACTGATGTCAAGAAATCCCTTCTGGAAAGAACTCAAACAACAGATTGATATCGATAACCTGTGGAAACAGCAATGGCAGGAAAGCAAAGTGAATAACAGTTTCCTTATTGAGGACCCATCTCAACGAGTTCCAGGCTTCCAACTCCAACGTAGAGTGTGGGTAACTCTAAATCGTCTGCGGACAGGTGTTGGTCGGTGCGGATATTTGTTGAAAAAGTGGGGTTTCTCCCAGGACCCCAATTGTGAGTGCGGAGAGAGTCAAACCATGCAGCATATAGTTGAGTGCGACGTACACGGACTTAAGGGAGGAAATCTGATGGACATACATGTGATAAGTGACCAAGCACTTTTGTGGCTGGAAACCCTGAAAATTTTATTGTAAATCATTGTTAATGTTAATTTAAATTTTTATGTTGATGTTTGTAAGTGTATCACGCTTTGCCTGTAGCTGAACGAGAAATAATAAATAAATCTCACGTCGCCGAGGAATGGTTTTGTGAGCACGAGGATGAATTGCCTCATTTCCCCCGCCACCACTGTCACCAGATCTCATTATTATTGAGCCTTTGTGGTCTACTTTCGAGAGCAATTTGTGAGATCGGTGTCCGCCTTCCTCATCGTTACCTGAACTTGCCATTGCTTTGCTGGAAGAGTGGTATACGAATTCCCTTGAAAAACAACACAGAAGCTGTATTTATCCATTCCGAGACGACTAAAAGCTGTTATGAATGCCACTGGGTTTCCTACGCCGTATTAATCATCGCAACATGTAGTTTTTGTGGTTTTTCCATATTTTTGTCCAATCTGTGTGTGTACGGATTAAAATAGTACCCTAACGTAGCTGCCACTGCCTGGGTCATTTCAAACTTAATCCTATGCTTTACTGACAACAGCACACTTTTCACTACAACTGGTTAAGTTTTACCATGATATCTGAATAAAGATTTACTAAGTTTGTACATATTAGGGGTTCATTTTTTTTGTATAAGTAAAAAGTAAAGCGTTCTAAGCATGTATACACTTAATATGAAACTATGATGATTCTGGAATATGTTTTGGGTACATCTGTAATTACTTTCTAGAATATCCTCCTACCCTTGCCGTTTCGTGCGTTTTTCTGTTGAGAAATAACTGTAACCTACTATGAATATGTACTAACACTGCTCTGGAAATCACGAGATGTTGCCTACAGAGAAATCTGAGACCAATGTGATGTAAGTAGTTTCTGAGTGTTCGTTGATTAATTGCATTTTAGTTGTTATTGGCGGAACGTACCGTCCCAGGCCTTATAGATGCTACAAAATACATTCTATTTCGTTTTATAAAAGCAAAGTTGTTTTAGTTGAAGAATATATATTTTACTCTGCAGCAGAGAATTGGACTCCAAAATTTTTTTTCAGTAATTAAAAATGTATATGGCTCCAAGTTGCTAGCGCCATGTATGTAAAAGGCATAACTGTTGACATTTATGGATGACCGTTTACCTGCCCAAAATCCAGTTATGGTCTAAAGTCTGAAGAACCTCTAGACTTTCTGGTTTTTATTTCAGAATAACATAGCAATGACATATAGCATGAACACAGCAGAGTCCCTATTCTAGTTAGGTTATTTTGACTTGGACACAAATTATCTGTTAATTCTGTGATTGCAGTTCTCAGTAAAACATTTAACTATCAGCAGTTCGATTCTAATTCAGAATCTCTACTGCTGTTCTTTTATGGGCAGACTATCTCAGATTAGATCTTACCCCAGTGATAAAAAGCAAACAGCACACGCTTAGCATCCCACAGGATTTTGTGTTTGATTTAGGAGCCCTAAAGTCGCAAAATATGGAAGAGATTTAGTGTGTGCCTCAATGATTTGTGCGTTAATCATGAACAAAACCATGCACAATACTTTTAGTTGGCAATGACAATCACTGTATTTCTGATAACCGTCTTCTATATGGTCCTAAATTGTCAGCAACAGGTACCTTGAATGGAACAAGTTTGTTTTCCAAAGAAACACGTTTGTTTTCAAACAAGACACAAGGTGCATTTTGTCGACATTTGCCCTTCTCGCGCAGATATCTTCAGCGCAACACAGATTCAGAGATAAATGGTGTTACGAAAGCAAACGAAACACAGTTACTCCTTTATGGTCATCGCAGACTGTGATTCCAATACACCCCAATACTTTGAAAAAGACTGAGCGTTGTTTTCATGAAATTTGAGCACTCCTATAACGTTGTTTTAATAGAAAGAACTTATATACTGTCACGGTTAGCTTGGTTAGTTAACTTATTTGGTTAAAAAAGAAGTAAAGCTTTCGTCACGATCTACGCATAGAAAAATAATTTTTGAGATAATAGACGTCGCAGTTGTAGATATATGCCGTTACTATTACGTCTTGTTCTTTCGGTACAGCCTATCACATCACTAGCTGACGTGACGTAGGATGTAAACACAACAGACTTAAACACGAGTTCGCCTACGTTGTCTTTAGCCTAGCATGTCACACAGCAATTTAACATACTTCTCTGCTACATTGTATAATGATAAATTTTCCCTCGCGTAAGTAAAATGTAGGGACCTTGTATACAATGTAAAAGATTTTGTAAACTGCAAAATAGTATGTAGTCTGTTACATTACAGGGCAAAAATGTGAATTTTTCACGAGAAATCCTCACTTCTGTCTGACCTAGGGCATAACTAGTGGTGAAACAAATCTTCTCTTCAAAATGTGTGGTTCGTCCCAGTTTCTTTCTTCAGTGACATTTCACAACATATCCCTCAATAAGTTCCGAAATGTTGTCGGTAGAGTCCGGGCTCACGGTATCTAGGGTTGCCAGTTATCCATCAGCAAGGACAAATTCTTTAGTTTAGCCCAAATATGGGGTTTAAGCTTCACTTTTTACACACACACACACACACACACACACACACAGAGAGAGAGAGAAAGAGAGTGAGAGGGAGGGAGGGAGAGAGAGAGATCGTAATACGGAATACGGAGAACTCTACGCTGTAGCTTAGACGAAAGCCGGAACCCTCTGGCGCTAGACGTTCGGGCAGCGAATGAGCGGTCGGCCGCAGGCGCTGTACTGCGTGCGTGGCCGGGGTCACGCGCGACCTCGGCGAGCCTCGGCCAGTCACGTGACCGCAAAGCGGAGAGTAGGGCCGGCTGCAGCCGCCGCGCGGCGTGGCGCTGCAGGACGGGGCAGCTGTGCGCGCGACGCTGCGCAGTTGGCCGCGTTTGTTTACCTGCGCCACTGGTGACGTTCCACAGTGTGTTGTGTGGCCACCCAGAGACGGCGCGCCGCTGAACCGAGACTAGTTGAAGGAAACCGTTGCACAGCCAGGAACTTAATTAGACACGGGCGTTTTTCTTTTAGGTATTAAGCGGTCCCTAGAAGGTCAATATTATTGCGCAATATTTCTGGATGTGCAATAATATTGAAGTGGGTGGGTTAGACATCACAAACTTTTGAAACATTTTGCGCCGCTTGGGAATATTGCGCCGTCTGTTGGCATTACTGACAATATCCTTGCCAGTCTCTCGTTCTAATGTCTCTGGACATAGTTAGTGGTGTTCGCCGTATGTTGTGTTGAAAATGGGTTAAGACGTAAAAGTGTTCTTAGAGTGCACCGAAATGTATAATCATCCCTGTCATTATGAGATGTTGAGTCAGATGAGGACAAAAACTGAAATATTACGAATGAATCATGAGTTGGTGCTCACAAAATAAAGAGAAATGTACCCTACGGCGAGGAAGGAATATGTTTAAAAATTAATTAATGCAGAACTATGACTAAAAGTGTGTTCAGATATTCATGTGTGTGTACGCATTTGCCATTCGAATATTAATCGTTTAGTTCAGTTATTATTGCATGACACTTTTCATAACTTACGTCTCAAGTAAACTTAAGTGAAAACAAGTCTTCGTAAGAATTGTCACTAGCAAGGTGTCGTCGGGTAACTGGTAAGATTTGACTTGATGGAAATGTGTGTAATTGTAGAGTTTTGTATTCTGATCATGCGGATAAAAATTTTCAGTAATTTGTTAAGTTTTGAACTATCAACGCCAAAAAATGTAGGATTTCGTGCAGCCTCAGTTATTTCAACGAGTTTTGTGGGTGAATATTTGACGCTTCTTACACGTACCAATTTTTCACCCACGATCTTTTTTTTTTCCCCTGTTTGCCACAAAGCAGAGCAATTATCACTTGATCATCCAACATTCCGAACCAGAGCATATTGCAAAGCATTATTTTTTAACAACTAACCGTCTACAGACCACTTTGGTGGACACAAGTATAAGGAGGTGGAGGCGTAAATGTGTCTACTACACCGTAAGAAGTACTTCGAGCTTAGGACATGAGAACAGATTTCGCCCGCCTTTCAACTTTAGCCATTTCTTGGACATTCAGTGTTAATTTTAACAGGCGTTGAATCATTGTGCTCGTGTTTTCAAGTGCTTTAGAATGCCGTTAACGAAATACACGGTCACACTTTAAAAAAATCCTATTTGCGTCAGTATCTCACTTGATACCTGAGTTTGTAGTGTTACAACCACAACAAAACTGCATATCCCTCTGTCACTTTCGTTTGTCGAAAACCTCGTTTTGATAGTTTGGTGTTATATCTTCTTAACGATATTCAGTGTTCAGTCACGATATTTTTATTTCTTAATTACTGCCCAACGCGTTTCGATACTACGGCTCTTATTTACAAGGACTGTATCGACATAATGGACGTTACACCTGCTTCCGTCTAACAGTAACACAACGACACACTTGTTATTTTTTAACAAGAAAACTGTCTCTGGCTGGAATAATGAGAGAAACGCTAGAGTAATGAGATACATAAAGTGTTATTACCAGCATTTGACCGTATGATATTGATGACAAACGTCAATATGTGGACTTAACGTTTTGAACGATTTAGTTTGTTTATGACAGTACCAATGATTCAAGCAGCACATATTGAAGTTGCGTTGATCTGATGAAATATTAAATTTGTTACTTCGTATTTCCGTCTACATCTATTGACGAAGTAAAATAAAAAGATACTATGTAGAGGAATGACGGTTAACAATTTTGGTTTTACATTCTTACACATTTCACACTTAATTTGACATGCTTATTAACCCTATATTACTAAAGCCATGTAATATATACGACTGCAGTTGCTACTGCGGGGGTGAAACTCACACAGGGACTTCGTTACATGACCTCGGTTCAGGGTTAGGCACTTGAAGCGCTGCATGTTTATCTATCCATCATCTCGGTTTCTTATTGGGTGATTTTTAGTTTTCCATGATTGGTTTCGTTTCCTATAAAACAAAGCTGCTTTCATTGCACTATGTTCTGTGGACTTTTGTGTGTTTGTCATTGCTTTCGAATCCATAAGTTAACTGCTCGATTTAATGCGTTGTAAGTGTATTGCTTTTATTCTACTTTACTTTTATTTGCATCCGTTTTCCGTACTTACACGCATTTAATGGAGAACTGTATGTTAGCAGGTTGTGACGATATTGGCATTCAACTTCGTAAGAGTCTAGAATAATGCAGTGGCGTACTGAAATTTTTCGTGCAGGAATTTTATCAGCGCTTGCCGTGAGGTATGATCGAAACAAAAGAAGGTGTGTCAGGTGTTTGTGTTACGCAGCCAATGAGAGAGCAGCAGGCATAAGACGTGTTTAGAAGTACAGTAATACATTCCGAAGAAATGCGTTTGCTGTAGACGAGGATTAGTAATTTAAATGCTCTTTGTTTGAGTCACAGCTATTTAAATTGCAAATCAAGGACAGCGTCACAACTCATGATATGTTCGAAATAAGCTGTGAAATATTTCTCTGCTCTATATTGCTATGCAGTTGATCTGAGCGAGCACACTAAGTGGATCAATGTTGTTTAATTAGATCATAGGAGAAGGTAGTTGCATCAATATTAATTAATATATAGAATGTTCGACTCTATTATTAATAAACATTGATCCACCCACCTTCTCCCACGATTTAATAAAAACATTAATCCACTTATTGAATGTGCGATGGCGTAGTTACTTCACCACATGTCTGTTACATTTTCGTGTCTCTGCAGTTAATCCATGAGACATGTTCCAACGATGTCGTCGCCGTGTTTAGCTAAATCACTTAAATCAGTCACTTTATAGCACTTGCTGCCATAATCATAAAATATTTTTCTCAATACTCAGTAACAGCAAACAAGACAATGGTTCCAATTTCGGTGCTAGAAATACAGGGTGTCCCCCCCCAAAAAAAGACCCAATTTTAAATAGAATTATTTATTAGGAAGAAGGGCTTAACACCAACAAATTGCATACTAAATTACTCAGAAAAGATAGACGTTTATAAAAATCCATCATAAATGTTCAATACGTCCTCCATTGGCTGCACAGACGACATCTAGCCGATAGCCGAATTCATCCCAAACTGAGCATAAGGTGTCTTCTGTCACTGTAGCTACAGCAGCTGATATTCTGGTTTTTAGTTCATCGATGTCACGAGGTAATGGAGGAACGTAAACACATTGTTTAACATATCCCCACAGGAAGAAATCACATGGTGTTAAGTCAGGGGACCTAGGAGGCCGAGAGTGTAAAGCCTGGTCTCGCGGTCCTGTTCGCCCTATCCAACGTTGAGGCAAGTTGGCATTGAGGAAACTGCACACGTTATTGTGCCAGTGCGGTGGTGCTCCATCTTACTGATGGATGAAATTGTCAGAGAAGTTGTGGGAATAACCAGTTCCGTAGCACTGCAAGATATGGTTGTCCTGTTACAGTTTCTTCCTCAAAAGAGTAGGGTCCATAAACCTTGATTTGCGAAACCACACAAAAAAATTCACTTTTGGTGAATCACGTTCGTGTTCAATTGTTTCGTGAGGATTTTCTAGCCCCGATATACGCACATTATGACGGTGAACCTTACCGCTAATATGGGAAGTTGCCTCATTGCTGAATATCAACCGTAACATAAAAGTGTCATCTTCTATGTCCTCTAGAATAGCATTGCTAAAGTCCACTCGCTTCACTTTGTCAGTATCTCGAAGAGCTTGTACCACTTGTAATCGGTATGGTTTGAGGGCTAAACGACGCTGTAACACACGCCACACTGTCATGCGCGGTAACGCAAGTTCTCGGCTAGCACGACGCGTAGATTTAGGAGATTCCGCTCAAATGCTCGTCGGATTTATCCCAGTGTTTGTTCAGGAACGCGTGGCCGGACTTTCACCTTTACAGAGGCACCCTGTTTCTTAAAACTGTTTATGCCACCGTCGAATGTTCTTTGGTGATGGTGGTTTAGCCCGAAATCTAATATGAAACGCCCGCTGAACTGCGATCACTGAAAAGTAAGACTAAATTCAATAACACAATACACCTTCTGTTGCGCGGACGCCATATTGCGCGAGACTGGCTGCACGCTCCAGGTCAGCGTCCGCAGCGACATCTAGCGGATTTTTTCTGAAACTCTAGACCATGCCGATTACATCTAGCTTTGTTTCAGTTACCTATTGACATTTGTCTCAATATTATTACAAGTTAAAATCGGGTCATTCTTTTTGGGAGACCCTATACATTGCATCTCTTCTCGCCTCTAATTGGTTAAGTCAAAGAATTATCCCATTGGCTACACGAACTGAT
Source organism: Schistocerca cancellata (assembly GCF_023864275.1). Taxonomy (NCBI): domain Eukaryota; kingdom Metazoa; phylum Arthropoda; class Insecta; order Orthoptera; family Acrididae; genus Schistocerca; species Schistocerca cancellata. Next base: position 665,108,816 of record NC_064626.1, read on the forward strand.
GCGTTGCCAACCCATGAGCAGTAGATTAACACCGCCCTGACTGCCGCTGGCCCTGATCTAGACTTTAGCCATTCAGCTTTATTACGTGTTGTCACAGAATGAGTATGTAATTCTGCTTTGAATGGTAGTTCTTCTTGTCACTGAGTGCCATGCATTTCACAGTGGCTTGCAGGGTATGGATGTAGATGTACATAGATGAGTATACTTAGTAGTTCAAATGGCTCTGAGCACTATGGGACTTAACTTCTGAGATCATCGGTCCACTAGAACTTAGAACTACTTAAACCTAACTAACCTAAGGACATCACACACATCCATGCCCGAGGCAGGATTCGAACCTGCGACCGTAACGGTCGCGCGGTTCCAGACTGAAGCGCCTAGAACCGCTCGGACACACTGGCCGGCAGTATACTTAGTAGTCTTGGAGACTAGAGCATTCAGTGATAGTCGTTATGCAAATGTTTTCACATCTATTAAGGGGTACTACAAACAGCACATTTTAACAGAAGTCAATGAAATTTTCGGTGGCCTCCGTTAATGCGAGCGTATGAAAAATGGATGGGAACAAAACTAACGTAGAATACGACGTTATACTTGCAATGCATTTAAATCGAGCTGATCACACATGTATTCATAAGCAGTAACACGGTGCATATAGTATCATGAGCATGCTGTCCGTGTACAGGATGGAGAAGGCGACCGATCTACCTAGGTATGACCGAGGGCAAATTGTGATGGCCCGGAGGCTTGACACGAGCTTTTCGGAAACTGCACGACTTGTCGGGCGTTCGATGAGTACTGAAGTGATGTGCTCAAGGTGAAACCACGTCCACAAGGCTTGGGATTGGGCAGCCACCCCACATTACAGATGTCGCACATCGTAGACTGGGGTAAAACAGGACAGGTGGGGAACTGTCGTGGAACTGACATTAGACTTTAGTGCTGGGCAGCGTAAAAGTGTGTCAAAACACACAGTGCACTGAACACTCTTAGCGATGTGCCTCAGCAGCCGACGACCCACGGATGTGCAAAGGATAACACCACGACATCGGCAACTACGACTGAAATGGGCAGTTTGACCATTGGCACTGGATGTTGGCGCAGTGGCAGAGCGTTGCATGATATGATGAATCCCAATACTTTCTTCATCACGCCAATGGGAGGTCGCCAATCCGCCGTCTTCCAAGACAGGACTGGCTCTCCCAAGGCCGTCAGTAGTTCCAATGGTATGTTGTCTACTCCGGGGGCCTTGTTCCGACTCAGGTCTTTCAGTGCTCTGTCAAACTCTTCACGCAGTATCATATCTCCCATTTCATCTTCATCTACAAAAAAAATGGTTCAAATGGCTCTGAGCACTATGGGACTCAATATCTTAGGTCATAAGTCCCCTAGAACTTGGAACTACTTAAACCTAACTAACCTAAGGACATCACACACACCCATGCCCGAGGCAGGATTCGAACCTGCGACCGTAGTAGTCCCGCGGTTCCGGACTGCAGCGCCAGAACCGCTAGACCACCGCGGCCGGCCATCTTCATCTTCATCTACATCCTCTCCCATTTCCATAATATTGTCCTCAAGTACATCGCCCTTGTATAGACCCTCTATATACTCCTTCCACCTTTCTGCTTTCCCTTCTTTGCTTAGAACTGGGTTTCCATCTGAGCTCTTGATATCATACAAGTGGCTCTCTTTTCTCCAGAGGTCTCTTTAATTTTCCTGTAGGCTGTATCTATCTTACCCCTAGTGAGATAAGCCTCTACATCCTTACATTTGTCCTCTAGCCATCCCTGCTTAGCCATTTTGCACTTCCTGTCGATCTCATTTTTGAGACGTTTGTATTCCTTTTTGCCTGCTTCATTTACTGCATTTTTATATTTTCTCCTTTCATCAATTAAATTCAATATTACTTCTGTTACCCAAGAATTTCTACTAGCTCTCATCTTTTTACCTACTTGATCCTCTGCTGTCTTCACTACTTCATCCCTCAAAGCTACCCATTCTTCTTCTACTGTATTTCTTTCCCCCATTCCTGTCAATTGTTCCCTTATGCTCTCCCTGAAACTCTGTACAACCTCTGGTTCTTTCAGTTTATCCAGGTCCCATCTCCTTAAATTCCCACCTTTTTGCAGTTTCTTCAGTTTTAATCTACAGTTCATAACCAATAGATTGTGGTCAGAGTCCATGTCTTACAATTTAAAACCTGGTTCCTAAATCTATGTCTTACCATTATATAATCTATCTGATACCTTTTAGTATCTCCAGGGTTCTTCCATGTATACAACCTTCTTTCATGATTCTTAAACCAAGTGTTAGCTATGATTATGTTGTGCTCTGTGCAAAATTCTACCAGGCGGCTTCCTCTTTCATTTCTTAGCCGCAATCCATATTCAACTACTACGTTTCCTTCTCTCCCTTTTCCTACCCTCGAATTCCAGTCACCCATGACTATTAAATTTTCGTCTCCCTTCACTATCTGAATAATTTCTTTTATCTCATCATACATTTCTTCAATTTCTTCGTCATTTGCAGAGCTAGTTGGCATATAAACTTGTACTACTGTAGTAGGTGTGGGCTTCGTATCTATCTTGGCCACAACAATGCGTTCGCTGTGCTGTTTGTAGTAGCTTACCCACATTCCTATTTTCCTATTCATTATTAAACCTACTCCTGCATTACCCCTATTTTATTTTGTGTTTATAACCCTGTAGTCACCTGACCAGAAGTCTTGTTCCTCCTGCCACCGAACTTCACTAATTCCCACTACATCTAACTTTAACCTATCCATTTCCCTTTTTAAATTTTCTAACCTACCTGCCCGATTAAGGGATCTGACATTCCACGCTCCGATCCTTAGAACGCCAGTTTTCTTTCTCCTGATAACGACATCCTCTTGAGTAGTCCCCGCCCGGAGATCCGAATGGGGGACTAGCACTATGATGTACATAATTACAATACCAGAAGGAAAAATTACCTTCATTACTCCTCATTAAGGTTGTCTTTGGCACACCAAGGTGTGGACAATGGTGCGACAAAAATTTTTGATTACTTACCTAGTGATATAAGATGCCTAACAGACGGCAAAGAAAAGATTGAAACTAAAAAAGTTTCTTCTTGACAACTCTTTCTAATATATAACTTAATGATGTTCAGGATGTAACCATATTTACAAATTAATTTCAGATTTGAATGTAAAATGAGTTGTTCCACGTCATTACGATGTATCGTGCAAAATGATCGATGGAATATAAAAACTAACTTAGCAATTCCAATGGATTTTACAGAAGAGTATAATACTGGGGGTGGGATACTTTACGTCCATCACAAAAATGGGGAGACATAGACGAAGTGCTCCGTCTAAAGTTGGATTTTTGACTACGAATCTTTTAGTGGTGACTTTTGAACAAAAATTTCATACTCTACTTTGGTTGTTTGACAGACAGGTAGATTTATCCACTTCTATGCACTTTAGTTGTTTCAATCCTCTATCAGTGGGCGGTCAAAACATGACTATTAACGGGCGTGCGTTTTAGAAAACGTATAGTTTGCATTTATCGATTTCCGTATCATTTTATGAGAAAGTGTAGAATCGTCGTTTGCATCTCTAAATGTGACTATTGACTCCAAAAATGGCGAGTCAAGTATAGAAACAGTAGGTTTTATCTTATGCGATGCGGATGAAAGTATGTTACAATTCTTTAGTGCAAAAGGTGTCTCTTTCTTTCCATTCTTTTGCTTTACAACCTTGAGTCTAGACTACAGTATAGAGAGTGAGGTGGCGTGGTGATAATAACAATGGAGTCGTATGTGGGAGAACGACTGTTCACATACAGATTTTGGTTTCCTGTGGTTCCGTTTTATCGCTCAAGGCAAATGCCAACATCGTTCCGCTGAAAAATTCCCAGCCGGTTTGCTTCGTACGTCATATACGAGGGCTATTCGGAAAGTAAGGTCCGATCAGTCGCGAAATGGAAACCACAATGAAAATAAATAATATTTTATTTCCAAATGTTTTTTTTATAGTCGCCGCTTCGACCGAGACATGTACCGTAGGATTATACCAATTTTGCAATTCCCTCGTCATAGAAGACAGCCGTCTATACTCTCTGCCTATTCTCTACACTGATATGCAACCTGTTTGTGCCAGAACGTTGACTTCATAGCCAGCGGTTCATATGAGCGGAGACGAAAATCAGAGGGAGCCAAGTTCTGGCTATTTATTGGGTGATGAAACACTTCCCTTCGAAAACGCTGCAGTGGAGTCTTGCAATGTGCCGGTGACAGTTATGTCTTTTGGGTTGCATGAAATCAGGAGAAATATCTCACAGGCGCTCATACTTGGGAGACATTATTTTCTAGGCATCTTTAGGTGTTCACTGAGCTCTCAAAACTGAAAAGAGCGACGCTACGCCGTCGATGGGCATACTGGAGACACTGTCCAAAACATCTGTGCAAAACTTCATCGGATTTTCACTGTAGTTTCCATTACGCTATCGATTGGCCCTTAAGTTTCTGAATAGCCCTCGTATCATGGCTTGATCTCCGACAGAACGTTAAACATTAAGCTTCCTTCGTTCCATTACTCTATAAGGTTTGTCTCGACAGTTCTTCACAATAGTCTCAAAACACTGGGAAGATTTAAATTTTTTTGATTATGTGCATTACACTCTTAAATGTCTGTTTCCAGGTATGACATGTTTTCTTATTGTCTTTTTATATCTTGCATGAACAGAGAGGGAAAGACAGAGAGTAGCAGGCTAGACATTTGAGGGAGCCACAGGACTTCAGACCTCAAGGAACAAAATTCACGGCGGCTGCAGACTGTCAGAATTGCGAAGTACGAATGAAATGGTTCAAATGGCTCTGAACACTATGGGACTTAACATCTGAGGTCACCAGTCCCCTAAAACTTAGAAATACTTAAACCTAACTAACCTAAGGACATCACACACATCCATGCCCGAACCTGCTACCGTAGCGGCCGCGAGGTTCCAGACTGAAGCGCCTACAACCGCTCGGCCAAAGCGGCCGGCGTACGAATGAAGAGATGTGTTGTCACATGTCATGCTGCAGTATGACAGTACCCAACTGAGTGCTAATGATTCTTCACAAAAACTACGCTATCTTATCAAGAGCATCGGGACACCTGTTAGTGGACATTAATATGAGGTGTTGTACACGCTTCGTCTTTAGAAGACGGTTCGAGCTCTGCTGGCGACCCATCTATTCTTCCTCAAGAACAGAAACCAGAGTAGGTGGTGATGTTGGACGCTCACGTATCCCAAAAGTGCTCCACGGAGTTCAGGTCAGGACATTGGGCAGGTCAGTCCATTTCAGGAATCTTATTGTCCACAATACATTGCCCCATAGAATCTCCTTTGCCTCAAAGTGCATTGTCAGGCTGGTGCAAAAATCATCGTCTCTGAACTTTTCCTCTGCTACACGCAGTACACAGTGCTGTAAAGAGTATTCATATCCTTTTGCGTTTAGCGTTTCCTCAAGCGCATTAAGGGCAACACACCCTAACCACGAACGACGCGCACATACTGTAATACCACATCCTCCATACTTCGCTGTTGGCAGTAGATTTGATGGAATTCCCGAAACCCAAATGTTTCCATGGGTCTGCCACAGGGTACAGCGTGATTAATCATTCCAAATCATTCGTTTCCAGTCATTCACTGCCCTGTGGCGTCGCTCGTTACACCACATCACGCGTCACTTAGCAATGATTACAGACATTCAGTCCGCAACCGCGCTGCTGCTACGGTCGCAGGTTCGAATCCTGCCTCGGGCATGGATGTTGAACCGTGAATTTACTTTCAAAATCTTTTCTTAAAGAATTTACTTTATTTACTAGCGATTCATCAAGAACATTAACACATTTAATCACAGTAGGTGAGCGTGGAAGTAGTTGCCAGGGAGTAACTGATGAAAATGAAATTATCTTTAACAAATGGGAATTTTATTCATAAAAGCCTTTTCAAAAACAGATTTAAAATTTATAAGCAGAAAAGCACCCTAGAAATATCAACTTACAATTTTATTTAGAGGCAGAAAGAAGAATATTGACAGTATGAGACTTCGGGCTGAGAATCTTGCCGCTCCCTTTCAACACGGCCGTAGTCACGACCGCTCACAACAATCTCTGAAAGACTACACTGGTGCAAATCTGCAACACACCAGGTTACCTTAAACTAAAAATTTTAACAACTCACACAAGCACATTAACTATGCACCCCGTAAGAGGGATGGAAATGGTACAAATACTCACACTAAGAAATTATTTGCCACCGAAAGTGCATTTGTTTTTAAAAGGACTCTTACGGTGGAAGGGTGGCAACTTTATAAAAATGCTATTTAAATAAAACCCATGAAATTCAGACTTACATAAAATGTACGACGTGCTCTACATTACACATATACCGCCTCGCAAGATGTTAGGGAAGATAAAAACATATTTCAGGAATTCGGCCTTTACACCTTAATTCTATAAATTCATTAACACCGAATCCGACAAACATGACAGAGGCAGCTATTAACGTATATCAGATTGACAGGGGGATTACTGAACAACCCGAACCGCAGATTGCTCTAACCGTCCCCAACTCCACAAGGGAAAAACGGACCACCCAATTCACAAATAACCACCTTCCCGCGGGTGGGCAAACGGAGAAGAAAGGTGGGACGACCACAAAACAAAGCGGCTAGTGACCTCACCAAGAAAATAAGCAGAATTTAACAAGTAAATGAAACAACATATCTCCAATCACTTAACTTCTAATAACTGCGATTTCTGGCGAAGACCTGGCGCAGCACCCCCAACGCTCTCCCGAACCGTCCGCCGCCAGCCGCTTCAACGGACGCAGGAAGGCGCGCCGATCTCCCGTCTCACGGCGTCGCAGCTCGCCCCGGCCAGCCCGATGTCGTGGTTTCAATCCTGTTGCTCTCGTGTCAACCGCGAAGCCACTACTCCTTTCTATACGGCGCGGCCCACTGGACTCACGTGGGGACCTCACAACCGCCGACGCTCAAGGCGGACAAGTCATCACGTGTCTCAGTGCGCGACCGACCAACCGACCGATCCCACCGCCAATGACCGTTGCCCGAGCAACTCGAGCAGACTGGCGGACTAGCGCGCAGACTCAGATGCAGGAACTCAGCCCCGAGCAGGCGACCACTAGCTGAGTTCTGTTACTGGTGGAGTGGCAAGACTCTCATTTTCTGGCTTCAAGTTTGATACAAACGACAGACGCACAGACAGACACTAACTGCCGCACAAATGCGAACGAGAGACAGAGCAGAAACTGGTGACGCGAGACTGACCTAGACTCACTCCGACTGACCAACTGCCCAGACTCTCCCCGACTGACAGACTGACCCCCTGCCGAGCTCATAGCGCCCCTTAAGTGCACGTGAACAGGCAACTTTTCCCCTTTCTCACCAACAGGAGACACCAAAGCTGCGATTGCCACAGCGGCGCCACCGCCAGAAACGGAGGGCGACTGCTTTACACTACGCGCTGCAGCGCGCTCTTCAAAACAGCAAATTTTACCACGGCTCAGATGTGTGTGATGTCCTTAGGTTAGACAGGTTTAAGTAGTTCTAAGTTCTAGGGGACTGATAACCTCAGATGTTAAGTCCCATAGTGCTCAGAGTCATGTTTGATTACAGATACGTGTGGCTTATAAGGAGCTGCACGACCGCTATGTCCCATTCTTTTCAGGCGGCTATACAACAGGCTTTCCTACGCCGTCACCACCTTCTAGGTGTATTTTTCGACATCGAGAAGGCCTACGATACTACTTGGAGGCGTCTCATCCTGGAGCAGCTTCACGAATGGGGTTTTCGTGGTTGTCTTCCTCTTTTTATTCAGTCTTTCCTCTCGCCACGATATTTTAGATACCGGATTGGTGACGTCCTGTCTGATCGCTTTGAGCAGGAGAACGGTGTCCCTCAGGGTAGCGTTTTAAGTGTGACTCTCTTTGCCATCGCTATTAATAGCATTACGTCCATAGTGAAAAGTCCTGTCCAATGTTCTTTGTTTGTGAACGATTTCTCTTTGTTTTGCTCTTCTTCAAGCCTTGCAACGACAACTCGTCAGTTGCAACTTACGATTAGGCGTTTGGATGGCTGGGCGCAGAAGAGTGGTTTTAAGTTTTCCACCGAGAAGTTTGTATGTGTTCTTTTTAACCGTTCTCGTTCGATTTTAACCTTTCCTGAGTTGAGGATGAGGGACACTATACTTACTTTTAAAGACACGGTGAGATTTCTGGGGCTCATTTTTGACTCGAAGCTCACGTGGTTACCTCATCTTAAAGACCTGAAACGGCGGTCACTTAAGGCTGTAAGTATTTTAAAATGTCTTAGCCACAGTACATGGGTAGCTGACAGGACTTGTCTGCTCCAGTTTTACAGGGCGTTTGTGCGATCTCGGCTCGATTATGGGTGCACGGTGTATGGGTCTGCGAGGCCTTCTTACTTAAAGTTGTTGGACGTTGTGCACCATGAAGGGCTTCGGTTGGCCACTGGGGCATTCCGAACTAGCCCCATACCAAGCCTCTGTGCAGAGGCTGGTGAACCGCCACTTCATATGCGGCGACGGCTACTTACAGTGCGCCAGGCGTATAAAACTTTGTCCACACCATACACCCCTGCATACCATACCGTTGCTCAGCCTCCTCTGGCACGATTGTTTCATAACCGGCAACGTGCGACGCAGCCCTATGGGATTCGCGCACAGGATTACCTCGGTGCGATGTCTATGGCTGGTCTTCATGTTTTACGTCGCGGTTGGAGCAGATCTCCACCTTGGCTCCTCCGGAGACCCAAACTTATTTTAGATTTGACTAATTTTAAGAAAGCTGGCACACCAAATTTTACGTTCCAATCTCTGTTTTTTAACATTTTAGATGTGCATCATGGTTTCACTGTCGTTTATACTGATGGCTCCAAACAGGAGACTTTCCTTGGCTGTTCTGTGGTGTTCCCTGATCATGTTGCCCAGATTCGCCTCCCTGCTGAATATACCGTTTTCGCAGCGGAGCTCCACGCGATCCTGACGGCACTGGAGCAGATGCATCGTGTTCGGGGCGATCGATTTCTTCTCTGCTCCGATTCTCTTAGTGCCTTACAGTCGCTGCAGAACCTGTACCCGACTGAAGAGATGGTAAAGCTGATACATGACCAACTGTACTTGCTCCAACGGCGGGGTAAAGAGGTATCCTTCTGCTGGGTGCCTGGTCATGTCGGCATATGGGGCAATGAACAGGCTGATCGGGCTGCCAAGGAGGCCTGCAGAGAGCAGGATGTGGTCCAGTGTCCCATCCCCTTGCAGTCAGTCATCGCTGCACTCCACAGGAAGTGCGTGGAGTTGTGGGAGGACGAATGGCTGGCGGTGACGGCCAATAAACTGCGGTTGGTAAAGTCAACCACTCGGCCGTGGCGTTCCTCCTGCCGGCTGCTCAGGCGGGAAGAGGTGGCGCTCACACGTCTTCGGATCGGGCACTGTCCTCTGACACATAGCTATTTATTACGGCGGGAGGATCCTCCGTTTTGTGATGCTTGTGGTGTGCACATCTCTGTCCGGCACATTTTAACAGACTGCATTTTATACCGTGATGCAAGGGCAGAAGCACAAGTTGATGGGGATCTGCCCTATGTTTTAGCTAACGATGAGACGTGTGTGTCTAGGGTTTTTAAATTTTGTGATGTGTCTGGACTCTGGCCTAAACTTTTAGGCTGGAGGTGTTAGTGTATTGCAGAGTGGCTGGCTCCTCCCTTTTTTCCTTGCGGTCAGCCAGCCACTTCCATCTGCTACATTGTTTTAGCTCCCTCTACCTTTTTCTTCCCGTGTTGTTCATGTTTTACTGTTGACGCCCTGCTTCATCCCACGCTTCGGTGTGGGTGAGCACATGTTTTTCAATGATTGTTCCCCGTGTTTTCTGTTCCGTTATATGTAAATGTTCTGAGTTTTTTCTTGACACCCGTCTCACTATGATACTGAACGGGCGCTGAAGACCTTGCTGTCGTGCGCCCACACAACCCTTCTACTACTACTACTATTTCAGCTCCCTACACACAGTCGTTGTACTAGCTGGACTGCTGACAAAGCATTGTAACTCACGACTGTTTCCGATGATTTCATGCAATTGTATACAACCACCCTGCACAGTACTTGACGGTCGCTGTCCGTCAGTGCATGAGGTTTACCTGGTCCTGGTTTAGATGAGGTTGTTCCTTCACGTTTCCACTTCACAATAAACATCTTTATATGGATTGAAATGTCCCTGGTGGATTTGCTGCTCTAGTGACATCCAATAACCAGGCCATTTTCGAAGTCGCTGACCTCTCCTTAACGATCCATTCTGCTGTCCCTGCTTCTCTACTGATAGCACGTTACTTCCCACTTCATTTTATACTGGCGGTTCCGTCTCTCGTGACGTCTATTCGTCAACTACACATTACATGGGGGTACTTGGTACGTTTGATCAGATATTGTATTCAGATGAGAGCGATGAATCTCTCTCACTACTCTCTGTCCTTTGCACCAACTATCTTGCGCATTTCGCTGCTAATAAAAAGTGGTTAGGCAGACGACATTTAACCGTAAACGAAGAAACGCACAGCATCGTCACTATGTGGTTCGTCAGAGAGGCGACAGTGGTGGTAGTAAGTTCCTATGGGACCAAACTGCTGAGGTCATCGGTCCCTAGGCTTACACACTACTTAAACTAACTTAAACTAAGTTACGCTAAGGACAACACACACACACCCATGCCCGAGGGAGGACTCAAATCTCCGACGGGAGGAGCCGCGCGAACCGTGGCAAGGCGCCCGAGACCACGCGGCTGCCCCGCGCGGCGATGCGACTATCTATTTTTGGAGGACATAGAGAAGCTGTGTCAATCGCCTTGGTGATTACATTGCAGAATTGTCAATAAATGTACATAACATCTGTACGTTCCTTCTCGATAATGAAACTTCATTTAGGTTGATAAAAATAGCCCTCGTAGTCCTATTATTATTATTATTATTATTATTATTATGTGCAAGTGTCAGTCTACAACTTTGGGCAAAAAAAAAAAAAAAAAAACACACCAAGACATTCACACTTACTCAAATCATCAGCCACGAGTTGCACAAAAACTAATATTGGTTACTGATTGTTTCAATAAATACAACTACAGTTAGTGGAAATGGGTAGAATACTAAATATTCAGACTTGTTAACGAAAGCAGCTCACGAAATCACTTCATGCACCAAACGAGATGGTGCAATGATTATGTTCAGGATCAGCAAGTTGTAAATTACCGTGGAACTAATTCGATTTACATTTTTCTTGGCTCATATAAAGCAGAACAGGAGCAAGAGATGTATCGCAACTGATACCACTGCCAATATAATTGAGTTATCTACTTTTCTAATTTGCAGAGATGCATCGCTTTCAGCTCAGCCACGTATAATTAGGGCAGGAAGACTTAAACCGTTTTAATGACAGTCAGTCCTCCATGCAGTACATCTGCAAACTTCACCTACCTCGCACTCACCGGGTATACTGCCTTACGGCAACACAGTAGCCGTCCTGTCAATATCATGGTGATCAGATGATGACTTGGAAATAAGCTGAAACCAGCAATTATGCGATATGTGCGACCTGACCTGTAAGCCACATCAGTATTTGTAGATTTCCCACAGTCTTGTATCCTCCGTGGTATGGAAGTATTTTCCGAATGTCATCTTCAGGAATTTCTTATCATACCTCAAACAAATGAGCCAGTTCATGAAGACCACGTGGTGCAGGTTGGGGTGAAAGTTCACTGCCTGACAGAGTCGTAAAGCACACTTAAGGGGAGGGAGAAAGGAAATGAAACTTGTTGGGTTGAGAAGGTATGTGATATTACTTCAGTGATCACGAAACTGAATTACATTTACAAAGAAATTGGGGGTATAAGCCCCTTATCAGGATGGCATTGGGGTGGATTGGGAATGGCATCATTGGTTCCTGTCCTGAGGCAAGCTGACACACAACTGTTGTAATTGGTCCTTCACGACCTGGATATTGACAATGGGACGAAGTTGACGTGCGAGCTGGGCCCACACAGGTTGTACCTCAACGTCACTCAGGCAGAGCCTATGCACAACAATTGTGCTGTTGAAAAATGAAACCACGATACTGTAGCATGAGAAGTAACACATGACGACTCATGATACCCATCAAGTACCGTTGTGCCGTCTGAATTCACTCAATAATTACCAGCCGTGATCTGGAGTTATGCCCATTGGCTCCGCACACCGTGACCAGGAGTAACAGCGCTGTGCCTCTCCAAAACACTGCAAGAATGGAACCCGTGTCGAGGTTGCCACCGTATTCACTGACAATTGTCATACCGGGTAGTAGAGAGCCGCGACTCATCGCTGAACTCAGTGCGACGCCATTCATCAGCAGTCCACGCTCCACAGCCCTGGCACCAATCAAACGCAGCCATGTGTCAAGTGAATCTACATGGTCCCAGAGATCTTTTCAAGTCTCGAACACCTATGAGGTATACAGGATGAATCACCTAAAATTTGCACTGCAAATGTTGCGAAAAAGGAAACTGCAGCTGATGTGCGGCTTTCACAGAATGTGTTGGAAGTCAGAGGCTCGCATTATTAGCCAGTAAGCAAGTTGTAATAATACTGAAAAGTGTACTTTGTGCAAACTTCCACTTTTTTAAATGGCAGAATGCCTACTGACATTAACAAACTAAAAGAAGGGTACATTAGAATGTCGGTGGTGTTTGTTGTATGATTTTAATGCGAGTTGTTTAAGAGACATTGTATTTTGAAAGGTTTCCACACTGGCATTTGTTTGTGCCACTCAACCTGCGACGTTTGCTTACAGTGTGCTTGTGTGTTCCTTGAGTGCGTAGCGACTTGACAGTCAGTTAGTGTGTGACAGTCCAAGCAGTAGGTCGTGAGTGGACGAAGGGATTTACCAACATAGAAAAAACCCGACATGGTCATGGCGTATGGTTCAAATGGCTCTGAGCACTATGGGACTTAACTTCTAAGGTCATCAGTCCCCTAGAACTTAGAGCTACTTAAACCTAGCTAACCTAAGGACATCACACACATCCATGCCCGAGGCAGGATTCGAACCTGCGACCGTAGCGGTCGTGCGGTTCCAGACTGTAGCGCCTAGAACCGCTCGGCCACTACGGCCGGCCATGGCGCATGGAGTCTGTACGAAGAATGAAGTTGGTTCTTGTACAGTGTATGCGGCAAGATATCCCAATAAACGTCAACCATCTCGAAATTATTTATCAACCTCTTTAACCAGTTATGCGAAAGTGGTAGTGTAATATCTTGACAACGTAGCAGAAGGAAAAAAGTGACGACACAAGAGGGAGGGGGGAAGGAGGAGGGGTGAAATTAATGTTCTTGCTGCTGTTGCAGTTGTTCCGCACGTTGGCCACCTCGCAATCGCACCAGGAAGTTGCATGAGTGAGGCAAGTGTCCTACGCATTCTCCATCCACATAGTTTCCATGGCTATGACATCGCTCTTCTTCAAGAACTGCTTGGAAACGGTTATGGGAGTCGTGTTAACTTCTGTGCATGGGAATTAAGACAGGATACTCCAAATGTACAGTTTGATGTATCTTGTTTAGTGATAAAGGCACATTTGCCAATCATGGCCAGATAAAATTCCGAAACACACACTATTGGTATGAGATTTTCACTCTGCAGCGGAGTGTGCGCTGATATGAAACTTCCTGGCAGATTAAAACTATGTGCCGGCCCGAGACTCGAACTCGGGACGTTTGCCTTTTGTGGGCAAGTGCTCCACCAACTGAGCTACCCAAGCACGACTCACGTCCTGTCCTTACAGCTTTACTTCTGCCAGTACCTCGTCTCCTACCTTCCAAACTGTACAAATCGCTCCTGCCATGTCTCCACAATATCCTTTCTTTCAGGAGTGCTAGTTCTGCAAGGTTTTCAGGAGAGCGGTAATGTTTGGAAGGTAGGAGACGAGGTACTGGCAGAAATAAAGCTGTGGGGACGAAGCGTGAGTCGTGTTTGGGTAGCTCAGTTGGTAGAGCACTTGCCGGAGAAAGGTAAAGGTCCCGAGTTCGAGTCTCAGTCCAGCACACAGTTTTAATCTGCCAGGATGTTTCACACACTATTGGTCTGTTGACAAACCCCGTTGACTTCGTCATGTGTAACGTCAGCGCCCTCGGAGTGTAAACGTGTGCTGTGGGATAGTCAACCATCAGCTAGGCCCGTTTTCCATAGACGGAGCAAAACGCGGACAAGTATAGCAGCATCGTAACAGACTATCTTTTACGGATGCTAGAGACGTTCCTCTGCAGACTGGGAGGAACCTGTGCTACAAGCATGATGGTTGCCCCCTATAGTGCATGACATATTATTACATGTCTTCACAAATCGTTTCCAAAGCACTAAATTGGAGCAGAGAACCCGTACCTTGGTCGACCCGTTCCCCGGATTTGACACCTGTAGATATTATCCTGTGGAGAAACCTGAAAGACGCTGTTTACCAGGACACACCGACTTCACTCGATGATATGCGGCGATGTATTGCTGGAACGTGCTCGAAATCACTGCTGAAATGCTAGCGCGTGTGCAGCAGTCGTTCCATACCAGACTGGAAGCGTGTATTGCCTGTGCCGTTGATCATTTTGAACACAACCTGTGATGGTCAATTGTCTCGTTATTGGCCAGAATCCACATAGCTATTGTATGCACTTGTATTGTTCTTTAGTGGTTCAAATGGGTCTAAGCACTATGGGACTTAAAATCTGAGGTCATCAGTCCCCTAGAACTTAGAACTACTTAAACCTAACTAACATAAGGACATCACACACATCCATGCCCGAGGCAGGATTCGAACCTGCGGCCGTAGCGGACGCGCGGTTCCAGACTGAAGCGCCTAGAACCGCTCGGCCACATCGTGTTCTTTAGTGAGTCACAGGTATTGTACAAATGTCGGTATAAGAACTTTTAAAAATACTGTGTCTTGTAAACAAACAAAACTAGAATCTTGCAACAAACACCAGTGACATTCTAATTTACCCTGTTCATTTTGTTAATAGGAACAGCCATTGTTCCATTTAAAAAAGTATATGCATCTACCTAGTGAGCAGGAGAGCCGGATTCGAATGCCGACCTTGGTACAAATTTTCATTCGTCGCAGCCATTTGTGTTGTGGTGTTAACGGCAGATTACGCATTAAACAGTAATTCACTAGTCCGAACAGTAGTGCAGACTGACACAGAATGTTCCAGGGAGCCCATTACGTGTTCTCGAATGGCAGGCGCACATCTGAGGGCCTTACGTTATGACTGGTGGCACAATACGGGCCCTGTTGTGATTAGCCGTGGTCGACCGGAATCTTGACGACGAGTAAGACTGCCTTCATAATCCCAAGCAGACCAACAATGGGTCACAATCACATCCGAATACCCCGCAAGTCTGGCTACTGCGCGATTTTACCGGCCAGCCAAATGGAGAACAATAATGAGGTGCCTTTAAAAATTTGTCACGTGCTGATGACGCTGCCTCACACGGGTACCCAGCATCTCCGTGTCCCTTAGAGTCATCACTTAACTTTTAACGCTGTTCACGCCCCTTATACAGGGTGTTTTCGTAAATGCGTGCAATAATGTAATGCACTGAACAATTTTATATAGGGAACCTGCGATAGGAGAAGCCCGTTTAAGGAGATATGGAAGTAAACTTGTCTACCGCTTTGTCTAGCAATGTTGTTTTCCAGCTCATTTAAAACTAACATTCGAACAATTTTACACGTACTGGGCTGCTAATTTACAAGTACATTTTTTATTTCCTGGCATAGAAACAAGAAGATCGAGCCTAATTAAAGGGAAGTCTTGATGCAGGTTTTGTTTGCTTTACTTGTTCATAAGGTGGCTCTTTGAGTCCTATTTTCGTTGTCCCATGACAGAACGTGTTGTGAATCGACGAATGACGCATTAATTACTCAGTTCTGTTCAGAGGTATACAGTACAATACGACGTAGCTGTACCGGTACAGTATTTCCTGGTCGCTGGATTTGAAGGTGAGGTCCCATTCCATGGTTTGCGAGATCATCTGACCTGAATCCCCTAGATTATTTCCTACGGGGATATCCAAAGTCACTTGTGTATGAGACCCCAGTGATTCGGAGATGGAATTAGTTTTCAGAATTGCAGCTGCCTGTGATGTGATTCGAAAAACACCAGCGATGTTTGTCAGAGTGCTTCAGAATTTTGTTTACCGATGTCATACATACTTGCATTGAGGTTGATGGTCGTCAGTTTCAGAACATTTTGTAAGATACAGTACAAATAGTACGTTTATTGTGTCAACAATCGTATTTGCAGTTAACTAATGTAAATAAAAAGTGCACAGTAACATAATTTTATTCCCATTATCTCCTTAAGCTGGCTTCTCCGACTCCGGGTTCCCTAACTCAAACTGTTCAGTGGAGCGCCCTGTTAAATTTTTGCACGCTCTCACGGAAACAACCAATATACCACACCAGCCCTGGTAACAATACTAAACACGAACTTCACCAATCCACTATTTCCATGGGCAACAGATAGAGCAGCCAAGTCATTTTGCATACCTAAGCTGTGATATATCATATGATAGAAACGTTGAAGTTAAGGGAAAGTTGAGTAAGCACGGACGAAACTGTGAAACAATAAGAAGAACATTAAGGAATAAAGTTTGTAAAGAGACTTCAGTGATGTTTCATACAACAGTGACAATTACTAGTTTGATTCATCAAAGCGAAGGCTGGATAAAGGAGAAAAAAAGAGCAGCAACAAATTCGAGCAGAAATGAGATTTTGAAGACATGAAGTGATGGACAAGAATGGACAGAATAAGGATTAGTATATTCGTCAGAAACTAACATCTTTGCCCTGAATGACAAGATAAACGGCTATAGAAAAAAAATGCGAACATCACATGGATACGATGGAGGAAAATCGACTATCCAGACAGGCAAAATACTATGAGACATTGTCAGAAAGTTAGTTTTTTAGATAAAGTGTACTTGAAAAAGAAATTACATAATACTATTCAGACACTTTTCTATTTTTACATAATCGCCATCCCGATCAGTACATGTCGAGTCGTGGCACTAGCTTCTTAATGCCCTCTTCGAAGAAGTCTTCTGCCAGATCCTTCCACCTAATCCAGAAGATCTTTCTCCGCCTGCTCATCGGTTGAAAATTTAATGCCACTCATGTGTGCCTTCGGCAATGTGAAAAGATGGTAATCTGGAGGTGCCACGTTAGAGCAACGGGGAGGGGGGGGGGGGAGGGGAAGGGGCTTAAACATCCCAACCAAATGAGCCCAACACCATCTTAGTGACTAAGGCTGTGCGAGGGCGTGAGTTCTCATAAAACAAGCACACTCCCGTCTTTAGCATTCCCCTCCTTTTGTTATGAATATCGCTTTGAGCGTTTTTGTGGTCTCACAGTATCGTTGTCCATTGGTGGTCTCCCCGTGAGGCAGAAATTTGACCAAAACACATCCTTTTCTGTCCTGAGGCCATGATTTTTTTGCTCGAAATTGTGGTTTTGTATTTTTTGCCAGATGCGGAATTGATGTGACACCAGTGTGACGACCGTCTTTTTGTCTCAAGCTTGTAATGAGCCATGAGCCACCAGTGTTTCACATCCAGTCAAAACAGAGTTCAGACCATCCTCACATTCCAATTCAAGTCGCTCGAGAAACTTGCAGGCGCCATTGAGCCGATGATTTTGTGCTGCTCTTTCAACTGTTTTGGTACACATCTTGCGCTTAGTTTCCGGTATCCAGGCGTTTCTGTGAGTGTCTAGTATAAGACAGAGTTCTGGGGACTTGTGGAATCATCGCAGAAATTTCATCACTGTCAATAGCCTCGATTGTTTGCACCAGATCATCTGCCAAAATGGAAGGTCTTCCACTCCCCTGTTCGGCAGGAATATTTGTACTGCTCCACTACACTCATTGCACATTCATTCTGTTCAGAACACCTTCGCCAATTCAACCATCTCAATAGTGTAAGTTAGTTATTACGATGCGAACATAAGAACAACACAACACCCATTCCCCCAATGGAGAAGATCTCTGACCCGGCCGGGAATTGAAACCGAGCCCCTTTGCTTAGCGATCCGCCGCGGCTGACCGCGCCGCACTGACAGTAAACCGTTTTGATCTTGAAAAGACTTCCGCAAGTTTTATTCCTTTCGCGAGTAGGAAGTGCATCACAGCACTTAGTTCGCACTTGGCAGGGTATCTTACCGACATCTTTCACGCAACTTGGCATTGCAACTTGAGTTTGCGTACTACTGTGTTCGTGCTATGCTCGCTGTGGTTTGCAAACCTTCAAAAATACTTAGTTTCTGAACATGTCTCGTACGTATCAAGGGGAGAAGAGACGTCGGTCGACCAAGGAACAGATGGAAGGGGGCTAGAATGGGTCAAAGGCCTAAAGTTTGAAGGAAAAAAGAAGAACAGGAAGACGAAGAGAATCACAAATCTAATCATTTAAACACCCATCGCCTACGAAGTTACACTGACATCTGGCCATATGTTCTAGGTGCTTCATTTTTTTTTCAGGCAGTGTATATTGTAAGATGGCAAGAACTATGCTCCTTACATGAAGTCATTAAAGATCACCGAACTCACGTTGAGCGAACAGTAGGGCTGAACAAAAATGACTGACAATGCACAATACATCTTGTAGAGGGTGTAGTATGGACATATTGGAATAATTAATGTTGGTTTTAAAGTAATTCACGTGACATGAAAACTTTGTGGAAACGCGTCGATTTACTGGAGGCTAGTTTATCCCAGGGAAGTATTCAGAGTTAACCGCAGCCGGGTGGCGGCGCGCGGCTGGGGAGCGGTGAGGGGAAGCAACAATAGGCAGCTTAGGGCGGCTCCAACTCTGAGAAAGCGGTAACGGGGCGCGACCTCCAGCTGCCTTAAGATGAGTGACAGTGAGGGGGTGGTTGACCCCATGCTGGTGTACCAGGAAGCAGACAGAGAACTTGTACGCCTGTTGATAAATGTCCGTCATCCCGGTTTCAGTGAAACATGCGAGAAAGCAGCACAAAACTACGGCGGAGTGGGCAACAGAGGCCGAAATATGCGTGTTCGTGACTATAGCAACTTCACGCTGAATTCACGGTCTGCAGTCTTAAGTCAATGAGGTGAAGAGTGACAAAATGAAATACTGCAGCCTCCGATGGGAACGTAGGACCAAGGAATTTGAAGTACTCTACTGGGAGTCCTAATTTCGGAAAAATTGGTGTTTTATGCAGATGCTAACCTTGATGGGTGGCCTGGGAGGAGCTAAATAGCAGAAGTTGAGAGGAAGGGAAATTTTGTGGGAATTTGTTCACTTCCCAGAGCAGGCATTGGTCAGTGCTGGGAAGCAACACATAATTAACGCAACTTGCGCTGCAATTGGCGTAGGTGATTTTTCTGGAGGGAAAACTGAAGCGAAGAGCGGACTGGCAGACGTCTCCATATAGGTCTCCATTCCCAGCTTGCCTAGAGTGTGGACATGGCGCTCTTTACTCAGCTTGCCTGAGAGAGAGTGAGCATCTCTGTGATTTAGGACTTAGCAAATGGAACGATTGTGCTTGGAGATAGTAAGTTTTCGTTCAGCTATGTACTGAGCAAGATAGCTAGGAGTGAATAGACAAGCGCAGCCTTTCAGCACCACGAGGCCGGCCGATGTCCACACAATGACAACGCCCTGCCATGCTGAATTCGGAGATGTTGCGCCCGCTCCAGCTTGAGTTAGGCCACTGATTAATTTGTTGGATCACATTAGCAAACTTTCCACGAGGGTTTCATGGGCCGTGTATTGTAGAATTCTTCTCGCACTACGCATTACGCCCGGGTCAGTTGATAGGAATTAATTTTGATTTATCGCGCTTTACTCCACGTAAACGCAATTTATTCCCTCTGCCTGTTACGAGTCATGTAATGTGATGATTGAAGGTCATGAGTTAAAATAAATTTGTGCTAATCGACTGCATCTGTTTTCAATCAAGTAGTTGAAATCCCAAGTCACTTTATTAATTAATTTTATGTTCAACATTTGCATCTGGTGTTCAATAGCTCAATATAACATCAATGTGCACCCATTTTTAATTAAAAGGGATCAATTCTGAATCAATTAATATCAACACTGCCACCGCAGTTCAATCAAGAGTCACAGGGCCTTATTACTTTCTTTGCGTTATCTGATATTGCGGCAGTTTTGCACTCTCTGTTAGTCAATTAGCTGGGGTGAACACACACCAAAACCAGATAATTGACGGGTGGGGTGTTACAATATGAATGTATACGTATCTCCATTGCATTCTAGTCGTGCTCTGTGGCTGACGAATCAGGAGACTGGGCAGGCCAGCTGGAATATGGCGTTTGGTACCCTAGTCAATAAAGATACGACGACAAAGTTTACCATTTTTGTCACATACAGGTCTTCTCAAGAACTACCAGATCAGTTCTGTTGTCATATCAAACAGCTCCGGACTTCTGAGTCCAGTTGTTGGAGAGGTTTAGGCACGTTCGCGTCGATCTGACGAGCGCAAACAGAAGCGACACCTTTAACCTCTGTCCGGATTTCAGTTGTTGCCGACAGTCTGCTCTACAGAGCGACTCAAGCAGTCCTACAAACCTCTCGAACTGTAGTCTTGAAAGGGCTCTTCTTCTCACGCTGGTGTCCAGAGTCCATCTTGTCACCGTTCATACTGCAGCCATTGCACTAGAGCCAACTGTTTGTTCGGTCTGTCAGTATGATGCTCCCATGCTCCTCAGTCCAGTGATTCGACCTTTCTCAGTGTCCGAAAGATACCGATAGTTAGCACTGATTCCAAAAGCAACCACTGTGCACAGCAACCATACACTGTGAAGAAGGATAGGAACAGTCAGTCAGTCGCAATGTTACTGGTTTTATTATTCTTGCATATCCAGGTTTCAGCTATAAATAGCCATCTTCAGTGCTAAGGTACAAGGAAATTACCGAAACAGAACTGATTTATATAAGACCAAGAATCCAATAGCATTGATCCATTGTACTCAACTTACCATGTGCGTGAGTGACACTCCAACAAACTCGTAGCAGTACATGTTACCATACTGATGTATAGGCAGAAGTGAAATAAGGTAGTACAGCAGCCTCAGTTTGCTTCGTATAGTGTAAGTAGTGTCCTCTATATTACAAAATTAACTAACCCAGTTTCATTTCAATATAGTATTCAATAGTATTTCAACATTTGCATCTGGTGTTCAATAGCCGAATATAACATCAATGTGCACCCCTTTTTAATTAAAAGGGGTCAATTCTGAATCAATTAATATCAACACTGCCACCGCAGTTCAATCAAGAGTCACAGGGCCTTCTTACTTTCTTTGCGTTATCTGATATTGCGGCAGTTTTGCACTTTCTGTTGATCTGTTAGTCAATAGTATTTCAATAGTTAGTCAATAGTATTTCAATATAGTATAGTGTAAGTAGTGTCCTCTATATTACAAAATTAACTAACCCAGTTTCATTTCAATATAGTAGTTTAAAAAAGTTTTATTAATAAATAAAATCA
Organism: Schistocerca cancellata; assembly: GCF_023864275.1. NCBI lineage: Eukaryota > Metazoa > Arthropoda > Insecta > Orthoptera > Acrididae > Schistocerca > Schistocerca cancellata. Next base: position 665,130,433 of record NC_064626.1, read on the forward strand.
GCAAGTATATCGCTTTCAAATACGAAGGTAGGAACTTAAGTAGTGGAAACTGTTTATTCACAACCGATACAAAAAAGTAAGATGTTTGCACCTATTAATGTCCTGCAAAGTAGTAACCAGCGGTGTGTAGAACCCGCTGCCAGCGATGTGGAAGGCGTAGTATACCGTTAGCAGAGCCTGCTCTGTTGATGATGCGAATGGAGCGGTCTACTGCCTGTCGAATCTCTGGAACAGTTCTAAAGCTTGTCGCAGGTGATGCTCCAAAAAAAAAAAAAGTTTGCGAAAGAAGCTACGACACTTTTTGCGCAACCCACTCATCATTTTGCACGACAATGCGCGGGCGCATATAGCTCAAGCTGTGGCTTCTCTGTTCGGTTGATGGGACTGGGAAGTACTGTACCATCCATCATACTCCCCGGACTTAAGTCCTTGTGATTTCGATTTGATTCCGAAGATGAAGGAACCACTTCGTGGCATTCGCTTCAGAACTGTGCCAGAAATTCGACATGCAGTGACCGCTCCATTCGCACCATCAACAGAACAGGCTCTGCTAACGGTATACTACGCCTTACACATCGCCGGCAACGGGTTCTACACAACGCTGGTGACTACCTTGAAGGACAGTAACGGGTGCAAACATGTAACTCTTTTGTATCGGTTGTAAATAAATAGTTGCCACTATTTAAGTTCCAACCATCGTATATCAACAAACGCCGACTTGCAATATGTTTGTCCGTATATTAATGATGAAGCGATCTACCAAACCTTATGCAAAGGATCATTAAAAGGATCATACATCTGTTCGATACAGAAATCTTCTATCATTAGAAATAAAAATTGAAAAAATTTTTGAAGATCGTCTTGATAAAATACAGTTACATACAAATTTGAAAATCGTGAAAAGCTAAAAACTAGCGTAGTTGCCTGTATCATAGTGGTTAAGTGATCTACTAAATAATTAATGTAAAAGTGATGTAAAAGTTCATAAAACTGTTTTTATGAAGATCTCTTCACATCATAGTAAAATAGTGAAAATCAACATGACAAGGCTAATATAACCAGATACATTTAATGAAACATACAAACGCACCTATTAATGTAAACTTCATAAGTAAGCTGTGGTGTAGCTCCAATTACCTTAGTTTCCTTCTGCTCACGCATGAGTAAGGCGATATATACTGCTGCGAATATGATGGATTGTAACGCACTCAAATGATATGTCGACTAGAATGGATCAACGCTACTGGATAACATGGTGTTTTACGTATTGTTTTATGTAAATCAGTTCTAGTCCTGTAATTTCCTTGTATGTTGGTAGTGAAGATGGCTGTTTGTAGCTGATCTCTGGATACGTCAGAATAATAAAACCTGTAAGATTGCGACTGACTGCTGTGTTCCTATCCTTCCAGGTACCGATGAACCGAACAGGCACGTCCTGCGGCCTGCTGAGCTGCAGTCTACTGTTCCAGTGACGGTAGACACACTCAGTGGCCGCCGTGTATCACTCCGTTCATCATTTCGAGGAATGCGTTTTTCCTGTAATAAAATGTAAGGATGAAACTTTAATGAACATGTCCTACAGGCTTGAAAGTTCTGGAGTGTCAATCTGGTAGCGTGGCGCAACATGCTAACATTGTCAAATTCACCAATGTATACAGGGTGGTCTACTGATCGTGACCGGGGGCAAATACCTCACGAAATAAGCGTCACACGAAAAAACTACAAAGAACGAAACTCGTCTAGCTTGAAGGGAGAAACCAGATGGCGCTATGGTTGGCCCGCTAGATGGCGCTGCCATAGGTCAAACGTATATCAAATGCGTTTTTTGAAATAGGAACCCCCATTTTTTATTACATATTCGTGTAGTAAGTACCCCGTGGTCTAGGGGTAGCGTCTTTGATTCATAATCAAAACGTTTTCGGTCCCGGGTTCGATCCCCGCCACTGCCTAAAATTTGATAAATAATCAGCATTGGCGGCCGAAGACTTCCGGCATAAGAAGTCAGCCTCATTCTGCAAACGGCCTTGTCAAAGAGGGCGGAGGAGCGGATAGAGGTTCAGGGCACTCTCTTGTCCTAGGGGTGGGAAATTGCCCCTAAAGGCGGAAGAATCAGCAATGATCAACGACATGAGGATGCAGAAGGCAATGGAAACCACTGCATTGAAGACACGTAACGTGTATCCACAGGACATGTGGCCTGTAATTGAAGAAGTGTCATGATGATCTCTCCATTCCATTCCGGAATAGTCCCCCATTCGGATCTCCGGGAGGGGACTGCCAATGGGGAGGTTACCATGATAAAAAGACTGAATAATCTACGAAAGGATAACGTTCTACGAGTCGGGGCGTGGAATGTCAGAAGCTTGAACGTGGTAGGGAAACTAGAAAATCTGATAAGGGAAATGCAAAGGCTCAATCTAGATATAGTAGGGGTCAGTGAAGTGAAGTGGAAGGAAGACAAGGATTTCTGGTCAGATGAGTATCGGGTAATATCAGCAGCAGCAGAAAATGGTATAACAGGTGCAGGATTCGTTATGAATAGGAAGGTAGGGCAGAGGGTGTGTTACTGTTAACAGTTCAGTGACCGGGTTGTTCTAATCAGAATCGACAGCAGACCAACACCGACAACGATAGTTCAGGTATACATGCCGACGTCGCAAGCTGAAGATGAACAGATAAAGTAAGCGTATGAGGATAGTGAAAGGGGGACGAAAATCTAACAGTCATGGGCGACCGAAATGCAGTTGTAGGGGAAGGAGTAGAAGAAAAGGTTACAGGAGAATATGGGCTTGGGACAAGGAATGAAAGAGGAGAAAGACTAATTGAGTTCTGTAACAAGTTTCAGCTAGTAATAGCGAATACCCTGTTCAAGAATCACAAGAGGAGGAGGTATACTTGGAAAAGGCCGGCAGATACGGGAAGATTTCAATTAGATTACATCATGGTCAGACAGAGATTCCGAAATCAGATACTGGATTGTAAGGCGTACCCAGGAGCAGATATAGACTCAGATCACAATATAGTAGTGATGAAGAATAGGCTGAAGTTCAAGACATTAGTCAGCAAGAATCAATACGCAAAGAAGTGGGATACGGAAGTACTAAGGAATGACGAGATACGTTTGAAGTTCTCTAACGCTATAGATACAGCAATAAGGAATAGCGCAGTAGGCAGTACAGTTGAAGAGGAATGGACGTCTCTAAAAAGGGCCATCACAGAAGTTGGGAAGGAAAACGTAGGTACAAAGAAGGTAGCTGCGAAGATACCATGGGTAACAGAAGAAATACTTCAGTTGATTGATGAAAGGAGGAAGTACAAACATGTTCCGGGGAAATCAGGAATACAGAAATACAAGTCGCTGAGGAATGAAATAAATAGGAAGTGCAGGGAAGCTAAGACGAAATGGCTGCAGGAAAAATGTGAAGACATCGAAAAAGATATGATTGTCGGAAGGACAGACTCAGCATACAGGAATGTCAAAACAACCTTTGGTGACATTAAAGGCAACGGTGGCAACATTAAGAGTGCAACGGGAATTCCACTGTTAAATGCAGAGGAGAGAGCAGATAGGTGGAAAGAATACATTGAAAGCCTCTATGAGGGTGAAGATTTGTCTGATGTGATAGAAGAAGAAACAGGAGTCGATTTAGAAGAGATAGGGGATCCAGTATTAGAATCGGAATTTAAAAGAGCTTTGGAGGACGTACGGTCAAATAAGGCAGAAGGGATAGATAACATTCCATCAGAATTTCTAAAATCATTGGAGGGAGTGGCAACAAAACGACTATTCTCGTTGGTGTGTAGAATATATGAGTCTGGCGATATACCATCTGACTTTCGGAAAAGCATCATCCACACAATTCCGAAGACGGCAAGAGCTGACAAGTGCGAGAATTATTGCACAATCAGCTTAACAGCTCGTGCATCGAAGCTGCTTACAAGAATAATATACAGAAGGATGGAAAAGAATATTGAGAATGCGCTAGGTGAGGATCAGTTTGGCTTTAGGAAAAGTAAAGGGGCGAGAGAGGCAATTCTGACGTTACGGCTAATAATGGAAGCAAGGCTAATGAAAAATCAAGACACGTTCATAAGATTTGTCGACCTGGAAAAAGCGTTCGACAATATAAAATGGTGCAAGCTGTTCGAGATTCTGAAAAAAGTAGGGGTAAGCTACAGGGAGAGACGGGTCATATACAATATGTACAACAACCAAGAGGGAATAATAAGAGTGGGCAATCAAGAACGAAGTGCTCGTATTAAGAAGGGTGTAAGACAAGGCTGTAGCATTTCGCCCCTACTCTTCAATCTGTACATCGAGGAAGCAATGATGGAAATAAAAGAAAGGTTCAGGAATGGAATTAAAATACAAGGTGAAAGGATATCAATGATACGATTCGCTGATGGCATTGCTATCCTGAGTGAAAGTGAAGAAGAATTAAATGATCTGCTGAACGGAATGAACAGTCTAATGAGTACACAGTATGGTTTGAGAGTAAATCGGAGAAAGACGAAGGTAATGAGAAGTAGTAGAAATGAGAACAGCGAGAAATTTAACATCAGGATTGATGGTCACGAAGTCAATGAAGTTAAGGAATTCTGCTACCTAGGCAGTAAAATAACCAGTGACGGACGGAGCAAGGAGGACATCAAAAGCAGACTCGCAATGGCAAAAAAGGTATTTCTGGCCCAGAGAAGTCTACTAATATCAAATACCGGCCTTAATGTGAGGAAGAAATTTCTGAGGATGTACGTCTGGAGTACAGCATTGTATGGTAGTGAAACATGGACCGTGGGAAAACCGGAACAGAAGAGAATCGAAGCATTTGAGATGTGGTGCTATAGACGAATGTTGAAAATTAGGTGGACTGATAAGGTAAGGAATGAGGAGGTTCTACGCAGAATCGGAGAAGAAAGGAATATGTGGAAAACACTGATAAGGAGAAGGGACAGGATGATAGGACATCTGCTAAGACATGAGGGAATGACTTCCATGGTACTAGAGGGAGCTGTAGAGGGCAAAAACTGTAGAGGAAGACAGAGATTGGAATACGTCAAGCAAATGATGACAAAAAAAAAATTAAAGAAATATGAATGTTTTAGTTGAACCTCATTTTTCGCTTTGTGATAGATGGTGCTGTAATAGTCACAAACATATGGCTCAAGAACGTGGGTACGTTTGAACATTTTATTTCGGTTGTTCCAATGTGGTACATGTTCCTCTGTGAACTTATCATTTCTGATAACGCATGCTGTTACAGCGTGATTACCTGTAAATACCACATTAGTGCACTAAATTCTCAAAATTATGTCCGTCAACCTCAGTGAATTTGGCAATACGTGTAACGACATTCCTCTCAACAGCGAGTAGTTCGCCTTCCGTAATGTTCGCACATGCATTGACAATGCGCTGACGCATGTTGTCAGGCGTTGTCGGTGGATCACGATAGCAAATATCCTTCAACTTTCCCCACAGAAAGAAATCCGGGGACGTCAGATCCGGCGAACGTGCGGGCCATGGTATGGTGCTTCGACGACCAATCCAACTGTCATCAAATATGCTGTTCAATACCGCTTCAACCGCACGCAAGCTATGTGCCAGACATAAATCATGTTGGAAGTACATCGAAATTCTGTCATGCAGTGAAACAACTTCTAGTAACATCGGTAGAACATTATGTAGGAAATCAGCATACATTGCACCATTTAGATTGCCATCGATGAAATGGGGGCTTATTACCCTTCCTCCCATAATACCGCACCACACATTAATCCGCCTAGGTCGCTGATGTTCCACTTGTCGCAGCCATCGTGGATTTTTCGTTGCCCAACAGTGCATATTATGCCGGTTTACGTTACCGCTGTTGGTGAATGACGCTTCGTCGCTGAATAGAACGCGTGCAAAAAATCTGTCATCGTCCCGTAATTTCTCTTATGCCCAGTGGCAGAACTGTACACGACGTTCAAAGTCGTCGCCATGCAATTCCTGGTGCATAGAAATATGGTAGGGTGCAATCGATGTTGATGTAGCATTCTCAACACCGACGTTTTTGAGTTTCCCGATTCTCGCGCAGTTTGTCTGCTACTGATGTGCGGATTAACCGCGACAGCAGCTAAAACACCTACTTGGGCATCATCATTTGTTGCAGGTCGTGGTTGACGTTTCACATGTGGCTGAACGCTTCCTGTTTGCTTAAATAATGTAACTATCCGGTGAACGGTAGGGACACTTGGATGTGTCGTCCAGGATACCGAGCAGCATACATAGCACACGTCCGTTGAGCATTTTGATCACAATAGCCATACATCAACACGATATCGACCTTTTCCGCAATTGGGAAACTGTCCGTTTTAACACGGTTAATGTATCACGAACCAAATACCGTCCGCACTGGCGTAATGTTACGTGATACTACGTACTTATACGTTTGTGACTATTACAGCGCCATCTATCACAGAGCGAAAAAAGTTGTCGAACTAAAACATTCATATTTCTTTACGTACTACACGCATATGTAATAAAAATGGGGGTTCCTATTTTTTTTAAAAAAAGCACTTGATGTCCGTTTGACCAATGGCAGCGCCATCTAGCTGGCAAACCATAGCGCCATCTGGTTTCCCCCTTCAAGCTAGACGAGTTTCGTTCTTTGTAGTTTTTTTGTTTGATGCTTATTTCGTGAGATATTTGGCCCGGTCACTATCAATGGACCACCCTGTATACTCTGAAACGTCACACTACAGGCAGGCTTAGAAAAAGTCAACGACGTTCTTAACGTCGCTGTGAGTTGTTAAGCCACGTAATTGTGGCGCTAATGAACAGCTACAAGCGGCTCGACCATCGACTGAACACCACTTACGGACGAAGGCTTCGACGCTGGAATAATTCGCGGTACGCTCAAGACGCCATTTATCCTAGCATATTTACGTTCATGTACACACAGCGTCCGTGGCCCACGTTTGGCGTATTTAATTTAGTCCGTTATTATCGTAGAAACAGCCTTCGACCCTGTTTTCTGGGTCCTTAAGAAGGATGCGCATCCTTGGGAAAATTTTCTTTGTGCTGTTTGTCACCTGTTAGGCCAAATGTTTGTAGCCAAAAATTATTCCGTTGCATTTCACGTAACTTGAGACATAACTGCGTGCCGACTTTGTAAGCGAGATTTAGGGGCTTTCCGTGTGAGCTCTGGAAGAGGATGTTTGCTACCTGTTTGCCTTTTGTGTAGCAGTCGTGTACGGCGGGAGTAATATTTCGCATTCTTCATCCGAACAAACAGCGACCTCCATTGTGCGAGCAGTGTTCAGCCAAATAAAAGAGCAACAGGTGTCGAGTAGGAGAACGAGCGAGGCGGGACACAATGTGCCTTTCTCTTGATTAAACGTCGCTCCGCCGTAATTGTGCTGCCAATGACTATCGCTTGAAGGAGTTACGTGTATTCCGAGACGTAAAAGGAATACACTTGCCTGTCGATATTCCCACTGCATCTGGAATGCCCTACATTAACGTTTATGTCCCCGTCTCCATTTTGCTTTTTCTGTTTCCTTGAACTCGTTAATTATACTGCTTACTTTCCTGTTGTCAATGGAAAGTGTCTCTAATTTGATGGCTGGATAATTGCAGTATTACATTAATAATTATTTGGTCTTTTCCAGTTGAATGCAATGTGTTAATATAAAAAGAATCGAAAGAAAAAATACAAATTAAAAGTTAAAGTTTATAAAATTGATTCACGCACACACATTTGCGTGAGACTCCTAGATTTTTCATCTCAGATTACTTTTGACGTGTTAAACATATCTGTAAGCTGTTTTCAACTAGGCAATTTGCGTGACCAGGAGCTCAAGAAACAAACGGCAGTGCGTTTTCAAAACTTTATTAATAACCGAGACGCAGGCATCGCCTGTGCACTTTGAAACGGAATCCATACACTTCTTCCCGTCACTACAACAGATCTCGCTGAGACAAGTTCAATGACATAATTATTTTGTACATCTAACAAGAAATCACGGAGTAAAAGTACAATGAATACAGTACTTTTTGTGCTGTTTTCGCAGCCGTTGACTGGCCGGCTATCCGGAAATTTACGCCACCCCCAAAGGAAACTGGTGGAATGCCGGCCGGCCGTAATCACCTCGGAAATGTTTTCACATGAGTCGCCTGAGTACAAATAGCTCCGCCAATACAAATAATAAGATATCCAACACAAAATCAAAATGCTCGTAAATGAGGCTTTATGACCTGCCAGCCACAACCTCAAGGAAATTCGTATATGCTGATGACATCTGTTTGGTAACCCAGAGCTCCAGTTCCACCACTGCTGAAAGCACATAAACTGCCGACATGGAAATCATGGACACATACTTCAGGAAATGGTGCCTCCGCCTAAACCCTCAGAAAACAGTTACTTCAGCATTCCACCTACAGAACAGACACTCTGACTAACCAGAAGTTAAACTCTGAGGCCAAACCTTGAATTACTGCAGCACACCGAAGTACCTCGGAATAACACTCGATAGGTTCCTAACTTTCCAACATCTCTCCAACGTGGCCGCAAAAGTGAAGACCTATAATAATATCATTCAGGAGCTTGCTGGTACCTCCTGGGGTTGCAGCGCTCAAACCCTAAATTCAAATGGCTCCGAGGACTATGGGACTTAACATCTATGGTCATCAGTCCCCTAGAACTTAGAACTACTTAAACCTAACTAACCTAAGGACATCACACAACACCCAGCTCAAACCCTAACATCAACTGTTTTCACACTATTATACTCGGTCGCTGAATACTGTTGTCCAACTTGGATGAACAGTGCTCTCTGTAGCAAGATAGATGCACAACTCAACCAGTCAATGTGACTTATCACAGGCCGCATACGTAGCGTTCAAACTGCATAGCTACCAGTTTTAAGTAACATCCAACCTCCAGCTGTACGAAGATTGGATGCTCTCCTGAAGACCTGGAGATACATTCAGAAGAACCCCGAGCTACCCGTACACAGCGATTTATTAATAGCAGAACCAAGAAAACCACCTTGGCGAACTGCACAACGTCTTGAAGCCTCCGACTTAGACATCAGCGAAGTGTGGGGAAGTCAGTGGGAAGAATCGTCAGTGTTCAACGACCATCTGGTTGAAAACCCTTCCATACGAGTTCCAGGTTTCACACTCCCCAGACGCCAATGGAGAACCATCAACCGCATCCGAATAAGACAAGGGAGCTGCGGATATCTAAAGCACAAATGGGGCTGGGAAACGTCTCCAGAGTGTGACTGTGGAGCTGCCCTGCAAACAATTGAACACATTGTTGGTGAATGCCTGAAACGAGCTTCTGGGGGATCAATAAAAGGCATCCACCATGCATCACTTGAAGGGCTCAACTGGATTAACAGATTGGACTTAGAAATCTAAGAACTTGTGTAATGTGTAGATAATTTAGCATAATACAGTACTTTGAACATTTGATTCTGTATATGTATTTTGCTTGTCATTTCTTATACTGTATACTCTTAAAATTATGTATTTGATCCAAGCTCTGTATCATCATACGATAAATAAAAATAAATAAATAAGGATTTAAGTTATTATAATTTGAAGGATAAAATTTATTATTTTAAAAGAAAATCAATTTATTTCATCCTTATTTTACACGTGTCCTGTCATATTTACACACCGATAAAAAGTCGTAATTAAAATAATACATGAAAAAAATGAAACCAAAGACTGTTTTTTTTTTTCTAATCAGTGAAACATCATCACGCGTCGTAACATTTCCGTTGGTCGACTTTTAGAGATTATTGTGAAAGTGAGAATCATTTGCATTGCGACACATTCGTACACGCTGCACCACTGATGAACTCAAATTCGTAATCGGTTCACACGCAACAGTAATGTCTCCCATGCACTTCACAGTCTTTCGAGCCTCGTTGACACCGGCGCACTGCTTAACACTATGAACTCGCATACGGGAGGACGACGGCTGGAACTCCTGTCCAGCCATCCAGATTCAGGTTTTCCGTGATTTCCCTAAATGGTTCCAGCGAAATGCCGGTATGGTTCCTTTGAAAAGGGTACGGTCGATTTCCTTTCCCATCCTTTCGTAATCCGACCTTGTGCTCCATCTCTAATGACCGCGTTGTCGACTGGACGTTAAACTCTTAAGTCTTCTTTTTCTCTTTTGTAGTCCGCATGTTTTCCATGGAGCTAGTGAAATACGTCTGATGCCGTCAGAACAGGCGATCATCCAAAGTACGGCTGCATAGGTCTCTTCACACCCTTAGGTTTGGAAATAAGCGGTTTAATACTTATCTCGCTACTGAAGAATTACGGGCAGGGAATCCGTCTTGTTGGAGCCACGTAATTTGACTAGTTCTGAAAGGCACATTTTATGATAACAGGGGTAAAGAATTTATCAAAAAACGTATGTACTTTTCCCCGCAAAGCTACACTAACAAAATTAGGGCCCATCACATTCTGATCTGAACAAGCCAAATGTGCTTTTTGCTTTGAGCAGTAGTGCATGTCTCTCAAAAACTCGCATTCCTGTGATGTGTGAAAAATTTGAGTTAACAATACTTTCTCTCCGAAGTTACCATCTTACTAAATGCCCATTGACAGTATTCAAAACGATTTTGAAAATCACCGCAATGTATCTCTTGATGTAGAGAAATGTAGAACAGGTGATAGGTATGTCTATTTGGCTCACTAACCTCTCATTGTGTTTGACGAGAATTGGCTTGCAGATTTATTGCAGCAGCTGTAAAAACTGCTGCTTCTGCAGTTTTCTTGGCAGCAGTCTTCCTTCGAATACGTTTGCATGGGGCAGAATTTCAGTCTCTCTAAATCTTCTGGTTTCCTGAAAAGTATCACCAGAAGACATCAGGCACTGCATTTGTTTCCTGATACCTTCTGTCGCAGCCGAAGAAAGTATGGTCAACGTCTTCCTCACTGCCTCATTTTCCTCACTACCACATGAAGAAGATGTGATCATGATGATGTGGTAGAGATGTTGTGGGAATCTCCGATGACTGAAACGATTTAATGCCATTGTCACTTCAAACTTTCTGCTGTACCTGCAATTTTGGAATTTTGGTACCAGAGACGTGGTGGCAAATTATGTACCACTATGGCATATTGTCTACCTTTAATTTCGTTGGACCGATGGAGGTTTTCGTTCCACTTTGTTCTGTTTCTAGTCTTTCGATATGTAGGGGATCGTCAGATTGCGTGTTTCACATGTGGTGTTGTTTACATTGCAGCATTTTCACACCGTCAGTGCTGAGATTGAATCTGATGAAATAATGATTGTATCTGCTTGAATTACACTTGCATATTTATGTCCCTCTAAAATCCCTATAGGTTCTGTAACATAAACCTCTTCGTAGAAATGTTTTAGCCGTTGAACTTCGTTGGAAGTGGTGTGATTCCAAAAGATTCCCTCTTGACTATGTCATTAACTTCACATGTCAGTCTGCTGTTTCTTCGACCATCGTGGCATCTAGCTTCTTCACGTCTGCCAGAGGTTTCGATAGCTAGATAAAAACATTTGGATTTAAGGCAACACCGGAATGCTACCAGAAGACAGACAGATCTGGTATATGAATTAGATGTGTTCACCAAAAACAAAATGAGAAGTAGCCTGTCACATGCTATTAAAAATCGATCCATTCTCAGTTAATGAAATAACCTGGCCCGAAAATGTCTTGTTGTAGGTCAAGACAAAACAATAAATATCAGTGACATAGAAATGAAGCAAGAGGAACTCGCCAGCCCCTTTGAGACAGTATACTAGGAGAAAATCGCGAAGGAACTTGAGTATTTGAAATCAAAAGGAAAATATTCAATAGCTGAAAAAAAATCCAGACAGGAGCAGTACAACTAGATTACCCCGTCAGCATGGGAAAAGTCTCAATAGCCGTAGACAGAGTTGCAAACGGAATCATCGTTTGAAAAATTGCTACTAAAAATACCGCGAGCGTATTCTTCAGAAACTGCGGTACTAAACCGAACTACTCGGTCTACAGCTGCTACCAAGTAACGTAAGCAAGCTCATAGATACCGAAAATGGTAGCAACGCGCTGTCTTCTGCTATCACGAAGTGACTCCAACCCACGACTGCAGTGAAATGGAACAGGGGGAGTGGCGCTTTGCATTTTAGTCAATTCGGACGTCCCTCCGCGATGTTCCTCCACAGTAAGCATCCGGTGGCAGAAAGAAGTCCAGCAGGTGACCTAACAATGGGCGGTGGTTACAATTAGTTCCGGCAAGTGACGGCTCGGCCTCCCATTTCAGGAGCTGGGGGGACTGAAATGGTGCCAGTTCTGCGAAAGGGAGCAAGCCTCGTATCCTTGCACGTTCATGTAGCCGTGGCTTGCAATTTTAATCTAACAGCTCGGAACCTCTGCAGAATTTTGCCATCTTGTCCATAACCAGCAATTTAAATTTCTCCGCCCCCACCAGTCAATAGTTCACTAGTCAGGCTCAGATTACTCAGTTTAATTAGTTTCATTGTCTTTCGAATTAGTAATTCGATCAGTCCGCGATTGATGTCATTTAATTCGTACTTTAATTTAATTAGCAACTCTCTCTTTGTCAGAAGACTGAACAGGGTTGTAGTTTTGGCTTTTCACGCCTCCTGTACGTCAGAGAAAAATCTCTGTTTCAAAGTAGCCCACTAGAGTATACAGATACAGTAGAGCGCCGATTATCCGAAGTAATTGGGGGATATGGGTGTTCGGAAAACTGGTTTGTTCAGATAATCGAACTGTGCATGTTTATTTGCCAAAAAGAAGTACTGTACAGTAAATTTACTCATAAAAACAGGCATCTCTTTTAGTATTACAAAGTAACATACAAAGGCAACTTCAGTGGCACAGTTTATTAAACAAAAATATATACATATTACATACGCATTTTGCATGAACAATACACACAGTATACAAAATTAACGTTTAAAAAAATCCTTTATTTTGGTCTGTCTAAGCAAGCCTGTACGCTTCCGAGCAGCTAAGTCACGTACTTTTTTCATTACAGATATCTGAAACTGGTCACTTTCATTTTGGGCTTCAAACCATCGCAAGGTAGTGTCTAAACAAGTGAATGCCTCAGAAGCTGTTGGTATATTTTCATCTTCACTTTCTGGAGCGCTGATTGATGAGATGATGGCGGCGTCATCTTTATCAGTGACGACGTTTACAATCTCGCTGTCCTGCATGATTTGGTGTCCTGGATCTGCAGCATCGATATTCATCCATTCATGAACGTCTTCTTCATCACATTCGTGGCAATCTATTTCTTTTAGCATACCGATAATTTCGGACACATCATTATGTCCGTCATTTTCAATCATACCTTATGAATTTTCTTCCGTGTCCAAAATTTTATTCCAGGCTTTCTTCAAATTCTCTTCCTTTACACTGTTCCATTTTGCGCTGATCATGTAGGACGAGTCTTTCAAGTCAATATTCTTATAATTTCTTAAGAGACTTTCTTCTCCATCCTCTTCTCTTTCTAACAATAACTTACGCAACAATTCTTGCCTGTAATATCGTTTGAAAGTCTCAATAACGCCTTGATCCAATGGCTGTAATAAGGAGGTTACGTTAGGTGGAAGAAATATTACCTTTATGAACTTGTCTTTTTCGTTTAAAATATCACATGACGGATGAGATGGTGTATTGTAAAGGAGAAGTAGTGTTTTCTCCCTCTTCCAATTCTTTAGCTGATGAGCTTTTACAGAGGGTACGAAAACGTCCGGAAACCACTTCATAAAAATCGTACTATCCATCCAGGCACTCTTTTTTGAGGTGTACACAACAGGCTACTGTGGGAAACTTGGTTTGGGAGTGAGGGGGATGATGGACGGTAGGGTGGGAGAGTAACAGGTGCGAGCGAGTACACAGTTCGGTTAAGCGGTCGTTCGGTTGACCGACGTTCGGATAATCGACGCTCTACCGTAGTTCTTCTCTGGCACACGATATCCGTCACGTTTGATTGCTTCGACAGTGCCGCGTTCTGCAGTGTACTGTCGAACGGGGAACGGAGCAACAGCTGGGGCAGTTATCATGCGATGGATTACGGCGCAGCCTCTGCTGACGTCACGACAACAAACACGCCCCCTGCCGCGCGTAGTACAGTGTCGGCGCTGGCCAATGGCGCGCCTAGGCTGCCATGGCAGATAAACAGCGTGACGGTCACGTTGCGCCAACACGGACGGAGAGCATGGTATCGCGTGCGTCTTCTCCATTCACCTCTCTTCTAGGGCCACGCTGATAATGCCTCGACTTACGCAAGCGCCGAATCCCTGGCGCCGGCACCGTGGAAAACAACTTGTTTTTTCCCAACTACTTCAGCAGCACAGCTACGCTCTGCGTGGATCTCTCCAGCGTGGCATTTGCTGAGCGACAGGCTTTATTAGTTTAATCCCTAACCAAAGCTCTGGTCAATCGTATTGGAGAGCGGCTGTTAATGCGCCGTTGTCAGACCGTAACTTACAAGCACTTAATAGTCACACGCTCCACTGTTACTGGTTGTAAAAGTTTCTGCTTTGATCAGAATCAATATAATTACGTTTTTGGTTTAGGCTATATCAGTCATCTATTTATTACTTGAATTTAAAACCATTTTAAAAGCCTTGACATTCAATTTGTTATTTGCAGTCTACAGTGTGTAAAATTGTTATTGACCTCATTAGGTACTACATGTTCATATCAAGTGTAAATGTACGTAAATCAGCGACAAAAACGCGTATCAGAGTAAAAAAATAAAAGTACTGGAATTTCAAGTAAATTAGCACACTAATGAAAATTTATGATCGTCAAACTTAAATGTGTTCATCTCTGGATGGTAATCTTTTAACTTGTTTGTTATGCTAAATCTCAAACCAGTTTACTTTAATCAAGAAAACCAGTCGTCACTGACCCCGCATGCACAGCAGTCAGCTGGCCCCATTCACAACAGGTACGGTACCTTAGATCCTTACTTTGGCTCGAATTCTGCCATATGTATTTTAGTGAACAGTTCTGTGTAATCCAAGGTTATCCAAACAGAATATAGGTCGCATTTCACCTGAAGCACTCAGCGAATTCATCGTCTACAAGAATTTAATTAGACCATTATGTCATTGCGTTCAAGTAAAAAGTTGTCTACCGTCATCCTGACGCTTGTTTTTAAATATTGTATCGTGTAATATGCGTCTCATAGATCTATCAGATCCAGTAGAATTTATTTTTTCAATGAACTTGTTTCTCAGTTTTTCTGATGCTGGGTACTGGCCATTGTAAAATTCATAGACTGTCCGCCTAACAACGTCTTTATCAGAGTCATTTAGTTTGAGTAAGTGCTTTGTTATTTAACATTTTTTCTTGGAGAGTCCAGCGTTTGGGATTTTCTCCACGACATGCGCACTGGATAATTCTTAAACCAACGTCACAAGCTGCAACAAAAATAGCCTGTACGGTAACTAAGTTTTTTCTCACAATGGTTATTTTTTATCGTTATTATATCACTGCATTTCTTGATACCTCAAATGGTTCAAATGGTTCTGAGCACTATGGGACTTAACTTCTGAGGTAATCAGTCCCCTAGAACTTAGAACTATTTAAACCTAACTGACCTAAGGACATCACACACATCCATGCCCGAGGCAGGATTCGAACCTGCAACTGTAGCTGTCGCGCGGTTCCAGACTGTAGCGCCTAGAACCGCTCGGCCACTCCGGCCGGCTCTTGATACCATAGCCATTGATTATGTCTACATTCCGTAAATTTTTCCTAACTAGTGTGCATGTAGATGTTGACACTTCACCATCATTGTCTACAAGATCTTTTAAACATTTATACACACTGTGAATTATGGATTTTCTTTGCCGTCGAAACTCTGTTGCCTTTTTCAGTCGCGTTCTTCCTGCTGTCACCGTGCGTCATGTGGGAGTTGTTTGGAAATCCGACCCACTTGGCGCAGGGGAAATTTCTTTTTTTCCTGCTTTTCCATTTTCAAGTTACACAAACACTACCACTCAGTTCACAAACACTACCACTCGGTAAATAAATTGCACAAATAATACTACAAGATACATTTTCTTACTTCGAGGCAAACCGCCGAAACTAATAACTCAATAAGGAATGGAAAACAAGAACTGCGGGAAAATCTACTCAACGTCTCGTTACTGACATTCTACTAGTGTTGCAACTAGACAACGAGGGACGGCCCGCCGGAGTGGCCGAGCGGTTCTAGGCGCTACAGTCTGGAACCGCGCGACCGCTACGGTCGCAGGTTCGAATCCTGCCTCGGGCGTGGATGTGTGTGATGTCCTTAGGTTAGTTAGGTTTAAGTAGTTCTAAGTTCTAGGGGAGTGATGATCTCAGAAGTTAAGTCCCATAGTGCTCAGAGTCATTTTTTTGAACTACGGACGCCCAGTGTTGCCATTTTCAAATTTTAGAGAGAGAACGCTAGGCGAGACGAGGCACAAGTGCGGCATCAGCGCGCGTGCAGCCACCTGCCAGTACGCGTGGCCAGTGCTGTAGTATGGTGAAGTTTTTGCCACACTAATGCTACGGTGGGCTCATCACGACCCCAGTTTTTATTTCAAAAGTAGGTGAATGAAAATAAAACAGACTCTTGTAATCGCAATAATTATTAACGTTTTGGTGCGAACATACATAAAAACGAGAACTGCAATGATTTGCTAACATTTTATTGTTAAATAAGTATTTTAAAGCAACAAAAATACGGCAAATTTATAATTGGTGCGTTTTACTAAAGAAAGTTGACATTCAGAAGTTATTTCTCGTTTATAATAACAGGAAACTTAGCAATGAAAAAAGATAAATTATGAACTACTTGAAACAGAAAGCAGAAAGTCACACAGAGTTTATACACAGTCATTACAAACACTGCTTATTGATGCAGTGTAACTAATACAGCAAAGTCTTGTACTCGTGTCTTTTGATCTAGTAATTTTTCCACCCCATTCTGGCCGGCCGCGGTGGCCGAGCGGTTCTACGCGCTGCAGTCTGGAACCGCGTGACCGCTCCGGTCGCAGGTTCGAATCCTGCCTCGGGCAAGGATGTGTGTGATGTCCTTAGGTTAGTTAGGTTTAAGTAGTTTTAAGTTCTAGGGGACTGACGACCTTAGCAGTTAAGTTCCATAGTGCTCAGAGCCATTTGAACCATTTTTCTATTATCAAAACAACAGTAATGCTGCAGCTGCACTTCGAGAATATCACCGACTGAAAGGATTATGGAAGGGTCCTCTTCCTCCACCTGCTGTGCAGAGTTTGATGGAGAAGTTCGAATCAACTGGGGAACTGGGCGTCGCTCCGGGAAGAGGCCGACAACCGGTTGCAACACAGGTGGTTGATGAAATCGCTGTTGCTATGGCAGACAACGCTGCGCGTAATTACTGATCGTCAGGCAGGGCGCGTGCTGTGTCACGACAGTTGAACGTCAAATGGTTCAAATGGCTCTAAGCACTGTGGGACTTAACACCTGAGGTCATCAGTTCCCTGGGCTTAGAACTACTTAAACCTAACTAACCAAAGGACACCACACACATCCATGCCCGAGGCAAGATTCGAAACTGCGAATGTAGCAGCAGCGCGGTTCCGGACTGAAGCGCCTAGAACCGCTCGGTTACAACGGCCGGCCAGTTGAACATCCCGTGGTACATTATACAAAGGTGCTTCGAACCATAATGAAATGGTATCCATACCAGATCTCTATCGTACAGCAGCTTGCACCACAGAACGCACAACGACATGTTGACTTCGCTCTCCACTTTTTCACAAGGACTGAAGGTGACGAGGGATGGACCTGGACCATCCTATGGACAGGCGGAGCTCAGGTTTCTATGACGGCTGGGATGAACAACCAAAATTGCCGAGTGTCACCGTATGGTATGTTTTCACGTCTACATTCATCATTGGTCCATTGGTTTTTGAACAGTTTGGCGCTCAAGGACCAATGACGTGCAGCGTGACTAACCAGCGGTACTGCGAAATGCTTCGCCAGCGCGTCACACCCGCCCTACAGGAGAGAGACGCATTGAACTCAACAGTTTTCATGCAAGATGGGGCCTCAACGCACATCGCTCGTGAAGTTCACCTGCTTCTTCGAAAGACATTTGAGGAGCGCCGGAACAAAAACCGATAAATCCGCATTTGCTGTTATTTAGTATTTATTTATCGTGTCAGAAGCAAACTAAAAAAAAACAATATGAGATACATTACTACATACATACATACATTATGGCTTATAAATTAAACTAGTCAAGAATGAAATAAATGATTAGACACAGACTGTGTTGTCAAACATAAGGTGATTTTAATCTATACAGTGGATGCCCAAAAATTTGCAACGTCCAGTGCACTTTGTGTAGCGTTTACGAGGTCCTCCATGGTGCACACAGTTGGAGGTAATGTGCATTGTAGTAGATGTGTTGATGTCGGCACGGCAGCTCCGCAGTCACACTGGAGAGAGTCCACCTGGAAGCCCCACCTCTCCAGATTACTCTTGGATCTTGTGACAGAAGAACGCAGGCGGTTGAGTGATTTCCATGTGGACCATTTCTCTGTGTGGCCTGGGGGAAGAACTTCTTACGGGATCTGCCACTCCTCCAGATGCTGGCATCTGACCCGCCATCTCTTCTCCCGGTGTTGATGTGGAGTGTCAGCGAGTGGTTCTGTACTGTGAAGGAAGCTCTTTCTAGACACAAGTCTTTGCTGTGCCGGTTGGTGGCCATGTAGTGGGTGGGCTTCGGATGTTAATGCCTTCTTCATTTCACTCCGTGCTGCTGTATCTATTCGGATGTCCAGGGGGGGGGGGGGGCTATGCCGGATAAGCAGTACAGTTTTTCCACAGGTGTGGCTCTTAGACAACCCGTAGTGATACGACATGTCTCATTCAGAGCAACATCAACTTTCTTTGTATGTGTAGATCTGCACCATACTGGGCAAGCGTACTCAGCTGCAGAGTAGCAGAGGGCTAATGCGGATGTGCGCACTGTGTCTGGCTGTGCTCCCCATGTTGTTCCAGTCAGCTTCCTAACCACATTGTTCCTGGCAGCCACTTTTTGCTTTGCTTTTAAGCAGTGTTCCTTATATGTAAGAGCACGGTCCAGAGTGACTCCGAGCTATTTTGGAGTCTTGCAGTGTTCTAAAGAGGTTCCTTCCCAATCTATCTGCAAGGTTCTACTAGCCTGTCTGTTTCGGAGGTGGAAAGCACAGGTCTGGGTCTTAGAAGGATTTGGTTTCAATCGATTGTCCCTGTAATAGGCAGTTAATTCTTTCAGAGCATCAGTTAGCTTCCGCTCCACCCTCTCAAAGCTGTGATCTTGTGCTGTGATTGCTCGGTCATCTGCATATATGAAGCTTTGTGTTCCTTCTGGTAACGGCTGGTCGTTAGTGTATATACTGAAGAGGGTGGGTGCCAGTACACTGCCCTGTGGCAACCCATTTTTCTGCTGCCTCCATCTGCTTCTTTGTCCTTGATATTCCACAATATATCTACGGTTCTGCAGGAGATTTCTAATTAGACAGGTTAGTTTGTAGTCCTTGGTGAGGTTGTATAGCTTCAGCAACAAGAGTCTGTGGTTGACAGTGTCGTAGGCGGCTGAAAGATCTATAAACACCGCTCCTGTTATCTGCCGCCTTTGGAAGCCGTCCTCTATATGCTGTGTCAAATTCAACACCTGTGCTGTGCAGCTCTTCCCTTGTCTGAATCCTGCCTGTTGAGGGATCAGTAATCGTTCTATCATATCTGTAATTCTTTGGAGGATCAACCTTTCCAATACCTTATACAGATGGCATAGGAGGGAGATTGGCCTATAGCTTTTGGGGTCATCCCGGTCTTTCCCTGGTTTATGTATAGCTATAATTTTTGCTTTCCGCCAAGATTTTGGTATCTTGCTGCTCTTGACACAATTATTCATTAGCTCGAGTAGCCAGCACTTTGCGCCTGGACCAAAGTTCTTGATCTGTTCACCTCTTATGTCATCTACCCCTGCTGCTTTTCCGACTTTGCACTTATTTAGAGCTGAGTTGAGCTCATTCAAACTGGATGGTCGAGACAGAATGTTCCCCTCTTGTTCGGGCTCCCTTTCCAGGGTTCGTCTCCCGATTTTACTGGTATGGTCAGGTTTACCATTTTTCAAAAGCTGGTGTGCGATCTGGTCTGCCTTCACATTTGTATGCGTATTGGGTTGGGAGGGATCATTGTTAAGGTGTCGTAACAATCTCCAGGCCTTTTGACTACTTCTACTCATCTCACATTCTGCCATCAGTTTAATTCACTGTTCTCTCTTCGCCTCAGAGATTGAGGAGAGAGTATTTTGCGCAGCCAGGTAAGTTTCCTCGCTATAAGGGTTTTCTTCATATAGTCGATAGTATCCGTCCAGCAGAGCAGCTGTTTCAGGTGTCACACCCTGCAGATACATTGTCCTACACCCTCTTGGAATTGATGCCCGGGAGCAATGTTTGACAGTTTGAACAAAGCTGTCAGACTCTTCAGGAATAGGTCGCACAGATTTAATCTCCTTGTCCAGCATCTTAGCAAATTTTTTCGAATCAGCTTTCTTGAAATTGTATCTCCGTTTGAAATTCACCTCCTGTGGCCTTATTGCTGGAAGAACTTCACACAGTAGTGGCCTGTGTTGCGTCTTTGGTATGGGCAAGCACACTGATTTGGAGCAAAGCTGTGTGATGTCTTCACTCACAAAGAGGAGGTCAGGGTTAAATCCACGTTGCCACCTGCCACTGTTGAAGGAAGGGGGTAGCTTGCTGTCATGCATAAGAGACTACTGGCAGGATTCAGCCCAGGAGAGGACTGCCTCCCCATTTTCGTCATCTTCAGAGTATCCCCACAAATGACTATGGCTGTTAAAGTCACCGATTACTACAGACGTCTTGCTGTTATGGAAGTTCCTGGGTGGTGTGAAGGAAAATGCAGCCGAAGGGGGCTTATACACAGAGGTAACCACGCAGTTACTCAGCTCCACTGAGATGACTTCGATGTTATTTTCTACGGTGCAGTGAGCACTGATTATCTGAAGCCCTGGTCTTACAAATATAGCACTTCCATACTTTCCGAACGTGCAGAGCAATATCTGGCATGTCAGATATTCTGAGCGTGCGTCTGAGCGTTGACCAATGAGATGGCACAACGCCACCTACGTCACAAGCACGCCGTCTCCCTTCAGTACAGAGTTGTGAGGCGCTATATTGGCATTCATTTCAAGTGTATACGTATATATGCCGTCTCTGAGCACCAGCAAATTGAGAATCACTGGAAAAGCCTTTGATAACTGTGTGATTCGTTCCAATAAAATAATGAGAAACATCATATTCGTGGCAAAAGAATTATCGTAACTTGCGTATTATGACAGTAGGCTATTTGAAGGCAGCGACACACTGAAGAGCCACAGAAAACGCATTGTTCTTGGTACAATTTGTTATAATTAAATTTCAGTTAGTATCATATCTACGATTAAAGATTTCAGCAAGTGGAAACACACTATAATTAGATGATGAAAGGCAGATGTTGGTTGAGCGCAATGAGTAGAGTCACTGTCCCTAAACGTGTCATTTTGTTGGGGCGTTGTTCGCGTCTTGACACAGCCAAATTTTTTTCCTAACATTCGCGTTTTTATTAGGTTCTGATACTTTATTATTAGTTTAATATAAGTATATACTATAGTATTTGATGTTATGTAAATACAAGTTCACCTTTTTTGAGGGGTGACTTTGTTCGATTGGATTAATCTAAAGGACAGCTTGCGCTAATTGTATTACGATATTTTGTTCCTTTTTCTTTTACGCTTCGTAATTCACATGTTGCAAAGATTCTGCTACTGGGTCGGAACAGTGATCAAGTAAGACTGACCTTGGGATTTTACTAAAATGTGGGAATGATGAAATAATGTTTATCTTATGCGGAGAAGTATTCCAGATTCGTAACGCAGTGTTTGTAAGGAGCTTTTATAAGCCTGTGTCTCTACTGATTGGACATGGTACTTTCCTTTTCGTGGACGATGGAGGAAAAGTGCGCTTTAATAGAGCTAACGTGGGAATTTCACGCGCGCCCGTTGACTAGAGAGTGTGATTTACGAACTAGAAACATCCCTCAACTGCCGCTGGAGTGCGATGCGATCGCGTATACCACGTTGGGCCCACGTACCGTATGCTCAAGTCGCATCGTTCCTGAGCGTTCAGCAGCACGTTGAACTTGGCACGCTCAACGCTAACGTTCGACAGCACGGTCCGTGTGCCGACGGCTTAAGGCTTAGTTGTCAGGGCACACCCTTCGTGGAGGCTTCTCTCATGTCCCCCATAAAAATATGACTAGGGCCTCCCGTCGGGTAGACCGTTCGCCTGGTGCAAGTCTTTCGATTGGACGCCACTTCGGCGACTTGCGCGTCGATGGGGATGAAATTATTATGATTAGGACAACACAACACCCAGTCCCTGAGCGGAGAAAATCTCCGACCCAGCCGGGAATCGAACCCGGGCCCTTAGGATTGACATTCCGGCGCGCTGACCACTTTTTTTTCCATTTTGTTCGTTGTTTATCGTTGTGTTTAGTCGTTGCGGACGTCGGAAGACATCCTGTTCAAGTTCGGTGGTTGATTCTTCCACTCAGTTTTTTTTTATTACGGAGGCCAACCGGCTCTCCGACCGAACACGCTGAGCTACCTTGCCGGCACCACTCAGCTACCGGGGGCGGACATTTGCTGTTAATACAGAATGTAACCAATAGTGATCTTTAAATGGCTCCACAAGCTGTAAAAAGAAGAAACACGCCATAAAACACTTGATGTCGCGTTGTGCTGAAAATTATTTTGTGGTAGCACGTATTATTAATCCCGTATCTCCCCCCTACAGCTCAAACATGCGAATACAGCAAAAGTAGATGTATCGGGTTTTGTACCGGCGCTCCTCATTTGGAAACGACCGAATTATCAGCCGATCGTTTTCAAATGCTTGGCTGGCACGATCACCTGATCTCACTCCGTGCGATTTCTGCTTGTGGGGCTACCTGAAAGACAGGGTTTACTAGGGGAACATGCACACATGTGCTGATCTGAAGTGCAGCATAACAAGAGAGGTAGCCAGCATATATTCGAACATGCTTCGTTCAGCTGTGCAGAATGCAATCCTGTGCTTTCAAACTCTTCTGGACAATGATAGGTGCCACATTCAGCCCCTTTTGTAGCAGTAACGGTGCCGGTATGTAACGGTGTGATGTACCGTAGCAGCACATTAAAAGTGTTTCAATTGAATTGATTCTGCATTATTTCTCTTCCCTCTGTCCTTGACATTAATGCTACCATGTTTGGTCCTCATACGGTAATTAATTTCCGTGTTATAAATGGTTAAATAGGGGATGTTTAATTATAATCACTCAGCAGATAACTCATCTCTCTGTGCCTGACCTAACATTTTATTCTTGTAGTAGCTTTTCCCTTTAACGCATCAGGTCTGGATCAAGGGAACTCCTCTTCGCTGGCGACAGAAAGAGGTGGAACGTTTCTGATGCTTTTGACTGGCTGCCTGTCACTCAACGTGCAGGTTTTCACGTTGGGGGACCCAACGGGGACCTGAGCAAGCCTTTCAGGGATTATCCTATAGGCACCTCACACTATGGGCGGTAGAACGGTCGACTGGCGTCCTCTGTAGCACAATGAGAAATCAGTGGTGGAAAGGGTGAGAACTCCGCTTACTAGCAGAATTTGGGTGTGATCCTCAGCTGTCCGTTTGCTGCTATCCAGCTGTGTCTTGGTCTGAAGACACCGCTTTCTGAAGCTACATGATGGTGGTATGTGGTTTGCGAAATTTTCAAACTCTGCCCTTTCCACTGGAACAGTCGGCGAAGCTCTGCAAAATCTTGAGAATTTTACGACAAACGAATCTGATCATGGGAAGAGTCGAGACTCGGTTCTCATTTCCGTAAACTGAAATTTCGTTGGGGGATACATCCTTTACGTGATGCAGGGAACTAGTGAACGGACTTCCATGACTCATTGGAGGAGCATTTAGGACCTTTCTGGGACTGGCTAGAAAAATTATGTTCGGCGGCTTTCCAAGGTCTGAAGGAAGTCTATCAAAATTTAGAGAGAATCGCACTGTGACACGAAACGAGAGTCTGGTGTCACAGTGCGATTCTGTTTCGAGTTCCGCACTTGTACGTACTTCCCTTCATTTTGGCCCTCTGCCAAGTCTTCGAAGTTTTACTTTCACCTACCTCGCATCCGTAGCCGGTAATCGGAGAGATAATGAGATCCGTGATTCGCGATGAAATGACGTAGACGCAGACCAGCAACAATTAGCAACCAGTGTAGCATAGGGCGCAGGGACTCGTCTGGAGCCATCTCATCCAATAACCTGGCACCTGCAGTGCGCACTCCCGACTTCTGAGTTTGCGATACAACCGAGGGTGAGGAGCTGAGGTTCAGTTCCATAATTTGACATATGCGCTTCATGTACGTTTTATGTAATCTAAGACTAGTTTGAAAGGATATCTTTTTCCGTATCTACCCGCGTATCGTTTCAGTATGGGTAATTCATTGAAGTTTGCCCACCGCATGATAATTCCTTCCCATATTTATTCATCTTCTGTGTGCGCTGTCCGGATTCATACTCTTCTTTTGAATAATTATAAAGTTTTAGAATAACAGTTAGAAACGACATTCGTGTCCTTTATGTGTCAGGGCACCATCTCAGCTGTAACTGTTCTGTATCGTGCTGCTGGCGACCTTAATAATCATTCACTTTTCTGATCGTTGTTTTGTTTTATTTATGTAAAATTCATTCTAAAGTTGTTTTTAATCTCGATGTCAATGTGTTCTCTGTAAATCGGACATTGTTTCAATAAATCTTATGTTTACTAGATCATTATTCAGCAACCATTAAAGTAAATTAACCAGTTGAAATGCCCAGATCCTCCAACCACAAGCAATAGGCGAAGGCCCTGACGAATTCAGCACCTTATACTATAACATTTCCTATATGCGGACAGTTGATTTTTCAAGTAGCCTTTTATCTTCAGGTGGATAATCTATCATTTTACTTGGTCTGGGGACAGAGCGTCAGCCGGCCGGTGTGGCCATGCAGTTCTAGGTGCTTCAGTCTGGAACCGCGCGACTGCTACGGTCGCAGCAGGTTCGAATCCTGCCTCGGGCATGGATGTGTGTGATGTCCTTAGGTTAGTTAAGTTTAAGTAGTTCTAAGTTCTAGGGGACTGATGACCTCAGATGTTAAGTCCCATAGTGCTCAGAGCCATTTGAACCATTTGATAGTGTCAATCTAATCTGTGTACACTGGGGCACCTGATGAGCAAGTCGTCATGTTTACAGCACACCCAGCTTCTGGTATAATTTCGATGACGCTGCTAGTTCTTCAGTTTTAGTATAAATTCAAGCGCTAATTTGGTGAAACTTCCGCATTTCTTAAAGTATTATGTTTCGGTGACACACAACAGAAAGCCGTGTGCTATTGCGTTGTTCGTGGTGAGATGTACTGCCTGAAATTTGGTATTCTCGGCACACTCTTCATACAGTGGATCTTGGAATACTGAATTCCTCAACGACTCCCGAAATGAAATGTCTCATGTGTCTGGCTCCAACTACCATTCCGCGTTCAAAGTCTGTTAATTCCTGTCACGCGGCCATAATCTCGTCGGAAACCTTTTCACATGAATCACCCGACTACAAATGACAGTTCCACGGATGTACTGCCCTTTCATACTTTGTGTACGTGACACTACTGCCATCTGTGTATGTGCATATCACTATCTAATGAGTTTCATCACCTCAGTGTATAGTGACGTCCCTCGTTTAAGCTGTCAGAAATCATACATGGCTTAGCGTTGCATCTGCTGACCGGCATTGTTTTACACCTTTTCCGACGAGTCAGCTGCACATTTCAGCGCAACTCTAAGAAAATTTGTAGCTCACACGGAAAGATTTAGATGTTTAATATAAGCGTTTTTGCTTTGGCTGATATATATATATATATATATATATATATATATATATATATATATATATGTTGTTCTAGGCGCTTATTGTCAGTAATATAACATACAGTCACCATTAATCTTTATTTTACAATTTCCATTGCCAACTTTAGCCCATATGAAAAGGTACTCATCAGCATTTAATTTCTTCTTCCTTCTGGTACTCAATACAAATGGCATACTCGGAATTAGTGTACCATATGGAACTTTAGCTAAGAGCCCTGTTGTCTCAGGTATGCTCCATGTCTTCCAAGCCAAAATGTTAGCGCCGTATATATATAAACCGCAGTAGTATCAGTACTGTGCGTGTCAGTCCATCTGAGACCTCCTCCTCTCTTGTAATAAGAAATTCAATTCGAATTACTGTTATTCTGTAGTACTTTTGATAGCAAATTGTTTATTTTATTCCAAAATGAGTGTCTAAGAGATTCAAATAGTGAAATATTAATGTAGTTCTCATTTCTTTTTCCCTTTAACGTTTAGAATTTGCTGAGGTGCACGATGTCGAGGCATTATGAGTAGAAGTTTTGTTATTCTCCTTTGTCCCGAGTAAATGGGGAATGTTCCTAGCCCCTAGCCCCTTGTGGGTGGGCTGACCATCGAGGAGAAGCCAAATGACAGACAGGTAGACAGGAGCCCCCCCCCCCCCCCCCCCTGTGGCAAGAGTGAGTCACGGCCTGTTTTCGCTATCTGTGCGAGGACCTCATCGGCGGGTCGGATCGCCGCATTTAGGCGTCCGGGTTTGGAAGACACGAGAGTACAATGGAGCGCTGACCTCAAGATAAACACGCGGGGAGGGGAGGAGGGTCCTAAATGCAGTAGAGCCAGCAGCCTGGCGCCAGTGGACGAAGTCTCGCAAAAGATTTAATGGTCGAAGAATGGGACTCTCGGTCGAGATAAAATCATTCCCAGCCTCGTTGAAGTAGAACACCACTTAGGGCTACATGTTCTGTTTCAGCTCCCAGTCTTGGGGAGGAGGTAATGGAAAACAGAAGTCGCACATCTTTCTCCTGCCCCCCCCCCCCCCCCCCCCGCCCCCGCCTTCCTAATGCGGTAGCCGCACTGATGGGAGATCAAAAATTGCTTCAGAAATTTTGGTTGTTCACTGCGTTAGACATCTCCCTGCCATTGGTAAAGACGACGGGTATGACGCTGTGCTCCGTGGCCACGAGAAGAGGCAGAGTTTCTTTTAGAGAATTTCATTCTCGGGCTTCGACTGATGAACACTGTAGATTCGGGCTTCTGAAAGGTCAACGCTTGACACGAATACTTCGCGTCCACGCATTTCTTTGCATAACGGAGTTTTTTGGTGACTCATGGCTGACCAAGTTTAACGTCATAGACTGACGGGAAAAAATCGCAACAACAAGGAGTTCTGTGACATAAATGAAAGTTGGAGGCGTGTTTTCCCATCTGAAAGATAATGTCAATTAAAATTTGACGACAGTCGCATGAGAGCGGCGCTACTAGTGCCTCTATGAGGATGTAAATCAGGTTAGCTTTAAATACACGCTGTAACGGTCGTGAGCGTTAGTTACCTTTGAGATTGAACGCGGTGATCTGAAGTTAGTCAAGCACGCTTTTAAGGTGACAAAGGCCCCATTATCAACACCTCATTGAGTTTGAACGAGATCGTGTAATAGGGCTACGGGAAGCTGGATGTTCCTTCTGCGATATTGCAGAAAGACTTGGCAGGAATGTAGCCACTGTATAAGATTGCTGGCAACAGTAACCACCAGTATGTACGGTCATACGTACGGCACGTGGGGGAAGACCATCGTGTTTGGGGTACGGCTCTGTCGCATCGTGCTGCATCTGCAGCAGCAATTTGAGCAGCGTTTGGTATCACATTGATACAGCGGTTACTTCAAGAACAGGTCCGAGCCATGTCCCCTGTAACGTGCTTTCCACTCACCCAACCTACCTAAAAAAAAACTAAACTCCTCCCCAACAGGCCATGAAGGCCCAACGGTACCGACCGGCCGCCGTGTCTTCCTTAGTCCATAGGCGTCACTGGATGCGGATATGGAGGGGCATGTGGTCAGCACACTGCTCTCCAAGCCGTATGTCAGTTTCCGAGACCGCAGCCGCTACTTCTCAATCAAGTAGCTCCTCAGTTTGCCTCACAAGGGCTGAGTGCACCCCGCTTGCCAACAGCGCCCGGTAGACCGGATGGTCACCCATCCAAATACTAGCCCAAGACCGACAGCTCTTAACTTCGGTGATCTGACGGGAACCGGCGTCACCACTGCGGCAAGACCGTTGGCGACCCAATCTACCGCCATTTGCGAATTCAGTGGTGTCAAGCGAGAGCTCATTGGTGGGCAGAGTGGAGGGCTGTGTGTTTTCCGATGAAAGCTGCCTAGAAGCCTCGGTGCCAGTGACGGCAGTGTGTTGGTTAGAAGAAGTCCAGTTGAAGGCCTGCAACCATACCGTATACTTGCTAGGCATATTGGACCTACAACTGGAGTTACGGTATAGGACAGCAGGAGCACTCTCGTGATTATCCCACGCAATCTGACTGCAAATTTATACCTCAGTCTGGTGATTCGACCTGTTGTGTTCCCATTCATGAACAGCATTCCAGAGGGAGGACAACGCTCGCTCACATGCCGCCGTTATAGCCCAACATTATCTACATAGCGTCAACACGTTACTTTGGCTTTCGATCAGCATATCTGTCTCCAATCGAACGAACATGGCATATCATCGGACGACAATTCTAGCGTCATCTACAAACAGTAGTAACTGTCCCTGTGCTCCCGACCAAGTCTAAAAGGCATGCAACTCCATCCTAGAAAACGACATCCGGACCTGTCCAACACATGCATGAACGTTTGCATGCTTCAATTCAACATTCTCACGGTTACACCAGTTACTGCCGCGCCTGGTAGCCGCGCGGTCTAACTGGTCCTCGCGGCTCCCCGCGTCGGAGGTTCGAGTCCTCCCTCGGGGATGGGTGTGTGTTGTCCTTAGCGTGAGTTAGTTTAATTTAGATTAAGTAGTGCGTAAGCTTAGGGACTGATGACCTCAGTAGTTTGGTGCCATAAGCCCTTACCACAAATTTCCAAATTCTTACCAGCATACCTCCATTTCATTTCTGCGACGGCTTGTCTCACGCTTACTTCAACTTTTGATCTTGCAGTGTTAATTACTTAAATATATTGCCTAGACAAATGTATTCCCGAAATTTCATTACTTTGCATTAATTACTTTTAGATGTTGCGATTTCTCTCCGTCAGTATAGTTAGCTGTTGTCGTGGAGAAGAACTGCCAATTTCATCTGGCCGCACCGACGGCATGCCGATGCAGACATCATTAGCAAGGGCTTCCACATGCTGCCCATTGACGAGCTGCGGGCACACCTCTCAGCCGCAGTACGTCGCCTGCTGCATCAACTGCAGTTTCAGTCATGGTAAGGACGCAGTGTTGTAACTCCCGTGGTTATCCCACGCACTCTGACTGCAAATTTATACGTCAATCTGGTGATTCGAGCTGCTTAATGTGCTTTTTGTTATCAAATGACAGGAGACATTGTGGCACTTGTTCCCTTTGTTTGAATTCGACCTTAACCTTGCCTCCTCATTTGGAATTACACGTCGTACTCTGCACTTTGGAAGAGACAGTTAAATTTCAGTATAGTTATAGTGGTGTTCAGTGAGCAGTAAGACGTCTGTAATGGAAAACGGAACTCGATCCTGTAGTGGTGAAATTACTCTTGACTTCTCATAAAAATGTGTAAAATTAATCACTCACTGCTCGGTCAGAATTAACGTGCATTTTGCTATCAAATGACAGGAGACGTTGTGGCACTTGTTCCCTTTGCTTGAATTCGACCTTAATCTTACCTCCTCATTTAGAATTACGTGTCATACCCTGCAGTTATTTTAGGTTTAATTCTGTACTAATGCAACCTTACATTGTCTCGCGCAAAACAGTGGCCAAAAGAAAATATATTTCCAGGCATATAAGCCACTTGCGGCGACCAGAATTTTATGTCTATACTTAATTAATAACGCTTCCTGCTCAATCCTAGTTACTAGAAAAATTGATATTGGTATGACATCGCAACCAGAATACAGCGTTACGGCTACTATTAATTGCAGTTTAATGTCGAAATAATCTGTGAGTAGCGATTCCCTAACGCGCAAAGACTTACTTGTCAGTGAGCGCTAGGGTTCGTTGGAGCCCTGCATCACAGGGCCCAGCATATCAGCACTGTTACGAACATCAGGTTACATGCAACTCGAGCGGACATACTTACAGTAGCAGTAGTTTTATTCATGTGTAGATCACTTCTACAAGGCTACTATCACGGTATTATAATTTAAGAACAACAAAAATATTGTGACACACTTATAGAGACAGTTACGTATTTCCAAGTCTAGTATGATGAGTGTGGGACAGAAGGTCGACTGCGTCCTTATAGCAGGAATGATCTTGGCACTTGCCTGAAGTAATTTAGGGAAACCACGGAAAACCTCAATCAGGATGGCTGGATGAAGACTGAAGCCTCCACCCCCACGAATACAAGAACACTATTTGCTAGAGTGTTACCTCAATTCGTTTGTCTATAGAGGACAATACTATTTTACAAATAAATTATTTAATAACGTAAAAGGGTAATGCTAGACTTTCATTCATTTCTCACGCCGTCACTGCACACACTACACACACCATACACACATTGTTTCATAACCTACACACAATACACACACTATCAGATGACGTCAGTACCATTTTGTGTATCCCAGCACTGTCCAGGGCGTCTCCAAACACGCCTTCGGCCTGGAAACTCATTGACTGGAGCAGAATTGTCTTCAGTGATGAATCCCGTTTCGAATTAAGGTCCGATGACCAGCGAAGACGTGTCTGGAGACGCCCCAGATAGCGGTGGTGTGCCAGCCTGACTGTCGCCCGATACGTTGTACGAGTACAACCAGGAGTGACGGTCTCAGGTGTTATTTCATGTCATAGCAGGATCCATTTGGTTATCATCCACGACACCCTTACAGCGCAGCGGGACGTTGAAGATATTATGCTCCCCATTTTGTTGCCCTTTATGGCAAGTCATCCTCGTGAGGCGTAGCGCCGTATACCGATCCTGCCTTGGAGGCGGTTAAGTGGGAGATGTGTCTCAGAGCTCGATAGTGACAGACGGTGACGCGAACTGGACGCGCACGTAGTTTATGTGCCAGCCGATAGAGGACAATATTGGATAGGGGACTGATTTAGTTTCGATTGTGCCCACTAGAGTGCACTAAAGTAATAGAATGTTTTTCATAAACTGTTCTAATATTTTCATAAAGTGTTATTATGTTTTTTTTGTGTAGGTAAAATTTTATAAATGTATTTTAGCAGTTTGAAGGATGCGTGAGTGTGGTTTAAGGTTAATATGAAGATAATTGTTTAACGAGTTATGTAGTAGGATTTAGTGTGGGAACATTTCGAAGAAGTATGGATGTGGACAATGGGGAATTTGCAGAATAGATTTGTAAAGTAAGTTTATGGTAAAGGGAAAGTTAATTCAGGTATAAATAACAATAGTAAATAACTTTATGCATATACAAAACTTCAGCATATTAGATAATTTCGTCAGTAAAAAGTGCAGTCTTTAGGCTTACTACTTTGCGATTGGCTTTTGATGAAAAGCGCGGACTGACGCGGGAGAATGTTGTTTTGCTATTGGCTGTTGAGTAAACTGACCAATGGTAAAGCAGTATTCTTCGCGCGCCTTTCTCTGCTGATAGAGAGAAGTGGGAGCGTAGCCATGAAACAGTTCGGACGTGTGTAGTAGTAGTTCCGATGGAAACGACAAGTTGCCCGATCTAGCAGTGTTTCATACATCAAAAGTGTGGTAAAGTGACGGCATAATTATTCCGATGGCGTGTAGAAATTTCGGAATTTTTAAGTGATTTTTGTGACGAGAAAAGACTTATATTCCGCGTGGCGTATTGAGCAGGTCGGTGGATAAAAACTGTGACTGCAATTGGTACCGACGGACTTAATATTTGACGAGCATTCTCAATCAAAAACAATCCGTATTTTTGTAGCTATTACGTTTTCGGGAAATGTAACACCATAAACTTGCTAACGTGAGTAAAAGAGATTGTGAGTGACTGTGTTAAGACTAGTACGGGCTTGGCAGTGATACTTGTTCACCTAAGTTACAGAATATATTAATTAAGGACAAAATTTCCAACCTTTCATTTCGTGTGAAAACTTTCTCCCGAAACGTAGATTAGTGACTTTAATTGCAGCCTGGTTCTCCTCGAAGTACAGTGGGTTTCACTCGGCTTCCGTACTGATGATCTGCTGAGGCAATGTTCACAGGTAGGTGCAGGTTCGTCGTAAAGGGGCGGAAAGAACCGCGCCGTCGCACTGGGCTTATATTTCAGCAGGATAACGCAAGCTCGTACGCGGCGAGGGTTTCTGTTGCTTGTCTCCGTGCTTCCCAAACTCTGCCTTGGTCAGTTAGGTCGCCAGATCTCTCCCACATCGAGAATGGGTGGAGCATTATCAGCAGGACCCACCAACTGTCTCGCTATTTTGACGATCTAACTTCCCAATTGGACAGAATTTGGCAAGATATCCCTCAGAAAGATCCAACTACTCTCAGTGCCAAGCTGAATAAGTGCCTGCATAATGGACCATCGTGTTATTGACTTGCTCAGTTTGTGAAGCACTTTATCTTGAATGAATCATCCATTTTTTTCTGATATTGTAATCATTTGTTTCTATGTACATGTGCATCATATCTACCGCTTTAAGTGTCGAAATATGACATCACTTCCACTTACATTGGAGCATAACAGCTATCAAATGGAACGATCATATTATTATCTTTAGGAAACAACAATTCTGGAGTATTGTTCCAGGGTTCAGAGACTTAATCAAGAAGGTACGACGTGCTGTTAGGATCTTATCACATCGATACAGCAGAAATGCTCAGGGAAGTTAAATGGGATTCCATGGAAGAAATAGAACGTACCTCTCATGAAACCATGTCAGATAAATATGGAGAAGACATTGTGACCATAGTGGTACCACTATCATATATCTCTCATAGTGATCAAACAAAATTATTGCACAATTTTTCCCTTGTTCAGTACGCAAACGTAATAGGTTGGGTAAAGTAATCTCTGGAGTGTAAGTTCTGATTACATGTTAGGCGCTGACTTGGTCCTGTAGCTGTCAATGTGTCTGCTATTTCTCCTACAAGGGAATGACATTGTGGCAGCAAGGTGCATAATGGAAAAAAGCGGCAAGGAAGCACGATTCACAATCAATAAAATTTGGTTAGTGTCCACTTCTGCCCCTGGAATATCTTATAGTCTAAAACTTGATTCCGAAATCTCTGTCTTACCATTATATAATTAATCTGATACCTTCCGGCGTCTCCAGGTCTCTTACATGTATACAGTCTTCTTTCATGATATTTAAACCAATGTTAGCTATGATTAAACTATGCTCTGTGCAAAATTCTACCAGGCGGCTTCCTCTTTCTTTCCTTTCCCCCAGTCAATATTGACCTTCTACTTTTCCTTCTCTTCCTTTCTGGCTGTACTAATGGATGAACTGCCTGGGATTTTGCAGCTGCTCTGTATAGACGACTACTGACTTATGGCCTTGGACATAACGCATGATTACGGTGGGATTTTTAACAAAATGGAGGAAATTAGTTCATTTGCAAATATTACATGTTCCGTTGTGGAAGTCCTTCTTCCATTTCAATGTACAAGATGTTGCATAATGGCCGACATATGGCTTTACTGTCCATATGCTACATTTTAAAAGTATACAGCATTTTACTCACCATAAAATACTGTAAAAGAAGTATTAACAACATCTTTCAAAGAGCTTTAACATACACTGTTGTGCAAAAATAGCTTTCGGATGATGGATCACTGCCAAGTAACATATGTGGACCCCATTCCTTCTCGCACACACAAATGTGTTTACGATTATGTCATACAATACAGTAGGTATTTCATTGCCCAGGTCACAGTTGATACATATATTAGTCACTAATTTCGGCAAAGTTATATTGCCATCTTCAGATAGTCGATACGTGAATTATAAAGCCACTACGTGTGCCACATTCCGATCTGGCCATTGAAAACATGGAAGTAAACTCACAGAAAAGACACTCCCATGCAATACTAAGTACAATGAAATAAAAGCCGTAACTGTGTCAGCAAGGCACAGAGGTGCAAATACGTCAAATAGAGAACACACCCTGCTGTCAGATGTGTATATGTTCATAACCGGCTCAGTACTGCCGAAAGGTAGTCAAACGAACTGCATAATACTACTGTAGTAGAGACAAAGCCAATTTCTGCTTCATATGACACACACAATTAAGGAATATTTGCGCCATCAAATATTGCAGATGCGACCAAAAACAGTTCAGAGTATGAGCAACAAATTCACAACCCAATTCAAAGAGTGCAATATGCACAAGAAGTCGTAATCAGGAACACAATGCGATGAAACCAGCTTCTTTGTCAGATTAGGTCAGATCTTCCTGAGGTTTTGACATGTGCTAAAGCACAATTATTTCCAACTGATAATGGCCACATAGTGTAAATTGTAATATGCAGTTTCAAAAATAATTAATTTTACAGTCAAAAGACGACCATAATGTCACAAAAATTTACATGACCCTAGCAAGAGGAACTTAATCTTAGTTTTTTACTGAGAGTTCTCGAATATATTATTTTAAAAGGTCACAAAAACCTTTCAGTTTCCAGGTATGTGCTTCACAAAATCTATTCACTTTCCAGGCACCCACTTTACTACTCGGATTCTACACGCATTTTTAATGTACACTGCGCAAAAAGTATAACTTTTTTAAAAAAACTAATTGTCTGTCATTGTGACGGATATGTTTGAAATTTGGTTCAAAGGTGCCCACGATCTTCCTCTGTAATGGTGCAAAAGCGTGGCACCCTGCGACTTCACCTCAGGGGTCGGCAAAGCTTTAAACAGCAAGGTGTTGACATATGCGAAAAAAAGACCATAGCTCAGAAGTTCATGTGGGTTTTGAGGACCGTTAATGATGTCACATTAACACCAAATTCCATCACAATTCCTCCCTGCGCCTCCGTGGACGTGTCACACGATGGGAAGGTCGTCACACCCCGTCTTGTCCCACATTTCACCCCTTCTTTCGACGTCACTGCGATGGAGGGAGAACCGCGATTCCCAGCGGGTTGAAATCACAAAGTTTCCTAAGGATGGCGAAGGAAAACGTGTCAGATACACCGCCGCTAAGAATCTACACGAGGTACCCTAAGGAGGTGGCATTAAGGGCGTCTATGAAACCATTCCTTTCCTTGCGACTCTGTTTTCCACACATTTAGCGGTCGAAAACGACAGTGCGCCTGCGTTCTTGACCGACATTCGACGTTACTGACACCATCCTGGACGATTCAACGCTACTCTAAGGACTCGTGGAGGTACAGCCCCCTACATGTGATCTGACCCCTTTGAAGTGTAAAACCCCTTTGAAGTGTAACACGATGGCAATTTCTGCTGTAGTATACAGGGTGGAAACACTAGGGACCGTTCAAAAACATTGGATGAAATTTGAACCTGACCTACAGCCGCAAAGGTTGTTTATGCTTTATCACCTGTTTTGCGTCCTCCTATGTCGGTCAAACATTTTCAGGGACACTTTCGTTGCCACATGCTCACCTCTGTCGAGCACTTTAAAAATATACCTGTCAGGGTACACCAGTTTCGATAAGTGGTGCCTCGTTGCTGCTCTAGCGCCTGAAATCTGGCAACCCAAGGCATGTCGAAGGGACTGCCTGCCCTTAGGCGCTAAAGCACCCATGAGGCACCATTCAGCCAAATGAGTGTAGAAGTTCCTGACAGGTACATTTTTAAAGTAACCAACAAAGATGCGTGAATGGCAACGAAGGCTCTGCCGCAGTGGTGAACGTTAGAGGAACCATTTGCACTTTATTCACTCACATGTCAATGTTGCACTCCTCCATGATCATGTCACAGAAGGGCGTGTAACTGGAGGACTGAACAAGCATAAATACTATTTGCTGATCACGAAAAAATTTCGTCGAAGGGGTCAGATCATTGCAAATGGGGTTGCTGGCTCACGATGCCCATAGAGAATGGGTGAATCGTCCGTGGGGTGTCAGGAATATCAAACGTTGTCAACAATGTCGTCCTCACACTGTGACCTTTCGTTTCTGACCGCAAAATGTGTGGGAATCAACGCCCCAAGCAAAGGGGTGGTTTCATTGACGCCCTTTATGCCCCCCACCCTCCCCAAAGAACTTTCCGTGCCGATCCTGAGCGCCAGAGTGTCTAGAAAGTTTTCCTTGGCCACTCATAAGAAAACCGCGTCATTGCGTCATTTCATCATTGGGTCGCGCTTCTGATCTTCATCTCAGAGGCGTCTAAAGAAGCGATGAAACGTGAAAAAGAGGAAATGTGATGATCTTCTCATCGTGTGACACGTTCACAATGGCGTTGGGCAGGTTTGTGGCGAAATTTAAATCTCACACGAGCTCGCACCCTTTTTCTGCATGTGTCGACACCTTGCTGGTGGAAACGCCGCTGAGCCTTATGGTGACGTCACAGGGCAGTTCAGTTTTGCACCATTTCAGAGTAAGGCTGTATGAATCAAATTTCATCGCAGTGGGAGACAATTAGGAGGTTTGGAAAAAGTGATTTTTTTTCACCTTGTATACTGGATGATTAGCTGCTCCTACCTATGGGTTTTATGGACCTGCAGCACCTTCAAATAGCACGCTCATGATTTTCATATTCCCTTGCTCACTGCGCGCAAACTAATAGTCCCACAGAAAAAATAACAGGATCTTGTTATAGGAGATGTAATTAAATTTTGTACTGGGATACGTTTTCGCTAGATGCCGTACTTTTCGAATCATTCAAGAAAAATATACAAAATTTATCTTCAAACGTGTTTCTCTTCAATAATTCGAAAACTATGCACCAACAGAAACTTCCTCTAGTACAATATTTAACTACATTAAATTTCCTACAAAAAGTTCTTGGTCATTTTTTCTGTAGGACTAGTAGTTTGTGTGTAGGAAGCGAGGGAATACGAAAATCTTTCGCTTGATGTTTGAAGGCATTGTTGGGGCAGCCGAACACCCTGTACGTGAAAAGTATTGCCACCTAAATCTCGTATTACGAATTCAAAAGTGTGGAATTTCGCGCCATATTTTCTCGTGTTCTAAGTTCACTGCCAGGCCCCTAGGAGCGCTGTCGCCGCTCTCTGCTTCCATATCGTAACACCACTTATGTTTTGGTGTCCTGCACTTGTGCCACTGCAGTGGCTCTGTAAGGAGGGAGAGGCGGCCCCTGTGGGCACGTACACCCGCGCTCTCGCTGTCGATGCCGCTATGTCGGTAGTGATGTGGAACAGTTTGCCGCCGCGGTGAGTCACTGCAGACTGGCGGTACGTCACCTTAGCCGCAGCGCGCGACTCTCACCTACCTGCCCGTCTCACGTGACGCTGAGTCGCCCGCCTGTTCGCAGAACTCGGGCGCGGCCGCAGCCGCCTCCGCCTCAGCCTCCAAGTGCCTGTCGCTCCTTCCTCAAAACGCCAAGGTCACAGCTACGGAGACTCTCATTTGGTTTTAGAAGGGTGTGAAGTCACTCTTGAGCGAGAAGACAACGGACAGACAAGTGAAACGCACTATCAGTGCGACCGTTGTTCTATTTGCGATTGTTGTCGTTGTTGTCTTCAGTCCTGAGACTGGTTTGATGCAGCTTTCCATGCTGCTCTGTCATGTGCAAGCTTCTTCATCTCCCAGTACTTACTGCAACCTACATCCTTCTGAATCTGCTTAGTGTATTCATCTCTTGGTCTTCCTCTACGATTTTTACCCTCCACGCTGCCCTCCAATGCTAAATTTGTGATCCCTTGATGCCTCAGAACATGTCATACCAACCGGTTCCTTCTTCTAGTCAAGTTGTGCCACAAACTCCTCTTCTCCCCAATTCTGTTCAATACCTCCTCATTAGTTATGTGATCTACCCATCTAATCTTCAGCATTCTTCTGTAGCACCACATTTCGAAAGCTTCTATTCTCTTCTTGCCCAAACTATTTATCGTCCATGTTTCACTTCCATACATGGCTACACTCCATACAAATACATTCAGAAACGACTTCCTGACACTTAAATCTATACTCGATGTTAACAAATATCTGTTTGCGATAGTGACATTGATTTAATAACTTATTTAATAAAAACAATCGTGATCGGATTTAAGTTGTTAATTTTTTTAGGTGACCGGTTTCGATCTCCTAAGAGACTATCATCAGATCTACATTCCTTGATCGCAGCGGGAATCGCTGGCGCGAAGCACTGCACGGTTGGACCTGTTCCACGACAGCGATCCCTACTGTCGTCGAGCAATGTATTTTTGATGATGGTCGCTTAGAAGATCTAAACCGGTCATAAAAAAATCAACAACCTAAATTCGATCACCACTGTATTTATTAAGTAAATTATAATATTAATAAATCGCTGTTTTTCCTGGAACAATGCTCCAAAAAATTTTAATCACACTGATTAGTTTGACGGTACCTTCTCTTAATGTAAGATACAATTTAAATGATACTTTCGAAACATTCTGTGAAAACAGCGAGCAGTTTCACAGTAGTACTTAGAAAAACAGTCTAGATCCCACAAATCATGTTTATTGGTGGTCGATTTTAGTCCAAAGGCGGACCATCTTCAGACCGTGCTTGAAACTTGTGTGGAGACCGATCCACAGAGCAGGAAATGCAGAATTCTCCACATCAGAGAGATGTTGACAGCTCCTGGAGACTTCTGTCGTTCCTGCACACAAGTTTGGGGCACGGTCTGAAGATGGTCCGTCTTGGACAGAAACTGGTCACCAAATAAATGTGATTTGTGCGATCTGGACTGTTTTTCTATATACTGTTTTACGCCGTAGAGCCCAAAACCGAAGAAAACTGTGCATCTGCCAAATATCGTGTAGGGCACGCGGAAGTACCGTAACACGACTTGCATGGACTCGACTAATGTCCGAAGTAGTGCTGGAGGGAATTGACACTATGAATCCTGCACGGCTGTCTATAAATCCGTAAGAATGCCGGGGAGTCGAGATCTCTTCGCAACAGCACGTTGCAAGGCATCCCTGATATGATCAATAATGTTCACGTCTGGGGAGTTCGCTGACCAGCGGAAGTCTTTAAACTCAGAGGAGTGTTCCTGGAGCCACTCTGTAGCAATTCTGAACGTGTGGGGTGTCGCACTGTCGTGATGGAATTGCCCAAGTTCGTCGGAATGCACAACGGACATGAATGGATGCAGGTGGTCAGAAAGGATGCTTACAGACGTGTGACCTGTCAGAGTCCTAGCTAGACGTATCAGGGGTCCCATATCACTCTAACTGCACACGCCCCACACCATTACAGAGCCTCCTCCAGCTTGACAAACCCTTGCTGACATGCAGGGTCCACGGATTCATGAGATTGTCTCCATACCCCTACACGTCCATTCGCTCGATACAATTTGAAACGAAACTCGTCTGACCGGCCAACGTGTTTCCAGTCATCAACAGTCCAATGTCTGCGTTGACGGGCCCACGTGGGGTGTAAAGCTTTGTGTCGTGCAGTCATCAAGGGTACACGAGTGGGCCTTCGGCTCCAGAAGTCCATATCGACGACGTTTCGTTGAATGGTTCGCATGCTGACATTTGTTGATGGCCCAGCAGTGAAATCTGCAGCAGTTTGCGGTAGGGTTGCATTTCTGTCACGATTGTCTTCAGTCATCGTTGGTCCCATTCTTACCGGATCGTTTTCTGGCCGCAGTGATGTCGGGGATCTGATGTTTTACCGGATTCCTGATATTCATGGTACACTCGTGAAATAGTCGTACAGGAAAATCCCCACTTCATCGCTGCCTCGTAGATGCTGTGACCCATCGCTCGTGCGATGATTATAACACAACGTTCAAACTCATTTAAATCTTGATAACCTACCGCGGTAGCAGCAGTAAGCGATCTAACAAATGCTCCAAGCACTTGTCTTAATACAGGCATTGCCGACAGCAGTGCGGTATTCTGCCTCTTTACATATCTCTGTATTTGAATAGGCATGCCTATACTAGTTTCTTTGGCACTTCAGTGTATGATAAACAGAAACTCAACGAAAAAATTGAACAGTGACTCGGGACGTCAAACAACGTTCGCAGAACAACTTCACAATTGAACTTAGAACTTTCTCCTCTTCATGAATTAAAAGAAAACGATATAAAGACGTGTAGTTAGCACGGGTTGAGAAAATGTCTTTCTTGTGAGCCACATGTGGCTCTTTGATTGCATGAAGTAATGAGTGCTATCGTCATGGGATCTCAAGTTCAAACTATATTTCTAGACTTCCAAAAGGCTTTTGACAGCGTTCCTCACAAGTGGCTTCGAATCAGAATGCGTGCCTGCGGATTATCGTCGCAGTTGTGCGACTGGATTCGTTATTTCCTATCAAGAAAGGTCACAGTTCGTAGTAACTGACGGACAATCATCGTGTGAAACACAAGTGATATCTGCGGTAACGCAAGGACGTTTTATAGACTTTCAGCTATTGCTAATCATATAAACTAGCTGTCTTGCCGGCGGGGGTGGCCGAGCGGTTCTAGGCGCTACAGTCTGGAACCGTGCGACCGCTACGGTCGCAGGTTCG
Source organism: Schistocerca cancellata (assembly GCF_023864275.1). Lineage (NCBI taxonomy): Eukaryota > Metazoa > Arthropoda > Insecta > Orthoptera > Acrididae > Schistocerca > Schistocerca cancellata. The sequence continues at coordinate 665,171,142 of NC_064626.1, forward strand.
AATCCTGCCTCGGGCATGGATGTGTGTGATGTCCTTAGATTAGTTAGGTTTAAGTAGTTCTACGTTTTAGGGGACTGATGACCTCAGAAGTTAAGTCCTATAGTGCTCAGAGCCATGTGAGCCATTTTTGATTCGGAGACAATCTGATCAGCCCGCTTCGACTGTCTAAAGATGATGCTGTTGTTTAATGTCTAGTTAAGTCAACAGATGATCTAAAGCAGTTGCAAAATGATTTAGACAACATATCTGAAAGGTGAAGAAAGGGGCAATTGCCTCTAAATAATGAAAAGTATAATATCGTCCACAAGAGTACAAAAAGGGTTTGATTAAATTTCCTTTAGACGATAAATCGCTCAAATGTAAACTGTACTGTTGATCCAGCTAAATGTCTAGGGATTACAATTACGAACTATTTAAATTGGAACCAGTCTACTAAAGAGACTGTGTATACTATGCTCATCTGCTGTTTTTCGGAGTACTGCTGCGCGGCAAGGGATTCTTACGTCAGCACTGGTGGAGGACATCGAAAAAGTTCGAAGATGGTAGCACGTATCGTGTTATCATGATACAAAAGTTGGGGCGATAATGATTAAAACAAAGGCCTTTTAGTTAAGGCGAGGTCTTTTCATGAAATTTTAATCACTAAGTTTCTCTTCTGAATGTGAAAATGTTTTGTGGATACCTATCTACATAGAGAGAAATGGCCTTCCTAATAAAATAAGAGAAATAAAAGTTCTATCAGAAGGATTTAGGTGTTCGTTCTCCCTACGTGCTATTCGAGAGTGAATCTATACAGGAATTGTCTGAAGGGAACCACTCAAGCTTGAACTACAGAGTACAGTGCTCATGTAGGTGCAGCAATGAGAAAGTGACACGATACTGAAAAAATATCGTTCTTGTTCTTCCATTCTTGTTGTTCCATCTTCGTATCTCGTATTGTGTATTCCTCATCTTTCCCCATAGCTTACCCCTATTCTTCCGAGAATTCTGAGTTTTGAACATCTTGCTCCATTTTACATTCTGTAGTCGACAAATCATACGAACGTTTTCTGATTTTCCTTAAACCTTGCTTCCATTAGTGCAACGTCAGATCTGCCAATCTGGTGCTTCTGCATTTCCTAAGTCCAAACTCATCGTTATCTAACAGACCAATTTTCGTTTTTGTGAGGAGTACCAGCACAGAAAAAGATATAAGCACAGCGCAAGTAAGCTGTTAACTTGCCGCTCGAGGACTATTGAAAAGGAATAGAACCTCCAAACCACTGCAGACATAAATAACCCAGTTTGGTAGACTATGTGAGAAGGTATAACTAATAAATAGCCCTTCGAAACTGCGACAAGATTAAAGTACATAAAATCTTCGAAACTCAAAATCCTATTTTTTTCATTTTGTTGTCATTTCGTTCCCTTCGCCCCGTATGGACGAGGCGTGAGCCGTCGCCGGATACAAGTCTCAGCTCTTCAGCCATATGGCAGTAAAAAGTTTAAAGCATGTTATAAAAGTGCACACAGCTGTTGACAAAATGAATGTTTGGCAGAATAAAAAGACATATATTCAGTCCCATAGTTTAAAATGTAAAAGGCGGAAAGATTGATACAGATAAATGGCAAATGAATATTTCACACAAGATAAAAGAAAGAGAGACAGCTGCGTAAATTAAAAAAGTAAAGAGCCGGTGTGGTGACTGATTAAGATAGAGATGAGTGAAGTGTTGAGGGAGGCTACACTGCCAGGAAGAGGGGTTTAATAGGAACGTTGCAGTTGCAGTAGTGCGTAAAAGGGGGGGCGTTTTTCTGGTGGATGTTTGGAGGAGGAAGTCTAGAGAGCGAAGAGGGATGCTGTTCCGAACAAACCCTTAAGATGTGGGTGCAGAGGAAGGGAGCCGTGACCGGTGGAGGTGGGGTGGGTTCTTTTAGATCTGGTGGGATGCGCACATATCAGGGCGTATTTCATGGTCGGATAAGGGAAGGCGCTTAAAGTTTCGTTGAGAGAGGACGTGGAGAATGTGGAGGTGTAACGTTGGGGAAATGTGGTGGTAGAGGCGGTGCAGAGTACGTGGAGCAATTAGCAGGGAGGAAACTAGCACGTGGGTAGTGTCGAGTTTACGGGCAACGTAGGATATTCCGAGATGTTCAAGACGGAAAAGGAAGGAGGGGAATTTTATAAGTTAATAGAGGATGTGGGTGGGGGAAGGTAAGCAGACTGGAATGGCTAGGCGTAGTGCAAGGCATTCGAGGATCTGTAGGGCGTGATAAATGGATGGATGAGCGGAAACCCATACCAAATATGCATAGCAGCACGAATTCCTCTACGTGGCAATACTTTATCTTACTTTATTAGTTGACAGTATTACAGTGTAGGGTTTGTTAAGAGGTAGACTTAGAGATTTTAGTCGTTATGAATTAGGTCTTGCGCTAAGTCTTGCTGTTGGCTGCTGCACTTAGCGCAGACCGTTCCAAGGCTACGCGACAAGTTGTGCAGATCTCGTACGCAGCAGTGCTATCTGGCGTTTTTAATTACGCTATGTGGGTCACGCACGTCCGATAACGAGCGGCCGCAGATGGCGCCGTAGCCGAGCTGATGTAAATGAAAGGTCGGGTGTCGCCGACTTGACGTGTGACGCATCTGCAGTTGCCAAACATTCGGCACATACGAGACGCAGCATGGTCGTACTGAACTCTATTTTGATGCAGCTGTCGTCGTGATAGATCTGACACAGGGCTGGATTTACGCGTAGGCCAGTGCCTTACGCGCCGAGTGAGCTGGATCGCCCTTGTATTTTCGTTAGACATTATCAGAGAAAAGTGCTTGAAATTGTGGAAGGAAAGGCAACACACAGCAGTACTGGCACTAGCGTAACTTTGTCATTGGAAGTCCACTGCAGAAATGTGAAGACATGTTGCCTCTGTAGCTATGCCATTAAGAATTGCGAACGCGTTGCCGGTGCAGGATTTTGTGCACGAACTGACCTCTCGATTCATCATCATCTTGGACAGTTTCCAGTCTCTGGCTGGATCTGTTTGGTACAAAGGCCTCCTCATCGTCTTCTGTCACCTTGGTCCAGTCTTCTCCTTTCTTCCTGACGCATTCCTCCACTCCTTTCAGCCGTCTGTCTCTCGGTCTTCCTCTTGGTCTCTTTCCTTTCAGTTTAATTTCATGTGTCCTCCTGGGTATCCTCTTCTCCTATATTCGCTTAACATGCCCATCTCCGCCTTGATTTTTCTATTCCTATAATGGTTCCACCTTCATTAACTCTCTGATCCTCTCATTTCTTAATCTGTCTATCTTTGTCACTCAGTACTGTTCCTCAACAATTTCATTTCACTAGTTTGTACTTTGATCTTCTCTCTTCCTTTCATAACCCAGGTTTCGGGTGCATATGTCAGATCGGGACATAGTATGACCGGTATAGAACTTTTTTGCTGAGTTAGGATACATCCTTGCTCCCTATCAGGCTTCTGGCAATATTCCGGAATGCTTCTGCTTTTCTCCCCCGCTCGTTTGCTTCTCTGTCGTCTTCCTATATCAGTCTTCCTAGGTACTTGGAACTCTCCACTCTCCTCAGTAGTTCCCCACCAATTGTTATACCAGTTGTTCGTTTCTCCTCCGTTATTGTTATGATAATTACCTCTCGATTATGTCCCATAAATGTTCAATAGTGGGCCGGCCGGACTGGCCAAGCGGTTCTAGGCGCTACAGTCTGGAACCGCGCGACCGTTACGGTCGCAGGTTCGAATCCTGCCTCGGGCATGGATGTGTGTGATGTCCTTAGGTTAGTTAGGTTTAAGTAGTTCTAAGTTCTAGGGGACTGATGACCTGAGAAGTTAAGTCCCATAGTGCTCAGAGCCATTTGAACCATTTGTTCAATAATTGGTCTGCTCATCGCTCGAGCTGTCCAGAATGTTCTTCAAATCAATCGCGAACAATTGTGGCCTGGTGACATGCCCATTGTCATCCATAAAAATTCCATCGTTGTTTCGGAACAAATGGTCTGCAACCAGCCGAACATAACCATTTCCAGTCAATGATCGGTTCAGTTGGACCAGAGGACCCCGTCCACTCCATGCAAACAGAGTCACCACCAGCATTAGCAATGCCTTGTTGACTACTTGGGCCCATGGCTTTACCACACTCAAACCCTATCATCAGCTCCTACCAACTGAAATCGGGACTCATCTGACCAGCCCGAATGTTTTCAGTCGTCTAGGATCCAACCGATATGGTCACGAGCGCAGGAGAGGCGCTGCAGGCGATGTTGTGCTGTTAGCAAAGACATTCGCATCGGTCGTCTGGTGCCATAGTCAACTAACGCCAAATTTCGCCTCACTATCCTAACGGATACGTTCGTTGTACGTCCCATGTTAATATCTACGGTTATTTCACGCATTGTCGGTTGTCTGCTAGCGCTGACAGCTCTACTCAAACGCCGCTGGTCTCGATCATTAAGCGAAGGCTACTGACCACTGCATTATCCGTAGTGAGAGGTAATGCCTGGAATATGATATTCTCAGCACACTCTTGACACTGTGGATCTCGGAATACTGAATTCCCCAACGATTTCCGAAATGGAATATTCATGCGTCCAACTCTAACTACCATTCCGCGTTAAAAGTCTATTAATTACCGTCACGCGGCCGTAATCACCTTGGAAATGTTTTCACATGAGTCACCTGAGTACAAATAGCTTCGCCAATACACTGCCCTTTTATACCTTGTGTACGCCATATTATCGGCATCCGTTTTTTGTGCATATCGCTATCCCATGACTTTTGTCATCTCAGTGTATACTTACGTTTCACAACGGTTCGTGTACATGTTGACTGCTTTGGTTGTCAGCAAGTGTCATTGTCAGTATTAACTATTACTCTTGTTTAAAAAAAAGTCTATCCATCACGATGATCGACATGAAGAATGTAAATGGTGCTCAAAATATGAACTGAACTGTTGAATGAAAGAAAGGAGATTCCGATCAAGAGGAAATATTGGGCGGATCTTTTTTTAAGTTGTTGTTGTTGTCGTGGTCTTCAGTCCAGAGACTGGTATGATGCAGCTCTCCATGCTACTCTATCCTGTGCAAACTTCTTAATCTCCCAGTACCTACTGCAACCTACATCCTTCTGAATCTGTTTAGTGTATTCATCTCTTGGTCTCCCTCTACGATTTTTACCTCCAGGCTGCCCTCCAATACTAAATTGGTGATCCCTTGATGCCTCAGAATATGCCCTACCAACCAATCCCTTCTTCCAGTCAAATTGTGCCACAAATTTCTCTTCTCCCCAATTCTGTTCAGTACCTCCTCATCAATTATATGATCTACCCATCTAATCTTCAGCATTCTTCTGTAGCACCACATTTCGAAAGCTTCTATTCTCTTCTTGTCTAAACTATTTATCGTCCACGTTTCATTTCCATACAAGGCTACACTTCATACAAATACTTTCAGAAACGATTTCCTGACACTTAAATCTATACTCGATGTTAACAAATTTCTCTTCTTCAGAAACTCTTTCCTTGACATTGCCAGTCTGCATTTTATATCCTCTCTACTTCGCCCATCATCAGTTATTTTACTCCTCAAAAATCAAATCTCCTTTATTACTTTAAGCGTCTCATTTCCTAATCTAATTCCCGCACCATCACCCGATTTAATTCAACTACATTCTATTATCATCGTTTAGCTTTTGTTGATGTTCATCTTATATCCTCCTTTCAAGACACTGCCCATTTCGTTCAGCTGCACTTCCAGGTCCTTTGCTGTCTCTGACAGAATTACAATGTCATCGACGAACCTCAGAGTTTTTATTTCTTCTCCATGGATTTTAATTCCTACTCCGAATTTTTCTTTTGTTTCCTTTACTGCTTGCTCAATATACATATTGAATAAAATCGGGGATAGGCCACAACCCTATCTCACTCTCTTCCCGACCACTGCTTACCTTTCATGTCCCTCGATTCTTATAACTGCCATCTGGTATCTGTACAAATTGTAAATAGCCTTGCGCTCCCTGTATTTTACTCCAGCCAACTTCAGAATTTGAAAGAGAGTATTCCAGTCAACGTTTTCAAAAGCTTTCTCTAAGTCTACAAATGCTAGAAACGTAGGTTTGCCTTTCCTTAATCTATCTTCTAAGATAAGTCGTAAGGTCAGTATTGCCTCACGCGTTCCAACATTTCTACGGAATCCAAATTGATGTTCCCCGAGGTCGGCTTCTATCAGTTTCTCCATTCGTCTGTAACGAATTCGTGTTAGTATTTTGCAGACGTGGCTTATTAAACTGATAGTTTGGTAATTTTCACATCTGTCTACACCTGCTTTCTTTGGGATTGGAATTATTATATTCTTCTTGAAGTCTGAGGGTATTTCGCTTGTCACATACATCTTGCTCACTAAATGGTAGAGTTTTGTTAGGCCTGGCAGTCCCAAGGCTGTCAGTAGTTCTAATGGAATGCTTTCTACTCCCGGGGACTTGTTTCGACTAAGGTCTTTCAGTGCTCTGTCAAACTCTTCACGCAGTATCATATCTCCTATTTCATCTTCATCTACATTCTTTTTTTTTTTTTTTAAGTGCGAAGATGCAAATCTGAACCTCTAGATTGGTAGTTGCAATACCAATAATCAAAGTGAAATTTAAACACTATTCACAGAAAGTGTTGACGGTGGTGAAAGAGTTATTTTCCTTGTGGTATGTGATGTTAGAATATAAATAAAAAGGCGATGTCAAACTATTTCTTTCTTTTTTTCAATCCTCAGTTTCTCTTTGTTTAATAGTTGGTGAAGATCGCAAAACATACACCATACACCTTACACCTGAGCTGTACAGAATGTAGCGGGGATAAGTGCTGATATTCTTATATGTCATACCTTAGTTTGTACACACATCAGTGTTTTGATTGTTTTTTCTGTGTCTAACAGTCTTCCTACAAACACGCAACAAACTTTACGCCCTGAAGTTTTTTGCGTGGCGGTAACTGCACCACTAAGTGGACTACACCTGTCAGTATAGACTAATCGTTTTGGGTCCTCGCGTCCACATTTCAAAACTTGACTTGCTGCCACGGAAAATAAGCATTAATGGCTTGTTCTTGCCGCCCGTACTTGGAGGTATTAATGAACCTAAAAACATACAACTTATAATAGCTACAATTATTAGTCTGCAAATGACATAAATACTGTTGTAATACTGTTCAGTGCACAGCCCTCGGTCACCAATAGAAATATCTGCTCTTATATCGGTTTCACCCTGCTTTACGAAAAACCTGGGCAAGTACGAAAAACTCCTCCACTGTCTTTTTGTTTTAAATCTTTCATTCCCTAATTATCAAAGCCGCGCAAACCGTTGTAGCAATTCGTTCTTTTCAAGTATCCCATTAGGCTGTGCCTGGGACAGAGGTGTAAGCTGATGGTAATATTTAGGTGGTAATTTCCAGTTCCGGGATTTGCCCGATAACCAAGGGAAAACTCCTGAAAACCTTGGTTTAGCTGCTGCAGGCTGGTCGGCACAAGGCCTTAAAACGTCGCGGGACGACATTAACCGCAGGAAACTGGACTGTACCGTGTGTGTGCGCTCTCTCTTCTTCCACGGTCGTTAGCAGTTTACTTAGCCTTCGCCGAGCGCAGAGATTGTGAAACGTGGAATTGAAAAGTCGGCTCGTTACCAACGATGAATCACCCGAGTGACTAACGCTAGTGTTATATACCTGCTGCGCGGAGCTGCACACCTGCGGGATAGCGGGAACAGTTTATACATTTGTCTCTTATCTATGTTTATCTTTGTTCCATATAAAGCGCCAAGGCTTTAAGCGTATAAGCTGGCATGATTCACTCTCCTGGAATGACACCTTCATGACCAATACTCGTAGGTACTTACACAGGTTGTATAAAAAAAACTCGGATGGAATTTCGCGGCATGATTCTCACCCAATAACAAGCAAGAAAATGTATCTGTAGTACGGAAACGGTTCACTTTTAACTTGTCACTGAAAAACACAACATTGTATGAAATTTCACCTACGGCATATGCCCCACACGAAAAAAGAAACATTTAAAGAAACGTTTGTTTTATGGAAGATAAGGCTCCAGCGCATTTAAGTCACACAGTATCTCAGGCTTTTTATCTGAGAAACTCCTAAAAGTATTAGTCTAACGCAACGGAAATTTCACACCAAGAGACGCTTTATCAACTTCCGTTCATTGTCAAATTTACAATACAGTGATGCTTCACGTTGTGTCCTATCAAACAAACCCTTCTTTTAATAAAGTTTTGTTATTTTTTCTCCCCAAATCGATACAGTACCTCTTCATGAAAAGTTTGCCGTCGAAGATTCACTTCCGTGCGAGGCGACATTCCAAATAAATTTAGAAAATTATTCCTAATACTTCAATTTGCATTAGATAACAACACACGCTGCGGGCATTAGATTAGGAAATGAGACGCTTAAAGTAGTAAATGAATTTTGGTATTTGGGAGCGAAATAACTAATGATGGTCGAAGTAGAGAGGATATAAAATGTAGACTGTCAATGACAAGGAAAGCGTTTCTGAAGAAGAGAAATTTGTTAACATCGAGTACAGATTTAAATGTCAGGAAGTCGTTTCTGAAAGTATTTGTATGGAGTGTAGTCATGTATGGAAGTGAAACGTGGACGATAAATAGTTTAGACTAGAATAGCATAGAAGCTCTCGAAATGTGGTGCTACAGAAGAATGGTGAAGATTAGATGGGTAGATCACATAACTAATGAGGAGGTATTGAATAGAATGGGGGCGAAGGGAAATTTGTGGCACAACTTGACTAGAAGAAGGGATCGGTTGGTAGGGCATATTGTGAGGCTTCAAGGGATCACCAATTTAGTATTGGAGGACAGCATGGAGGGTAAATACACTAAACAGATTCAGAAGGATGTAGGTTGCAGTAGGTACTGGGAGATGAAGCTTACACAGGATGGAGTAGCATGGAGAGCTGCATCAAACAAGTCTCTAAGAACCACAACAACAACAACACACATACCTTTTTCAGGGAAGATTTCCCTGCGAGTGTCATTCAGCCCTCTCTGCTTCGTCCATCGTCATCTATTTTGCTGCTCAGATAGCAGAACTACTTTTAATGTCTAATTTCTTAATGTAATTCTTCATCTGACTCTACTGTTTTCCACTATCCTCTTTTTTGTTTTTATTGGTGTTCATCCTTTAACTTTTTTGTCAAGACACTAGCCGTGGATTGCGGTAACTCGGTCCAGGGCTCGAACTCCGCCACCGATTAGAATATGAACAAAAAATCATCAATTTTGGCTGCCGAAGACTTCTGGCATAAGAAGTCACCTTCATTCTGCCAACGGCTGTGTCAAAGAGGGCGTAGGAGCGAACAGAGGTTCAGAGCACTCTCTTGCCCTTGGGGTGGGAAACTGCCCCTAACGGTGGAAGAATCAGCAATGATCAATGGCATAAGGATGCAGAAAGCAATAGAAACCACTGCGTTAAAGACACATAATGTGTATTCACAGGACATGTGGCCTGTAACTGAAAATGTGTCCTGAAGATCTCTCCGTTGGCAAAAAATTCCGGAATAGTCCTTCTTCCGGATGGGAACTGCCAAAGGGGAGGTGACCAGTAGAAAAAAGATTCAATAACCAACGAAAGTGTAGGAGCATGGAATGTCAGAAAATTGAATGTGGTAGGGAAATTAGAAAATTTGAAAAGTTGAAATGCAAAGGTTCTATGTAGATATAGTGGGGGTCAGCATGGTGGAATGCAAAGAAGGCAAGGATTTCTGTCAGAGGAATATTGTGTAAATCAAGAGCAGCAGAGAAAGGTATAATGGAAGTAGGAATCGTTATGAATAGCAAGATAATACACAGTGTGTTACTGTGAACAGTTCAATGGTAGGGTTGTTCTCATCAGAATCGGTAGCAAATCAACACCGACGGCAGTTGTTCAGATAAAAAAGCCGACGTCGAAAGCTGAAGATGACGAGATATAGAAAGTATGTGAGGATATGGAAGGCGTAGTTTGAGGGCTTTCAAATAAAAAAAGATGTTGTGGTGCAGTGCCCCTTAACTATGTACCTTCAGACTCAGAATTGAATTATTAAAAGTTTTGGCTGGTTTCGTTGTCTAGGGGCTGGGATACGTAGTTGCCGCATTACAAGCCAAATACTGCTGAGTCTACAGTATACAATATGAGTATACACATGAATGGAACGGTCGAAGGTTCCTGTCGCTCGGCAATCGCGAATTTTGAATGTGACATAGAAATTTATAAATGAAAGATTGCAGTCAAATAAAACCTGCAGGTACTATTTTTAAAGACTTTAAATGACGAGTACAATAGCAGAAGTACCTTTAAGAATACCGTTTATTACTGCAAACACTTATTGGTGTCGATGGTCCAGCAATTAAATAAAATATAAGTTGAATAAAAGGGAAACAATAGATTCCTACTTCGCGTAATTAGTTATGAACAACAACATAGGTCGCAAGATTTTCACTTCTAAACACAAACCACAACCATAGATGGAAGCATAACAGACCAAAAACACTACTAGCTAGGAACTAAACATCTATGGCCCATAGAACGCTAACACGACAGTACTGGCGAGCCCCTGCAACACAGTTATTACTGGCAACCCCAGATGTTCGACCAGCCGAAAAACAGGCAACCGCAGGGAAACCGTACTGTACACAGCACGCAAACCAACCACACACACCCCCTACACCGTCTGTGAGCCGATCTATGACCGATCGCCCACTAATGTACAACGACCTTGAACTGTTGCAGGGACGCAGCAACTGCAGCAAGCGCCGCAACAAGCTCCAACAACGACAAAGGTAACGATGCACGACACCTCGAACTAACATAACCACACCTTGCATGCACTGTCGCAGATAGCAAGCCGCTACTGCCCTTACTACCCGTCCTACTGTCGCGCAGGTTTTTTTCCCTTGGCGATTGCCTTGGCACTTTTTTTCCTCTGCTCTTACAACCGCTACCCTTCGATCGCTTTCGTCCACTTTCTATCCTGATGGACCATGTTAATGAGTAATCTTACCCAGACGCATGGACAACATCACAGCCCGCATCCTGTGACTCCTGATTCAAAAACTAACACGTTATACGGAGGTGACAGTAGAACTTTTGGTTTGATCACCACGTTGGTGTGGGCGTGGAGGGGCCCCATCCTTTATGAGAAAACTTCTAAACACATAATACATCTTCACTGTAGAAGCCACAGATGTCTCACAAGTGCACAACTTGGCTGTACGAAATATGTGTATCGCCCGTGACTACGTGCAAACTGCTCCACTCTTCAAGTCTTTCGCCGGCCGAAGTGGTCGAGCGGTTCTAGGCGCGTCAGTTTGGAACGGCGCAACCGCTCCGGTCGCAGGTTCGAATCCTGCCTCAGGCGCGGATGTGTGTGATGTCCTTAGGTTAGTTAGGTTTAAGTAGTTCTAAGTTCTAGGGGACTGATGACCTGAGATGTTAAGTCCCATAGTGCTCAGAGCCATTTGAATCATTTTTTTCCAAGTCTTTCCCGCAACTGACCGTCACTGGTTCCCGTCCAGCACTCCCCGTGTCCTGTCCAGCACACCTCCCCCACTTCATCCAGTCTCCCCATTAACGAGCGCTGTGATTGGCTAGAGCGCTCCCACCATTTCTTGAAGCCAACACACACTCACAAATACACTCCTGGAAATGGAAAAAAGAACACATTGACACCGGTGTGTCAGACCCACCATACTTGCTCCGCACACTGCGAGAGGGCTGTACAAGCAATGATCACACGCACGGCACAGCGGACACACCAGGAACCGCGGTGTTCGCCGTCGAATGGCGCTAGCTGCGCAGCATTTGTGCACCGCCACCGTCAGTGTCAGCCAGTTTGCCGTGGCATACGGAGCTCCATCGCAGTCTTTAACACTGGTAGCATGCCGCGACAGCGTGGACGTGAACCGTATGTGCAGTTGACGGACTTTGAGCGAGGGCATATAGTGGGCATGCGGGAGGCCGGGTGGACGTACCGCCGAATTGCTCAACACGTGGGGCGTGAGGTCTTCACAGTACATCGATGTTGTCGCCAGTGGTCGGCGGAAGGTGCACGTGCCCGTCGACCTGGGACCGGACCGCAGCGACGCACGGATGCACGCCAAGACCGTAGGATCCTACGCAGTGCCGTAGGGGACCGCACCGCCACTTCCCAGCAAATTAGGGACACTGTTGCTCCTGGGGTATCGGCGAGGACCATTCGCAACCGTCTCCATGAAGCTGGGCTACGGTCCCGCACACCGTTAGGCCGTCTTCCGCTCACGCCCCAACATCGTGCAGCCCACCTCCAGTGGTGTCGCGACAGGCATGAATGGAGGAACAAATGGAGACGTGTCGTCTTCAGCGATGAGAGTCGCTTCTGCCTCGGTGCCAATGATGGTCGTATGCGTGTTTGGCGCCGTGCAGGTGAGCGCCACAATCAGGACTGCATACGACCGAGGCACACAGGGCCAACACCCGGCATCATGGTGTGGGGAGCGATCTCCTACACTGGCCGTACACCACTTGTGATCGTCGAGGGGACACTGAATAGTGCACGGTACATCCAAACCGTCATCGAACCCATCGTACTACCATTCCTAGACCGGCAAGGGAACTCGCTGTTCCAACAGGACAATGCACGTCCGCATGTATCCCGTGCCACCCAACGTGCTCTAGAAGGTGTAAGTCAACTACCCTGGCCAGCAAGATCTCCGGATCTGTCCCCCATTGAGCATGTTTGGGACTGGATGAAGCGCCGTCTCACGCGGTCTGCACGTCCAGCACGAACGCTGGTCCAACTGAGGCGCCAGGTGGAAATGGCATGGCAAGCCGTTCCACAGGACTACATCCAGCATCTCTACGATCGTATCCATGGGAGAATAGCAGCCTGCATTGCTGCGAAAGTTGGATATACACTGTACTAGTGCCGACATTGTGCATGCTCTGTTGCCTGTGTCTATGTGCCTGTGGTTCTGTCAGTGTGATCATGTGATGTATCTGACCCCAGGAATGTGTCAATAAAGTTTCCCCTTCCTGGGACAATGAATTCACGGTGTTCTTATTTCAATTTCCAGGAGTGTATATTGAAGCACATACGAAATACTGGATTTACGTTTAAATAACTTGAAATTAAATAAATATTCCTACGGCTGGACTATAAACACACTCTAACACACATTATTAAGTACATAAACAAATCAAATAAACATATATTAAAGGAATGGAAACAAAAGGTAGGCCAGTATCCTAATGTCCCTGTGCTTTCTAAAACACAGAAAATATTTAACCAATTTCTTCATTAATATTATTTATCGGATATAAACAAAGACATAGACGAATAAATATATTCATAAGCATGCTGCTACCGTTTCTTCATGTGACTGTGGAGTACTTATGGCCTGATGCGATCAATAGTAATCGGCCACTTTGACTTGCAATAACACATGTACTATTCAAGTTACATGCCTGTAGTTCATACCAATGTAGGTTTACACTAATAGCTTTCTAAAGACACATCGATCAACAAAATCGGATGAACGGTTTAGATTTTGGAAATTCGTTGCTGGGTGTTGCTTGTATAATTTACAGCCAGATACTCAACTTTAAACTAATAAAGATATTGAAAATCTGAGTACACCATCAGAATGGTTGTGCAAATAATGGTAATGTACGTGTTTCTTTTTAAGGTATTATGATTCCTCTGGCTATTATTAATTTCTACATGAACTGTGAAATGTCTGCCATTATGGTTTCACGAAGTCCGCCATCGTTGGCACTCCCGGCATACAAATCTCCTTCATCGACACAAAGCACAGTCCTCGTCACAGCGTCAACATGGAAATCCCAGCCACGCGGTCGGCCTGGACCACGCGCTGCGGCTACCCCTCTTGCTCCGGCCCATGCTCGGCACCACGCGGCTGCCAAAGAGCCGCGGCCGCGTCGAGAACTCCTGCACGGCCACGCCAACTCCGAACTTAGAATATTTTCATGGTGCCACAACTCGCTCGTTACCTCACAAGTTCAATACGTAAAGTATACGTAATAGTCATGGGAGATTGGAATGTGGTTGTAGGATAAGAAGCAGAAGGGTGGGTTACGGGAGATATAGGCTTGGGGTTAGCAATGAGAAATTTTATTGAGTTCTACAATAAACATCAGCTAGTAATAGAGAGTATTCTGGTCAAGAATCATGAGGAAGTATATCTGGAAAAGGCGAGGAGATACAGGAAGGTTTCACTTAGATTACATCTTGGTCAGACAAAGTTTTCGAAATCAGATACTGATTTGTAAGGTGTACCCACGAGCAGATATAGAATCAGATCACAATTTAGTAGTGACATAGAAAAGACTGAAGTTTAAGACACTAGTCAAGAAGAATCAATGTGCAAAGAAGTTGAATACGGCAGTACTAATGAATGAAGAGATATGCTTGAGGTTCTCTGAGGCTATAGATACTGCAATAAAGAATAGCTCAATAAGCAGTTCAGTTGACTAGAAATGGACATCTCTAAAAAGGCCAATCACAGACGTTGTACAGAAAAATATAGATACAAAGAAGGTAACTGCGAAGAAACCATGAGTAACAGAAGAAGTACTTCAGTTGATCGATGAAAGAAGGAGGTACAGGAGCGTTAAGGGAAATTCGGCAATACAGAAATACAAGTCGTTTAGGGAGCAGAGGGAAGCTAAGGTGAAATGGCAGCATGAAAAACATGGAGAAATCGAAAAAGAAATTATCGGAAGGACTGACAAGGCATATAGAAATGTCAAAACAGCTTTCGGTGAAATTAAAAGCAAGGGTGGTAACGTGAAGAGTGCAGTGGGATTTTTACTGTTAAATGCAGAGGACAGAGGGGATAGATGGCAAGAGTACATTGAAGACCTTTAAGGGGGGTGGGGTGGAGACTCATCTCATGTGATCGAAGAAGAAAGGAGTCGACAGAGAAGAGACAGGGGATCCAGTATTATAAACAGAATTTAAAAGAGCATTCGAAGACTTAAGATCAAATAAGGCATAAGGTATAGTTAACATTCCTTCAGAATTTCTAAAATCACTAGAGGACGTGGCAACAAAGCGACTATACACGTTGGCGTGTAGATTACTGGAGCCTTGCGATATGCCATCCGACTTCCTGAAAAATATCACCCACACAGTTCCGAAAACTGCAAGATCTGATCGCACAATCAGGTTAACAGCTCATACGTGTATATATAATGATGGAAAAAATTGAGGATCTGTTAAAAGACCATCAGTTTGGATTTAGGAAAGTTAAATGCACCAGAGAGGCAGATCTTAAGTTACAGTTGATAATGGAAACAAGACTAACGATAACTTAAGACACGTTCATAGGATTTTTCGACGTGGTAAAAGCGTACGACAGTGTCAAATGATGCACGATGTTCGAAATTCTGAGGAAAACAGGGTAAGCTACGAGAGAAGCGCAAAATACAAGACGGAATAATAAAAGTGGAAAATCAAGAACGAAGTGCTGGGATTGAAAAGGGAGTAAGGCAGGGATGTAGTCTTTTCCGCTACTGCTCAGTCTGTCCATCGAAGAAGCAATGATGGATATAAAAGAGAGGTTCAGAAATGGAATTAAAGTTCAAGGTGAAAGGATATCAATGATAAGATCCGCTGATGACATTGCTATCCTGAGTGAAAGTGAAGAAGAATTAAAGGATCTGCTGAATGTAATGAATACTCTAATGAGTACAGAATATGGACTAAGAGTAAATCGATGAAAGAAGAAAGTAACGAGAAGTAGCAGAAATCAGAACAGAGAGAAACATTAGTATTGATGGTCAGGAATAGCTGAAGTAAAGGAATTCTGCTTCCTAGGCAGTAAAATCCCATGACGGACGGAGCAAGAAGGACGTCAAAAGCAGACTAGCTATGCCAAAAAGGGCATTTCTGGTCAAGAGATGTCTACTAGTATTTTCACAAAGGCCTTAATTCGAGGAATAAGTTTATGAGAATAGATGTTTGGAGCACAATATTGGATGGTAGTGAAACATAGACTATGGAAGTACCGAAACAGAAGAGAATGGAAGCATTTGAGATGTGGTGCTACAGACGAATGTTGAACATTAGATGAACTGTTAATGTAAGGAATGAGGGGTTCTGCATAGAAACAGAGAGGAAATAAATATATGGAAAACACTAACAGAATGGTAGGACATCTGTTAAAACATCTGAGAATGACTTCCATGGTACTAGAGGGAGCTGTAGAGAGGAAAAACTGTTGAGGATGACAGAGATTGGAATACATCCAGGAAATAATTGAGGACGTAGGCTGCAAGTGCTTCTCTTGAGATGAAGAGGTTGCCATAAGGAGAGGCATCGCGGCGGGCCGCATCAAACTAATCCGAAGACTGGTGACTATATAGATATTCAAAGTTTTACGAGGGGCGGTTAATAAGTAACGCAACACTTTATTTCTTCTGAAAGTAGGCTGGTTTTATTTAGGATTATTATTCTAGCTACACGCGATCGCACTGGATGGTCACACGGTACTACTCTTAATGGTCGACGTCGGAGCCTTACGTTGGCATGAAGAAGGAAAAGTTTGTTTGCATTTTTGTGGAGACGAACACGCTGAAGTCGTCTCTTCAATTTTATTGGGTAACACAATACGCTTCAGAGTTGATCGTTGCACTATGAGGCAGGACATCAAACAGAATAACTGCTTCAGAGTCCCAGAAGACGGTCGCCATGACTTTACGAACTGGATGTTCGGCTTCGAACGTTTTCTCCAGAGAGGTGTTATTGTGCCACTCCATTGAGTACCGTTTTATTTCCTATTCGAACTGGTGAATCCATGTTTCATCATCTGCGATGAAGTTCGACAAAAAATATTCACGATCAGCCTCGTAAAGCGCAAGCATTTCCGCGCTGGTATTCTTGATTTCCCTTTATGGTCTTCTATTATGCGGAGAGGAACCCAGTGGGCACACAACTTTGAGTATCCCAACTGGCAGACGAATGTGTCACAACTACCAAAAGTGACGTCCAATTGAACGGCGAAGTGTTTGATTGCGATCCGTCGATCACCTTGAACGAGAGCGTCCGCACGTTCTAACTTTGCGTGAGTCACTGTTGTGTGCAGCCGGCCAGCACGCGGGAAATCGGACAGTTCTGCGCGACCTTTTTCCATGATTACAAACGCCTCGCCCAACGACTCACCATGCTTTTTTTTCACTGCCCGGTGTATGTAGACGTTCTGTAAGCTCCTGTGAATAACTGAGATGCTCTGGTCTTCCGCCAAAAGAAACACAATGACAGTTCTCTGCTTGGAACGCACCTCCGTTAGAGACGACAATTTCAAGTCTACGTATAGCACCGCCACCTATCGGGACTTCACGGAACTATAGAGGCTGAAGGGGGAATATTCCATGATGTCCCCTAAAAGTTCAGCGTGTTTTTGAGCCGAAACTGGCTGAGAAAAAAATATGTTGATTTGCTTATTGAACGCCTCTCCCAACTTCGGGTTTCTGCACTTATTCTTTTTCCAGGTTTCTTCTTGGTTCCCATCACAGCTTGCTCAAGGTACAGATTGAATAATGTTGGAGAATGGCTCCAGACCTACGCCCTTCCTGTCAACTACGTCAGTGAACCGCGCGACTGCTTTGGTCGCAGGCTCGAATCCTGCCTCGGGCATGGATGTGTGTGATGTCCTTAGGTTAGTTAGGTTTAAGTAGTTCTAAGTTCTAGGGGACTGATGACCTCAGATGCTAAGTCCCACAGTGCTCAGAGCAATTTGAACCATTTTTGAACTACGTCTGTCTGATTGCCTCCTTCCTCTCCCGCCGCCCCTCCTATGTCGCCATCCATAACGCCTATTCCCGCACCTTCTACCCCTCTGCAGGTGGGCCCCAGGACTCTCTTCTCGCCCCTCTGGCAGATATGCCCCTCACCCAGTACACCTCCTGCAGTATGCCGATGACACTGCATTCCGTGCCCTCGCTCCTACCCTCCAACGGTCCCAACGCCTTCTCCAGAATCACCTTGACCTTTTGCCGCATGGTGTAACCAGTGGCTCCTGAAAATTAGTCCAAGACCCAGGCAATCATCGTAGGTCGTACCACTCGCTCCTTCTGGCTCCTGGATTTCTCCCTTACCATCTGCGCCCGTCCTGTCTGCCTCTCCTCGACCCTCACCTACCTTGGCCTCACCATTGACCATCACCTCACCTGGATCCCTCATCTCCACTCCATCCAATCCAAAGCCCACAACCACCTCCAACTCCTCAAACTCCTCTCTGGCCCGACATGGGGGTTGAACCCTTCTACCGTCCTCAACACCTACAAATCCTTAAACTGTCCCATCCTCTGTTATGCCAGTCCTGCCTGAATATCCACCCTCCCCCCCAAATTCTTTAGGTCCCTCCAAATCCTCCAGCACTATGCACTCCACCTCGCCTTCCGTATACGCCTCCCATCCCCCACGCAGATCCTCTATGACCTGATTCTTTTCCCCCATGTGCTCCTATTCCTTGAACATATGCTCATACTCTACACCACTCGCCGCCTTGATCACTCTCATTCCCTGGTTGCGCCTCTCCTATCCAACCTCTGCCCTTTGCCGTACCTTCACGGTTGTGTCCCCCTATCCTCCATCTCTACACCCTTCATCTCCTTTCCCAAGATGGCTTCCGTCAACTCCCCCTCCCGGATGATGCCCTCTCTTTCTTCATTTATCCCTCCTATCAACTCTGATCCTCATCTCCCCCCCCCCCCCCCAACTTTTCCTCTGTCCTTTCCCCGGGCACCCTCTTCCCCAATTCCATCCTGTTTTTCCCTGCCAACCCTCTCTCTGCCTCCCTTCTCCCCCCCCCCCTAGTCCTTTTGCAATAACCTCCTCTGCCTTTTCCTACTCCCTCTCGCGTCTTCCCATCCCCCCCCCCTCTTAAGGGTCCTCGTCCTCCGTCAGCTCCTTCCCCCCCATTTAGTTTTTCCTCTCCTTCCCTCCTTTTCTTTCCCATCATCTGTCCAGGTTCCCCCCGTCTGCTCACGGCTGGGGTGTGTCATATTTGCGCCAACTTTGTAGTGCAGTGTTAATGTGAGTGTTCAGTGTTGTGCGTCTTTCCAAAGTGTTGCGAACAGAAATCATGCTGTCGCTGGGTGTGATTTTTATATCTCTTGCGAACAGAAACCAGACTGTTGCCATGTTTTCTAATTGTCTGTCTATTATTTTACCTGTCTACCTCCTATGTATTTTATTAGTATCACCAACCCTTTGTTTTACGTTTTAAGTTCCACAATTTTCCGCCATTTTACCATTTAAGTCACCGATTTTTTCTACTGCTTTTATTATTTATTACCTTTATTTTTTTAAACAAATTCTATAGGCTGAAGAGCAGCCTACTAAGCTGCTGCTAGACTGCCACCCTTCGGGGGGAATCGAAATTCAATAAAGGAAAAAAAAAACTACCAGAAGAAGAAGTCTGCACATTTACCTGTGCCACAAGGATCCACTACTCGTCCCTCGCCTCCCCTCTTCGCAATTTAGTTAGTAAGGCTGTCTGGAAGGATCTGGGTTCCATCGCAATCATGTTTATTTTCGTAAAATGCAGTTTCTGGGGATGGTGGATCTGGTAGGGCTGTGAGGGTGACTGTATATTACATAGCTTCTTTTCCTAAGATGGCGGCTGCATCCTGCTAGGGAACCCGGAAGGGATCGGGAGGGAAGTCAGCCGCAGATGATGCCTGTGGCGTCGTAGAAAGAACGTGGTGCCAAAGCAAGGTTGGTACCTCGCGACGGAACGACAAGTAAACATAATCGCTGCCAGAAGCAACGACAAATGAAAGACGGTGGCGTTGATACTCCCAGAAGAATTTATGACACCGCATCGGCTCGCTTACTTATCTCTTAGAGCAGTGCCGCTCAGCCCAGTATGAAATCATCGGCGATGACCACAACATCGTCTCGTTACAGAGCCAGTAGTACAGCAATTGTACTAGACAGTACTCTGCATAAAAGTTTATGGTCAGTGGTGCCTTGTTAGAAGAAACTAATATCTTGTCTGTAACAAATGATACGTTAATGTTCAGTGACAGTAATAAAAGCAGTTGACATTCCTGTGGACATGAATTTTTACAAAGTTGAGTAGTTCATCTTGCTCAAGTCGTAATAAAGTGAGCTAATATTTTATGCGTTTTAGTATCGTCCCGGCCCGTCCAGGATTAAAGATAAGAACCCACCAATGTACCGAGGGGAGTTATTTCGTCAGGTACAACAGTGCCACATATAGAAATTCGAGGGAAATACGAAATTTAAGAAAATTAACGATGTTGATCGAACCCAGAACACTCGGAGTAGCTCTAGCTACGACCTCGGCTGAGGGGAGGGATGAAGCAAGAGGAGGAGGGAGTCCGGTAACTGGGGAGGGAGGGGAGGAGGAAGGGCTGATGATACTGACTTGGACCCGCGGACTTCCATTACTTCTGTGTCGCTTTCATCTGAACCACTGGCTCTCTTTCATGACTTTTCATTCGTATAACTGAAGTGTGGCTTACGCACAAGTTGTAGATAACCTCTTAATTCCTGTATTTTATTCCTGGTACCTGTAGACCTTCAAAGACTGTATTGCAATGAGTGTTGCAAAAAGCTTTCTCTAACACTACAAATGGTATAAACGCAAGTTTGTCTTATTGAGACTATCGTCTAAAGTCATTGTGCCAGTATTGCTTCTTAGATTTATTTATTTCTCGGGAACCCAAACTGATCTTCCCTCGAATTTGTCCTGCATGACACCTTCTTTACTTCTATAAATATTCGCATCAGTATTTTGCAACCATGATAATAACTGATAGTTCGGTAATATTAACACTTGGCAGTACCTGCATTTTTTTGCCATTGGGATTATTACATTCTTCTTCAAGTTTTAGGGTATTTCGCTTGCCTAATATCTCTTGCATGCCAAGTGCAATAGCTTTGTCATAGACTTAGGTCTTTCACTGCTCTGTCAAATATTTCTCGCAGCATGAGATCTCCAGTCCCATAATCAGCTAATACAATCATATCCATTGTGCAGACCTTCTTGTCATGGAAATTTGCAAAAATACGTGGGTGGTTAAAATAGTAAGGAAACTAAGGGGTACAGAAAGCTACTACGGTACCGGTACGTATTACTTTCTCATGTAGTCTTCATGGTTGGCTAAGCAATTTGTTCCGGTTGCAAGTTCCAGGTCCAAGTACTTTAACAAACGCCTCCTAGACGTCAGCTTCAACTATGAAGTGATTACTGACCGACTGCTTCTTTAACCGTTCGGTGATCTTGGCTGTGTGAAATGTGTCATCTGAGGTGGACGTGTTTTGCCACACTGATCTTCGATCGACGAGTACATCCGTTCTGCCTTTATCAAATTCCTTGCACGAATATCACACTTGTTTTCGTGATATTACGTTGAACGATCACTAGTGGCGATGAGTTTCAGTAGTGACGAAAACCTTATAATGCCTCGAATCGCCAAACAAGTATTATTCGTCAAATGCTCCCTCTTGGAGCTATTACGAAGCGCAACGGCACTGTTGCCCCTATATACTGGCTGCATTTGAAATCTTTTATCGTATCTCATATCCAGACATGGAATTTAACGTGGACGGTTATGTTCGCACCAATGAGAGTTATCCTTACTTCATGTGTATAGAGTTCTTTCACTGGGTGTGGCAATTCATGATCATGCGTATGCAGCAGCGATTTTTCTGCGCAATATTTACACATTTCGTCTATGTGTGTGTATGATTCGTTAAAAACCTCACCCCAGAAAACGATAAAATTCACAAATTAAAGCATTACGGAAATTCACACGAGCGATTAAATCGTGCGTAACAAAATAGTTCTTGTAAACGCATTATGACTGCCATTCTATTTACACATATGATTCATGTGTGATCAAACCTTCGTAACTGAGGAAAGCTTGCTCATTTAAAGCAGTCCACGGCCTATCTGTCCAATGCCCAAAGATCCGTCAGAGGGTTTACAAAGAACTTGCACGAATACTACAAGATTGTGTTGAAATTAAACATCTCTCATCACTGATTAGACGGCGCTGTCTCGGTCTGAAATTCGCGGATAACAAAAGCGTGTCTTTTCTTGATGTGTGATTTGTGTCATGATCCGCCTGCAACGGCGAACCCTCTGTAGAAGCATTACCTATGAACTTACGAGAAGGTGCACGACAATGAGATTATTATACATTGATAAAAGTTATTCAT
Source organism: Schistocerca cancellata (assembly GCF_023864275.1). Classification (NCBI taxonomy): domain Eukaryota; kingdom Metazoa; phylum Arthropoda; class Insecta; order Orthoptera; family Acrididae; genus Schistocerca; species Schistocerca cancellata. The sequence goes on from NC_064626.1 coordinate 665,193,380, forward strand.
GGTTGCCTCAATCGAGAAAAAAAACTAGGCTGTTTTTGCTATTCAGGCTTACAGCAACAGCTATGATAATAACAAAAGAACCGGTAGCAACATTTTAGGTACCCAAATAGCAGAAGGAATGTCGGAAGACACTATTCTGATAGTTTAGAAATTTCAATTAACGTTATTTCACATTTTTTTTAAATAAAGAAACATCTGGCATAATATTAATAACGCCTAGGCATGGACTTTTCTGTCAGTTTCAAGAAGACTGGAAATTATCGAAGCTAATACATATATTTTACGCAAAGTTGACGTTATCGTATGATGATAAAATTTTATTTTCTGGTGTTATAATGCAATAAACCTACGTAATGTGAGTGAAACATGTAGCAGAATAATGTTCAACATAACGTGTATGCAGTCAAACATCACTAAGAGCGCACGTGTATACATGGACGATGTATTACGTGACTATTGTCCAGCACAATTGCTGCTACATACGTGTGATCATGAATTGCCACACCCAATCAAAGAACACCAAACAGTCCGAAATACAAAAGGTAATCCAACACATGGGATAAGAAGAACTCTCACGGATGTATAAATAACCCGTCCAAGTTAAATTCCATGTCTGGATATTAGAGGCAATTAAAGCTTTCAAACGCAACCAGTAGATACAAGGCAGACTGTACATTAATAAACAGATACAAACAAAACTAAGTAGGTGTGTAATAGAGGAGATGTCAATCATGAAGAATGACGAGGATGCTGTTTCTAGTCATTTAAAATTGTCAGAAGTGACAAATAGAAAATATAAGAAATGAGCTATGTTCGTAGTTTCTCAGAAATTTGTCACGTATGCTTCTTTCTCCCGACAGCGTAACACAAGCGTTGTATTACATTTTGCACGTATGTACATAAACTGCGAGAGAAGTTAGTAATTGCAGTGAATGTGTGCATCACTGCGTTCAACCGAAGGTAAAAGAAAGAGCAAAAGATATTCATTTACAAAAGTTTAACAACCTGGCACTATTGCAGCTATGCGCCGGAAATCTTAATTTATTTTTTACCTCCACTCTCTCTCTCTCTCTCTCTCTCTCTCTCTCTCTCTCTCTCTCCCTCCCAACTCAAAAATTTGACATTTCTCACAAATGATTAAATGATTTTTCCCGTCTGTGATTACTCTTAAGTCAATACTGCTGACACTGATACGTAAACATGGGTTTATCTGTTAACAGAGAGTTGGCTCCTGATGATTGCTCAGTTCGGAACTGATGAATATGAACAGCTTACATGTTTCCTGCAAGTGCAAACCTTTTTAATTCTCGGAGGCTGTAATACAAATGGTAGCTTGTAGTCGAGACGTGATAGATTGCTCAATATTTACGAGATATTCTGTTGTATTTGAAAAAAGAAATTGCATTCTACATAGCTACGGATATTACGAGGCTCTCAAATCTAAGCTTGAACATTGAGAAGTATATAAGATAACTTGCGACCAATTACAGCAAGAAAACTAAAAACCCAATAACAAGAACATCTTTATTGGTTTAGACTACAGTGAAAATAAATCTTATATAGCAGCCCATTCCAAAAACCCGGCCGCACCTTCAAAACTGATAACCTTATTCCATGCCTTTACCCATTACCTAAAAGTTGGAAACAGGATACAGAGAGGTGGACACAATAGAGTTACTCATCATAAAATGACTTGAGAAATAAGCTGTGGGTATAAATAATTTTGTTTTATATTTTTCTAGTATTCACTTTTGGATATTTGTGAGCTGCCGCCATGTAACTACTTTCTCAATAAAAATATTCATTGTATGAAAATAAATGTGTGATTGTCGTCTCTGATTGGGAGGACAGTACATGCCTTTGATCTGAATATGGTATTGTTGAAAAATGTTTTTGTTAATTGCATCTGAATAATACAAGGTCACTTGCCAAATTATTATGGAACGGAACGCAGCACAGTTATCATACCAAGGGAAAAGCGTTCATCAACACCAGACGGTCGTCCGTGGTCGTATCACCATGAATCTAAGTTTTTCCTCCTCAACTCTCTACCAAAAAATTCTACATGGACGGCACGACACAATGCTGTTGTCAACGTTGTGGACGAGAATATTGCTTATTTCTTGAAAAAAAAAAAAAAAAAAACAAGGGAATACAGGAGAAACGTCCCACCCTTGGTGAACAAAATGAACAGTAACAGACACAAGGTTGGTATTGGCCTGGAGCAGTTTCTCCTCGATTTGTCGACTTCTTTGTACCAGGCACGGTGTGAAATGTTTGGAGCAAAAAAACCAACTTTCTGAAACTGACTGGGCAGCCCTGGCGTGTTGTCCTTTGAAGTTAATCTAGAAAGGGCAAAAATGTCATTCGCAGTTATTCTGTGGGGACGGCAGTGGTGGCACAGCATTCCCTGGTCTCACCTTTGACAGGTGCTGGCTCTGCCGCCCACAAAGCACTTCCACCAAAACTGCCCATCTCACTAGGGAGGCTCGCCTAATGCGATTCAGACTACCTTCTGCCACCGAAGAGGACCCTGTGGTCACACCGACAGAAAATCTTCCCAGCTCTCTAGCAATATGTCCAGTACTCACAATAAAATAACCGCAAGAAAGGCAGATAAATAAAACGATATCACTTAGCAATATGTGGCAGTAATGTCACAGAAGACATTATAGTTCCGGCACCATGAAGGTCATATGCAACAACCTTCATATTGGCACAATGTGCAGCATGCTTTCATATGCAGATGATTAGCATTTCAGTAGAACCGCACGAGGTAGGTTGGAGCAACGCCATTTACATTTTGTGTGTAAGAAAATATTGACCACTGGGTTTCTTAATCAGAAATCGCGTTGACTATTGGTTATTTGTGGGAAGATAGTGGTGTACTTCATATAAGAAGAAGAAGTGTCAACCAGTACACATGGAAATTCAATGTGACTGGTTAATAGCCTGTCGAAACTGCAAGTGTGTCATTCTGCGATATTTCTGCTCATCTATAGAGATTACAGATTGTCATGCAAATATGGAATCAATGCGTTCTGGAGGGCCATACAAAACTCCATGGAGGATCTCAATAGCTCCACATAATTAGCGCCTGATAGAACAGGCGTACTGATACTGAGATGGTGTGTACACCAACATGGATTGTCAGCACAGTGGCTACTGTTGCAGGTTCTCTTGATGCGACAGCAGAGACTAGTACAGCAACAGTCGCACAGCCTATGATAAGACTGAGCACAGAAGAGCCACCACGTAGTCTTTTATTTCTGGATGCAGCATCTTGATGATGGTATCTCTGAATGCTCCTGCAGTAGGGTTAGAGAAGAAGATCCCCGACAACTGGCAGCACTGTTGCCATATTTCAACTGCGAAGTGCCAACAGCTGTAGGCTAAAAAACTGGTCGACTTTAGCGATGCAACAATAATGAGGCGTTGCCAGAGAGACGTGTACGAGGTTGTTGCGTGACTGGTTTAGGTGGGCGTGCGATGCATCTGGGTCAAGTCCACTGCAAATCTCAGGCAACTTCTTTCGCCGATTCTGCTATAGGTAAAACTGCCTTCTACCAAAACTGAGGTTCAGTAGTTTTTGTATGGTACATAAACGACGTACTAAACGGTAGGATTAGCGATAGTATTGGTAAGTAAAGAAACAGGAATGTATGAGAGAGAAACTGGGAGCCGACGAGTACTAGTTGTTTTTTGTTTATTTATTTGTATTACGTATAACTAGAACCGCATATCATTCATTATAGTCCAGTGGCTATTTTATATCCTTACAAGATATAAATTGCATTTTGTAAGTAATAAAAATAATAATTTTTGTTATCTTGTACTGAACAGAACGTTCATCTTTGTGATCAAAGGCAAGAATTTGCTGTTGTCATTGATAAGTGCGAAAGTTGTTTATGAATAACAGAAACACGTCTTATATAAACCCGACTACGTATTGAAGCGATGTCTAATACATTTTTGTTTTGCATTTTTTTAACTTTACGTTTTTTTAGGAAATTGAGTTTCCTCACGCTGTATGTTAAACCTGCTTTTTTTTAACTTTTACTACAACAGCTCTCTCAAATCAACCATTTTTGAGTAAAATCCAAACTAAACACTCACAATTTCCATTTTACTATAAATAATGTTTATTTTTAAGTAACAGACAGGACGATAACTATGCGGAAGAAAAATGTACCTTAGGTTACGCGGCCCTTCATACATCTGCACTCAGTATCCAGACGGTTCACCGCTTCCCGTTTCTAGGGAAACCTAGTAAGAGTCTGGAAGCATACGCAGACAAACCGATAGAAATGAAGTACAGCCGATAGGTAAGCAGTACACATAATGTACAGGTAACGTGAATGCGACCTTAACTGACCAAAGCTTTTAGGAAAACTAGCATAGCCTACGCTTATTTATGATAATATACGGCAGTTTCACAATTCGAACTATAGGAAAACGACAGCCGCCACATTGCATTCATTATCGTCATACGGGCCAGGCGTGATTGTGTGGAGCCATTGGGTAAACAACAGGATTACCTGCGACTCGCATAGTTGGTAATTTGGACTTGAGGCGTTACTTTTCAGACATGTTAAGGACGGTAGTTGCGTCCAGCCCAATAGTCGAGGCCTTCGTGACATCTTTCAACAATATAACGCAAGACCGGATGGTGCCTGTGCCGTCCCGACCTACCTCGATACAGAGAGTGTTCGATTGTTTCCTGGCCAGCACTTTCTCCACATCCCTCACCCACAGGTAGCGGGTTACCGACAGCCTGGCAAGCCACCACTCGTTAGTCAGTAAGATTAATGAACAATGGCGTGCCATCCAAGCTCAGTTGGACACTATACCCAGCCGGATTAGAGCCGCTGCTGTTGCTGGTGGTGGTGTCTCTGTGTACTACACTTCGCTTCCTGTACACTTCCCTATCACCTACAAATGTAATTCTTCATAGTGTATTGAGTACACACTGTGAGTGTAATGTCGATGTTTGCTGTCCTTCCTGGTGTTGCAGTTTCAATAGCCAAAAGTCTGCAACAAAATGTTGCTAATAACTTTATTCGGTTGCGAAGAGTTTCCACTTTATTCCAAAGTGACATAAGCCACCTGCATAGCATTGTAAGCTGTAACGTATGCCTAATGATGACACTATAAGTCGAAACTAGCCCCAGCAGCACAAAGTTTTGTTTAATAGCAGCATTTGCTGGCATACAAAAATATCTTTCAAACAAGATATAGGAGCTAAGAGGCATACTTTTGTTTATAAAAGTATCAGCCTCACAGATACAGGTTGCGAAGTTTAGTATTCTAGTCTTAAAAAGCACGACACTTGGTGCATCACCCACTGTCTTGAATTCAGCGCGAATGTAGCGGCCATTTTTAGACCGCCCGGAAAAACACGGCTCACGGGTCTTGAATATTCAGGAGGTCCTCGAAAGCGTGATGCCTGGGCGTGGCAGCCGAGGAAAGCCTACAGCGTCGAATCGAAGAAGGAAGCGAGAGAGGAAGTCGGCGTGAGCAGCAGGCGGACGCCCACAACAGCGGTCTACTAATGCGGGCGCCGTGTCGCCCAGATACGGCGTCTCGTGAGTCACCGGACCGGGCTGACGACCGAACGAGCCCTCCCTCGCCTTTATAGCGGCCGTCCGTCCGTCCGACCGTGTTCGGAACGCCGGCCAAACTCTCACGACGGTTTTGGTAACCAGAGGAGTCGCCTGTGGGGCGTGTACATCACTCGCTGCGCGTATTTATCTCACAACTACACGCGGAATGTACAATATTACGGAGTAACACTTAATACTACGCAGGGACTGCAAAAGGGGTTGGCTCTGAGCACTATGGGACTTAACTTCTGAGGTCATCACTCCCCTAGAACATAGAACTACTTAAACCTAACTAACCTTTGTAACGAGTACATAGAAAGATAGATCCCTTATCATTTAGCTACAAAATAGCAGGTTAGCAACTGGAAGCAGTTAATTCCATAAATTATATGGGAGTACGCATTAGGAGTGATTTAAAATGGAATGATCATTGAAAGTTGATCGTCGGCAAAGCAGATGCCAGACTGAGATTCATTGGAAGAATCCTAAGGAAATGCAATCCGAAAACAAAGGAAGTAGGTTACAGTACGCTTGTTCGCCCACTGATTGAATACTGCTCAGTAGTGTGGGATCCGTACCAGATAGGATTGATAGAAGAGATAGAGAAGATGCAACGGAGAGCAGCGCGCTTCGTTACAGGATCATTTAGAAATCGCGAAAGCGTTACGGAGATGATAGATAAACTCCAGTGGAAGACTCTGCAGGAGAGACGCTCAGTAGCTCGGTACGGGCTTTTGTTAAAGTTTCCAGAACATACCTTCACCGAAGAGTCAAGCAGTATATTGCTCCGTCCTACGTATATCTCGCGAAGAGACCATGAGGATAAAATCAGAGAGATTAGAGCCCACACAGAAGCATACCGACAATCCTTCTTTCCACGAACAATACGAGACTGGAATAGAAGGGAGAACCGATAGAGGTACTCCGGGTACCCTCCGCCACACACCGTCAGGTGGCTTGCGGAGTATGGATGTAGATGTAGATGTAGAACCTAAGGACATCACACACATCCATGCCTGAGGCAGGATTCGAACCTGCGACCGTAGCGGTCGCGCGGTTCCAGACTGTAGCGCCTAGAACCGCTCGGCCACTCCGGCCGGCGCAAAAGGAGTATTGCACAACTCTTAGAGGTTATGAACATTCATCTGCAGGACGACTGTTCATGAAGTCACATGCTCTATCAGATACAGTTTTCTCTCAATATGTTGAATCGTGTCCCGATGCGAGCTGTTCACTTAGAAACATTGTTTGAGGTCGGTTCACATTGGCCGCCATTTCACATCACGAAAAAATATTTCGCAATGCATTTCCGATGGCGGCATTCATACAGCCCGTCAACAGACCGTCACGCCACATCATGTTACGTCTGCTAAGACGCCTCTCTCACTCCTGTTATAGTAGTGGATATTTGCTTTTGTGTCTTCTAAAACTTTATTATTACGCTTTGTTTTCGTGGCAACTCGCAAATGTTCCATAACAACATGGACATTTTTTCCATTCAGTGGTCTTACACAAGGGAGATGATATATGAAAGAGAAAAACTATTTAGGTTTTGCAATAACAGAACAGAGCTGACACCCAGAATGTATATAAATCGGAACATAAATTAACGAAGCAATTTCCATGAAATAACGTTTTAAATGATAAAATCAGCTTTAATGATGCAGAAAAATACGGTTGTTTATGAGGTTATTATTTATGTAAGGGAGAAAAACATATTGGAGAAGCTAAACAGACCCAATTTGTTTCTTTATAGCTATTGTTTGAGATGTTTGTATCTATATAGCATCCCTGCAAATAAATGTCGATGTTTTGAAATTTTGTTTCACTTCTCAGCAGTTAAGTAAACAAAATTGATTAAGAATATATTTTATGAAGTTTGCTTTGGCGATTAATATACTTTGTCGTTGTTAGTTCCTCAATTCTGACTTTTTGCATCACGGATGATGATTCACAACCTCACTTTCGCCGTTGGGTACTGGGCTAAGCAAACTGACGTAGGTGATGTGACGTGACGCGACGTGACGTCACGCGACAGACAGTGTAAATGCAAGGTGACGTGACGGTGCCGTGACGTGATGCCCATATACTTTGCTCTTCAAAGCTAAGAACCTAATTTATTCAAGGTGTCAAATGGAAATTGTTATAGGGTCTACAGAACGCCTGTACAATTCCACAGCGCATACAAAGGGAATCTGTCTGTAGTGCCGATATAATATCTACGTTGTTCCGAGATTACGTGATTCATTTGTATGTCCATACTTCTGATCAGAAGTTTGAGGGACGCAATAGAAAGGAACGCCTACAGCGCCCCTCACAATATTATTTATTATATGACTACCAATTTTGGTGCTTCAGTACACCATCTTCCAGCTTTAACTGACGCTGAGAGAGTTAACTCCAATCGTGTACACGATTCATCAGTGGCCAACATCTATGAACTGGTTTGCGCAGACTACATGTAATAACGATGTTGTGTCTCCACTGTGATGGTTGGTATACTATTCCCCTCAGTGTCATTAAAGGCCTGAAGATGGTGTACTGAAGCACCGAAACTGGTAGTATTTACTAAATAACATCGTAATATGGGCTGAAAGTGTTCCATTTTATTACACAAAATCAATTCTGCGCATCTGAACGCTGACTGCAGAGATATTTCTACTCTTTGCTCTAGAGGACCGAAGCTGTAAATCAAGTTGCCGTGCCACGTTAGTAGACGATCGCCTGAAGTGTTCCCAGTCACCTTTTATCTCTCCCAATTTATGTCCAGTTTCAATTTCCATCCGCCAAATGACACTTGACTTTCAGAACAACAACTTGACGTGGGTGTCGAAAAATCAGTTTTTCTACTGTTTTATAAATTCGCAACTACTAACTCAAATAGAGCATAACACCGGGTGTAATTTGGGTAAACTGGATGATTTCGTACCCTGTAGGTGGGGTGCGGGAATGCAACCATTTGTCAGTTGCAGTGATGCTACCGCTCCAAGCGGCTACCCTACAACAGCAGAAAAGTGGCTGGCATGATATAAACCGAAAATTTTCTATTTTTAGTAGGGCTGCTTCCTAATTTCCTGGTCATAAAATGGGGCAGTGACTTATTCAACACGGTTACGTAAATTTAATGTAACTGATATTTCGCGTTCCTATTAATGTCAACGTATAATAATAAAATCTAGTGCTTTGTTTGTATGCGGTTCGAGGTAGCTGAGTCACATTCCTATAACTGAAAACTGAAACAAATGATAATGGCAGACACGAAATTTCTTTACGCCTTGGTCACAGTTTATTATTTCTGACTATCAGCTTCGCCATTCAGAAGGGCAGCACAAGGCGATCGGATTTTTGTATTTTCTTATATTTATGACATATGAAGTTCAGAACTGTAACATAAATCGCACAGGCGTTTGATTCAACTCTCAAAAATTCTTGAGAAAATCGAATTTAAAGTTTTTCAAGCGTCTCTAATATGCTAAGACAAGGTCAACTTTTCTCTAGAGATCGTGTGGCAGTATAGTAGAATGTTCGCCTACCACGTGTGTGACACTAATTCGATTCCTAGCGTACGAAAATTTCAAACAAAGGTGCATGTTCCATGTACGTTTCCATGAAGCGTGAAACCTAAGGATGGATAATAATTTAATTTTTAGTTCTTTAAAATTTAAACAATCTATTATAAAAGGTCAGTAACTAAGAACTTATATTTGCAATGAAATCTAGGTTTTTATGTGTTATATGTAATTAGAAATAAGATGATGTGTGTTTTCCTTAAAAATAGCAGTTACATATCTGTTAATTAGCGTATGTTTGAGAAATTTCATATTTGTACGACATTGGTATTAGAACTTAACTGAACAAACGAAAAAATAATGACTGAAATGAGACTCGAGTCAGTGATTACCAGTCTTAAGAGCTATTGATGTTTATTCCCATATTTATGTATCTTAAGCTTAACGGAACTGCTAGTCGAACGTGTACCTCTGTTTAAAAGGTTACAAATTCAAATGTTCAAATGTGTGTGAAATCTTATGGGACTTAACTGCTAAGGTCATCAGTCCCTAAGCTTACACACTACTTAACCTAAATTATCCTAAGGACAAACACACACACCCATGCCCGAGGGAGGATTCGAACCTACGCCGGGGCCAGCGGCACAGTCCATGACTGCAGCGCCGCCGGCCAAAGTGGCCGTGCGGTTAAAGGCGCTGCAGTCTGGAACCGCAAGACCGCTACGGTCGCAGGTTCGAATCCTGCCTCGGGCATGGATGTTTGTGATGTCCTTAGGTTAGTTAGGTTTAACTAGTTCTAAGTTCTAGGGGACTAATGACCTCAGCAGTTGAGTCCCATAGTGCTCAGAGCCATTTGAACCATTTGACTGCAGCGCCTGAGACCGCTCGGCTAATCCCGCGCGGCTCAAAAGCTTACATCAGCCGTAAATCGAATCCGTAAACCGAACCTATGACCCCTACGTAGCAACCTGTCTACACAAATTGACTTTGTTTTAGCATATTATAGGCAATGGGAAAACTTCGATGTCGATTTTCTCGAGAATTTTTGAGAGTTGCGTCAAAATCTTGCAGGGGATTGATAATTCAGTTCTGAATTCCACGTTCCAGAAACATAAAAAACTACAAAAATGCGATAGCTGTGTAGTCCACTTGTCAGCCATAATCAGATCTGTGTAAGACAAGCATAGGATTCATACATTATTTCACGTGTTAAAAGAAAGATTTGTCGCTAATGAAAACATGCAATACATGTTATTCCAAAACATTAACAAAAACTAAGAAACTCTCTCTCCGTGCGAACACGCCTCCGAACGCCCAGCGGTACCGACCGACCTCTGTGTCACCCTCAGCTTGTTAGCGTCACTGGACACGTATAGGAACGGCCATGTGGTCAGCACACCGTCCTCCCGCCCATTGCCGGTTTTCATGACCGAAGCCACTACTTCTCAGTCAAGTAGCTCCTCAATTGGCCTCACAAGGGATGAATGCATCCCGCTTACCAACGGCGCTCGGCAGACTCGGGCGGTCACCCATCCACGTGCAAGACAAGCCCGACAATGCTTTAGTTCGATAATCTGACGGGAACTGGTTTATCACCGCAGCAAAAGCATTGAAAAACACGAAATAAGAGATGCACACATATCCTTGGAAGACAAATACAATTAATAAATATGAATAATACACCCAAAACGAATAGAATCTAAACAAATACGTTTTGTGGACTAATTAAGGTTTTGGTATGTATTATTCATATTTATATATTATACACTGTGTACTAACTTAATGTCAAAAATTAATTTCGCATGATGTGTCACTGCCAAGCAGCATAGGTCGATGAGACTTAGGCCATACATAGAAAGATTTGCGACAGCATAGTACAGATGTAATTGAAGAAAATACGCAATGAGAGGAACAGAAATGAAACTTTTATTTATTCAAAGACAGTAACTACACTAAAGTCATTGCGATTCCTGATAGTAACCTGGGCATTAAAAACGGAAGGATATCATTCTAGCCGGCCGGAGTGGCCGTGCGGTTCTAGGCGCTACAGTCTGGAGCCGAGCGACCGCTACGGTCGCAGGTTCGAATCCTGCCTCGGGCATGGATGTGTGTGATGTCCGTAGGTTAGTTAGGTTTAATTAGTTCTAAGTTCTAGGCGACTGATGACCTCAGAAGTCAAGTCGCATAGTGCTCAGAGCCATTGAACCATTGAACATCATTCTAAATAGGATGTGTGATCACCACGGACAGCAATGCATGCTCTGAGATGTACTTCTCTAATAGCCACAAGGCGGATAAGGGAGTATTATGATAGAGCGTTCCAGTCCACAAACGCGGTTGACAATTTTTGCTATATGGTAGCTGGTGCATGTGGACGTGCGGCAACACACTGATAAGACATAACATTGTGATCACTGCCCAACACGACGTTGGACACGGCCTGATGGCATTGCGGGCACGTGACACGGTAACGAAAGTAAGTAAGCGGAGCAGACACGGACGGAGGATCTTCCTAGCGAAGATATGGGCTGCAAATGGGGAAATCCATTGAGATAAGTGACTTTGACAAACGGCAGATCATTGCTGAAATCCCCATGAATAGGTCAAGGATTGGAACTCCTCGTGGAATATTAAGCCCCGGTTATGTTCAAAAATGTGTGAAATCTTATGGGACTTAACTGATAAGGTCATCAGGCCCTAAGCTTACACACTACTTAACCTAAATTATCCTAAGGACAAACACACACACCCATGCCCGAGGGAGGACTCGAACCTCCGCCGGGACCAGCCCATGTCTGCAGCGCCTGAGACCGCTCGGCTAATCCCGTGCGGCTGCCCAAGTTATGACATCATTCATTTCTCACAACTTGAATTTATTTTTAAGAGATAATCATAAGCAACAAGAGCTAATTTTCCCCAAAGAATCTGAACAGCTGTAAAGCAATTAATGAGATTTCAAATTCAAATATTGTGCTTCAAAATTCATTTTTTTAAAGGGAGCACCAGAAGTTTAAAATTCTTTGTTGAACGACAGTTAGAACAACTACAGAATTGGTATATAATGTGCTGGACAAATATTTGATACTGAAGTACTTGTGAATTTAACAAAACTAAAGAGATAAAAAAACTTACAATTGTATTTTAAAGCGATACCAAGTAAGCAGTGGGCCCCGAAACAATTTTAGAGCAAGAACTTTTAAGAGAATGAATTAAGCGTCGAACATACAACGAATAACAAGTGTTTGAGTCGAGGGCAGTAAGGTCACAAGATGGCAGCGGCACTAACGATCAAGGGGCTAGACAGAATGTCAGTGCGTGAAACACTGAGGAACAAGCGGCTAAGGGTCACAGAAGGAAAGGAAAACTTAGCTTAGGGAGCTGATGAAACACCATGAAAAGTGGCAAACTTAGCTTAGGGAGCTGTTGAAGCAGCATGAAAAGTGCCTGCAGAGGCAAATGACGAAGTCAGACCTCGCGCTGCCCGACAAACAACATGCCGCAGTGGCGCCGCATCGAGCAGACGCACGCGGCAGTACACAGCCACTCCAGTGCCCCCCTCCCCCCCCCCCCCCCCAGGCCACACAACCAAGGTGAGAAGCGCTGCCAGGTACGTAAAAACGCAGCGGAGGAGTCGCTTAAGCCAGACAGGTCCATATCAAACAGTAATATAGGCACGATAGTCTTTCACCAAACGAAAAAAATGTTCAAAATGTATGTGAATTCCTAAGGGATCAAACTGCTGAGGTTATCGGTCCCTGGACTTACACACTACTTAAACTAACTTGTCTAAGAGCAACATATACACCCATGCCCGAGTCAGGACTCGAACATCCGGCGAGAGGGGCCGCGGAATCCGTGACATGGCGCCTCAAACAACGCGGCCACTCCGTGGGGCTCACCAAACGAAGCGCAAGATAAATAGACACCTAAGCCCCTTAATTTAGGTGCAATGATGGCAAATTTTTAAAAACACAGTGAATCAACTTATTGCCCACTAAGTTTGAACTTCAGCATCCATTAAATTATGTATTAAACCAATTCATTCAGAAAAGCTCTAAAAGAGACAAACGAAATTTAAAATAATTTGAAAACTAATTAATGAAATGGATAATAGTTACAATTACTGAAACGTCCCCTTTTGAAAAATTATATACGACTGTGCTTAAACTGACACACAATATTTTTTTAGCGCAACGCAATCTGACTTTCAGAAATCCCTACAAAGGAATGGCCCTGACTAACATTAACCTGTACCTTTCACAAATCACTTACCTCACCAAAAATCTTCGTTACTCCAACTACTGCAATACAGCGGGCGCCACTACTGCCAGCTAAATAAAAGATTCAAACTACAGAAGGCACTAACTACTGATGGGCATAGTTAGCAATTGAAAGATGTTAACAGAGAGCAAACAATGTATTTACCTTAATAGTGTTGAAAAATCATAATATACATAGCAGTTAATAATATCCAGTATAACAAATTTCAAAACTCCGCCATCTCTCTCCCCACATCCACCACTGCTGGCGGCTCACCTCCAACTGCGCAACGCTATGCCCTGTTCACGTCCAGCTGCCCAACACTACAATGGCAGACAACAATGCAAACTAGCCACAGACTGCACACAGCACAGCAAGTGATTTTCATACAGAGCGCTACGTAACGTTGCCAATAAGAAAACATAAACAGCCTACTTACATAGCCCCCATGCTCCCCACAAAAATTTTTACAAATTGTTTTGGGCAGTGGCCAATAATGATTTGATAAAATTTTGCATAATTACAATAAGAAAGAAATCAAATGCACACACTTATTGGTACAATGTTGGTCAAAAGCTAAACTTTTCTCACAGTCCATAAAGACAGTCAAGATTGTTCATCACAGTAAAGTTTCAGTGTTTTTTTTTTCCAAAGTCTGAGCAGTAAAAGAAAATGCACATGGAAGTAGTGGATTTCCATGCAGTCTTGAACAAGTAGTGTTGTCCTTCCAACGGAAAGACGGTGCTGACTCTTGACATGCTGACAGGTAATGGGCCACAACAGAGCAAACCCACAGCAGAGTCAGTAGAAGTTGATGAATATTGGTAGGTAGGTCATCACAGAGTAGACCCACTGTAGTCCTGGTAGAGATTGTGGTATTGGTGGGCCACCAGAGCTGCAGACCCACTGCAGTCCTTGTAGAAATAATGGTAATGGTGAGTCAGCAAAGGTGTAGACCCACTGTAGTCCTTGTAGAGACGGCCAGCAGCCATCGGTTGTGACTGTGCATTTGCACAATCACCATTGAAGAGTCTTGCGGATAATAGAGCAAGTCCATAACCACCACTTGTGCACTCACAAAGTTTTTGGAATTGTCCCTAGAACCAGCAATGCTGTTATCTAGTCCCTTGCTGAATTATTAACACACTTGCAAACACTAACAGTCCCTACTTCTCACATATTGTCCATATACTATGATCAACAGAAAGGTGTGCAGTGAAATGTAACTTACAAGTTAATAATATGATGAACTGCTGTCAATTACAATTTTATAACAAAAGAATACAATTACAAAGGTACAAAATACATCATTAAAGAACATAACAATACAGATAACATTTGCAGTACAGGCTTTACAAAAGAATCAAAATAACATATATATCAGTGTTACAGGAATTATGACATGAGTACATACATAAAAGATCAGAATAACTTTCAAAACATCAAGTTCACATATGAGCATTAAAACAAAACAGAATAAATAATGTCTAAACATCTTTACAAAGAAAATAACATATTATTAATGCCAATTATATTTGAGGATAACAGTATTCATAGTGAATATAGCTTAGTATTAGAAGAAGAAAAACTTCTATGAAACTACACAGAGACAGGAAGAAAACAAATACACAATGGTACACAAACACATAGTGGGATAACACAAAAGGAAAGGACAGGGTTTGTTTTCAGTGCAACATTTGGTACTGCAGTCCAACCCAAAACTTCATTCCATACATCTTTCGTCTTATTTCAACCTTTGCTTCCACCAAAAAAACATCCTATACAAGCATGCTTTCTGTATTTATTTCACATATTTCTTACCTCATTATTTATTTCCAAGAAAATCCTACCTATACCTGTACTTTGTTCGTATAACTTCTCAGTGCATTTCATCAAATTCATTGCAACTCATTCTCTTATAGGCTACCCCCTCTTAAACTAACTTAAATCTACTGAGCTCAGATGCTAAACTAAGGGACGAGGCAACGCAGCAGCACAAAACAATTAACACAAACAGCAATGACAAAAAATGCAAATTGGCAAAGTAAGCAACAATATTAAAACTAATATAAGGCAATGAGCAGCAAACAAGAAAAATAAATCAGTAGTAAAACTGGCTTAACAGCGTAATACAAAGTCAAATTCAGTAACATTATGCCTGGCAAACAGCAGCAGTAAATGCTATAACTTATACCTAAGCATGACAAAGCTCAAGCAGAAAAAATAGTACACTAAAGACAACAATGCAGATAAAGGAAATGTATAATCACATCTTAATGTCTACGTAATTAAAGTGGTGCACCACAAAAACTAATTCTACAAAAAATTACCAAGTACTTGAAAAGAAAATTAGATATGCAGTTATTGTTATCAGTCCCTTCTTATTGTTCTTTCCATTCCTCGAGCTCCTTTTTCGAAGTATGTGGATCATAAAATAATTATTTAATAGATCTGTTGACAGAAAGTGTTCACATTAGCAAATGCATCTAAGTTTATTTTATAAAACTAATGCTGAAACACAACTGGAAACCAGATATTAAACAAAATGAGCAATCTCTCAACTACAAAGACAATAGATGTAAAATGTTTCTCATCATTTCATTAGGCATTTTAGTAAATATCATAAATTAATAGCTCCACAGTGTTATCATGTTTTCAAGTTTGAGGGTGTCGTATTTACGATGCTTTCTACAAAGGAATGTCAATAGCGAGGATAATGGCCTCCCTTTTTTTTTCTTTTCTACCTGTGCCTCTGAAAAGGCCCTCACTAATGGCTTTTTTTTTTCAGGCGTCTGACACAGCTGGGTGCCCACGACGCATTACGTGCAGGTGGTCCGTTAACTTTCTTACGGAAATATTTACGACAGCAGTTTCCGCTACAGTGACAGTCTCATAAAAAAATATTTCACAGGTCAAGAATTTGCGTTAGAAATCTGTAGAGACAAAATTCTATTGACATAACAGAATCCAAAAAATTTTCGATGGCATTGTAATACATTCACGCATTTACATACATTTCATAACTCTTAAAGTACGATTCTTGGTTTCCAACAACCTTTTTCACAAGTCAGAGTCCTTAACCACTATTCATTACTCCTTACCTTATTACACATATACATATTCGTCGACAAGTCAATCTTGCAACGACACTTCAATATTTCATCATAATAAATACATAGCATAATCAAATTCCTCATATAGCATCAGCTTATTGATCATAAACATACCGCAACAGCATAATACACATTGTCATCGTAATAATATCATAACACCTCAGTCAAATCTCAAAATCGTCATAGCTTCCTGCAATAATTTCAAAACCTAAAAAATTTCTCTGCGTCATCTACCTCAAACGTACTTTAAAAATCGTGATCCCATACCAAATATATCATTCAAAGCTCTCATACTGTCACAATCGTTCCAAAAAAATATGAACAGTTCACACAGTACAGACAAAATACAATTTCATAAGTGTGAAGTTATCCAACTGTGTAATTGTGTAAACATGTGTCACTGATGTAGTAAAAAAATGTTTGTCTCTCAGTTAAATGATCAGACAGCTGTGTAATTTATGTATTAGAGAAATATGGTACCGATGTGTAAAGTTGTATAAGCAAATACCATATTAGCTAGGGTTCCTTGTGCTTGGGATAATAGTTACAATTACTTGCCATGAGGCAAATAGAACCCCCAAAATTTTTGGGTGTTGAGACATGAACGTGAGGCCCGATACGGATGCAACCATATAAGAAAGCCAAACGAGACGTTACCCCAGAATCAGTCAGAGCAATGGAGAGCACCTAACCAATTTCTCCTTATTACCGACCTCAACAAACACCTTGAAGACCTGGCCAAGCCTAGCATCTAAAACATAACTAAAGCCAATACATATTAAAACATGAAGGTATATTAAGTGAATAACCACGATTACGCACAAACGAGCAGAAACTCTTATGATACTAGCACCCTGGCGAGTGAGAATATTAAACAACAGCGATGTGCCCCGAAACCTGTAGCTCAGTACAGTAACCTTAAACACACTATGTGGTCACTATGAAGGGCGCTGATCACGACTTGCAGAGGAACTTTTACAACTTATTTGGTTAACTTGACAAAGACCTTAATAGGGGAACAATTACAAATGGAAAACCTTAAGGCTATATCGAAACAAATATTCTGACAGTAACATTAATAAAATGCCGAAGAACAATACGCCGTGATAGGAAGGCAGAGGCGGCCCGCCCAAAGACGACTCGCAGCATCAGCGACTGAGCGACTGAGCGTCTCGCCTGATGCACGAGGAAACTGTAGACTCTCGCAGGAGGCGCACGGGGTCCAAGTTAATGCAGCGTAAACCGCCAGGAATGCGACGGGATGATCCACTTAGCCCGTGGATGGAATGTACCAGCAAAACACCTTTCCAAACGCCGAGCTTTCTACGTTCCCAATAAATAAACCTTCCTCCATAACGGTTCCCGCGTACAAGGCAACACACTATTTCCACACGGGCACTCCCACGTGTCCCAACGGCCGTCTCTTCATCTCTCTGCTATCTCTGCCTCTCCCCGGAGAGACCCGTCTTGCAGTCGATTTAGAGATAATCCCAAAACTCACAACAAACGAGCGTTGTCGAACATGGTCGCTTCGCAAGTCCAGGTGTCGCCAAGTGGGAAGCCAGCTCTGACAATTTCCGGCCATCTCACCGCTTCCTTGGGTGTTCCACACTGGCTCTGCTGGATTCACACCCGGCTGTCATCACGTCCTATAGATCTCTTTAACAAAATCATAAGGCCTTAAACAAAACTATCATAGACAGTTTGTATGACATTTTTACTAACGCAATGTTATTTTTACTGTCAATTCATGAGTGAGATCTTCTCTGTGCCTTCCAAGAAGTATCGCGCATGGCGAATGCTATACAGACCTGTGTGATATTTAATTTATCATGTTTTAGAGGTCACCAATCCTATCAGTATGTTGCTGTCAGTGAGCATGTATACACACCAATAGACCAATTACTGCCATTGCCTACTCCATGGAATTGGAAGGAGGTCGATATTTACGAATGTAAATTGGCTTGATTCCTAACTTCTTTAATGCGTCTGTCCACCTCCAAGATAGAAACTGAGACACTTGATTAGATATAATTGTCCTCTCTTGCAACATTCTATCAATTTCTCTTTTCACTGCCTCATACTTCGCTAATGGTGTCTGCTGGGCTTCGGTATGGTAGATATGTGTGTCTTTACCGGTTACTCTTTGGTACGTCAACCTATCTCCTTTGGGGGAGTGCAGAACACAGGCGTGTGCTTCTTGAGAAGACTTGTCAATTCTTGGTGGGCGTCTTCCAGACTTTCGACTGTCTCAGCTATCTTCGCTTCCATAGCTTCGATCACGGTAGTATTGTGCGATTGCTCACGCAGTAGATTACTTATCACTTTGTTAGCACTGTCTTGTGTGCATTTCTGCCCTTGCCGATGCGGCGCTTTACGTAGAAATAACACCTCAGAGTCGCGTCACCTACAATGTACTGCCTAGTCTGTTAAGAGTACAACTACTTTCTTAGATTGGAGTCATAATTCGCATTGTCCCTTTAGTAAGTCTAGTTACATCTGGCTGCGGACTATCCAG
The DNA here is from genome assembly GCF_023864275.1 of Schistocerca cancellata. Classification (NCBI taxonomy): domain Eukaryota; kingdom Metazoa; phylum Arthropoda; class Insecta; order Orthoptera; family Acrididae; genus Schistocerca; species Schistocerca cancellata. The sequence continues at coordinate 665,212,383 of NC_064626.1, forward strand.
TCCCTTTCTAGGATGATTGGGGTACATAAACTAGGTATTACAAACATGCTTTGCTCAACCGGTCATTTCCCTAACTGAAATTCAACCCTCGCTTTCAACCAGGCAGACGTACTTTACTTTCCTGCGGCGTCCAGAATCATAACTACCTGTAGCTGTAATAGTGGAATCGGCCTTTCCTTCTGTGTACCTTTTATAGTTCCTTCCGCAATCACGCAAAATCGCGACTAATGGTTTTCTACAAATTTCTATTTTTAAGAATGGTTCAAAATTGGAACTACTGCTTCTTCCCGAATTTCTCTGCTATGAATAGTTGAAAAGTTTTCTTTTGTTGCGGTATTTTTTCTTCTAAAAGTACTCTCTCATTTCGTCACATATCACATCAACATTTCGACGAGTCCTTTAGCTCCCTTCCAATCCAATCGGACCTCGTCTGAGTAGGCAAATTTTTTCCCCAAGGACCTAGTGATCCATAAGCATCTGCACCTGAGGCTACTGTTACATTTGCTACTTTCTGATATCTTTCTGACTTTCGGCCATTCTCCCCATGACGAGTCAGTACCATTCTTTCAACTCTTCTCCATGCCTTCACTATTTCCATTATTTTTCTGGCGCAGACCACTTCTCCTCTCGTTCTGTGAATGTCACGAAATGCGGTTAGTCACTCTGAAGAAATCTAGTTGTTCCGATGAACACAGCAGTGGCTCCTGATCGATTTTAGGGATAGTGATTAGTCGTTCCCTAACCTCCTCCAGCAGCTTGATGTGGATTAGTGTAGCTAAATCTTCCTGCTCAAATGGATCATTATGATTCTGATTGAGTTCCCAGTATTTAAGAGAAACGTCTGTCAAATTCTTGGCGAACACCCACCCTTGTGATATCTCAAGATGGATTCTGTTCTGTTTGCGAGTCGACCAAAAGTTTTCCACAACTTTCCCTTGAATTCCTTCAGCAAGTGATGTAAATCTGCCGCCTTCATATCACATGACAGCGCTACTTCCTGTAGCCTATTGACAACGTACCTAATTTTCTGCCTCTCACTTCAATAGTTCGGTAACAATTTATTGAAATTGTAGATCAAAACCACCGGTTGCATGTTACCTGATGGCCGATAGGCATGCTGTGTGCTAAGTGACAAGAATCTTCCCGAACTGTTCGCGTCCACACACCCGCTACTCCGTACACAACTAATTACTTGGGATACTGTACTTCACTAGAGCAATCACCACACTTTAGCAGTCCCCAGTGCTGAATTATCTCTTCTTGTTGATTTATTCTTCTCCCTAAATGGTCTGCCTTTCCAATTTTGTCTCTTGTTATCGCACCTTCAAGTTCCTGAATTTTTTCAGTTACTTCTGTTGCAAACTCCATATGAACGGTTTGCAAGTTAGAATTAGCTACAGTGACTTTCTTTTACAAGCCTGTAGAATTCTGTTCTATGTCCTTCACCTTCCGGTTAGCAGCAGCTCAGCTGCAAAGGAATCCTTTTTTTTTAAGTGTATGAACCAGATTGCTCTCGTTAAACCACTGTTATGTGGCTGCTAACTCTGACACGGTCTGCCGGAATGCATCCAATTGGTTTTCAAACTTCCTTTCAGTAGCTTCTAATCGTTGAATCACAGCTTGATCCCTCTCCATACCCACGTATGGCGTCTCTTCTAACCAATTCCTACATGAGCCTTTGGACCCTAAGTTCTGTCATGGTAGCTATTCTTTCAAATAAATATTTGAATGCAAGTCTTTCGCTCAACAGTACATTGCCCATGTTACTGTTAACGTTCTCTTGCAATTGCAAGCCACTGAGGTGGTGCAGTGGTTAGCACACTGGACTCATATTCAGGAGAACAATGGTTCAAATACCCATCCAGCCATATTATCATCCAGTTATAGGTTTTCTGAGATTCCCTTATATTGCCCCAGACAAACCCTGGAGCAGTTCTTTTGAAAATGACGTGGCCAATTTCCTCCCCAATCTTTTCGCAATCTGAGCTTGTGTTCCATCTCTAATGACCTCACTGTCGATGGCATGTTAAAATGTAACCTTACCTCTTTATTCCTTCCGATTGTACTCTTTCAGAGAGTGAGTTGCGTTCACCACAGTGAATGCTATCCTTTCTCCACAGAATCACACATGTTATTCTGCATGGTACAGCAATAGGTCGTGCCTCACGTCTGACTGTCTCTTTTCTGATTAATATCAAAGTTCCTGGCAGGGTCGCCATGTATGGAGGATTAAGATTTGAGCAGGGTGATAAAACCCTTCTAGTGTCGTTATATATGAAGAATATGGATGATGGGCAGTGTTACTGGTTGTAATGCTCGGACTTAGCCATGCTAGTAGATTCGAAATTCCATCACATTCAGAATCCACAATTCCATCTTGTGCCCTGTTGCATATAGCCACACTCATCACTCTGCATACAGTAGGTACACAACATCAACAGGGGTTATTAAAAAGCCAAGGTCGCCTCTGGATAATGAGTAAATGAAAGACAACTAGATTTTTATGGCTATAATCAAGCTCTATTTAAAATTGTCATAGGGAATCGTAATTATAAATCGTAGTCTAATCATTCAAGATAAATAATTTAATTGCTATGCTAATCAGCTGATCTGTTAACACAGCTAAATCACTGAATGGCTATGCTCGTTCCTATTCTAACTCCTTCATTCAAAATTAACTAATCCACTAATTGATTGTTGAGGGGAAGACAGAACGCCAATCGAACAGAGTATGTGACACACCTCACAACTATTGCATGTTACTCTACACCTCACATGAGCAAAGTAGTGGATGCGACACTTCTTACAACTGCTCGTCTCTGCACATCTGTACCTTATGAGATCCCAGCAACAAGTGTCGACTCGTACCCCTCGTCTCCAGAGTGGCTCTCACAACCAGTGGCTGCATTAGCCAAACAGGGATCGGCATCTCCCTCCACATTACTCATGCCTTTAGTATTATTTTTGTATTAGTTGTACGATGGATAAGGGTTAAAAGTCTCCCCAGACTACATGCTGGGATACAGAAACTCTCAGCCTATTTACAATGAATATAACAACCCTTTTTATAGTCAAGAAAACGCACATTTCAAATGCTGGCATGTGATTACTCAATTTTCCTTGCAGGCTATTAGAAGCATACATTTGGATGGGATGATAAAACTCTTTTTGGGTGCCTTTTTCGGATGCCACACCAGTGACACAGCGCCGTGTTGGTGTAAGCATTCCGTTCCATTGTATCCGTTTGCGTAAGCTCTGTCTTGGGCACCCACGCCGCTGTGGCGATTTCTCCTTCCACCATATGAACTGGCTACTTCTCTTCCCTAAAGGGCTTGTTACGTTGCACTTTGAATTGTAAGCATTCAGTCTAAAAAAGGAAGCAACATGACGTAACTGACCCAGAAATTTTGTTCTTTTATACCGAAAATTTCCGTTGGTTTTTAACTTTGTAAACACAACTGTTTTTTAAAGAGCGGCATCAGACTGTTAGTCTGATCAGCAGGGGCAGTTTTGAACGTGTCATCATTTTCAAGTGCAGACATGAATTTAGACACGTTTTCCTTATAAGTATGTCAGAAGTCACAAGCAGTGCACACATATGTACTGTACATGGTCGTCAAATGGCACAATCTCGGAATAAATGTCCATGAACCGTGACGAGATCATCAGACAGCACAAAATCGGATTGGGGAAGGAGAAAATAGAATGTGTCTTTTTAAAGCAGCCATCCCGGAATTTTGCTTTAGCGATTTAGGGAAACCAAGGGAATCCTAAATCTCGGTGGCTGGCTTGAGTAGGGAACCACAGCTCTCTTGAATGCAAGTCAGTTGTCTTACCATTACGTCACCTCGTTCAGTAGCTGTAGTTGGAGTAGATACCAAATTATTTTATGATTAAAAATGGCTTGTGAACATTTTGTTTTCCGCCAACTTGTTTTCGTCATTGTATTCGTCCATGTTTCGAGGTGGAGTAACTATCGACGCGAATCTCTGAAACCAGTCCCACTTCCTAATAGAGGGTTCTCATGTTCATCTTTTATTATCTGTTCTCTGTCTTAGCTTATTCTCTATTGATATGTTCATTTATCATATATACGTTATTTTTCAGTGGCGTTTTTTTGTCGGTACACCATATATTCCACAACGGTCGCAGGTTCGCATCCTGCCTCGGGCATGGATGTGTGTGATGTCCTTCGGTTAGTTAGGTTTAAGTAGTTCTAAGTTCTATGGGACTAATGACCTCAGATGTTAAGTCCCATAGTGTTCAGAGCCATTTGAACCATTTTTGAACCATATATTCGGTGTCAAAATTAAGGACTGAAACTCATTTCCAAGATTTCGTTCACCGCTAGTGGCGAAAAACACTCAATTTTCATAAAGTTCGTTTTTTATTTAAAAACTTTATTTTGAAACATCTGTAACGCCAGTTTAGAAGGTGTCATGTATTGACGATCGGTGTAACTAACATGCACATGCTGCAGCTGTTTAGATTCTTTAGGCAAGCATAGTCTATCACGTGATTACGGTCACATACATCGATGTAAACAACTTAGAAGGCGCTATCTATTAACAATCTAATTTTTCTACCATGCAGAGCAGCAGTTGGAGCTGTTTAATTTCTTTAAGGAAGCATTGTGTACCGCGCAAATAAACTGATTACATCAACTTTCATCATCAGAGGTAAGTACCGGTTACTTTCATATTTTAATTTATAGCGTAGTTTATTTAACTTTTAATTGTTTATTACTTTACAGCGTTTGCAGAGTTACGCTACACTTCTCCTAACCTCAACCCCATTTATTTTAAAACTTAACTTTTGATTAATTTACAACGTTTGCAACATTACGTTGCACTTCTCTCTATAGTACCATTAACTTACATCAAAATTTCTAATCACTTTTACTGTATTTACAGTAGTTTTATTACCACCATATTCAGTGCCACAGAAATCAATGAACAAAATATTTCGCAGTTCTATTCAAAGGCGATTCTCTGTCCAAAAAATTATGGTTATGTAACAGTTAATAAATACGTCATTACAATTTCTTACCTGGAGAGGAAACGGTTTACCTCAGTTCAGCTTATGTCCAACTTCAAAAAAGAAACAAAGTTCACTTGTACCCCACAGAATCTTTTAACTGTTTGACTCAATACAGTTTACCACATCAATTGCTTTTAAAGAAAAATGCTATTGTTATATTAATTTAAAATCTTAGCGCCAATCTGGCACTAATTAATATTGTAAGAGTTGTGGTAGGTGAGTACATCATTACTGTCAACTCATACTCACATAAAATTGTGGTCAAACCCCACATTAACCTCACAACTTCCGATCCAACCATGCCTTTCCAAATGATAAGACAACTCCAAACGAAAGTAGCCTTCACTATGGCCATTAATAAAGCACAAGGTCAAATGCTTCAAAGGCCAGCATTGTATTTACCAAAACCTGTTTTTTTCGCCTGGACAGTTATATGTGGCTTTTTCACGAATTCGCACATTCCGTGATGTTTATGTTTGTTCTAATGACACAAACAGCTAATTAGCAAACGATGATCACATAATAACTGCTAACCTTCTTTTTAAAGAAGTTTTGTAATATAAATTAGTTTTAAAAAATAAAATTAATCTGAGAAAGACAAGTTCTGCTACTTACACGCTTTACATTTAATCATATTCTACCTAGTGATGTCGATTTCTTTACAGCGAAATTAGTATTTGTTATTACTATTAGAAATATAATTTATTAATAAATACATGCATTTACTTATTTCTCCAATACTGTTTTACTTTGAGAGGACAAGTTACTCTCTCACGTATTTTTTGCATACAGGAAGTTATGAAGGATTATATTACAACCCGCTGCACCTTGAGTGAGACTCCAGAAAGTTAATGGCCTGAGCAAACATTGATGGAGCCTGGTAGGGCGCTAAAAGCATGAGGTATTTTTATGGTTCTCAGCTCATAGAAACGGCTTTTTGGGAGTTGAAAGCAATTGGCGTCGAGCCCATCGCTTAGTACATCTTGCCGGACAGGTCCAGAGCCATACAAGGCAGACAGGGCAGTCCCTCATTGGGACATGGCTCCAGCAGAACAATGCTGCAACACCTGCTGCGGCGCCAGCAGAAGCATGGGTAGGGCCAACAGTCTAAAGGAATGTGTCTACACAGCGGAGTCATTAACCGGGCATTGAGTGCAGAGCCATGCATAACAAAAATTCACATGTTTTCATATTTGCTGATATTGCAAGAAAGCCAGTGAGCCACATCTCGTGGCCACACCTGTTGTACATGAAAAGTTCGGCATCTGAGAAACGTTTAGAGAAGGAATCTTTATTACGCCTCATGGCTAGGATAACAAGCTACAATGCTCAGGCGATTTAGATAAATATATTTGAGACTGTATCTGTTTACTTGTTGCCATGGGAGGTGACACAAATTCAGAGAAAATTATCCTTTCCCCCTCTGTGAAAACTTAAAAAAGCCCGCAATTGGCGGTAACTTTTTTTTAGAGACACAGATTTCTTAATGCTTGCCCTGGTTCGACATGAGTTGTGCTGTCATGTGGGGAGAGGGGGAGGGGGGAGAGGGGAGATTTAGCGCCTCTAGAGCCTTGTGATTGGCTCAAGATGGTGTGAAGGGGTGTCATTCTTGCACTTTGTGGGAAAACGGATTTTTTTTCGAGATAGGTGGAAAGCACTCGGGTGCGGGACTTTCGTCTGGTATGGACTTCTGGTCGAAGCTCTGGTATGTGTGGTTGGTACTTGGGACCTGTCCTGCTACTGACTTCACTTGCGAGTAGTTTAGACATAGGAGCCTGGGGTAATGTTCTTACTGTACTGACATTGTGACTTCTCACATCTAGGCCTACTCATTTGCTAAGGTCACACTTATTCGTTTTTGGTTTACCAATGTTGACGTTTGGTATTCTTGTGCGCTCTGTCGTATAAGTGAGCCAAATTGGTCCTTGGTATGACCAGTGAACGGGTGTGTCACACACTGAAATCTAACGTGATTTCAGGGCTCTGGTAGAGAGTAAATTGCGATCTGTCTGCCTGATCGCTAGACCGTGAGATTTTTGCATTTCTTTCATGGCCGCGATCGATTCACAGGTGCCACCTCCACATCTCACCTCCTCTGGTTCAAATAGTTCAAATGACTCTGAGCACTAAGGGGACTCAACATCTGAGGTCATCAGTCCCCTAGACTTAGAGCTACTTAAACCTAACTAACCTAAGGACATCACACACATCCATGTTCGAGGCAGGCTTCGAACCCGCGACCGTCCAGTCGCGCGGTACAAGACTGTAGCGTCTAGAACCGCTCGACCACACCGGCCGGCTCACCTCCTCTGCCGCACACATCTCGCCAGCTGCAAGTTACGTCGCCGCACGAACAAAACACCTATGTCGAGAAACTTCAGTAGATTTGATCAACCAAAGTCTGCTCAGCGTCAGATCAATACAGCTTTTAGGGCCAGAGTACATAACTCACAAGATCACCTAGTTAAACTGTCTTCATCTGCCTTCATCAGAGGACTCCATAGCACCTCAAAGGATTGCATTAAGCAAAGGATCATCACCTACGTGGACGACCTCTTGACAGCGGAACCGACGTGGAGAGGACACAATGTGGCGTAACCGGCAACATCACGAAGTCTTGCATAGGAACCTCACGAGTAAAATTCCTCGGACATATCATTAACGCGGAAGGAATCACTCTAGACCCCGACAAAATAGAGGCAATTACGAAATTTTCCACGCCAACAACCAAGAAACAACTACGTGCCTTCTCTGGCATCGCAAATTTCTATAAACGATTCGTCCATGTGAAGAAATGACCCACACTGCGGCTATGCCAGCTCACAGGAAAAATGACGCCGTGGGCCTGGGACGACGTGGCTGAAGATGAATTCCAAGGCGTCAAAACCGTACTGATTAATGAACCAATTATTTCGCACCCAACCTGGAGGAGGACTTTTGCAGACAGCTCCAACTCTGTGATTGCTGTAGTGGTATCAGCAAAGGGGAAACACAAAACCATTGCTTTTGGAAGACGAGTCCTCAGCAAGTGTGAAAGAAATTATTCTGTGACTGAGTTAGAAGTTTTGGCGGTTTTTTTCGGCTCCGAGATATTTCGTTTTTTTCTTGTGTGGGAGAAATACACCGACCACAAAGCCTTGGAATTCATACTCACAGCGAAACTCCGAAACAAACGTCTAACGCGATGGGCACTCTTGCTCCAGGAGTATGACTTTTCGATCACACACATAACAGGGAAGGAGAACATCATTGCGGATGCGCTGTCACGTTCATCTGTGGGGCTAGAAACAAGTGAGGCAAACCCACTGGAAGACGAACACTACAGCTTGTTCTATATGAAGATGGTTGCATTTGAGAATTACGTAACCTCGAGCCTCAATGACATCAGCAAGGAGCAGAAGAAGGATCCAGGTCTATTTGCTCTAAAACAGTAGGTAAAAGACAAGGGGGAATAAAAACTGAGGCAATTTTACTTGGTACGAAAAGACATTCTGATTTTTCGAAGTAAGGGAGAAGGAGCGCCCTGGCGCGTTTGCATTGCAGAAGAACTGGTGAACAAGATCATCTGGCACATGCACCTGAGTTACGCACACTGTGCTATTTCAACAATATGGGATGAAGAATCCGGAGGGTTTTGGCTGTCTGCAGAGGGTCTCAGAAGTCAAAGCACGTCATGTGGCAATGCAAGCACCTCTATATCCCATCATCCAATCAAAGTTGAGGCACCTTGCGGCAATAGATTTAATGGGCCCACTAATGTGAACAAATAGAGGATACTGCTACACCCTTGTGGTAGTAGAGCTGACATCCAAGTATGTCACTTTAACCCCGCTCAAGAAAGCAACTGCGCAGCCAGTATGTAGAACATTCTGCAAGGGTTTCCTCACGCAAATCAACCATGTCAACCGGATCATCTCCGACAGTGGACCTCAGCTCCGATCAGAGAAGTGGAAACAGATGTTGCGGAAACACAGAATCAAACCCATATTCGCTTCCATACCACATCCACAATCGTCGTCAGCAGAGAGAGTGATGAAAAGTCTGGGAAACCTGCCGTATCTACTGCGCGAAACGACACGCCACCTGGGATGTTTTCCTACGTGACTTCCAGGAAGTGATGAAGGAGCTGCCACACGATGTCACCATTATAGCACCAGTAATAGTCCTCAAAAACAACCCACGGATCTCATCCGTAAAGTTGTAAATTTTCCCCCGGGAACTCAAGAACAACACCAACAAGTTGTTGACCTTGCACTCCGGAGATTGCGTGAGGCAGGAGAGAAACGGGAAAAAGAGTTGGGATAGAAAACCATACGAGAGAGTACCTAATTGGCCAAAAAGTGCTCGTTAGAAGACTCCGTCTATCCAACAAACAGAAACAGCTGTGCTACAAATTCTATTCCATCTATAATGGACCTCTCCGTGTCCGGAGAATCGCTCACTTGACCTCTCTGGAGCTAAAAAATTTGAAATCAAGGAAATTTCTTGGCATCCACCATGTCTGTCATGTAAAGCCATTCGTAGAACAAGTGTACATAGTAGATTTATACACTCCTGGAAATTGAAATAAGAACACCGTGAATTCATTGTCCCAGGAAGGGGAAACTTTATTGACACATTCCTGGGGTCAGATACATCACATGATCACACTGACAGAACCACAGGCACATAGACACAGGCAACAGAGCATGCACAATGTCGGCACTAGTACAGTGTATATCCACCTTTCGCAGCAATGCAGGCTGCTATTCTCCCATGGAGACGATCGTAGAGATGCTGGATGTAGTCCTGTAGAACGGCTTGCCATGCCATTTCCACCTGGCGCCTCAGTTGGACCAGCGTTCGTGCTGGACGTGCAGACCGCGTGAGACGACGCTTCATCCAGTCCCAAACATGCTCAATGGGGGACAGATCCGGAGATCTTGCTGGCCAGGGTAGTTGACTTACACCTTCTAGAGCACGTTGGGTGGCACGGGATACACGCGGACGTGCATTGTCCTGTTGGAACAGCAAGTTCCCTTGCCGGTCTAGGAATGGTAGAACGATGGGTTCGATGACGGTTTGGATGTACCGTGCACTATTCAGTGTCCCCTCGACGATCACAAGTGGTGTACGGCCAGTGTAGGAGATCGCTCCCCACACCATGATGCCGGGTGTTGGCCCTGTGTGCCTCAGTCGTATGCAGTCCTGATTGTGGCGCTCACCTGCACGGCGTCAAACACGCATACGGTCATCATTGGCACCAAGGCAGAAGCGACTCTCATCGCTGAAGACGACACGTCTCCATTCGTCCCTCCATTCACGCCTGTCGCGACACCACTGGAGGCGGGCTGCACGATGTTGGGGCGTGAGCGGAAGACGGCCTAACGGTGTGCGGGACCGTAGCCCAGCTTCATGGAGACGGTTGCGAATGGTCCTCGCCGATACCCCAGGAGCAACAGTGTCCCTAATTTGCTGGGAAGTGGCGGTGCGGTCCCCTACGGCACTGCGTAGGATCCTACGGTCTTGGCGTGCATCCGTGGGTCGCTGCGGTCCGGTCCCAGGTCGACGGGCACGTGCACCTTCCGCCGACCACTGGCGACAACACGCCCCACGTGTTGAGCAATTCGGCGGTACGTCCACCCGGCCTCCCGCATGCCCACTACACGCCCTCGCTCAAAGTCCGTCACCTGCACATACGGTTCACGTCCACGCTGTCGCGGCATGCTACCAGTGTTAAAGACTGCGATGGAGCTGCGTATGCTACGGCAAACTGGCTGACACTGACGGCGGCGGTGCACAAATGCTGCGCAGTTAGCGCCATTCGACGGCCAACACCGCGGTTCCTGGTGTGTCCGCTGTGCCGTGCGTGTGATCATTGCTTGTACAGCCCTCTCGCAGTGTCCGGAGCAAGTATGGTGGGTCTGACACACCGGTGTCAATGTGTTCTTTTTTCCATTTCCAGGAGTGTAGATCAGAGAAGGTGCAATATGTAAATAGTCTGCATGGATGAACTGCTTAACGTAATTTAATGTTGATATTGTGTTGCTTAGTGTAATTGTCCATTTGTTCTATTTCGGTGTTATTTTGTTTGTTTGTCATTTCCATTAGTTTTCAGCATGAGTCCTTGTTGAACGTGGTCAAATGAGTTGCGTATTTGTGACGTCTTCACGCCAACATTCCCTGGCAGGTGGCAGATTGAATTAAAATTCCATTGTAAGTCATATCTCATCAACAATTGGCACTTTCTGAGGCATGCCGAACCAGGGACGTTGCACTACTAAATACTCCAAACAATTGAGTACTACTATCATTTCTTTGGACCTCACAATTGTTGTCCGATTTCCGCTCCCAGGAGAGCAGGGAGATCTGTCGTAATCTGACTGCAATTGAGTATCGTATTCTGTCGTAGCATTCTCGTAGAAGAGCCTTCACAAGTATCATCGTGGCTGATGAAATTCTCTCTGTTTACTTTCCATGTTTTCTTGTACACTGCCCAAGGGACGGATGTACGTCACTTTATGTTTTTTCGTGGTGTCAAGACGGTAAATCTTGCCATAGAGCATGTGCGTCTCGATTTTCGGATGTGTTTCGTATGGTGTTATTGTCCACCCTTTGGGCGCGTGTCGACGCAAAGACTCGGTGTGTTATGAGCCATCGCCTTTCGTGCGGTGTAGTCTGTGTCGTGGTGGAATTTTGCCAGCGCCATGAGAGCGCCGTCGGCGAAATATTGTATATGGGAATCAGCACGGACAAAAAATGCAAGTCACGGTAGAGACGAAATGATGGACCATGGATGAGACTTACATTAGAAAAAAATAATATATATAATGCAGCTACCCTGACAGAGGAGAGAGACAGGCATCCTTATACTATGTAAAATTACGTGTACACAAACATAAATGCCACTACAAAGATTTCAGGTAAATAACCAGCACCTGAGTGAGTAGACGCACTTCCTGACGACTTCAGCGTCAGCAGACAACACCGCCGGATATCGAAGAATAAAAGAGTAATATAAAAGGAATAAAATGCATGAAATTTGTCTTCTGTAGTATTCGCGAAGGCATAGGGTAGTACAATAAGTTATCATTTAGTGCTGGGAGAAGTCTGCACGTTTGGTGGAGGTATAGAGGTAGCGCCAGCTTAAAATTAGTGTGCATGACAGGAGTAGAACTAACCAAAAACTAGCAAAAACACGTGCACACATAAACAAAGACACCTCACACCACATAATATACGTCCATGCAACATTAACAGGGCCCTGCAGTCTCGGACTACTCGTTTGCCGAGGGCACACTTATTCGCTTATGGTTTACCAGTCTTGACGTTTGGTATCCTTATGCGCTCTGGCGTATAAGTTAGCCAAACAGGTTCTTGGTACGACCATCGAACAGGTGTGTCACACACTGAAATCTAACGTGATTTTAGGGCTCCGGTAGAGATTAAATTGCGATCCGTCTGCTTGATGGCTAGACCGTGAAATTTTTGCTTTCTTTCGTGGCCGCGATCGATTCACAGGTGCCGCCTCCACATCTCATCTCCTCCGCCGCACACATCTCGCCATCTGCAAGTCACGTCGCCGCACGAAGTAAACAGGGTAACGTACTGCCGCTCCGGCAATGTCTGGGGGTACAGATCTCAATCGCCACTTGCTCTCAGCTGCACCTATATAGAGAAACTTCAGTAGATTTGATCAATCAAAGTGTGCTCAGCGTCAGATCAATTCAAATGGTTCAAATGGCTCTCAGCACTATGGGACTTAACATCTGAGGTCATCAGTCCCCTAGAACTTAGAACTACTTAAACCTAACTAACCTAAGGACATCACACACATCTATGCCCGAGGCAGGATTCGAACCTGCGACCGTAGCGGTCGCGCGGTTCGAGACTGAAGCGCCTACAACCGCTCGGCCACACCGGACGGCCAGATCAATTCAGCTTTCGTTATCCACATTTTTAGGGCCAGAGTACTTGACTCACTAATCATCTAGTTAAACGGTCTTTGGCAACCAGGCGCCACCCAGTGGAGTGTTTAATCACCTGTTGGTTGTTTAGAGAATCAATTTATAACTTGTTTAGTATAATTTATGTCTTGTTTGGTAAAATAAATGTTGTTAGTTCAGTACACTAAATTTTGACCAAATTCTCAATCAGTTAAATAGTCTAAACAAGTTACCTTTCAACCAGTTGGTAAGTGATCAGGATAGTATGCGAATTTTTTGCACGGGCCAATAGCTTTGACATAATTCTCAAATACCATATTAATCCTACTTTATTCTCCTCCGGTTTCACATTTGTCTTGAACATCTGACACATCTGTCCCCTGTCGTCTTGTATGAACTTCGTAGACAGCAAAATCCTTTTAGTTACTCCGCTGTTATCTTTTTCAGCTCATTACTACGGACTTTTACGATACTTACTTTAAGACTGGTCTTACTTTTATGTGGTAAGTAACAATTCTTTGTTAAGTAGCTCGGTGTTCAATTATTTTTCTAAACATTCCACGCGTTCAACCAGAACAACAATGTTCACTGCAAATCGCAATATTGGTATTTGTTGCTTTACCTCTTCATTCGTACTGTGAATATTCCCTTTACACCCTTACTTTATCTTTAGACAAACGAATTAAACAATATTCATCGAGGTCTGCAATACAAATTTGCGTTTTTTTAATGGAACTTGGCGTTCTGCATATTGAACATCAAGATTGTACTTCGAACCGAGTATTTCTACTCTCTACCAAATTTGCGTAGTCAATGCTATCGATGCACAAGACGTTAGAGTGATTGTGGAATGTTTCTATGTTCATCTGTTGATTTATCATTCGCCAGTGGAAGTTACACCTTTTATGGAAATGTGGTGGTAATGTCTATTTTCATACCAATGAATAATGATTAGTAAACAACAACGTGATTACAGTAACTCAGAAGTATCGTTGAGACATCAGGTGTCTCTTTTAATGTTATTTGCCGGCCCGTGTGGCCGTGCGGTTCTAGGCGCTTCAGTCTGGAACCGCGTGACCGCTACGGTCGCAGGTTCGAATCCTGCCTCGGGCATGGATGTGTGGGTTGTTCTTAGGTTAGTTAGGTTTAATTAGTTCTAAGTTCTAGGCGACTGATGACCTCAGACGTTAAGTCGCATGGTGCTCAGAGCCTTTTTAATGTTATTTCATTAACTGGTTTGTCAAATCCAGTGTGTGACACCTTTTTACTTCCACATTGTTTACATCTTCTGTTACATATTTGAATACACTTCACCCTCATATATTCCAAGCTTACTTATTGTTTCTCTGTTTTTCTCTTTGGGCTAACCAGAGGTGGTCTATGAACAGCTCTGCTATTAATGCATTCATTTTTCACTGCTGAGAACTGTTCTGTTCCTAATGGATTCAGTATGGCTTATGAGCAAGGAACTGTAACACTGGTTTCTTTCTAAAAAAAATTTATCTTTGCGTAGGGTTCTTCACCATCTAGTCATATCGTTCTTGTTTTCGTTACAGTTACCTCATTGCCGATCTACGTCTAGCTTTGTGCTTTCACGTTATTTGGCGATTTAAATATTCAATGACAGAATTTGCTTATGACTTTACTAAAAGGCTCAGAGCCTAATTAAAGAGTCTGAGTGAAACTACAGCTGATAACATGTTTAGCGTCGAATCATTTCTAGAAACTCTAAAATAAAGTAGGTTAGTGTTCGTTGGGACGCTTAAGAAAAATAAGCGGCAAATCCCAGATGAACAAAAGGAGAGAAAGGACTGTGCCTTAGATTCAAGGTTTACCATAACCGTAATTAAAAAGCTTCGGTGTCCCACGAGCCGAAACCGAACTATTATCTTGACATCGAGCTTACATTTTGTTTGGCTGATTGACGAAGAAATAGGAAGCAAAATGAAACTTTATATGATCACATGTCACAAAATGTTATGTTGGTATTATAGGTATGATATGTTCAGTGTAATGTGCTTCCAGAAACACATGGAACGTCGCAGAAATAAATAGCCCATGAATCAAAAACAGAAACGGTACGATACAATTAAAACCTCGTGCGGCTTCAAAAATCGCTTAATAACTACAAGCTTTCGTTGTACGCTGAACAGGGTGACAACTGTTGCGTTTCTCCTTTATGCGGTAGCGGAAAGTCGCGCTGACAGCGGTGGGCCCACAAGTGGGGCGAAACGTCGTTTTTTCAGACGAGTGTCGATTATGCCCACTGCGTCACGATGGGCTTACGCATGCATAGCGCCTCGGAGGAGAAAGAATGTTCCCAGTTTGCTTTGTCATCGTCAAGCGAACTCAGCAACAAGTGTGATGATATGGAATGTCTCTGCGTACACACCTTAATCACCTCTGGTTCGCGCAGCTGATTATTTGGACAGAAATAATTACACTTCTATTAAGGGTTGGGTTGCTTTGGGGGAGGAGACCAGACAGCGAGGGCATCAGTCTCACACTTCTGTTAAGGCCAGTGGCTGTGTCCTGGTTTCGATTTCTCCGTGACGTGATCTTTCATCAAGACAACGCAAGAACATGTTGCCAATGGCGTCCTGTCCCATTTCTATAGACAGGATGCTCGGCTGCTGCCCTGGATAGCGGGCTCCCCATATCTCACTCCAACTGAAAACATCCGCTCATGGCTTAGGAGAAGAAGAATTTCTTAGCTGAGAATGCTAAAAAAACTTTACTGTGGACAACCGGTTTCGGTGAAACTAAGCAATAAAATTACAAGTGCTACAAACTGTTACAGAAATAATGCAAAATTAGCCCTTACAAGAACAAAAGGACAACATACCTTCGTAAAGGTTATTACAAACATCTTGAGCCAACTACACAAAAAATATTTCCACTGAATTTTCAGGTACATAAAACATGAGATGAGCCATGCGTTGGCACGTCAAAATTACTATGTATATCAAAATTTACCAAAACATCGTTCCCATAACACGTGATGCCTAGCGGGACACGACAAGACTAACTGTCAAGAGCCAATGCATGAGACGAACTGACAACAAGCACAACACATGTCGCTGCAGAACGTAGATTCTCCCAGTAAAAGTCAAATAAGTAAATTAAGAACAACCATGATTCCAAATATACGTATGTAAAACATTATGAAATGTTTATAAAATATTTTTGATGATTTCTTCATGACAGAATACCGCTAAGAAACCCCATACATCGTATTTACGATACTTGCATTATATCATTGCAAATATTACAAATCTGCAAGTGTCAAAAAAAGGAATCTGCAGTTTTTTATAGCGATCTCGGATAAGAAGTGCTTCTTCTCCTAAGTAATCACTGCAGATCGCCCCTTCGAGCTCAACCTGAGTAAACTAAGCCGGTCATGGGTTCGCAAGGGACTGGCATGCTACCTTTCGACAGGCACTACAAATGATGAGCTGCGGCATACAGCTGAACCAGCAGGGAATAACGTACACTTGCCTGACATCTGAGCTCAGTTCCACTCGATGACCAGTCCGGCTAGAGCTGTTGATTCCAGAGGTGGCAGGTCTGTATACTAAATGGCGCATCCTGAATATCTCCAAATTACCTACGAATGAAGTCGTCTAATATTTACACCACGCCGTACACTGAAGTCGCAAAAGCCATAGGATATCGATAAGTACAGATGGTGGTAGTATCGCGTACACATATAAAAGGGAAGAAGAGTGACGGAACTTTCATTTGTACTTGGGTGATTGATGGGGAAAAGGTGTCCGACGTGATTATGGACACACGACGAGAATTATCAGACTTTGAACACGGAATAGCAGTTCGACACAGACGCATGGGACATTTCGTTTCGAAAATCGTTAGGGAATTTGATATTCCGATATCGATAGTGCCAAGAGTGTGACGAGAATACCGAATTTCAGGCGTTACCTCTCACCACGGACAACGCAGTAGCCGCCAACATCCACTTAACGACAGAGACCAGCGACGTTTGCTTAGAGTAGTGAGACAAGCAACACTGCGGGATGTAACAGCAGAAATCAATGTGGGCCGTACGACGGACGAATCCGTTAGAACAATACAGCGAAATCTGGCGTTATCGCGCTATGGCAGCAGACGACGTCTTGCAAACAGCACGACGTCGCCTGCAACACCTCTCCATGGCTCGTGACCATGTCAGTTCCACCATAGACAATTGGAAAACGGTGGCCTGGTCAAAAATGGTTCAAATGGCTGTGAGCACTATGGGACTTAACTTCTGAGGTCATCAGTCCCCTAGAACTTAGAACTACTTAACGCTAACTAATCTAACGACATCACACACATCCATGCCGGAGGCAGGATTCGAACCTGCGACCGTAGCGGTCGCTCGACTCCAGACTTTAGCGCCTAGAACCGCTCGGCCAGTACGACCGTGGTCAGATGAGTCCCGATTTCAGCTGGTAACAGCAGACGGTAGGGTTCGAGTGTGGCACAGATCCCACCAAGCCTTGGACCTAAGTTGTCAACAGGGCATTCTGCAAGTTGTTGGTGGCTCCATAATCGTATGGGCTGTGTTTACATGGAATGGACTGGGTCTTCTGGTCCAACTGAACCGATCATTACATGAAAATGGTTAAATTCGGGTACTTGGGGACAATTTTCAGGCATTCATGGTCTTTATCTTCCCAAACATGTCATTGGACCACACTTTGTTGGAAGAGCATTCAGGACAGCTCGAGGGAATGATCTGACCATCCATATCGCCCGATAAGAATCCCATCGAACATTTTTGGGACATAATCGAGAGGTTAGGTCTGACAGGCACTGAAATGTGATTTGCAGAGTGTCAATGTAGATGTAGATGCACAAAACCCTGCACCAGCAACACTTTCGCCATTATGGACAGCTATAGAGGCAGCATGGCTCAATATTTCGGCAAGGCACTTCCGTCGACTTGTTGAGTCCGTGACACGTTGAGTTTCTGCTCTACACCGGGCGAAAGGACGTCCGACACGATGTCAGGATGTGTCACATGACTTTTGTCACCTCGGTATATAATGAAAACGAGTAAAATTTTGCTATATGCTGTCCTCCCTGGTGCTGAAGTTTCACTGGCTAGCAGTGACTTTATTGATACGAGTAATTCACCAACCTTCCATTCGGTCTTCAATTCAGTTTTCCCTCATCTCTTGGAATCTAACAAAAACTTTCCTCGGTTCGTCTTCCAGTGATTCACGAGTGAACTTATTCTTTCCACATCCATGCCATTTTAGTTATTTTCATAATTAAGTCCCCCAATCCAGTTTTTTTTGCTGATCAGTTTGTTTGTTTCCGTGTGTCTCCAAGTAATTCCCAGCATGCACATCCCACTGATCAATGAGCAACTCTTGCATTTCGAATAAATTCCATTGCAGTCGGCGTCACACTGCTCTTGTTAAAAACTTTTTACACACGGGCATTTTAAAATTTCCGTTTCACACACTTTGGAAACTTCGTCTTGAAAACTAATGTATTTTCCTAAAACTACCTCGGGATAATTTTATGGTTATTTTTATTTCTTTTACTGTAAATTGAGCGTAGTTTTCATTATTTGTCATCAGTAATTTCTACTGGCAACTATTTTCATGATTTTTATACATTGCCAAGTAAATATCAGGGGTCAAATACTACACTCCTGGAAATTGAAATAAGAACACCGTGAATTCATTGTCCCAGGAAGGGGAAACTTTATTGACACATTCCTGGGGTCAGATACATCACATGATCACACTGACAGAACCACAGGCACATAGACACAGGCAACAGAGCATGCACAATGTCGGCACTAGTACAGTGTATATCCACCTTTCGCAGCAATGCAGGCTGCTATTCTCCCATGGAGACGATCGTAGAGATGCTGGATGTAGTCCTGTGGAACGGCTTGCCATGCCATTTCCACCTGGCGCCTCAGTTGGACCAGCGTTCGTGCTGGACGTGCAGACCGCGTGAGACGACGCTTCATCCAGTCCCAAACATGCTCAATGGGGGACAGATCCGGAGATCTTGCTGCCAGGGTAGTTGACTTACACCTTCTAGAGCACGTTGGGTGGCACGGGATACATGCGGACGTGCATTGTCCTGTTGGAACAGCAAGTTCCCTTGCCGGTCTAGGAATGGTAGAACGATGGGTTCGATGACGGTTTGGATGTACCGTGCACTATTCAGTGTCCCCTCGACGATCACCAGTGGTGTACGGCCAGTGTAGGAGATCGCTCCCCACACCATGATGCCGGGTGTTGGCCCTGTGTGCCTCGGTCGTATGCAGTCCTGATTGTGGCGCTCACCTGCACGGCGCCAAACACGCATACGACCATCATTGGCACCAAGGCAAAAGCGACTCTCATCGCTGAAGACGACACGTCTCCATTCGTCCCTCCATTCACGCCTGTCGCGACACCACTGGAGGCGGGCTGCACGATGTTGGGGCGTGAGCGGAAGACGGCCTAACGGTGTGCGGGACCGTAGCCCAGCTTCATGGAGACGGTTGCGAATGGTCCTCGCCGATACCCCAGGAGCAACAGTGTCCCTAATTTGCTGGGAAGTGGCGGTGCGGTCCCCTACGGCACTGCGTAGGATCCTACGGTCTTGGCGTGCATCCGTGCGTCGCTGCGGTCCGGTCCCAGGTCGCGGGCACGTGCACCTTCCGCCGACCACTGGCGACAACATCGATGTACTGTGGAGACCTCACGCCCCACGTGTTGAGCAATTCGGCGGTACGTCCACCCGGCCTCCCGCATGCCCACTATACGCCCTCGCTCAAAGTCCGTCAACTGCACATACGGTTCACGTCCACGCTGTCGCGGCATGCTACCAGTGTTAAAGACTGCGATGGAGCTCCGTATGCCACGGCAAACTGGCTGACACTGACGGCGGCGGTGCACAAATGCTGCGCAGCTAGCGCCATTCGACGGCCAACACCGCGGTTCCTGGCGTGTCCGCTGTGCCGTGCGTGTGATCATTGCTTGTACAGCCCTCTCGCAGTGTCCGGAGCAAGTATGGTGGGTCTGACACACCGGTGTCAATGTGTTCTTTTTTCCATTTCCAGGAGTGTATTTTGAATGAAAGAAGGAATACTGCAATATAATGAAATTTCAGTCAAAGCGCAGCATCTTGGACATCGCAAAGACACACACTAAAAACAGATGTTGATGAAACAGAATTATAGTTTTTCTAGCGAATGGTAGGTCGCTAGTATCTCTTACTATCGGAAAATATTTTAAAAGTACCTCTAATTTATCGCTGCCTCCGAACGTGAGAGTAGACAATATGCTATGGCAGCAATGAAAAGAAAAACGAGAAACCGAAAGACATTCCTGCATGACCTCTGTGCGTTGTTTGGCACCGAGTCCAAAGTAAAATATATTCTTAGAAATAAGAGCAAACAGAAAAAAAGAAAAAGTTTCGCCTTCTGATTCTAGATGGGCCAAACAGGCCCGACCGACCGCCTTGTCTTCCTGTGCCAATGACGTCATCGGACATGTGGAAGAGCACATGGCTCTCCCGGTCTTAACCTTCGTACCGCTACTAATCGGTCAAGTAGGCTCGTCACTGAATGTATCCCATGCCAGTCCTCCTACCAAGAATGAAGCCATGACGGTACAAGGAAACGAAACCGGATCCCCTTCATGGTATCACCTGCTCAGGTCAGTCAGCTATGGGGCGGACAGGAATAAGAGCAGCAACTGTCTTACTCATTCATTGTCTCTTAGTTTAAAATTTAAAAAAAAGTGACTTTTGTTTGAACATTCACTAGCTGTGTCACTATAAAAATAGCGGTTTTCAGTCTATGGTTCAGTTAGGTATTCTATGGTTTAGATAGGTGCCCAGCTTTGTTGGGGGTATTAATTGGTATCTGCTCTCGTCCAGGGGTACTTATCTCACGTTGGGAACCACTGTGCTAGGGGATTCCCTGTTTCTTGGCGACGTCGGCCAGCGAGTGCTGGCGAAAGTAGCGACTGACGTCAGTGGGCGCCTAACGAAGGCTCGCGGCAGCAGAACGATCCGCGCCGCGCCGCGCCTCCAGACATGAGGAGGCTCCGTACGCGTCGTTCCGCGAGGCGCGTCAGCAGATCCGGGAACGGAATGGCCGCGTGCTGGCACGAGAATACGGAAGCTGGCGGCAGCTGCCTCTGGTTCCGGAACGATGTGCTGTAGTGCACCGTTCGCTGCCATCACGATAAGGAGTCGCCGCAGTTCCTGAGGAAGAAGTACACTTTCTGAGATCTTTTAATACTATACGGGGTGGGCAAATGAAAACTGTCCTGGAAAACGTAAGGGGTGATCGAAAGATTTTCGTTCGAAAGCCTTAAAGTCCAGAATCGGTATGACAATCAGGCAAATTCGCCGTGAATACGGAGGCAGTCATCCCACCGACGAAAAATGTTGAAGATACCCCTTTGGTAAAACTGCTGTGTGAAGAAGTTCATAACTGCATGCTGCACATCCTCGTCCGACAGAAATCGTTGACCCTTCAAGGCATTTTTTAAGGGATCGAAGGCGTGATAATCACATGGGGAGAGATAAGGGCAATTGGGCGGGTGCTCCAGTGTCTCTCACTTTTACATTACGGCGTACGCGACATGGGGGCATGCGCTATCGTGAAGCAACGCAGAACTTGATGCACCATTCCACAACAGTGTGTGCTGCCCCATACACATTCTTCATTCTAAAGGAAAATCGTCAGAGCTAGAGAAAATGACAAAATACTGTAAGGTGGCATAATAAATGAAGGTCAAAAAAACATGTGTGAAATCTAATGGCACTTAACTGCTAAGGTCATCAGTCCCTAAGCTTACACACTACTTAACCGAAATTATCCTAAGGACAAACACACACACCCATGCCCGAGGGAGGACTCGAACCTCCGCCGGGAACAGCCACACAGTCCATGACTGCAGCGCCCTAGACCGCTCGGCTAATCCCGCGCGGCCAATGAAGGTCAATTTCGCACCTTACATAAGAGTTTTATACATCGTAACAGGAAGGTGAATATGACACTTAACTTACTCCGGTGGTAATGAGCAGATTTGCCTATAAATATGTAATGCAAAAGGTGACACTCAATCGGCGGTATTAACACGCCGCTCCTATATAAAGCATGTCCATGATCAGAAGATGAAACAAGCAGCGAGAGGAAATGTTTTGTATGGAAGCCAGCGCAGGCAGACGCAGATGCCGCACAATGGGAGGCACAACGAAAATTCTTAGGAGGTGTACCGCAGCAGGAGTCAGCGACTCGACAGGTGATGCATACAGCAGGGCAAGTAACGGGCCACCAGAAGAAGCCTAGAAAGAAGCTTTAGGAAACTGCGTTTCAGAATTCCAAATGGATGCGAACAAAATCAGTGATGCAGTTGATCATGTGAACAGCGAATGGTACACATATGAGTGGGCACGAAACGTCCGATTGGCGGGAACGAACAAGGAAAGAGTAAATTGCTGAGATTTCGAGCAGTTCAATGGCAGGGTCCTTGCGATTGGCACAGAGAGTTTCCACAAAATAAGAGGAAAGCTTCTATTGGTCGAAAAAAGCCTTGGCGTGGAGAACGAAAGAACCCAGTTGGGGAGAGAGTTCGGCTACTAGAAAGACGAGAGCGAAATTTTCAGGTAATCTTCTCTGAACTGGCGTCAAGTGCAGAACGGCTACATAACGCTCTGTACGACGCAGATGCAGAGGAAAAATTTGTGTGAACACTGCTTTCACTGAAGCTGACTTTCAGCTAGATATTACCTGAAGGGTCGTTGAACTCCCACTGTGGAGAAGCGAACCAGCCAATTAGTTAATTGTCCATGTGAGAACTGAGAGCACATTTTAATATGCATGCTGCTCCAGCCATGCGCTTGCATATCGCCATATTCAAAGACTAGGGATGAGTGCGTGTTTTCTTCCATAACGAGAAACACAGGGAGAGTTTCTGCTGGAAAAATCAGCAGAGGCTTAATTAGTTTTCATAGGAATTTCAGAGGTCGAGAGCAGTCGTGCAAAAGACAGCTCATCGCAGCTAAGGTAAATACCGCGCGCAGAGGCGTAAACTTGTTCGTTCACCAGCTTGCGTCCACTGTAAACTCGAGCGACCTTGCGTAATCTTTTGCTCAACTTGTCAGAAAACTAACCAACCTCCGTAGACTTGATTGTCATTCTAAATAATACCAAACTTTGAACCGGAATCGGACGATTTACCAGAGTACTGGTCAACATCATGACGTAGCCGTAAGAATAATTTTGTAAAGAAACTTCTAGTTAAAATTTACCATTGTGGGGTTTAGGATTATTTCATTTTCTGAGAACGAGATGCGTTGCTTTGACAACTGTCGTAACATTGTGACACTGTAAACTGTGTAAATGCGTGTATTTATGTGATAAGATTGCAACCTTAAACCAAAGTTATTTACAGCTTACACTGTTGTTGTTCTGACCTCCAAACCTTACAGAATGGCGACCCTGCTAGGATGGCAATTGGTCTGCTTGGATGGCAATTAGTCAAATTATAAAGAGAAATTAAAATTTTTGAATTGAGAAAAAATTTTTTTTGGTTTTGTTGTTTTTGTGATGAGGCTACCCAATGTATGTGTATGTACAGTGGTCAAAATACAGTAAATTTGTGATCCAAAGTGTAGGAAAGTTGCATTAATAAATAAGCCAATGTTTATGTTTGTGTAAAATGGCGCGCGCGAAGTTATTCACGGCATTGTTGAATTGGTTTGAAATTCTAGGAACAGTGAACGGCGTTGCTAATGATGTGTCCAGATGTGTCCATAGCCTACAAAACTTTCTATGATATTTTGGAAAAATGTAAGATTATATAACTTCATGCTGACGAGAGCTCAGGATCGCGCAATTCGAGAAAGACAGAGGTTAGGTAGACGCTCGGAGATGGCGGAAGAGCGGCGCTTACAGCAGATACGGCAAACTGAAGATCTTGACAGGATAGAAATTGATGACAACAAAAAGTGACTGGTGCTAGTCACAGAACGGGACGTAGTGATAGTGCAGAGGGAATGGTGGTAGTTTCGCGATTGGTATCACAGTTTGAGAATTCACAAAAACAAACAAATGGCGGACGTACGAGAATAAGTCAAATAAAAACTTTAAATTTGTAATGACAAATCGAAATTTCGCGCCGTTATCCTGTAAGATGGTAAGCGTGCTACAAACAGCATGCAGAATGGCCTGTAGGTGGCTGCTTAGTAGAGATGCACAAATACCGTCGCAGTATCAGTATAAAGATGGCCGTCCCACTTGCGGCTTACACCAGGGAAGAACAGCGTTCTATTATTCGGTTTTTGCGTAGTGAAGGTATGAAACCTATTGAAATTCATCGACGAATGAAGGTTCAGTACGGTGATGCATGTCTGTCACAGCAGCAAGTCTACGAATGGAGTAGGAAGTTCGCAAATGGTGTGATTTCAGTGGAAGATGCTCCTCGTCTAGGTCAGGCACAACGAGTTGTGACTCCACAGAACATTGCAGCAGTTGAAGCCATAGTGAAGGAAAACCGCCGAGTGACACTGAATGACACTGCAGCATGTTTAAAGTTTAGTCATGGGTCAGCACACCACATTGTACATGATGTGTTCCAGTTTCACAAAGTGTCTGCAAGATGGGTGCCACGGCAGCTGACCCCTGACATGAGAGAACGACGTGTTGATGCTTGTGAAGAACTTCTACGGCGCTTTGAACGAGAAGGTGATGGCTTCCTTGCAAGAATCGTTACTGGGGACGAAACCTGGTTTCACTTCCACCAACCGGAAACGAAGAGAGCGAGTAAGGAATGGCGCCATTCCTCATCACTAAAACCAAAGAAGTTTCAAACAGAACCATCAGCAGGGATGGTTATGCTGACTCTCTTTTGGGACGAAAAAGGCCTCATTTTGGAGCATTACATGCCTAGATGGACCACTGTCACCATTGCATCATCCACAGATCCCCTAAAAATCGTCTGCGGCCTGCAATCAAATCAAAGCGACGTGGATTGCTGTCAGCAGGTGTCCTTTTGCGACATGACAATGCAAGGCCCCACGCTGCCCGTATAACAGTTGCAACAATCACAGACTTGCATTATGCGTGTCTTCCTCATCCACCATACTCGCCAGTCCTTGTCCTAATTCCCTATGCTTGGACCACTCAAAGACGCAATGGGAGGAAAGAAGTTCCGTTTTGATGAAGAGGTGCATGAGTGGTTGCGCGGACTACCAAAAGAGTTTTTTTTCTAAAGGAATTTGTGCTCTTTCTAAGCGCTGGAGGACGTGCATTGCACGTGGGGAAGATTATGTTGAGAAGTGATACAGGTTTGTACCACGTCTGCACAATAAATAATATTTAAAAAAATTAAGGTTTTCATTTCACGCACCCTCGTCATAGGTCAGAAGTAGAATCAGAGGACGAACCACTTCAGTAAGTTGAACCAAATATTGTGATTCTAAATCATACGGGACAGTTTCCAACAGAAATAATGTGTGAAAGTGCGCCCGCACTACGTACAGAAGTCGGTGAGACGTCACGTGAAAGACGCGAACGGCGGAAGCTACACCAAATGGTGACAGGTGACGATGGTGAAGAGTCAGATAGTGTGTTTGCAACATTGAAACAACTCACTATGTTGTCTAGCAAACAAATGCAGGAGTAGCAGACTTAAAAATTGAAACAAATGCAGGGTTAGCAGACTTGAAAACTGGAATGGCGGATCTAAAGACTGAAACGGCGAACTGAAAAACAGCAACAGATGCAGGGTTATCGGCAACCAATGCTGCCTTAAATAGTCTCAAATTTGAAACTTATGCTGGATTCCAAAAAGTCCGCGAAGTTCAGCAAAAATTACGAACGGAAGTTAATGAACAGTTTACTGAAATCCGGGGGGAGGCGAGAGACTCGTGCGGGCTTATACAATCGTTAAAGGCTGACCAGAAAAAAATTCGTTCTGACGTTGACCAGGTGCACGATGCGGTGTCTAATGTTAATGAAAGAGTTGATCATTTAACACGTAAGACGTCTGGTACGGCGCAACAAATCGTGGAAGAGCTGAATGTCAGAAAACGTGTCACGCGGGCCGCATTAAAAAGATTCGATACACGCATTGAAAACATCGCCTCGAAAAATCAGAAACACTATGAACAGCTTCGTACAGGACTGAAACAGTGTATCGAGAGCCGTACAGAAAGCAGTAGTGAAGCAATGGAATCGGTAGTATCATCCGACGTACGGATGGACAGAAATCCAGAAGTAAACAAGTCAGTTGTGCAGTTTTCTGTAGCAGTAGCGTAAACACAAAAAAGTCATGAGATTCTGGTATAAATCCAGAAGAGGTTGCGTCAATAATTACCGAAACGAAACAGAAGCAAATGGGAAGAGAACAGTTAACACAGGTGAGCGAAGCAGGTAATGAGTGGTTACGATAGAGTAGACAATAGAGCGAGAAACGGTAAACGCGCGCATTCCAACAGCGCGGCAGCCGACCCTCCGAAAGTACGCGAGTGACGCGAGAACAGAGCAAGTTGCGACAACACATGTAGCAATTTCTCAGTTTACAATTAATAGTACAACGGGTTATGGACAGCAAGTTAATATGAATCAAATAGGGAGACAAAACACTGACCCAGTAACGGGAAATTTAACCGAATCTTTCAGTCCGATACACGAGGAACAGTAAGGTTTAGATAACTGCACACCACTGCGTAGATACGATGATAGATGGGACGTAAAACTGTCATCTCAGGACCCAAACGTGGTAGAACGAACACGAGAAAACATGACATAGTTGAAGGGAATGGATAATGTTGAGAAAACATAAACGCTGTATGGTGGAATAGAAAAATTTAACAATTATCGCTTTTTGACAGTCAGAAAATTCCAACATTACAGAGAAGGTGGGAACGGCTTACACCCACTCACGTTTATAAATTAATTCCTGATCGGTTTACCAGAGCATTGGCCACTTAGACATAAACTGACTTCATTTGTGGGCATATGGACGGCGCAATAACGGAAATCATGTAAGGAGTAGCTGCAAACTGTCAATCGTATGAGCAATTTAAATCTGCATTCTTGGAGCGATACTCGTCCACGGAAATCCAAAATAGAATTAAGTATGAATTTTTACAGAAAGGGTTATTCGAAAATTCAGGAGAAAAGAAACTAGTGACATTTTTCGAAGAAATGACAAAAAAGAATCAGTGTTTAAATAATTCATACAGTGATGAGGAACTGTTACGTATGTGCACAATGAAGTTACCGTTACGTTATCAGCAGTCATTGGTTGTTAGAGCAGGAGATAGTGTACAAGCATTTAAAGAGATGTTACGAGAACTTGAATTCAACTTCAGTGAAGATGACGCGAAGAAACAACGTACAGTGAGAGAAAACAAAGGTAAAGGGAATAATAGCAACCGAATAGGCTTTAATAATAGTTACCATGGCAATAATAACGTAGGAAGGGGTAATAGTTTTGGAAAGAATGGTAATCGCCGATGGGATAACAATAATAACTAAGGTTTTGGAAACTCACAGAGGTGAAATGATAATTATGGTTTTGGTGGAGAGCGGAACTGCAGTAGTGGATTTGGTCATAGAAACTCTCGTGGTGACTATGTTCCGAGATATAATCACCGTGCCAACGAAGCAGGAAGGTTTAGAGGTTTTCAACAACAAAATCCAAGTTACTCAGGTGGAAATGGAATGAACAAAAATGGTTCAAATGGCTCTGAGCACTATGGGACTTAATATCTGAGGTCATCAGTCCCCTAGAACTTAGAACTACTTAAACCTAACTAACCTAAGGACATCACACATATCCATGCCCGAGGCAGGATTCGAACCTGCGACCGTAGCGGTCGCACGGTTCCAGACTGTAGCGCCTAGAACCGCTCGGCCACCTCGGCCGGCTCAGTTGACTGGGAATCGACGGATGATGACTAACCGGAGTTATTAATGGGGAAAATAGACAGTACTACAAAAACTGATGATGACCAGATTGTAAAAGATGTAGCTCATTTATATGAAACGGAGAGAGAAATAGCATGCCAAGAGGATAAAGCACCATTGATAACACCAATTCTGATAACACCAATAGTGATACCCAAGTTACAACTGAAGTCCCACCTGTGACCAAAGTAAAATATCAGCATCAAGTAAAATTAGCAACAAGCAATAGGAAGGTTACAGCTTTGGAAGTGAGTTACTTTCTATATACAAAGGCCCAATGAAAGTGAGTAAGGTAGTCCATGATAATGCAGCCGAACTGATCAATCCAAAAACAGGAAAATCATTGGGTTTCCACCATGTGAGTCATTTGAAATTGTATAAAGAGTAAAAAAAAAAAAAGAAAAAAATAACTCCACACGAGGATTTAGTTGTATTAAATGTCCAGAAATAAAAGAAAGATAACAAAATGCACACAGATAAAACTTTTAACTTGTACTTATGTCAGTTAGATAAATAAAACAAATTGCGTAGGAAGGTAAAAGAATATTAGGAAGTAAAGACAGGAAAGAAACAACTGAAGTAACTCCTCTGCAAACGAAATGTGCTCTGGGGAAAGAGTAGAAAGCAAGGAGGAAGATAGAGATCAGCTTGTGGATAGTTAGACGAAATAGTAGTAGATTCTCTGTCAAAGACGTAGTGTAAAGGAGAAGGAAGTTGATTTTCATGGACAAAAGGAAGTAAAGAAGTAGGAAGGAAATAAAGAATTATGTAAGAAGGAGATAGTCATTTCTTATTTGTTCCGTCGAGGACGGTGAACAAATAATTGAGGAGATATTTTGGGGGAATATGAGAAGCATAAATGATTTGTGGAAGGCACCACAAACTGATATTGAAATAAAGATATAAGGGAAATAAGTATAAGAAGTCGTTTGGAGGTAATAATTAGGAAAGTGAATTGAATTATTAAGCTAAACAAGAAACATGTTATTTCGTGGAAGGAGGTAAACAGTAGGAAGTAAGATTAACCCAGAAAAGATTTCAATAAGGAAGATCAACGGCAGGACTGAGGAGAGCGGTTAGGCGTGAGAGGAAGCGGCAATGAGTGCGAGTGCCTGGGATGACGAAAGAAGAGGCCTTGGTCGAAGCAACGGTCTAAGAGGATAACACCTCTGGGGGAAACGTTTGGAGAGCTACAACGCATTCTAAATACAATCAACATGTATCCTGACGTGAGCTTTATTTATACGAAAGCTACATACAAGCGTTATAGCAATGGTTTTGTGAAAGCGTTACATACTTGGGACTTCTATCGCGAACTGTTCAAAGCAGCATATGTAGAGATGACGGAACGGAGGCGAACATATTACAGCGAGGAAGAGCGGGTGTTTAAATTCACCACAGGAAGAAGAAGAGACGCTTTTCTGTAACTCAACGTGCAGAATCGATGAAACTGTTATCAGACAATACGGGATGCAATAGCTGCGAAATTTCATTCTATAAACATCCCCCAGGCTGTGGCTAAGCCATGTCTTAGCAATATCCTTTCTTCCAGAAGTGGTGGTTCTGCTAGGTTTTGCAGGAGAGCTTCTGTGAAGTTTGGAAGGTAGGACACAAGGTACTGGCGGAATTAAAGCTGTGAGGACGGGGCGTGAGTCGTGCTTCGGTAACTCAGTTGGTAGAGCACCTGCCCGCGAAAGGCAAAGGTCCGGCACACAGTTTTAATCTGCCAGGAAGTTTCATATCAGCGCATACTCCGCTGCAGAGTGTAAATTTCATTCGTGATCCTAGTTATTTAAACTGGAAAACTTTTCTGAATTCAGAATGTTGTTCAATTTCAAAGTAAGGATTTGGGTTTATGACTCAACCTATTTACATATATTCTGTGTTCTCTTGGTTAATCAAAAGCCTCCTCTTTCTGGCACCGTGCCTGAAAGATCTGTACATGTCTTTCAGTTCTTCTTCAGTTTCACTTAGCAACACTATATCATCTGCATAAGCCAGGAGTTTTATTTCACTGTGTTCGAAGCAGAGACCATTGTATAGATGTAATACTCTCCCGAACTACTTTCTCTAATACAAGGTTGAAGAGGACACATGAAAGAGCGTCTCCTTGTCTAAAGACTGTTTTAATTGGAAAGGCGGGGGAATATGGACCCTCTCAACTTCACTGCTGCCTGGGAGCCGTCCATGCACATCATCCTAATGATTTTACTGGGTATCCTAAATTCTCGTAATGTGTTGTAGAAGCTACTTCTGTCAAAGGCTCGCTGGAAGTCAATGAAGAGACAGTGGATGTTTTTGTTGAATTCCCAGTATTTCTCAAAGATCTGTCGTATAGTAAACAAATTATCAATTTGTTCGAAATCCAGCTTGGTAATCTTGAATAATGTTTTCTGCGTAAGGTTTAAGTTTTTCCAGAATGATCATTGACAGGATTTTGTATGTTATGTGCAGCAAACTGATTCCTCTGTAATTTCCACATTCCATTCTGTTTCCTTTCTTGTGTATGGGACAAATTATTGCAGTTTTCCAATCTTCAGGCAGTGTTTCAGTTTTCCATATTATTGTGATAAGTTATAACTTTCTTTGTGTAGTTTGCTTCCGCCTTCTTTTAACATCTCTGCTGATATCTGGTCCTCGCCTGCTGCCTTGTTGTTTTTCAGCTTTTGAATAGTGTGGATCACTTCCTGTTCTGCGAATCTACATTCGTCATTATTAATGCTCTCACTCTCAGACATTGCGTAATTGAAGGTTATGTGCGGATCAGTGGAATTTAACATTTCTGAGAAATACTCTTTCCACCTTTCGAGGATATCTTCCAGCTGTTTTAGCATATTTTGATTTTTATCTTTTATGACCCCCCATGAACCATGGACTTTGCCGTTGGTGGGGAGGCTTGCGTGCCTCAGCGATACAGATGGCCGTACCGTAGGTACAACCACAACGGAGGGGTATCTGTTGAGAGGCCAGACAAACGTGTGGTTCCTGAAGAGGGGCAGCAGCCTTTTCAGTAGTTGCAGGGGCAACAGTCTGGATGATTGACTGATCTGGCCTCGTAACACTAACCAAAACGGCCTTGCTGTGCTGGTACTGCGAACGGCTTAAAGCAAGAGGAAACTACAGCCGTAATTTTTCCCGAGGGCATACAGCTTTACTGTATGATTAAATGATGATGTCGTCCTCTTGGGTAAAATATTCCGGAGGCAAAGTAGTCCCCCATTCGGATCTCCGGGCGGGAACTACTCAAGAGGACGTCGTTATCACGAGAAAGAAAACTGGCGTTCTACGGATCGGAGCGTGGAATGTCATATCCCTTAATCGGGCAGGTAGGTTAGAAAATTCAAAAAGGGAAATGGATAGGTTAAAGTTAGATATAGTGGGAATTAGTGTAGTTCGGTGGCAGGAGGAACAAGTCTTCTGCTCAGGTGAATACAGGGTTATAAATACAAAATCAAGTAGGGGTAATGCAGGAGTAGGTTTAATAATGAATAAAAAAATAGGAGTGCGGGTAAGCTACTACAAACAGCATAGTGAACGCATTATTGTGGCCAAGATAGACACGAAGCCCATGCCTACTACAGTAGCACAAGTTTATATGCCAACTACCTCTGCAGATGATAAGGAAGTTGATGAAATGTGTGATGAGATAAAAAAAAATTATTCAGGTACTGAAGGGAGACGAAAATTTAATAGTCATGGGTGATTGGAATTCGAGAGTAGGAAAAGGGAGAGAAGAAAAGATAGCAGGTGAATATGGATATGTATGCACAGAGCATAACTTAATCATAGCTAACACTTGGTTCAAGAATCATAAAAGAAGGTTGTATGCATGGAAGAATCCTGGAGATACTAGAAGGTATCAGATAGGTTATATAATGGTAAGACAGAGATTTAGGAACCAGGTTTTAAATTGTAAGACATTTCCAGGGGCAGATGTGGACTCTGACCACAATCTATTGGTTATGAACTGTAGATTAAAACCGAAGAAACTGCAAAAAGGTGTGAATTTAAGGAGATGGGACCTGGATAAACTGACTAAACCAAAGGTCGTACAGAGTTTCAAGGAGAGCATAAGGGAACAATTGACAGGAATGGGGGAAAGAAATACAGCAGAAGAAGAATGGGTAGCTCTGAGGGATGAAGTAGTGAAGGCAGCAGAGGATCAAGTAGGTAAAAAGGCGAGGGCTAGTAGAAATCCTTGGGTAACAGAAAAAATATTGAATTTAATTGATGAAAGGAAAAAAATATAAAAACGCAGTAAATGAAGCAGGCAAAAAGGAATACAAACGTCGCAAAAATGAGATCGACAGGAAGTGCAAAATGGCTAAGCAGGGATGGCTAGAGGACAAATGTAAGGATGTAGAGGCTTATCTCACTTGGGGTAAGATAGATACTGCCTACAGGAAAATAAAAGACGCCTTTGGAGAAGAGTCACTTGTATGAATAGCAAGAGTTCAGGTGGAAACTCAGTTCTAAGCAAAGAAGGGAAAGCAGAAAGGTGGAAGGAGTGTATAGAGGGTCTATACAAGGGCGATGTACTTGAGAACAATATTATGGAAATGGAAGAGGATGTAGATGAAGATGAAATCGGAGATATGATACTGCGTGAAGAGTTTGACAGAGCACTGAAAGACCTGAGTCGAAACAAGGCCCCCGGAGTAGACAACATTCCATTGGAACTACTGATGGCCTTGGTAGAGCCAGTCGTGATAAAACTGTACCATCTGGTGAGCAAAATGTACGAGACAGGCGATATACCCTCAGACTTGAAGAAGAATATAATAATTCCAATCCCAAAGAAAGCAGGTGTTGACAGATGTGAAAATTACCGAACTTTCAGTTTAATAAGTCACAGCTGCAAAATACTAACCCGAAT